>NC_138661.1:23033533-23633533 GCF_964273445.1 Streptopelia decaocto
AATGGGGAAGGGAGCTAACGGCGGAAATATGTGGGGCTGTAAAGACCCCCCTCCCCCGGAGCCACGGCCATAGTCCCTGTTTCCCCTTTGCTGCTCCAGCTGCTCTGCAAAAAGATTAGAAAGAAACAAGAGTGGAAACCCACCGTGTCCTCCTCGGAGGGAGACAGGGGAGCGGTAGATAGAGATAGGCACAGAGTGGTGCTTGCTGCCGTGGAAGTGATGCTCATACTGAGCCTGAGATACAGACGAGGAAGAGGAGGCAGAAGAAGCCACGTTAGAGGAACTCCACACAGAGCTGACGATACATCCCCAAAAGAGGGAGCACATCCACAGGGTCCAGGCGCGGCGGCGTCCCGGGCAAATGCTGGGGTCTATTCTCAGGTGCATGGTCAAGGCACAGGACACCTACAGACGGGCAGTCTGAATTCCAGCCAGGGAGAGTGGATAAGGTTCATGATGCCAGGGGACCCATGCTAGCAGAAAGAGTCGCTTCCGAGGCTCTAGGGCGTGCGTATGTGCTCAAAAGGCAAAGAGATAGTATGTGTCTGTGCGAAAGAGCGGGTGCCAGGAGGGAAGGGGAGGGAAGGGGAAGGTTAGTAACCACACACAGAAGAATAAGACGCGCCGTTTCCCAGGGCTGGACCTACTGTGCCAGGAACCCCGCGGCCGCACGGAGCCTCCGGGAGAACGCAGGAAAGCCGCACATGTCAGCGCGAGGGTCCTGGAGCTTGCACTTCTCAGGTTCCTCCAGGATCACGGGGTCCTTGAGGACTTTTCCCTGCCTGCGATCCCCGTCTCTCACTTTGCTGAGAGGGACTACTAAAAACGAAAAAGAAGAAATAAACCAGAGACCCCAGGTAAATTTTTGATTATTTTTATCCCAATTCCAGGGGGTTTCTGTTGCTTCTCCACTAGCAAGTGTTGCAATGCAGAACGCCTAGGCACACGCACACGCGCGCACACACGCACACAGGGATCTGGATTGTTATCCTTCTTCCACCGGATCCAGGCGACTGAGGGCTCAAGCCGATTAAGCCTACGCAGCCGGGGAGGGCAATGCCAGGTCTTCCCAGGCAGGCAAGCACGGAGGAGAGAGCGAAGGGCCGGGCGGCGCGGGTCCGGCGGAGCTGTGGGGCGCGGATCGAGCGGAGCCGGGGGCGGGATGCTGGCGGCCGGCGCGCCAAGTGCGGGGAACTCCGCGGCGCAGGTGAAGCGCAGCCGGGGCGGCCGGGGAAGCGGCTCCACGAATGGGCGAGCCGTATGCAAATATTCCGGCCCTGGCGAGCCAATGAGGGCGGCGGCAGCTCTCCGCAGAGGGACTGGCTGGCTCCGGGGGGAGGCGGGGTCTGAGGGCGGCACCGCCCCCGCCATTCATGCGCCGGTGCCTTACACACGCGTCCACCGCCCCCGGCCGGGCTCGGTGCAGCCGCTCGGGGCGAGGAGGGGCCGGGCTGGTGCTGTCAGTAGCGGGAAACGCCCCGGACCCCCAAAACTGTTCGCACAGAAGTTCCCGGCACTGACCCAGCAGAGGGAAGCGCCTCGCACCGCACCGAGAAACCAGCGCCGGGCATCTGCCCCGCCCAGGAGCGCCCGCTGCCCGCCCCGACCAGCCCCTGGGGAAACGCGTCCCGCCGGTCCGTGCGGAAACGAGACGCGCCCGCTTCCTACGGGCACCTCCTCTCCCGCCGCGGACCCGCTCTGCCGTGCCGGGGCGGCCCTCCTCGGGCACGGAGGCGGGGGAGCCGCGGGGATAAGAGCCAGTGGGACGCGTGCGGCTGGGAGCGGGGTGCGCAACCGGTAGCCGTCCCTCTGCGGTGCCACAGACACGGGCTCATTCGCCACCGTTCCCCCGCGCCGGCCCCTCCTAGCTCTCATCCTGCGGCCGCGCTGCACGGGAGCAAACTGAGAACCAGGAACGACCGCGCTCGCTAAAACTCCGTACTGCTTTTTGCTTTTTTTTTTTTTTTTTTAAAAAAAAAAGGTCCTGCAACAATAGGCTGAGTCCAAATCGGTATTATTTGCACTTAATCCTCAGAGACCGAGGACCGTACCCAGATGTTACAGCCCATAAATTAATAAATAAACGTAGCAGCATTATCTAGTAATTTATTGCCTACCAATTTGCATGGCAAACATCCCCAGCCACACTGGGCAAGCCAGTCACCAACGGTGAAGTGACTTATGCAAGATCACTCAGGGAGTAATTAAGGACCTTTGGAAAAGGAGCCAGCCCCAGGCCTTGCCTTGCATTGCACTGCCTCCCTTCTCCTTCATTTATTAATTCAAACCAGAATAAATTGTTTATGACTGAGTTTCCTAGTTTTCCCCTCCAGATCTGTGTCTTGTAGGTGTGCACACACACGCCTCAGAAACCTGCTTCACACACTTCGTACGTATTTCCATAAAGCAAAGATGCAATGTTTTCAGCCACTGATCTCAATTAGGTACAGCACAAGAGTTAACTTGTAATGATCAGCCCAAGTTGCACACCTAAAACATCTATCTGAGCCTTATATGCTTGTAATTTATATTCTAGTAACTTATAGTTTAAGTGATCTAAATCAGGGGCTAGAGCAGTCAGAAACACTTCAGTGTTTTGCTGGGTTTAATCAATGATTTGTGGATGGTAGAGCTGGAAAGCAAGAATACTACTATCAAATTTATCCAGCATCTGCCACCCAAGAATCTCAGGGTGCTTTAAAATCTTGTATTAATGCAGCCATTTAACAGCTTTACTTTGCCTTTCTATAGATAAGGAAACAGAGGCTCAGAGGTGTTGAGCCAGTGAGTAACTGATAGTCATGGGAACTGAGCAGAACAGACACCAGGATTGTCCAACCTAACCAGTATGTGGTGTTAGAATAAACATTTGTCTGATTTGATGGCCATTTGTTAGCCCTAAAGTGTGAATATCAGCCTTCCTCATAAGGGGTGCACGGCCTCAGGCAGGGGTGAGTAACCTGCAGGGAGGTGCCTGCTGGCTGGCAGGTTTGCAGTGTCATGCTCAGGGCACAGAGCAAGTTCTCTCTGTGCAAGACAACGGTTCCTGGGTCTGAGTTTTGTTGAGGAAACTGGAGTTGCTGTGATATATGTGGCAGGATACCCAGAAGGATCCTGTCTTTGAGAGGAAGCCTCCCTACACTCTTAACTGTCTTGGGAGAGGAGTGAAAATATAACCTTGCATATCACTCTTGAAAGGCTGCTGACCCATGAGGATACTGCTGGTATCCACCTTGAATTCCTCACGACAGAAGTCCTGACTTTCACCCACATCCACAGACAAAGTACTCTGAAATATTTTTTGTGTAGTTAAACTGTAGAGAGTTTGATTTAGGGAAAGGAGGAAGGATGTGTATTAAATACACAGCACTGAATAGTTTATTTGTAAAATACAAGAAATCTGTTCTGAATAAATTTCAGACCCAAGTAGCTATCAAGAATGCAACAAAAATCTGCCTCCCATCATTGTACTTTCTTTTTCTCTGACCACAGCATTACAAAAAGGACAGAATATATCACACATTACCAGATCAATCACTTAAAATGGGACTCCAGATCTAAACATCAAGGACTCAGTGCTGCTTCTCCAGAATGCAATGGTGGAAATCTCATTCATTGATATGGAAAATGTATGAGTTTTATGAAGTGCAATTCCAGACAGAAGAGCAGGAGAACTGCACAGGTACACCCCTTGCCACTTTCCTGCAACTGTTTGCCCTGTTGCTACAAGAGAAAAAAACAGAAGAGGGACCTTCTTAGTTGACAAAACAATGGTAACATCCTTGGGGTCTTAATTCCCCTTTAACAGCCTGACAGATGACATCCTCTTCTCTGTACCTGAGACCCTGTCCATGCCAGGCACCTCTTGGGCTGCTGTGGGAGGCAGAGTCCCTGCAATGGACAGCAAATTACCAAGCGCCAAAGAAAATCACCAATCCTTTCCTCAGCTCATGCTGTCACCAACCCCTTCCCCACACACAGAGGTACCAGCTTAGATGCAGGGGATATACAAAGGACATAAGCATCACTTGACACTGCCCTGGCCATAGACACAAAATGCCTCATAGTCCCCAAACATGAGAAACAGAGATGCTGTGTTGCCCCTGTGCTGAGGAGTTGTCCTAAGTTCTGCCTGCCAACCTTCCTTTGCTGCAAACCATTGGGTAAAAACAGCCTTAGGCAAAAAAGGATGAAGGCCAAGGGAGTCAATCTGTATGAGTACAACACAAATATAAAAATAAATTTTAAAAAAGGAAAAAAAACCTGCAAAGCTGGTTATAAATACATCATAGAGTTCTGGTGACACCATAAAGTACTAGAACTTCACTCTACCTTGCTTTATTAGGTGTCGGTGGATGTATTTACTGGCCTGTAATTCACAGGTGACTCATTTATTTAGCAGCAACACTGCAGGAAGAGGGCAAATTTCAAATCCAGTTTCCCCTCTTGGGTCACAAGGGGAAGTTTGTAGTCAGAAGTGGAGTTTCAACAACATTATTCCAACCAGATTTACTTCAAAAGAGAAATTGTTATTTTCCTATTAGCTTAGTTCATCTGAGTAAACATACAGTCTTTCTAAATGCTCTTGCGCCTTCAGAACTGAAATGGGTGCCTTAAATGATAACGGTTCCCATCATAAGTTGCTCCCTACAGACATGAGAAAAATAGTACTATTTCTTACATAGCTGTTTCTTTTACTACAAGAGCAGAGGGTGACCATATTCCGCAGAAATGAGAAATAATAAAGCAATTGTTACTGAGTTTTAGAATCCCAGAAAGAGAGCCAATTGGCTTCAAGCCCAGGAAAAGTTTCTACTCTCCCTTATTTGTGTCAACAAGTACAACTCTCTCTATATTTCCTATTAAATCTTAGCTGTTAATTACTTTGCTGCACTCAGAACTGAAAAAGTGAGCTCTTCTCTAAAGTCAGAGATCTCTAAAACTGGATCCAAAGGGGAATCTCCATTAGCTTTTAGCAATGCAGGGTGGCTGCCAGAGAGATGACAGCTCTGGCTCCAAGCAGTAGAGGCTGATGAGGTACAGTATTAGCCAGTGTATTGCTATATAATAAGGTTAAGACATTGCTATATAATAAGGTTAAGCTAGAATACCCTGTCACTGAAAAGCTTTTTCCAGACTGAACTGATTCTCTCAAGGTTCAGAACAGTTCATTTTTTTTTTAAAAAAAACATACTTTACCAAGAACAAGAGGAAGGTTCTGCTTATGATCTTAAAATAGAGGCTAAAATAAAATAAAATAAATGAGAGGGTATTGCATGCTGTAGAGAGTGTAGGACTAACATATAGACACCTTTGTCTTTAGCAAGTTACTTCAAATACTGCTAAGGACAGCAGTGACCAAAATGCTGGTAGTTCCTCAGCACTGCTGGCAGAATTAACTGCTCTGAGACTAGCTCCTGGTGGCCCACTGTCCTTGTCATCACTGCCCCTCTGCAGGCAGCCTCCAGACCCAGCAGCACCAAAGAATTATCCGTATCCACTCATCTAGAGGGAAAGGGAAGGGTTGCTCCAGGACAGGGCTGAAGACCACACAGAGCTGCTGCTATGCAGTACTTTTTCTGTGTATAACCAACTCACTACTGTCTCTGTAACCGCCAGTTCTATTCCACACCTTTGAAAAACAAAAGAGCAATCTATTCTCAGGGGTCCTGTGCTCTCCTTTAGCATCTACTAAGTCCAGTTACCTACAAAAGTTGAGGCACCAGTGACACAGGGCAGGTCTAATTCTCTTTTCAGCTCAGCTCCAAGGGACGAGTGTTTGCTACAAGCAACTAATATAGGAGCTTTGGAGTCTAGTTTTGTTCTTATTTATGTCAGGGCAAGTAAATTCAACAGAGACAGTGGACTGACATCAGTGAAGGGAGATTGGACCCTTGATGTTCATTTGTGAGAAGAGAAATGCAAGCTGATGACAACCAGTTAGCCTGGGCTAGCAGTAACTTAGCCAAAAGCAACAGTAACCACTGGGAGCTTTGACAGAAGATGAGGGACATAAATTCAGTTCTGTCAAGTATCTAATTTAAGGGCCAGAAATCTTGCAAAGGTCAGACTTTTATTTTCTGAAATTTCACACCTACAGTCCTATGCTGGTGGAAAAAAAAAAGCAAGAACAAGAAGAGGCGGCGAGGCACAAATACAGCAATATATTTCATTTTGATAAGCATTAATCAATTGTAATTGGGAAAGAGGCAATTTCAGAATTTGCTAATACAAACTGACAATAACGTGTTAGAACTGGTCCTGCTTACTAGGTAATATATACAGGACAATCCAGTGTGCTCAGCACTACGTAAACTAACAGAAGCAGAGTCCCGTTCCTGGAGAGCTTAAAGACTTGCTGGAAAGGTATGAGCCAACATGCTGGACCAGCATTGTGAGCAAACAGTACCTTTTTGGCTCAAGTCTGCTAGTCTGTGAACCTAAGAGAAAGGAAAGGCTTAGATACTGGCAAGAATGGCTTCACACAGCAGCAACTAGTGCAACTTCTTTCAGCCCTGGGCCTGTAAGTCTCTCATCTTCACTGAATGTGCCACAGAGATACTCCCAGCTACCTACACAGGACATCGGCGAGCATCCTCTCTCCTAAAGCTGCCTCACAAATTAGGACAACATCCTTCTCACGCTCTAGACCCTCTACTAGATCAATAATTATGAATGTGCTTTGCATTAAATGAAGGATGCCTAAGTTTGGTTTACTTCAACAATCGTGAGGAGCTCCTGCTATTCAAGTACCTATCACCTCCATTTTTGTCTCACAAATACTTTGATCTCTGCCTCTGGGGTACTTTATTGTAGTTGGCTAAAGAGGCCCTAGTCTGCCTGTCTACTGTGTGCTGAGACTCTCATCTTACAAGAGAAAACCGATTCTGTGGGGCTGAAGAGCTCTTTCCTCCAGGAAGGCTGGAACTGCATTTGTACCTTTTACACTCATCAGAAGCTGGAGTCAATGGCAGCTGCTCAAATCTTGTCAGGCAGAGAAACAAAACCTGCTTCTACTTCTTGTATAATTTAAGACAATGTGACTTTTTGTCAAAGGTTTGCTCAGAAAGTTTACAGAAACCAGAAGACTGGGCAAGTTTGAAGAAATCAGGGGTGTCCACTGCTTGACCTTAAATAGTTATTCAATTACCAATGAAGGAGCCCAATGGTTTAATTTTCTGATGTGTCTGTCGCAGAATTCACACTTCATTGCTTCTACTACCTATGTTTCACTAAGGATAGCAGAATAAAATTGTAGGGACCTGTAGTATGCGCTGGGAACTGGTTTCCATCATTCATAATAGCCCCCTCTTATAGGGAGATTACTTTCTAACCAGCTCTGTGATTAGCCTGATTTTATGTTGAGCCAAACTGATCTCTAACATAGCTCATAGCAACTGATACTATGGATGCAAGTTGCCACTATGTTTATGGAAACAAAAATATATGTAGCTTGCTCTCCCTGTGGTTGCAATCAGTATTGGCAAGTCTAAGGTGAACAGCCTGTTCCCAGCCTAGGTGTGAGCCTTGCCTAGGATAACATGCTGCTGCAACCCCTTGTCTTTAGTGACTCTCACAGCAGCAAGAGGTTAGACACATCAGCAAATCACAGAGTAGGACGTGTGACCTACTGTCATCTTGGCTGTATCTGTTCTGTAGAACTATATTTAGATGTCCGAGGTCTGCTAGTCCAGCACCTTACACGCTAATGCTAAATATTAGCACTACAGAGCTAACACTTATGCCGTGAATTCTTAGTGTGGAAGAAAAGAGGTGGGAAATTATTTAAGAGCTCTGAGTTTTAGAACTTAAATAGTACCTGAAAGTCTGAAATAGAAAGAGACAGGGAATGGATAGAGTTAAAATATCTGCTGCAGTAAATAGAGAACTATTTTAATTTTTACCTATAAAAGCAAAAAGGAGACTTTTATTTTCCTTTTGCACTCAAAGAAATCTTGTATGACACAGAAAGAAAAAGCTGGAAAAACTGTTGCTTTGGCTCCTTTAAACTGGTTTCTGTGCTAATGAAAGAGAGCTCTCTAATAGACGCTGTGCACAGGCTCCCCTCTGCTTTGCTTCTCTCTTCCACCTATCATCTTGCCGGGCTTTAGCCTGTAATCACCTGTTCGTCTCGCAGCAATAACTGCCAGGTGACTGGTGCTTGCTGTAGTCTCCCAAACCAAATGCCAAAAAAAAAATTAAAAGAAAAGCAAAGAAAGATGTAGGGGGGAAATCTTTCAATGACACAAGTGTCTCACCACCAGCCAGACAAAAAGTTAAATGTCTCCGGCGGCCAAAGCTGCTCATGGGGGAAATGCTGGTAGGTGCAATTTCCTAGGATGCATACCTTGTCAGTGTGCAGAAGATGAAGAGAAAAAGAAGGTCAGAGCAAAGCTAAAAAAATTGAAAGGACAAATGAAGACACTGTGGGGAACAATTCTTCTGCTTTAACCCTGAAAGAGCCCATGCTGCACAGTCTGTGGCAAACCAACTTACTAACTAAGGCATCATGAACAATAAGACCATTAGATGGCCTTCTCCTCACCCAATGGAAACAGCCATTTTTTTGTGGTGTCTGTGCTACACAACCTGCACAGGGTAGTACACAGTATATAGTTCAGTTGCTCTCAACCACAGCAGAAATGAATTTTTTCCCTCCAAGTAACAGGCCTCACAGTAGACAAGACAGCCAGCAACTCCAAGGCGGGATAAATTTTACCTACAACATTCTTGGTGATGTTGTCTAATTTGCAAAATGAGTGCCTCTGGAAGTAATATATACCAGTGCTCAACTTTATCAACAGAATTTATATTTTTCTCAATTTTTTTTCACAAATCTGCTGAAGTAAAAAAGTGGCCTATGACACCTATAAATTACAAATGCATTAGTAAGGATATAATTAATATTACCTTTCCTTGTGCTCAGATAGAAACATACTAAAATATTGTAACTAATAACAGTATGATAGTATATACAAGCATTTCGCTAGGTATGTGAGCAACATGTCCACCAACTGGGCAAACAAGAGGTGGTTAGTTGCTCATAGGAGGCATCCAAGTGTCCTGCTGAATACACAAGCAGAATGTCTGGGAAAAAATAACAAGAGAAGCAGTGCTGTTAGCAGCTGAAGATCCCACTTTTGGGAGAGTGAAAGTAGCATTAAAACATCAGGTATGAAAAGGGAAATGTGATACAGAAGATGACAAGCCAGCATCACTTCCAACTTCTTTCATCCTTCTCACCTCTTCTCCTGCAGCTAAGATCAGCAAGGACAGTAGCTGTCGGTGCTAACTACAGAGAATCAGCTCTATGGTACTACATAGTCACAGTTAATTTAGGGGATAAACATTAAAGACTAACAGTTTTGTATATAAAGTAATAATTAATGATAATGATTGAGAATTAACCATTAGCATAAAGTGTGTTGCTAATTAATGAGTTCAGTAGAGCTTCATTTTAAAGTTTTAAACTGGCCTGATTTATCACTTTTCTAAACATACCCTTCCTAGCAGCCTGTAATTCCCTAACACACCTAATACATACACACACACATTTTCAGTTGCAGTATTGTCATCTGTAATTTCGGTCCTATCATAGACAAAAAATTATTTCCTTCCTCTTTACAGATATCTTTTACATCTTTGAAGACTTCTACTATGTCCTAGACAAGGAGATTTTGTTTTCTTGTTCCTTAGAGATCTGTGGATTTTAGACTGTGCTCATTATCGCTAGTTTACTAGAAACTTTTTCCAAATATCTAAATTTTTCTTGAAGTGCAATGCCCCAGACCAGATGCAGTCCTCCAGATGAAGTCTCATGAGCACTGCATACAGAAGAACAATTATTTAATGTATCTCATTGATGATACTCCTGTTTACATTACTTGTAAGATATGTGACCCTCTCTACATAGAAGGAGGGTTCATACTAGCACTCTACTAACTTCTTCCAGGTTTATATTGTATAACATGGAACATATGGCTAAACCCTGGTCCATGGGCTCCTAGGCTTTTTTCACTAAATTTTTTTTTAAGTTTTTGCAACTTTCAGAAAATGCAGCTTAGCATTACACTGTGACAGGTACAGTACCAACTACCTGTTCCCTGCTGATATATTTAATGCTAGCGAGGACAGGCCCTGGCTTGAAGGCATGCAACACACCCCCTCAAACTAATCAAACAGATGGAAGCAAAATACACTCCAGGTCCATTTGCAGCAACTGATCAGAGGACTTACTAGGACACTTGGTCTCCAACAGAGAAGCTCAAGAAAAGCACAATAGTGAGAATAAATGTAAGGAGCAGAAACTGCTTTAAAAACACCTCTCTCCTGGTGAAGCACCTCACTCTCCTATCATTCCCCAGGGTCTCAAACTCCATTCCACCCGCACAAGCTTCTCCAGCGCTGCAGGTCTCCTGAGACACCAGCAGTTTCCTTATCTTGTCAAATCCTCCATCCTGCCTGTGATTCAAAGAGTGTTTGTGCTAGTCACATGGATGCCAAAAGCCTGCTTTCTCAAACTGAATGCTTCCCTCTACCCAGCAATCTGGTCTCTGAGTAAAATGGGAGGGAATTTGTGTAGGGGGAGGCATTCAGCAGCAATAAAACCCCGCTGGTGCTGCAAAGGCTGACACCAGAGCACAGGCAGACATCAGCATTATATGGGCTTTAAGAACCAGGCAGCTGTGAAAATGAGGAAGGGGAAAAAAAGAAGAGGAAGGAGCAACACACCCCCTCACTCATAGGCCGTATAGAACAGATAAGGCGTAAACTGCTTAAACATGGATGTGCCATTTATTGGACAGGACAGAGAAAAACCTCCAGCTATTCATTGTAAAATGCCATGGGAAAAACTAACGATAGGGATGCAGGGACAACATTTAAAGTAGTCAGATGCATACAAACACATGTGCATGCACACATGCACACACACGTATTTCTGCTTCTCTCTCTCCTCTTCATTCTCTTTACCTTTTCCTCAATCTGTCAGCAGGGATAACTACAGAGGAAACCAGAAAAAGAGAAAATGGGAAAATGTCTCTGCAACCCATAGAGGGAGCTCACTTGAAGAATCACATTTTTTCTTTCTTCCTTCTGAACTTCTGGTTGGTCATACAAAAGCCATCTGCACCCTGGATGAATTAATCCCTTAAGTCACTCCTTAAGTTATAATTAGGTCTGCCCAGTTTTAACTAGATGCCATGCTTCACCTCCCTCCCCTTTTTATCAGTCACTAAAAAGTGAGCACTCAGGATGGCAACACGCAGTCTGTCATTGACTCCTCCAGGGTACTGGCAGGAGTATGGTGGGTACTGTGAGGATGAAAGAAAACTGAGTGGTCTTCAGGATGACTAACTCTGAATCATTTTGTTGCTGTCTTCATCTCTGCATTCTGATCTCCTCCTGCACAGAAATCAGGAGGTAGCTATTCTATGACAGCTCAAGCTATCAAAATTTGCCAAAAGAGACAGAGAGCAGTATGTGATCAACAGAATAAACAGATATACAGGTGCTCTGTATAACACCTTTTCTTGCACTGAGATGCTTATTACCCACTGCCAGTCCCTACACTAGATGTAATCCTCAGAAAAGGAGCAGCAGGCAGAGAAAAAGAGGGCATCTGATATTCCTGGCTCCCTGAAAACACATTGTACTACAAGCAGCAGAACCACAGAAATAAATCGGCAGGAAACAAGGCTTCAGGTTTCCCCTTTGTCACCCCACCATTCACCACAATAGCGTCATCACATCACCCTCAGTTCCCCGCACCTTCTCTCACATTCCCTCCTCTGATGTGCTCAGATTTTTGTCATGTTTCTTTACCCCCTGTAACACCTTTCATTTTCTTCCCTCCTCATGTCTTGCTTTGGCTGAGGAAGAGGCAGCCTGCGTTGTGGCAGGTCCAGAGCTGCAAGCCTACCAGCTGGTGGACCAGCCCTAATGCCTTAGCAGGGATGAGGAACAAGTTCTGTAGGAATTCAGTGTCTTCATAGCTTCAACACTTCTGTCAAATGTGGTGGTTGCTGGCCAGGCAACCGAACAGGCAACGGCCAGACAGAATGATTGCAGAAGCATCATTTCCTTAGAAAACCAGACTAAAATAACACTATGTTTCCACAATTGTACAGTATGGCCTCAAGTGGTGTGACAGTTTAAGCTGCAGGATGTCAGCTTCTCACTATGGGCTGTATTGCAAGAAACCCTTTGTAAAAAGAGAAGCAGAGCCAAAGACTATGGTATGAGAGACAGATAATTCAGCATCTTAGATCGGTACTGCATACATATGATGATGAAGTACGTTTTAGTTAAAGGACAATAGAAATAGCAGCAGCAGAAGGAAACCTTCAAAGGTGAGTAATTCTGTGCCACTTTGTTGAAGCATTACTCTCTACTGCAAAGGGGAGATTTCATCTAGTGCTAGCAAAAGAACCTAGATGGCTAGAACACAAAGACAGGCACAGTGTCTCCCTTCTGCACCCTCAAACATCACTTCACTATCAGAGCCAACCTCTGAACAGAAACTGCACAGGAAAGAGAAACAAATTATCTAATGCAGTTCCAGATAGCAGGAAAATATGATGCAAAAGTAAGTTTCAAAACTAGTATGACGGCATGTTTCCAACTTCTGTTGGGTAAAGAGGTAGCATCTGAGGGAAGCCCCCAAAACCTCTGGCTATTTGTGGGTTCTATGAGACTCTTTGATTTGTCCCCAGAAATACTGCTGAGATTTAAAGAACTTACTAACAAAATTTGCATCTAAATAAATACATCCTTGAAATCTGCTTTCAAGAGAGGACAGTTTAATCATTTTGTTTTGCTTTTTCCCAGCGAGCTGCATTGCAACAAACCACTCTCATTATTAGGTTTTCTTAGGTCACTAGTTACAGGCTGAAAATAATACATACCCAGCTGTTTATATATAGAGCTTATTGTAGCTTAAGTTATATAAATCATGGTAAAAAAAAGTTTAAAGGATTAAAATCAGACTAGACAAAGCACTGAGACTACCCCAGGCAACAATCCCACACTGTCCAAGTAGGACAGCTGGCATTTAGCAGGTATTTTTACTTCCATCCATCTTCATTTTTCTCCCTCTCTATCTCCCATTTTTGTAATTGCCCATCCCATCCCGCACAGGAACGCACACAGGCTCACCCACTCACTCCCATTTCTTCTCTTGCCAAGAAGAGCATCCTGCGTGGGATTCAGTCATTTGTTGTCCACAGAACTTCTGGTGTGTGTCTCTCTAAATAGCTGACATCTGGAGGAGCTAGATGCTACTTATACCCTCCTCAGCACGATCAGATGCTGCTAAGGAACATGAACAAAATGCTTCATTTTAAAAATATCTTCTGTTATCCCCTCTACTTCTTTCTAACAGGGTTTTTGGGGGATTCACAGTCCACTGCAATTAGTGGTTGGCTTTCAAAACCATTGTTCTTGGGGATGCAAAGAGACTAATATAAAAGTATATAGTGATAATAATCCATTACTTCTGCTGTCCAGCACTTCATTTCCGTAACATACTTACTGTTTTTTAGGAAGAATGCACCATTCTGGAAGGCTGCTGCAGAGATAGGAACATGGATCAGGCACCCATGGTGGCACTGAAGTTCTTTAATTACTAGACCCCCTTCCTTCCTCTTCATTCTTCAGCAGATACCTTAACTTTTATAGTGACTAAAACAAGGGTTTCACAGACTACAGATTTTCTAACTATACAAACATGTTTCTTTTAATGATTGTTTCTGCCTCACAAACAAATCAGGAGTCCACAATAACATGATCCTGTAATTAAAGACTGAAAGGAATGCAGGAAGGGGAAAATGTTACATTTACTTTCAGCACGCCTCAATTTTGAATGCTCAATTTTGCAACAAAAACCAAAATCAGTCAGAGCAGGGTTGTTGGTGGCTTTTTTAATGTTCTCTCACATATCTATCTATTCATGTGCATCTGTAATCGTTACTTCAGTGGAGTCTGCCTTCATTTAAAAAATACAGCTAGGACATACGTGCCTTAAGTCACCCAGGGAAAGAAATACAAACAGCAAAGTGACAGATAGCACAGATGCACCTACATTGATTAAATTGCTGTTGCCAGAACACACAGACTGCAATCTCTTTCCCTTTTGGTTTATTCAAGGTAACCTGTCATTCTTCTCCAATCCTTTTCAAAGTGCTCTTGTTAGCAGGTTGCGAGAATTAAGTTAAGTTGACTCACCAATATTAATAGGTATCTCTAATTCAATAGCAACATGTTCAGAGAATGCCACCTGCCTTCTCTTTAAGCAAAAGATGCTGAAACACAGCCAGCACTTTACCCAGCTCTTTCGAAAGCTAAAATTAGACACACCTGTTTTAACAGTTGTTTCAGCAGCTGGACACTGGGATGTGGATCAATAAGATTTACTCACAGCTTTCTCCAATCTGAGCTAATAGTGCGATTTAAGTGCCTCGCCCTGTGTTTAGAGAAATTTGTGTTGCAGAGAACAGTGAAAATGAATCAAAAGAGGTCAGGGTGTTCCTCTTCCCCCTTGCTATAGCACAAAAAAAAAAAAATTACCTATTCAGTAGAATAGTAAACTACATGATCAAGATGTACTGGTCTTGATCTAGTAGTATATGAGGACAAGATCTTGAAACATATATAAACCAATGCAGTGACAAGCTGCAGGTATCATAAAACTGCAGGCTTGTGAGGTTTGTTCACTTCCATTCTCTGCAATGAGTTGTAAATGCTGATATCTAAAGCCAGCAACCAAATCCTGCCAACTTTTCCATTACTGATCCTGGAGTAACCCAGCTAACATGCAAAACCCACTTCGCCAGCATCCAAAGCTCAAATGTCCCACCAGTTGTCTTCACATTCAATGTGCACCTCCACTGCAGAAACCTATGGGGTGCTAGAAAAAAAAAACCACTGAGACATTATAGAAGAACTGGCTGTAAAGTAAAAGAAAATATAAACTAAATCTTACTGAAATTACACTCTAAGTATTATGGAGCTGTTTCCAAGCTTCTGTATCTGACCAAGTTGCTTGAGATTCCCAATACCTTGTCTTAAAAGGAAAAGGCAATTTCCTAAAGTTTCCATATCTCACAATCCAGTTCTGCTTGCCTTTTTTCCTGAGGCAAAATCAGTTTATACAGTGCTATCCAGAGGCACTTATTCCCAGCCCAGTGGCAACCCCTCTAGTGTGACTGTGCGACCAAGTGCTAAATAGGATCAGTGAAATAATCTGTTATGAAGAAGTGTCCAAAACCAGAAGCACCATGTATTTGTATTGCAACTAAGAGAAACATACTAGAAAATTCTCAAGACAATTCTCAAAGTTACAGCTGGCCCTGTAGTCTTAGAGTTCCCACATAATCAGAAGCCATAAATTCACAGACATTAATGCACTCATGTATGTAAAAAGCAAATATCTCCCAGAGCATGTGCTCATCTATATGCTCCCCTGGGATGAGCACCTGTGTGTTTTCAAAGAAAACACACATGCACATTCATCCATATGAGCCCAGATAGGTAGCAGGCAAATCTACCCAGATCATTTATAACATACAAAAAATACGCAAGCATATAAACATGCCTACACAGCTCTATAGTCAAGGGAGTGGATGCCTCAGAGCACACTGCACATAATCAGTTCCCATCAAATACACCTCAGATTTTCCCTGTCAAACAGAAAAGAGGCGGCAGGGAGAGGGACTACTTGGTTGTCAAACTGAGTAATAAAATGCTCATCAAGAGCATTTCTGATGGGATCTAAAGATGCTTGGAGAAGTGGGGCCATCACAGTCAAACTGCACCAGTTGAACTCAAGAGCACTGAAGACAGACGCAGTGACACAAAGACTTTTCCCCAGTGTTTTTCTGGGAAATAATGAACAAAACCTTCAGTGATTACTCTGTTATACCTGCTGGCCCTGCTCTCAAGTCTGTACTAGACAGAAGATGTTCTTCTCTTTCTTCAGATTAAATGTTTAAAAAGTCATCAGAGATTGGCATGATAATTATCTTTCCTCATTAGAAAGTGAGCGGTGGACCTGACTGAATATGACTCCTCTGTCAAGGCCCTTTGTGGGCTGTAATAGTACTCACCCAACATCAATGGGCACAACACTTCATGTGAACAAAACAAAGCAACATATATCAAGTAATCCTATCTTTTTATTTGCTTTTTCCTCTTCTAAGCCTGCTGAGTGAGGTGGGAAGGTGCCAAATTCCTTTTTAACTTGTATAAATGCATCTAAATGTCACAGCAGAGCTTTGTAAAGTGAAAAGCTTTCAAAATGCTTTTATCTTCATATCTAAAATTGACTGCTCTTTTTTTTAATTAAAAAAGGCACACTCTCTCAGACCACTGCCCTTCAGCATTCTTGGGGCCAGCCAACTGCAGCAATCCACAGCAGAGCTCCCAGTGCATCCTTGCAGCAGCATTCACCACAGCACAGGGTACGGTTTGCCTGGGGAAGCCAGGAGGGAGGGTAAACACATAGGTAAAGACAAGGCTGAAAATTCCTCCAGTGAGGGGATGTGCAGGCCTAAGGGGTCTTTCTGTGACAGAACAGATGGGCTCCCTCATTCACTTTTATAAATGTGTTTCAAAGATATTAATTGCTTTGGTTTTTTATTATTAGCTCGAGCTTGAAGACAGTGACAAATCCTTAAGAGCTGTGACCCCAGGGACTGCAGCACCACCACAGAAAAGGCACTGCCAAGGCCTTCGCAAAACACCAGCCCTGCCGCACAGCGCAGCTGGAACAACTTTGTCTAACAAGGGTGAGTGGGAACAGCTCAAGCTTCCATGCTGGTGCTCATATAGATATGACTTTCATAGATGTGCCATGCTGAGAAAGACGGTGGTAAATTGTTACGGGAGCAGTGTGGTAACAGATGGGGGCAGACAGCCCTGGCTGTCTACAAACTGCAGAATTAGCGAGAAGTGCGGAGTCTGACTGTGCTCAGTGGCCACAACAAATCAGCTCCCTCCCTTTTAGTATGACCAACCATGGTTCTTTCATCATCCCAAAGGTCACTCCTATCTCCTCAGTCTGGCTCATTCCTCAGTGTTTTCAGTTTAAAAAAAAAAAAAAAAAAAGAAAAAATCTGGACCACAGATTGCATTTCTGATTTTACCGGAAAGATGTTAGGAGAAGAGTCCCATTTTGTTTTTTCTGCAGCCAAGTATAGGTCTCAGAGAAATTATCACATCCTATGGCCTGTTCAACAAAACATGCTGCAAACTGGTGTCATTATGCAGCAGTGGGAGCAGAACGGTGTTAATACATTGCAGTATCCCGCACCACTGTCAGGTTATCTGTGTGGTCCCGAAATGGGATAGAGTTTAATCAGACAAAACTTATTCTTCAAATCGTCATATAATCTACAAGAACAGTGCAACTTAACCCATAAGGGCAGAGTCAGGTACTGAATTTAGGGATCCGGCATCACAGAAGGGGAACCTCAGATTCACTGCAAAGGAACTCTCTGCAAGCAATCCCTGAGCATGATCCCACTGCAACCTGCTCCGCTCTCGGGCCCCTTCTCACACCCAGCTCAAGAAAGTCCTTCTACACTGCAAAAATGAAGTCTTAAAAAGGTAATTTTCCCTTTTCACCATGTGCCACAGTCTGCCCACTCCCAAGTACAACTGTGGGCCTTGAATTCCAGGCTGCAGTCCAGAAGCTTAGGCTAGTAAAACTACCAGCCTCTGAAGTGCAAATCTGGGAACTGTCCCCCCAGAGCAAAAATAATAATTTTTAAATTATTACTATTTTTATTTTAACATACTAGAATTTGTTTTATTTGCCTTTTTCTTTTAGATTTGGGGAAGGGGAGAGGGAATTCTGGGGTGTGTTTTCATGCTTTCATCTGTAATAGCTAGAAAATTTCTTTTCAGAAAAATTAAATGAGCAGACACAGCGACACACCATGTGCCTGCAGAAACTAAGATTTTAAAATACGCATCAGACACCAGTGGCCTCAAAATTAAATTATGCACTAGCAATAAAAAGACATTTCACGTTTAAAAACCAACCCCAATTCTTTATCAGTGAACATTTCAAAATATGTTTTCTGTAGAGGCACAGCCAGGTGTTTGCCAGGCAGATGTAACAGAATGCTACTTCACTGGAGCAGTGTTTAACTGCTGTGATCATTTAAATATGCCTTTATTTGCCTTTGGAGTAAGAAAATGAAAAGCTAAAGTAGAGTTGTTTTGTAGCCTCACTTATAGTTACTAGCCTTCTCATCTAGATAAAACTTGGGTAGGCAACAGCGCTCTCCCTTGCACTGCCTTAGCTTTCCTAAAAC
This sequence comes from Streptopelia decaocto, assembly GCF_964273445.1. Lineage (NCBI taxonomy): Eukaryota > Metazoa > Chordata > Aves > Columbiformes > Columbidae > Streptopelia > Streptopelia decaocto. The sequence continues at coordinate 23,051,851 of NC_138661.1, forward strand.
TAATTGCTCTCTGGGAATATGACTAATTTCCTGTGTCTCCCCTCTCCTTTGACCCCATTCTCTTTTTTCCTTCCATATCTCCCTGTTTCATGGGCTACAATGGGACAAGGAGCAAGAGTAGCACACACATAACCTTATCTCTCTACCTTGTTGCTTTCAGCATTTCCCAATCCCAGGAAATAGTCCCTTTTCTCTACTGCCAGCTGGCACCTTATTTGCATAAGGATGAACTATGGAGCCATGTTACCCCTTCTCTTCTGCAGTCCCACAGTCTGCTGATGAGCCCGAGTGCTTTTAAACAGGGTTATGCTTTCTCTCATGCCCTCTTGCAAGCTTGGTGCTCTGCCAGGCGGCTGCAGCACAGATGCACTGATGCTGAATATTCCCTGTGCAGCAGGCCACCACGAGCTCCGAGGGGGAGGCACATCCCAGCTCCTGCAGCTAAAGCCTGGCAAAAAGAATAAGCTCTCCTGCTGCCTTGAAAATGATGGATGTACACCAGAGGCTTTGCACAACCTACAGCCATATGATCCCCCCCGCTGTCCTCTGGAACTCTGTACACAATATAAATTGCCACACAAAGAAACATGCTCAATAGCACTGACCTGAACACTACCCATAACAGAACAAGCAGTAATGTAAAAGGTAATGTAACTCCAGTGCACAGGATCAACTTTTGCTTGTAGGGTGTGTTTACATGTAAAGTCTACATATTCATATATTAGATTCATGGCTGGCACATTCAAAGGGACAAGATAACCTGACTTGTTCCTGACTACATAGGATTAAAAGCTTTGACATTGGTTCAGTGCTTCTTGAGAAAAAAAAATAACTGTTTCTCCCACAGTTCTCGAGAGACAGCAGGTTCTAGTCTAGATGGAAATGGCAACAACAGTCCTTCTTTTGGTACTACTGCTCCAAAAGGAGCTCTATAAAATCATATGTATTTTCTCACCTTCTAGGAATTAACCATATCAAATATGCTTGACTTTCTGATGAGAAAGAAGTATTGGTTTTTTTTCTAACTGTCAAGGCTTAAACCTGAGAGAAAAAATCAAAGTCATACCCAGCGGGAAAGACTATATTACAAAAACTATGCTGTTTAACCTTAACAGTCCCCTTGCAAAAGTAGCTATAAGAACCTCTGGCCAGTATGATCCCAGCAGCCCACATATAATTCACCTCCATGATGTCCTCAAGCAAGGGGTATGCATTTACAATAATTCACATACTAAATACAATTTGTAGCCTGCTAGCAATGAGAAGGCACGTAGCTACTGAAGGTTAAGGATTAGCACAATATTTTTTGTGTTCTTTGTGCCAGACATTCTGGTAAACCTCTGGTTTCCTGGAGAAACGCCCTGACAAGATAATGTAGTACCACTGACATCTCATTTTCTGTATGCTCATTAATTTGTTCTGTTAACACATTTTATTGCAGGCACAAATACTTGGTTATATTCAACTAAATTTTCAAAAGTTTTGTAAATCCCTCATCAGTTACAGAAAAAATAGGGTTTGCTGGTTAATAATTTGTGCCAGATTCACACAGGATACCGAACCATGCAGCGGTAGCAAGAAAAGACCTCAGAGTTTTCTGCTCCAAAGCTACCACCTTCTGGGCTGCAGAAGACCTGATCTCCCTAAACCAAGCAACGTATGAAAACCCCAACATGCTCTGATCAGCTCTGGGTCTGTTCAGTACAGCAGCACAACACTCAGTTTTATTTTGCAATGAATGCGTAACCCTGAAAAGATACAAAAATAATATTCCAAAATCCTCAACTCCACAAATGAATTGTGTACTACATAGGAATAGTTTATATTTGTGCAATATACAGTATCAAGCTATTCCAAAGGAATTTAATGCCACAGGGTACACAGAAAGCAAGTATTAATTACCTCCAATGTCCAGAGAGCAGAGCTGAGGCAGTGAGAGACAGAACAGAGTGTCAGGGTGGAGCAGCCTCTGTCACAGGCCACCCGACTGGATTCTCTCCCACCCTACCCAACAGCAACCACTATTATTTTTAAAATTATTAATTTTTAGGCATAAATTTCTGCACAAATACAGCATAAAAGCAGTCCCTGGTTTTCACTTGTGTATGTTTTGTTACAGCCTCTAATTACATGATCACACACATGACTCTTTTTGATGTTACCTTTCCTTCATTCAGCACACAGGATGAATAACGCCTGTTGAAGGTGCCATTACTTGATACTTTATTTTATCTTCATTGCTCCATTTGTGGCCCCTCCTGCACACTGTACTAACCCATGGGCTTTTCTGTGATGCCACTCAGCAAAGCACTGGACTTTTTTGCAAAAACTAATTACTTTTGACAACCCCTTTCTAAGGTGATAGGCTCATTTTACGAAATGTAGAGCTCAGGAACAGGGGAATTAAGTCAAAGTGCTCACTAGTATTGAATGTGCAAATTCAGATTGCAAATTCTGATTACACAGAGTGTTTAGCACCTTATGACACCTTACACATTTGAATCAAATTTAGCAATGACTCGATTGCTGTTTTCAGGGCTCAATATTGTTTCCATCTAAGCTATACCATCTCAAGCTGGGGACTGGAACACAAAGAAGATATAATTCAGGGATGGCCTGAGGAAAAAAAAAAAAAAAATTTCAATAACTTACCCAGCGTCCTACCATGACCCTTAGTTGATGTTTTGCTCAAGAACCCTCCCCACCTCGTCCACTACCCATTCCACTTAACTAAAATTGAAGCGGGCATCCTATGTAAAGGGCAATCACTTCGAAAGGAGATCCCCAAGTTGTGCTAGAAACTCCTCCTTTCTGTGCAAGGCATGGGGAGAAAGTCATAGAGGAGAAATAATGAGTAAACACGTTACCAAAGATTGTATCATGAAGCCCATACCAAAGGAGAACAAAGTTGACTGATACTAATTTTTAACTGCCTGAATTTGGATTCTCCCCTGTCTTCCCCTTGTGAAATACCAAATAGTTGTAGAGTTTGTATAAATATTGGTGTATATATAGATATATTTGCGAATACGGACATACAAACACATACATATACACATAAAAACACATAGCATACTCTGAAACTTATTTAAACTTTCTGTGAGAACCTTTTGATTTAAAGAGATGCTACCATATCCACCAGCATTTCTGTTTTACATTTTTTATTGAGCAAATCTAGAACTGAAAACTAGATTTCCTTCAAATTCCCCTACCTGCATGATGCGAGGAAATGAAAAAGCCTGTCAGCAGAAGTAATGTGTTTAATACCATGCCAGCCCTAAACATCAGTAGAGATTTCTGTGTATTGCAGATAATTCTATCACCAAGCCATATTGCTCTGTGATGTGCTTTTATCTTTGCTGTAGGATAATATCAATATTTCAAGCATGAGCAAGAGAATGTTTTATGAGATTGATGTGGGAAAATACAGTGACAAGTACATAAAAAAGGGCAGAGAAAAATGCCAGGTAGTCATCATAAATGCCTTCCATTCCCACCAGAATTCCTCTAGTTTATCCAATTCTAATCAACAAGTTGAGGTCTACTGGGGCCCCAGTGACTTTGATTACATTTTCAGTGCTGAAGAAGAACAGCAAGCAAAAGAGAGAACAGATAATGGGAGGAGGAAGCTGTCACCTACATCCTAGAAGCCTGTGAAACCTTTACAGGCCAAAACGTCCTATTTTGTTAAAGTCTAAATTAAAAAGAAATTATTCATAAAAGAATGAAATAGAATGGAGAAAAATTAGTATTAGGTCACTTGCGATACTGCACACATGCCTGGTAAGGGCCAGACCATGCAGTGCAAATATTCCCAGGGAACAACCTCTGCAAATCCATGATGATGCCTCGAGCAGGCAGCTCTTTGGGCACTGCTGGAACCTGAGTATGAAAGTGCCCAAACAAGAAAATTTTCTTGTATGGCTCTGGCTGGATGAATTATTCACCTTTTGTCTACTTTGGCAAAGAACACAGCTCTTCTGAAGAAAACCTCTCTGTTACAGATATAGAATTACACCAAGAAAAAAAGGTGCTTTTCCCCAGCACAGCCAAGTGACTATCTGTGCCCCACCATGGCACAAGATCTAAGCTTGTTTATATAAGCTCTGCCTGTAACTCTTCTGGCAAAGCCACCAACACAGACCATTTGTCATATTGTCTTATTTTGCCTCTAGGGCCTGCAGTTCCTCCCAGTTTGACAACAAAACTGATGACTATTACTTAACCCCTTTCCATATTAACACTGCAGCTGTTAAGCCAGACTGATGGTTTAGAGCAATTTGGTGTTAGCTACCTCAATATTTGGGTGTCAAACAAGAGAACCCTTAGAGGAACCTGAATTTCAGGAGAAGAGTGATCAGCACCCTCTACAACCAGTTTTAAAACTCAGTTTCAAATCATGAAAATTGAGGTAACTGAAACCACTAGTTCTGTATATCTTGACTGTTTTGAAGAGAAGAAAAAGGAAATCTTGCAACACAATCTTTTCTAAAGTGCCCTCCAACTCTACTGTCCCCTTATCTCTGACTCAACATGCGGTCCCTGGGGACATTCAGATATTTTTTAGTCCATCTGGAACAGTGCTCATTTCAAAGCCAATTTGAATGAAATGCCTAAAAATCTCTTTGAAAATAGCTTGCATAATAAGCACTGTACCTTTTATGATGTTACATTATTACCAAGCAGTAAATTCATTTGTTTTCCCAAATCCCTTACCAACTTCTCTTAAATACATAAATAAAATGGGGGAATTTCAGTGGATATTATTTCACAATATGTGGAACTGAGGCATTTTAATAAGAAATGCACCTCCAGGCTAAGAGGTATGAATTGTACACCAAAGGGAATGGCTTAATACACTGTTTAATGCTATCATCAAAACTGATGATAACATGACGGCTTTTATACATTTTAACATTTCTTAGAGCTGGGAAAAATGAGAATGACAACCATATTTGTATTAGCTAAATGTCAGAAGTGACACTGAGCCAGGTGGCACACGGCTTCCACAGAATTCCCTCTCCTTGAGCAAAAAATATTACCTGAACAGAGAGATCCAGGGATTTCCTCTAAGACTGTCCCTTAGAGAGGATGTCTGCCTCTCCTCTGTAGCCCACAAGGTCATGCAGAATGACCCATACTGACCACGTCCTCACATCAAATCCTCTTGCTCCTGAGTATGGTGTGTATTTTCAAAAGCTTTGAAATGCAGTCAAGGTATGGCATGTTGGTAACAGCATTTGAAACAGGAGCAAGATCAACAGGATGGTCCTGTCCACCAGGGAACAACCAATGATCAGCAGGAGTCCTAAGTACCTTTTTCTGGGCAGAGAGATATGCAAGAGACCATACAGCTGCAATCAGCATAAACTCTCTATGCAAGAACCTGGACAGACATCCTGAAGCACAGGTGGATTAGTCAACAGTATCACAAAGGATGAAAATAACTCTTTCAGGAGAGGGGGTAGAAAAAAAAAAGTTCCTTCCTTAGCTATATCCTTTCTAGAAGGACCTTGCCAGAAGAAAACAAACAAACACACACTATATCACCTATGATTATACAGAAATTCTTCTTTTGGGAGTGTATCCTTTCTTTACAAAGAGGTAGTGGACACCAGTAGTGCAAAGGCAGCAGCCCACTGCAAACTACCCAAGCCTGCATGCCTCTCCCATTCCCAAAAAGTAGGAGGGGAGGACTGGTATTTTCTGAAAGCTATCCTGGATCCCCCCGAGGAAGCTGCGTGAGCCCAGGACTGCAATACTAGCCAGTTTTTCATTCTCCTAGTCTCAAGGATGGGAAGATTGGCAGGGCACATGTGGGGACTCTCAGGAAAGGATACAAGTATGAGGCACTGGCTGTACCAGGGGAGGCTGACGAAGTGATGTTTCACTGGCTTTAATTAATCACAATTGTAAGCCTTATTTTCATGTTCTCAGAACCCTACCAGGCTTGTGATACTGGACCGAGTGGGCTCACACAGCACATACCTGTTTACTGTATTCCTACAGACTCAGGTTGACCAGATCAGTTCTAACTCTTTGAGATACTGTCGTAAAAGGAGTGCTTTCAGACATGTAAAATTCACCCTTGAGTGTCCTGTGTCTAAATTGTGCGGGCCCTAGCAAAAAGTATTAGCTTGTACATAAATGTTTTCTCTTGCTTTTTCATTCTTCCAATGAACACAAAGTCCCCAGGGTCTGACTGCTTGCACTTGTCAACAGAAAAAGGTTTTACACCTAAGAATAAAGTATTCTGGCACTTTACAATTTGTTCGTGGCTCTATAACCCTTAAGAGGGATGCTGGCACTTTTACATGTTCACTGAGGTTAAATGGGGAAACACCTGAAGCCACACTGTGCCCACTTTCTGAAGTACAGAGACTTCTATTCCATGGTACACGATCACCTTCTTGAGAAGGCAGCACCTCCAAATAATCGGGGAGCATTTTCTAAGTCAGTGTTTGGACATATTAAACAAACAGGAAAACTTGTTTCTTTCTCTTACATCAGGTTCCTGGCAGAATAGCAGTTCCCCTTCTCCACCCAAACAAGACCTCTGGTTTCCATGGCAGTGGAAGAAAATCTAGGCTTAGATGGTATGGGAGAACACATGTGAAAGAAATTTCCATGAGGGAGCATATGCCTGATATAGGTTTTCATGAAGACCAAACACATAGGCCGTTTGTGGCTAGTGAGATGAAGTGTGTGCATCTCCCTTTCCTCTTGCTGGAAAGCATGTTTTCTGCATGGGAAAAGTAAAAATGCAAACAGTTTTTCCAGGTTGGAGTTGAAGGTTGGTGCTTTCTTTTCATCTCCTTTCTCTTCATCTCCTTTCTCCTGTCTCTTTATCTCCTTTCATAGGTGAAGACTCCTGACCAAGTGTTTTCATATTAAGATATGTTTGGTGAAAGGGTCAGGGAAGTGTAGCACAGCTTAATGTTTAACCCTAGCACAGGGATGAATAAAAAATAATTTCTAGGATTTTAGGCAGTGGGTTTTTTTTAAAACATACCAGTTCTTAGTTCTGAATTACCTGTGCGTGGAGGGGCAGAAAGGGAATGCCACACGCAATCTGAGTTTCTGAGCTGCTCTGTCCTCCTGTCACTTCCCTCTCCACACACCTCAGCCCTTCCTCCAGTGCTCCTGTGACTTCTTAGACCTGGCTTCTCCCAGAACCAATTTGCATTTCTTTAAACATTTGTACAAATATTTACTCCAATGTAATTATCTTCATAAGATTTACAGCCATAGGATTGTTTTTTCCACCAAGTATTGAGACACAACACATTTTAGATTCAATTATTCTATACCTAAATAATAAAGAGCTGGTATTTTGATATTATCCTGTCTTAACTTAGTGTATAGAGTACCCCATAAGGATTTAAAGCTGCTTCAGGAAATAAATATCTCAGACTTATAAATACATTTATTTTCTCATAGCTCTAAAAGGCTTTCCCCTTGAACTTATTTGTAGCTTTAAAAAACCCCAACATATTATTATTTCCTAGCTGTGTGCTATGAGCACATAAGCACTGTATCAAAGCTGCAAGTTTCACAGGATAAGGGTTGTCGTGTGGGATTTTTTGCTTGCTTGGGGTTTGTTTTTTAAGGTTGGTTTTGTTTGTGGTTTTGTTGTTGTGTTTGCTTTAAAAAAAACAAAAACAACACAAACACAACCAAACAACAACAAAAAATTTATTTTGATCTTAAAACCATATGTGTAATCAAGCACTACACTTCGAGCGCTGACCCAGCCAGAGTGTTGCTTCTCAGCTCTGCCATTGTGTCACAACTGATCTCTAACTCCTCCATCTCTGGGTTATTCATTGCCTCTCCTCATGCTTATCTGCTGGCTATTTATAAATTAAACTCCACTCTCACTGATTTCACCAGCTTCCCTGAAAGAGGGTCTAAATTTGCAGAATAAAATGCTGAAGTTACACAAACACTCCCCAAATTGGAGAAAACAAACCCCATCTCAGAAACAGCACAGTTACTGTGGATATTCAGAGTATTTCCACTTCGGGCTATTCTAAATATTGCCATTTGATGCAGCCATTTTGGACTTCCAGCAGGCCTGAGGGCACAAACTAGCTTACTGAGAGTCATTTGCACATACGATGATAAAGTCCTGACTTACAATATATTGGAAAAGCAATCACCAACAGTAGGCAGTTTAGCTTCCCGCAGCTTCAGAAAGCCTGTGCGTAAGTGACTGGAGACTGAAAATCCCTAGGCGTCTTATAGCCATACTGTGTCAGAAATAAGCCCCAGGGACCAGATCCTCAGGTCATCATATTCCCATTGCCTTTGGGAAGTCCTTCTAATTTATACCAGCTGAGGAATCAGCTTTTATATGTATGGCCTCCATAATTCTTTTCCTACGATACCTCAAATAAAATGAGAATGATAAAAAAATCTAAAAGTATATGAGTGTGTGAAAAGGAAGTGAGTCCTGCTCTGTCTCATACCATTAAGAACCTGAAAAAGGCAAAGTTTGGAACAGCGGCTTCAGATCCACCCCAATACACAGAGCAAAACCTGGCCAAGGCAACCTCCAGAATTAGGAGCACAACTCTTGGTCTATTTTCTTACCTCTGTTATCCTTTCTTCCTGACCTTGGGTAAGTTGATTAACCTTTCTCTTCTAAGTTTCTCTAACTGTGGTATGACGCTTTGCCTCCTGTAGAGGCTGTGGTGCTTAATTGGCCAATATCTCTCAAACACTTGAAAGGCTTTGGATGAAATATGTCGTTCAAGAGAAATAATTAAAGTCAATGGAGCTGTGACAACTGATGCTAGCTGAGGATCTTCCCCCTGGTGTTTAATAGGATGAGAAGGAGGCTTAGTTGAAATGACAGGAAGCCAGAGAGACATTTGGTGGCAATAATATCATAAATGAGTAAAAGGGGTTACTATTTACTGTGATAATACTCAGCATTTTTCATCTTCCAGGCACTCTATCAGCACCCATTAATTATCAGACCTCCCCCTAAACAGAGATCTGTAGCATGTTCCCCATTATCAGATGGGTGATGTGACTTATTCTACAGAACAAGATGTGAGAAATCAAATTTGAGCACCTGGCTCCTAAGCCTATTCTCAGGTCTCCCTTTCCACCACTCTTCTGTTAGGTACACATTTCCTTTTCTTTTGTTTCAATGATGAAAACCCATCCACTGCCCCTTTCTCTGCAAGCAGTCCTGCCTAATACTCTGATAGATACTGCTCAGATCCTCTTCCTTAAACTTCTCAAAGCTTGGAGGCAGAAAGCAAAGCTGAGTGGAATGCTGCTGGACTGAGCAGCTCTCCTTGTCTCAACAGCCCCTTTCCTCAAGTACCAAGAAAGAAGTAACAGTATTTGCTCTTACAAATATCTTTCATTGTTTACTCTCAGTCCCACACAGCACCTGGCTGCTCCACTGCAACCTCTCCTCTCAGAAGCAGTTCTTATAAGAATATGCCAGGACAGGGTCTGTTGCTTCAGACTGTCTATTGCTTATTGCAGGAAGAAATCTGTGACCTGCTTAAGCCCCTAGGAAAAACTACCGTCGTTCCTTCAGCTCCCGAAGATGCCTGCCATTGGAGGATGCAAGGCTGAGGTTACATAAGTGCTGGCTGGATCCAGCTGTTTGCAGAGAGCCTGGTCACAGCTGCTCCACTCTGCTCCCACCCCCCACAGTAATGGATGCCAGGCCAGGCTTTTGGGTGCTCAGTCTGAGTAACAGACTCAAGGGAAGTCTCCATGGATTAGTTTCTGTGTGGAAGGAATACATATATTTCAATCAGTACCCTGCTTGAAAATACAAAAGCATCATACTGTGCCTGGATGCTGCTGTGCTGAAGTGTCCCAGCAGATGGAAGAGTAACATAAAATGGGACAAATCATTGAAGTGTTATAATGTTATAAATCTGCAACAAACCCAGAGAATGCAGTTTATATTAAAGACTTCCACTGCTGCTTACAACAACCATGCTACAGCGACATTTGGGGTAATTAGTCTTGAATGCTAGTGATTTTTTTATTTTGTAAGTGGAATACTCTAGATTTACACTCATAGAATTGAAAGTAGAGCTTTGGCTATATTTGCTCTACTCAAACAACAGCCCAAATGGGATGGAGGAGAAAATATAAACTACTACCTAATCAAACCTCAGCATTTACTTTAGGTAACACCACAGTGAGCCACATTTGCATGTATTATTTCCTGACTATCTATCTATAGCAGGCTTGGCACAAGGCAAGCAGGCTTTTTACCTGTAAAAAGATAACCAAAACCACTTGCCATAAAAGTGCATATTACGGTCCATATTACATTTGAGACAATAAGGAAATAAAATGAGTATATGTGACTGGATTTTTTTTTCACGTTTTTAACAGAGCAGAAAGGTAATTAAAAACACATATTTGCACTTGCTGATACTTCCATGCTTTGATGGTAACATAACACTTTGGGTTCATCTCTATTTTATATATTGAAGAGAGACAGTACATCACACAAACTGTTAAGTTTTTCCTATTGAGATAACAGTCACACCCACCTAAAAAATTCTGTGAGAAAAAGACATCATTACTTTTGTGCTCTTTGATTACTAAAATGTAAAATTCTAGACAGTTGGTTTGGATGTTAGGTTCTTAAGCCACTGAGTATCATTTGTTATGCACAAGGGAACTCTCTGATAAAAGTTTCACTCAATGCCAACAGATAGGGTTCAGCTGGAAGGGAATCTGACACTGACTCCCTCTATTACCTTAGGAAAATCTCTTATTTCTTGTGTTCTTCCAGTGGGAGCTATTAGAGTCAATTCGCTAACATATACAAATGTGATTTAAGACCATCAGACAGAAGGCCTTAAAGAAAAAGCACTGTCCTCATAGATTTACATTAAATTATCTTAACAAAGTGAACGCTATGCTATCTTTAGTCACAAAGTAGAAAAAAAAGGTATGCACAGAGAGTCACGCTATCTGATAACTAACACAGTAGGGAGATCTGTGACAAGGAGATGAACAGATTCACAACAGCTAAAACTTCAGAGGCTTTATGCAAAACTACAGGTGAAAACAATGACATGTTTCATTTAGAGGCTTGCTCAGAGCTCATCTTCTAATATTGTTTATCTGAAAAAATAGGAGAGAGAGAAGGCAGCAATTACCATTGGGGAAAACATAAAAGATAACTGCTGTGTGTGTGCCAGGCATTGGGGAAAATTACTACTTTGTCTTTAGCACAGAGATGAGATTCTCCCTGCAGCCAAACAGAAGCTATACTATAAATGCAAAGTCCAGCTATATTCGACAAGAAAAGGTGAGGAATTCAACTGGATCAGAAACAAAGCTATTCATGAGGTATTTTGGACAGTGAGGTTTTGCTACCAGTGTAGGCTGCATACAGCAGCTTACCAGTGACTTGGGAGAGGTCGCAGTGCCATCCACATTTTGGGAGCTCTAGCAGGTTAGTAACAGGAATTACCTGGGATGACGAGGGAAAGCTGAGCAGTCACTAGCACAAGGGACATAGTCTCAGTTGGCACTTTGCCTTTTCGGGGTGTATTTAGATGAAAGACAGTCCTGTGCTCCCAAATGAAGAGAGTGTACTTTTCAGTTTGGGAACAGATTCCAGAATTTTCCTTTTCCTTGGCAGCAATGATCTGGAATGGTCTATGGTGATCCAGTGGGCATATCCCAAATAAAATGATGGCTTATTGGGTACATGGATTTCTCTACATGATGCTGAGTTGGAGGGAAAGACCTTGACAACCAGGAGAAAAAAAAAAAAGGCAGCAAAAAGCCCAAGGGAAATGGAGCTAGACTGTAATGAGAAAAAGGAAGAGATAAATGGGAAGCGGTGCACAAGTAGCACTTAAGTCTGTGTGAGGTTAACACTCACCACTTACTCCAAGCTAAATAAATGCTGCCTGGGGACTGCGATTAGAGCCGGCAGCTCAGGGGAAGCAGCAGCTCCTCAAAGCTGGAGCCAGGAGGAAGCTCTGGGAGCTCAGCAGCGCAGTGCACATTTTTGAGCTCTAGCCTCATCCGACTAAAGGGAACATGATGTTCACAATAAGGGTGAAAGCACTCCTCTCCCCTACCACATCCATCTAATGCAGTGCCATCACACTGCCAGGCTGTGCAGAGATGTCATGTCATTCTGTCACACCACCATCGGGGAGCTTCAGTGCAAATGGAGATGTCACGTGTCCTGTCCAACCTGACCACCTCCTTTAGACAACAGCTTGAATGCTTCCTTCCCTCTGTACAGTCCCAGCTCAGAGACAAATGAGCAGGCAGCCAAATGCAGATCAAAATCCTCTTCTGAATACTCTGCCTCTTGTAATACCTCTGCTTTTTTCAGAAGCAGGTATTGGATAAAACTGCTCAGGCACAGCCCATAGTCAGAAGTGGCAGTCAAATTATTAATTTACTTGTTCTGATTCTTATTACATTCTACCTTCAGGTATGTAATCAGGCTTTTATTCACCTAACTGCTTTATCCTCTAACAAGCTATTCATCTGAAGAGTTTTCACTGCAGGATTTCCACTGTAAGGATATTTTTTGTTGTGTTAGAGAAGGAATTCACTGCTTCAGTGCAACACTTTTGCTCATTAAAAATAATTTCCCAGTGAGTTTGGTTCCAGTAGCTCTTCAGTCATATTAGAGGCCCTGTTGCAGCACTAGCTCCAGAGAACTTGCTAAAGACTAGCAGGGAAAATGAAACAGAGAGGATAAAACAAGAAGCTGGAAGGGCAAGACAGATTGCCGGCAAATTATAAGCAAGCCCAGACATGCTGTTGCCCACTGGGGTACTGTTTCTCACAGCCCCGGGAAATGTGTTTGACCGTGAAGTCAGACTGTACCCTCACGAGAATTTCTCCCCTACTCCCAAATACAGTTATCTATGTATTTTCGCTCTCACCTCACTTTCTTCCATGCTCACTTCCCCCTTATACCAATCTTGGGTTTTTCCTTTACTACCACATCTCCTGTGCTCAGTATAAATGCTTCAAAACTTGCTTTTCAAGCATAGACTCTTTCCAGTGTTTAGGGAAATTTGGTACAGGGGAGCCTATGGTTTATAGCAGCAAATTCACTAACATGAGCACACCGCCCTAGAGAGATAGCATGTTCAGCTGCCAGTGAGTTTACTTCAGCTTCTTTGCTTTCAGAGCAGGCAGCCGTCTCATCAGAAAGTTTTGTGTGTGTGGCGTGGGGCAGGCCTGCAGCAGCCTCTCTGTTACAGTATGTAACACAAATTGACAACTTTCAGTGTAGCTCCCTGTTTTCACATAAATAAGAGAGCTGGCACAGTCTGGAGGTGAAGAAAGATGATTTGAAGATGCAAAGCATGTTAATCTCCCCTCTTGTGACTTAAGCATAGGTAGCAGTCAATGATCTATTTCTGATATACTGCATAAATAATGAGTCATATTATTCAGTGAAGCATCAGCTCAGACAAACACAGGAAGAAGCAATGTGCTACTTTTCATTCAGTGGGCTAATTTCACCCCCGATCTAAGTCAAAAGCCTTCCTGAGGCTCTTCCTCAGTTGAATACAACTTTGTTGTAAAAAAAAGAACATAGAGTCCCTTAGTGTGAAAGTGCTGATTGCTTCAGGGAATTCATGACAGTACAATCATATCTACTTCTCTTTAATTAGCAGAACAGGAGGAGGTGGGTAGACTCTCCTGGACACGGGAAAAATAATATGACAGGTAACTGTTTAGCCTAAGCAAATGTACTAAAAGATCCAAGAAGAAACTGCTTTTCTTGCTTAGACAGGGAATATTGCTCTCACCTAAAGAGTCAGTATGCTGGAAACCTTGCTGCCTGAGGTGAAACTGGAGACATAAAAGCCACTGAGATTATCCTGCAGGGGGACAACCTGTGCTGCAAAAGGAATGAACTCGTTGAGAATTTCTGGACCTTTTCCATATCTAATCTTATTGAAAAGAGCTGTTCTGGTAACGGTGGCCAATGTAATCACCTAGGAAGACAAGGGAATATAAATTTGGGCCTCCAAGCTCAAGTGGCTTGTGTCCATGTTCACTACTGAATGCTTTGTTTCTCAGCTGCATCTCAGGAATCCTTTGATTCACTTCCTGCTTCTGACACTGGTAGGTGAGAAATGGCTCTTCCACCTGCTATTAAACCCAGAGGAAATTCTGTAGTCTATTTTATCTCTAGTATCTCTTCAACTGGTGTAATTGGGTTGTTTCAGGATGGATGAAGCAAGACCTGAGAAATGAGTATCCATGAGTTACCGAAAGGAGAAATCGCAAACAAAATCTCAGACTTGAAGTTAAAAACTTAGACAATCCCCTCTTTTCCAAAATCTCATCTGTAACACGTCAGCACAACTGCTGGTATGGGAGTACAAAACAAACCGGGAGACTGGCTGTCCTCCTCAGACTGGTCCAAGGGTCATGATGATAATGCTTAGAAAGCATCTTTCACCAGGAATGGGAAGAAGTAGTTTTTCCATTCAACAAAATATGGAATTAAACCAAAGAGAATGTGCAATGAGGAGGTCAGCATCAAACAGCAAGCAGAGGCTGAACTGAAAATATAAACAGATGTCCTAGGTGTCAGTCCAGCACTTTCTCTGTGCATCATAAACCACTGAAAAGAAAAATCTGTAGACTATCAGACAGAAAAGACATCCCCATAGGACTGTGGAAAAAAGTCAGAGGGGATGCATTGGAAACCCTTTTCCCTGAACAATTAAGTAAGACTAGAGCCAGATATATGTAAGAATATATGAATACCTGGAAAGAAACAACCATGAGCTGGTAGCACTCATATAAGAGGAAGCCTCATAAGCCACTGTGTCACTCTTACCTATCCTTTACTGATGGCAATACATGTCTTTTAGCGAGACTTGCCAAAACCAAAGTCGGGGAAAAATTTAATGAAATATAACAAGGGAAGATGTAGAGTCCTGCATCTGGGTAGGAACAACCCCAGCTTCCATTATAAATTGGGGAATGACCTATTAGAGAGCAGCATAGGAGAAAGGGATCTGGGGGTCCTGGTGGACAGCAGGATGACCATGAGCCAGCACTGTGCCCTTGTGGCCAGGAAGACCAATGGCACCCTGGGGTGTATTAGAAGGGGGGTGGTTAGTAGGTCCAGAGAGGTTCTCCTTCCTCTCTACTCTGCCCTGGTGAGACCACACCTGGAATATTGTGTCCAGTTCTGGGCCCCTCAGTTCAAGAAGGACAGGGAACTGCTGGAGAGAGTCCAGCACAGGGCAACAAAGATGATGAAGGGAGTGGAGCATCTCCCTTATGAGGAAAGGCTGAGGGAGCTGGGTCTCTTTAGCTTGGAGAAGAGGAGACTGGGGGGTGACGTTATTAATGTTTATAAATATATAAAGGGTGAGTGTCACAAGGATGGAGCCAGGCTCTTCTCAGTGACAACCAACAGTAGGACAAGGGGTAATGGGTTCAAATTGGAACACAAGAGGTTCCACTTAAATTTGAGAAGAAACTTCTTCTCAGTAAGGGTAACAGAACATTGGAACAGGCTGGATTGTGGAGGGGTGTTGTGGAGTCTTCTTCTCTGGAGGCATTCAAAACCTGCCTGGACACATTCCTGTGTAACCTCATCTAGGTATTCCTGCTCTGGCAGGGAGATTGGACTGGATGATCTCTTGAGGTCCCTTCCAATCCCTAACATTCTGTGATTCTGTGAAGTCACCAGCACATTAGGGTAACCATTGCACACTGGCCAAGATTCAAACTGTCTGATTTTTGGTACATGATGCAGCATAGTTAACGTTGCAATCATGCTGGTCGGGAATTATCCATTCCAGGCCTCTACATCTGAGAGTGTCAGCCAGATTTCTTTCAGAGTCAATGGTGACATTTCCAAGGCTGAATTCATCTGGTGTCATTTAGATATCCATTTAAAAAAAAAGAGGAGACACCAAGCCCACATACCTCCACATTGAACCTCAGGCTGGAAATCCAAATTTGAATCTCTAACAGCAAATAGATACATATATGTCTTTTACTGAACTGAGTCTCAGTCACTAGAAGAGGCCCAAGGTTTCAGGCAGATTCACATAAAATTCAAGTAGTAAGAGCTAAACTTCACAGAAGTCCTCTGCAGCATCAAAAAGGAAGTTTGTGTGCCACAAAGACCAGCGATGGTAACATACTCCTTCAGTTACATCCCCCTGTATTGATGCATGCTGCTAGAAGGAAAGTGGTACAGACTCCATACTGTGCTCCACCAGGATGTTTGCCACCAAATTTGGACTACACACAATGTGGCTAATGCAACAGGTCAACATAGAGGCTGGTTATTAAGTTAAATCCCATGATTGTGAATCAAGACTAACAAAAAATCATTAGAACTCCAGGACCCAGACTTAAGCCAGTATAAGTTTTAAGCCAGAATTAACTCTGAATGCAGGGGCTTAGTTTGGCAACTCCAGATCTTTCTCATGAATTCAGTGAAGATTAGGCTGTTAGCAATGACTAATCAGAACAGTCTCTTAGGAAAAGAAGAGTTTAATTACCTTAGTGTACTACTCAGTGACTTGCCTAGACATACCACACACTGAAAGATACGTGACAATGTGGGTGCTGCAGTTTATATCATCATGAGCTCAGGACAGCCCCGTTAGTCATGAGTTTAATTCCCGTCTCCCTCTTTCCTGAAGTACATTAGCTGCTATGGAAACAGTGTCATTAGAATGGGCAGGGCTTTCTGGCACCCAGATGAACCCCATGCTTATGCTCAACAACGTATCTTCTGTGCAGAGCTCTAGCTACGTCTAACCCACACAGGGTCTGAGGAGCATTTCTATACAAAGGAATTAATTCAGAAAAATTTTGAAGTTCATTTCCCTACCCTTGTTTCGTGGTGGGCTTCTTATACCCTATAATGTCATAAAACAGCAAACTTCACAGCACACACAGTTGCAATGATTGACAATGTGATATTCAGTTAAGAAAGCTTGAGGAATACCTCCTTGCACTAAAAATGCAAGACTAGAATCCTTCTGCTGAATTATAATCACAATTTAATTAGTTTAAATTCTTGTGCTTCTTGCAATTCTCCTTTTGAAAAGAAACTGCAAGAAATGCTACCTCAACTGGATCAACAGACGCAGAGAGAATCTAGACTTTTACATCTTCATGTTAAACACCACTTACCAAAAAAATAAGATACAATCAGTCTTTTTTTTTTTTTAATAATAATAAAAAAAAAGGCAGCAGATCTCCTTAATTAAGGAGCCTATCAAATGCCATAGTCTGAATGAAAATTTTTACAGAGGAATAATGAAATAAGAACTTCCCTGCTCAATCAAATCAATGGCTCATCTGTTCCTGTATCTAAATGTGACAACTGCCAAATGTTTTGAGCAAGATGTAACCAATTCCTTTTCTGCTACTGCCACTCATTTCAATCCTACTAGACTATAACCTGCCTTGTCACACTCCTCCCAATTCCGATCTGTGATCACAGATAGGGCAATCAGTTTGGAAAAGCTTCTGAAATATTTACTAGATTTTAGAATACCTGGAATGTCAGGAAATAATAATAAACCAAACAATTATAGTACATACTGCTTTTTCCAACAGGAGAGTGCTTGTTCTATTTATCTTTCCCAGTCTTTGTCTTCGTTTTTTTAAAAAACTATACAGTAAATTCTGAGATATTACAAGGAAAGCAACTGCCAGATCTCTCATGCAAGCCCAGAAGTGACTGAACTACCTCTGCTTTAACAACCAGTCTTACGCCATTGTGGAGACCCAAAAGACTAGGAAAAATTCAGCAAAGCTTCTAAAGTAGGAATCTTGTAAAATTCAACTTATCACATTGGTGATAGCACAACTTCCAAATTGTCATTTTTGTTCTTCTTGTGAGAAGCAGCAAACACCATCAGCATCTCATTGAAGAATATGCCTGCCTCCATTTACCACTGAATTCTGAACGGCAGCCTCCTGTGTCTGAAGAAGCTATTTTTTTTTCTCTGAAATAGGATAGTCAAATTAGCTATTAGTAATTTACCCACAGTAAATTAGACTTGACTGATTATTATCTGCCAATCTGTAGAAATAAAGTTAACTAGAAAACAGAATGGAGGAACATCATGTGACTGTTAACTTCTAACAAACTGCAGTCAGAGAAGTTGGAATGTGCAGTAACACCTGAAATGCATATTGCAGTGCAGAAGGAAGTTGACTTGGAAAGCTAAAGCCTTGGGCTCCCTCCTGCAATGCTGTTTGGACAAAGAAGAACAACTAACCACAGTAAAATAGGCAATAGCTTTTTTCTTCTTAGCTAGAAAATTTCCAATGCTGCCTTTAAAATTGTTAGTAATCTGTCAGATTTTGACAAGGCTGTTCTGTCTACTATTTATTGTTAAGCAGAACCAAAAAGGAGTCCATCTCTGGGGGGAGGGTCTTACCTGTCTTTAGTCTTGATGGAGGAACACCAGTAACGAAGAGGGTCTGCAAAGCCAGATAGTTCATCAAAGACCAGTGAAGCTGTGGAGCTGCACAGCTCTCCCTTGAACACTAGAGTCAAGTGCAATGGCTGACTACTAAGAATTAAAATCCCTGAAGGACTGTAAAATGGTCAGAGGCACAGTAAGCCTGTGGAGCTATGACAGATGCTGGTCACAGCCCAATCACCATGCAAGCAATTCTCAGTCACATCAGCAGATACTTTGTTTACCGGGGACTTTTACAAGTGGAAGGAAGCAATGACATTCTCCAGGAGACTGGTCATCTAATCACAATGGTTTTCGACCTTTTCAGTTTGCATACACTGGAACATTTTTGGGTCGCTCTTGTAGAGCTCTGTACAGTGATTTTAAGCCAATGACAATAGGCTTGCTTCTCTTAGCTGCTTTTTCAAATAGCTTAGATGTAGTCCACCCACTTCTATAAGTCGAAAACTAAAGACATTCCAGTAGATGTTTTCCACACCTAACCATAAAATCCAGCGACTTAAAGTAAAAAAAACCAGTTTATTAATAAATTTTCATAGTAGTGATCACTACTTTGAAGATACTTCCACATTCTGTTAACTTTAACCTCCAATATGAGAGCAACCTGCCACCACACTGTAGTATTTGCATTGTACTCTGTGAGACTAAGACAATATTCTGACGCCCAGATGCTGCAGGTTGGCCTTTCCAGATAGATCCTCCTGAACAACCCTGCAGCAGAGGTAGATGAGTAAATCTACCTCTGTCTGCATCTCTCAGTACCCTATTGCTACGTGGTGATCACAGGGTTGGGAAGAAAGTCTGCAGAGATAATGACTGCAATTTGGAAGGGCTTCTCTTTGTGAGCTTGCTTGCTGAGGCGGCACTAATTGCAGAGCGAGGCTTCAGCTCAGGGGGCCTCACAAGCAGAGCTGCCTACTCCTGAAGCTTAATTCCCTGATTCATGACCTTGGAACAGCAGGGACAGGGGAGAAGAGGGAACACATCTGACAGTTGTTGCACTGAGGAAGGCAGAGCGGCCTGAGGGTTCAGGACATAGATCCAGTCCTCAGCTCTATTTTCTACTGGATGTCAGCTGTGGACATCTCACAAAATCTGTCCTTGGACTTGAGTTTGTCTTGTAATGGTGATGACCAAGTGCTTTGAGGTATTTGGAAGACAGAAAATGCAGAAACATTTTGTAACATTTAATTATTAAATATAGGACTAGACAAACACCTCTGAATCTTGTTATTATTCAGATAGATAAATATAGAGCTGGTTGCACTGAGTCCCTTCTGTGTTTTCCTTCTGTGAATATTATAGCAAGTGACATGTAATATGGAATGAGAAAAAATGGAAAGAGAGGTAGAAGGAACTATTTTAAACTTGTATTAGAAACTGTTCACAGAAAAAGACTGTTGATTGTGCTAGCTTATTTGCATTTGAGGCCCGACTTGTCTTACAGTAAGAATAATAGTAATAAAAAACCTGATTATAAAGTCTACTGAACTCTCCTAGCCAAATCCCTGAAAAGCTTCCTCCTATATGGCATCTGAAGAACTTTATTTTCTCTTCAAGGAACTAACATTCTGTGTATCAATATCACATCTTTCCAGGTAACTAAAGACAGGGATGGTAGCAGGAGCCCCTACAAAGGTATAAACTGAACAGCAGAGTTAAAGCCCAAAAGCTTAAGAACAGTCCTAACAGAGGAAATTAGTGGAATTAACTGTTTCCAACAAAGATGACAAGGCAATGTCTCTCCAAAAGGGTAAGTGAAAGATAGATACTTTATACGAATGATTTAGCCTTCCAGCTGCACTGACCCATCAATACTAGAGCGCTGCCCCACACGGGTCAGGGATATCACCAGGGCAATCCCCACCCTGGTGCCCTTGACAGACTACTACCCGCTACTGATCTTCCAGACAGGTGGGGAGGAAGCTGCATCCCATAGTCTGAGGGGAATGAAGAAAGACTTCAGGGCCTTGGGACAGTTGGTGAAAGAGTCTGGGGTAGAAGTTATTTTTTCTTCCCTACTTCCCTTTTTGGGTGACGATGTGGGATAGATTAGAAGAATCCAGTCCACAAATGCTTGGTTAGAAGACTGGTGCTACAGGCAGGGCTTTGGGTTCTTTGATAATGGCTGGTTTTATGTCACCAGTCCAGACAGTAACACATGGAAAAGGTTTATCTCACAGGGGCAAAAGATGCTGGGACAGGAATTAGCAGGGCTCATTTGGGGAGCTTTAAACTAGATTAAAAGGGAGATGCACAGACCCAGCACCACAGGCCCAGCAGAAGGGCAGTTTTACATCAATGGAGGCAGAGAGCTACAGGTGAAGATTCTGAGGTGAGAGGACACTGTGTTCAAATAACAGAGAAATAATGTCCAGTCTTACCTCTTTTCTTTGAGACCAGTTATAAACCTTACAGATATTGAAATAATAGCAACTGAAATGCCAATAAAGGAGCCCAGGAGAAAAATACATGAGTACAAAACATTATGCTGTACACAACAGCCACACGGATGACCAAGAGGTCAGAGAGGAAAAAGGAACACAGAAGGACTTCTGATTTTTATTCCTTGATCTGCCACGTCTTTGCTAGATCATCCTCAGCAAGTCATTTACATGTCTCCTCTACATCCTATTTGTAGTTTATAAAAGAGGAAAAAATTCTTTGAAGTGATTTGAGTTCTTCAGACAACAAGTACTGCACATGAGAAGGATGTTATAATTACTATTAATCGATAGAGCTTGTATTTAAAAAAAAAAAAAATCCCAAGTCCTTCTTAGGAATGAGTGTAGGAGTGGGCTATGATCCTGGAAATGTTCATAGTAAGGTACTTCTGAGAATATAAATTTTGGGACTACTTTTCTCCTACATAGCTGTTGATGTAGACTGATGTTCTTCACAGAAAAGAGGGAGCCTTCCAAGAAAGCTCTAAGAGCATCTGGTAAATGAGCCAGAATTGCAAGTGCTCCTGAAATGAGAGCTTGTTTATTGGGTTGCAGTGGCATCTCATGATAACATTTTGCAATTCATTTTTTTTTTTTTACTGTATCTCACTTGATTAGAAAGAGCCTTTGTAAATCCAAACTAAAGCAAGTTTAGAGCAGTTAGTAGTTCCAAATTAAACAAACCCCCTTTCCTCTTATTACAAAAAAAATGTATATTTTTATCTCCAAGTGTTTCCATTCAACAACTGCAACCAAGAAATATCCATACCCTGACAATGCAGTCCTTGCAGCTGCTGCCGAAGGAAACCAATTCCTCCCTGACATATTCAGTGACTACCAAATAGCTCTTCCTAAGCATCTTCCAACATTTGCATTATATGAAAATATATAATATGTTATTATGTAATAATATATAATAGCATATAATAGTGTTGTATATAATAATATATAATTATATTATATTAGAAATAAAAGTAATACTACTAACTTATACTGTGGCATGAGAATCAATGAAGATGTAGCATAATTGCAGAATTTGCACTCGAAGTTTTATATTAAGATGACTGAGACTGAAGAACAGCAAAAGAAACTTTCAGTATCAGAGCTGCTTCCCTTGAGCAGATGGGGCTGCTTCTAGAAAAGCTCATTGCACTTCAGTATCCTCTCATAAACATATACCAGTAGTTACACAGACAGGTACAGGCTGAGCAGTCACGCTGCCCTGCTCTGGCTACACTGGCTGCACACTCAGAGCTGTTAATGTCAATGGCATCAATTCTCTTCTGTTTGACATAAATTCTGCCTTCATATTTAGAGTTTGCAAGCACTTGAAGACAAAGGCTACTTTTCATTTTTCTTACATTTCTGTTTTTACGTAAGGATTATTTTGAAATGCTTGCTAAAGTAGCAAGTTACCATAGAAAGAGTGTTCATTACAGTCTCAGTTTCAGCAAGGTTAGTGTGCGTGGCCAGGGCAGATTGCCTTGGTCGGAACTGTCACCTTAATCTGTGCTGTCCCTGTCTGTTGATCATCCCTGCCTGTCATCTCCACTTATTTTTAGAACAGCACCTCTTTGGGAAAGGAACCACATTTCTGCAACACATTTTACCCAGTGACTAGCATAAGGCAGTTCCAATATAAATAAAGAGTTGTCAAAAATGAACAGAAGCATAGAGAGCTTCACTGGACATGGCAATGACTTTAAAACCCTAAGTTGCCCAGCTTGATGTATGCCACAGAGAATCCATTCCTCAATAATAAAGTTCACATTTCAGTGTGAAGAATTTTGGAGCAAACACTGTTGGCATTTGTCCACCAAGGAGGTACCAGTCACCATATTATATAAGGACTGAAGATAAAATTAGATTGAGAACAATGTGTAGCATCTTCTAGAGCACAATGACTCACATTCACACATGAGACTGTCAAGCTGGAACACAGTCATGGAGAGTTTAAAAACAAGGCTGCAGTAAAAAGTGCATCTCCAGATTCTTCTGTTGAAAATATGGAGACAACTACAGAGCTAGGGGCATGCTAGTGCTCTCCGGCCTATTGATTCCACAGGCCACATAAATTCATGAACCATACGAGATGAACAATATTACCTCCTTCTCTCCACTTAGGAAATGAGCAAACAGAAAGAATTCATGGGAAAAATCACAATAAAACGAAGATTAAATATCCCTAAGAGAAATGTCAGGAGAACCTATGTAGCAGGTGAACCCTTTTCCTGCAATGACATGTCAGCTCGCAGAGAGTCCACACTGCCTTATTCATACATCCCAGCTTAGCAGAGACTGGAAAATGCGGGATTCTGCACAGATCTGCCACTCAGAAAAAGTGTATTGTCCATATTGTGGTACACACAGAATGAGAGGAGTGGATCAGTCTGTCTGTAACCATCGCTTCTCCTCCATCATTTCAGTTTCCCAAGAAGGAAGCAACATTGATGATCCTCACTTCAGTGCATTCTCCATCCAGATTATTGTTGCACAGCCTTGCTCATCAACTCATGGAACTACAGGAAAGACAGACCATTTATGGCTTCTACTCTGGCATTGTCAACCTGGGTCCACAGCCACTCGTGTTTTATACTTTATCAGAAAATGGTCTTTGAAACAATTGCTGTGTCCTGACTGATGTCAATGCTTATGGCAAATACCGTCAAGAACCACCTCCCAAGCACTGTCAACACCTCTCAGTGAATGTATTCGGAAGCTGTCTCCCAACTAATGTCAAGAACTAGCAAAAAAGGTGGTCCAATGCTAGCACCTGATTGCTGTTAGTTCACAGCAGGCCTGGTCAAAGCCACTTCCTGACCGCTGTTGACATTAGCCAGTCAGGTCTCTTGTCTACATTGATGGTAACAGGAACAAAGTCACAATGCAGTTTCACTTCCATAACAGCTAAACAAAGAATCATAGAATCATTTTGGTTGGAAGAGACCCTCAAGATCATCGAGTCCAACCATAACCTAACTCTAGCACTAAACCATGTCCCTAAGAACCTTATCAACATGTCTTTTAAACACCTCCGGGGATGGTGACTCCACCACTTCCTTGGGCAGCCTGTTCCAGTCCTTTACAACCTTTCTGTGAATAAATTTTTCCTAACATCCAATCTGAACCTCCCCTGGCGCAACTTGATGGCATCTCCTCTCGTCCTATCACTTGCTACCTGGGAGAAGGGACCAATACCTTGGATGCTGCAACCTCCTTTCAGGTGGTTGTCAACAGCAATAAGGTCTCCCCTCAGCCTCCTTTTCTCCAGGCTGAACAGCCCCAGTTCCATCAGCTGCTCCTCATCTGACTTTTTCTTCAGACCCCTCACCACCTTTGTTGTCCTTCTCTTAACTCTCTCCAGCACCTCAATGTCTTTCCGGTAGTGAGGGGCCCAAAACTGAACACAGGATTTGAAGTGTGGCATCACCAGCACCAAGCACAGGACAATCACTCCCCTAGTCCTGCTGGCCACACTATTCCTGATACAAGACAGGATGCTGTTGGCCTTTCTGGCCACACTGCTGGCTCATGTTCAGCCAGCTGTTGATCAATGCCCCCAGGTCCTTTTCCACCAGGCAGCTTTCCAGCCACTCTTCCCTGAGCCCGTAGCATTCACAGGGTTGTTGTGTCCCAAGTGCAGGACCCGGCACTTGGCCTTGTTGAACCTCATGCCATTGGCCTCAGCCCATCAATCAAGCTGGTCCAGATCCCTCTGTAGAGCCTTCCTACCCTCAAGCAGATCAACACTTCCACTCAATATTCATTACAACCTCATCTCAAAATCAGCAAGCACCTTATTCTGTACCTTAGCTAGCATAAAATCCCTACAACACATGGGAGTTAACAGCACTAAACAAAAATTATCCAGCAGTTTTGTCCAAGTCTGAATAAACAACCAGTAAAAATACCACCACTTACACATGGTGGATCTAATTGCCATGAGATCTTCCCTCTGCCACATTCAGCTGAATCTTCCTTAAGATTTCTCTTTTCCTTTGTTTTACCTTCTTTTGCTATGGTTCTCTGTAAGCAACACTTCTCACTCCTTGATTTTAAATAATTATCTCATCCCTACTTAGTCACAAATTAGTCAAGTTGCACATATTTAGTTTGTTCATATAAATTCACATGCAACTGTTTGACTCCTTTAGGAGATGCAAAAAGCAAAGAATGCTTCTAGTGAAAGGAGAAAAATGACAGATTGTCCCGCAATGTGTGTGTGTATATATATACACACATACACTGTATGTTCTGGCACATGGCAGGGTGTATTTACTGTATGAGGCCATATGCTTGAAGAATTAGAACAGGGGAAAAAAGCCAAATTTTGAATGTTGTATATCTATTTTGCATATTGTCAAATAGATTCTAAATATATGGGAAACAAAATTCGTGAGATTCACAATTCATACAGGACAGGCAATCACATATAAAGATCAGCGAGTGTTCAGGAGTCAGATTTACAAACAAAGAAGGCACAACGCTTCTTACCTGTATGAAGATGCTCTTGTCTTTTCAGCTTTTCAAAAGAACCTCTCTTAAAACTCTGAGCATGCCAAATGTAACAGAAACATTATCATAATCCTTGCATCATGTGGATTTACAAGGCTGTTTCCACCAGCCCAGAGGTGGACCCACTGAGCACCATAGTACATCACATAATACAAACATGTCCACAGCCAATTTGACGCTTTGCATGAAAGTATAAACACATTAAATGGATGAAAACACTGACAGTTAAAAGACTTCTTCAACCTAACAGAAAACAGCATAACAAGGAGAATTAGCTGAGCACTGGAAACAGAAGCAAGATAAATTTGTAAGAGAAAATAGGACTCAATAACTTCCAATGAGTTTGAATAAGTAGATTATACTTGTAGCCAGAAGAGATTTAAATATTTAGAAAAAGAAGTTACATCGATGCTTTCATACCCTTTATTGCTTGTTGTTTTGTTGGGTTTGAGACTTCTTTTATTCCTTTCTGTTATTATGAGACAGAAATACCCATGTTATGTGACATTTCCTCCGTTCCACAAGTGTTTAAGTGGAAAGAGAAGAGACTAGTTCTTCAACAGCAACAGTTAAAGGTTATGGGCACAACACATTTGTGTCTCGTTGTCTACGTAAAGTGTTGCCTTGTGAAATCATTAAAAAAAAGAGATGGGGAAACCAGGAACCAGCTCTCCTCTTTAGGCTTTTTAGGTCTATAGAGAATTAGACATGCTATTTTCAACTTACTCAGCATCTTCTCTGGAACCTCTTAACCTATGGAATTATATAGCGCCACTGTGAAGTGACCAGCTTTCTGATTTTGTAATGTTATTCTGTTAAATTAACAGTTGTGAATAATTCAAATTACTAGAAAGTAATTAAATTAGTTAAATTAGTTTTAGTCTAGCAAATTATGTCAATAAAGGACTTCATTGCACATCAAAGCACAAACTCCTCTTAAAAAATATCCCAAAACCACAGCTGTCTTAACAAGTGAACTTAAATACAAAGATCTTCCTGAAGAATAGATCAGAAACTCTGGTTCTTTCAGGGAAACCCACTCTTACATTGTGATGGCACTAGGGATCAATTACACAATATATTTCCAAAGACTTAAATTAACTGTTGCCTAGAGAATATCTCTGTATTCTTGATAGACCTCATTTCCACTTCCAGACTGGCCACCGATTATTCATGAAACCTCAAGCCTCTTCTCGTTCCAGTACCTCAGTTTCCCTTCCTTTCAAATATGAGGATGATGATGTTGGTATCTACCTGAGATGGATTCTCAGGAGTATTTCTCAGATGACTTGAAGTCATCTGAGCTGTGACATTTCAGTAGAAACCATGAATGATTAGCAGGTGTTGCTATTACAGTGAAAACTTGTTATATTTTAAAATCTTAACATTTTGTGTGAAAAAAACAAAACAAAACAACACCTTTTGGTTTCTACAGCGGACCTTAGATGATCATTTGATTTTAACCTTCAAGATTCTTTTAAATTTATTGTGCAATGAAAGAAGATTGAGAGCAGGGTCTCGAAAAGAATCAGGAATTCACTGTCTTCCTTCTTAATAGCCACTTCAGACCTGCAACATTGATCCCCATTAGCCATCATTATGGCACCTTGCCCCACTGGTTAGAAGAGGTTTTTTCCTAGTGTGCTGAGCAAGAAGTCTCCAGCCAGCCCGTGCAGAGGCAGGACTTCATGCATAATGTGAAACAAACGGTAACAATGACAGGACAAAAAGGACTTTGACAGAGAA
This sequence comes from Streptopelia decaocto, assembly GCF_964273445.1. Lineage (NCBI taxonomy): Eukaryota > Metazoa > Chordata > Aves > Columbiformes > Columbidae > Streptopelia > Streptopelia decaocto. Next base: position 23,079,026 of record NC_138661.1, read on the forward strand.
AGATTGATGGCGGCAAATGGAGAAGTGTCACAAAGCCAACCTCATGCTTGCCAAGCTCCAAAGCCACATTTGTCATCTGTGGCACTTTCTCCCTGGTGCAAGCTGCTTGTCAAATGGACTAGTTCAAATGTTCAGCAGGCGAGGAGATGTGGAGGTGAAGAAGTGAAGACATCATTCTTCATTACTCACTTCAGAAAGGGGGAAAGGAAAATAAGAAAAAGTCGACCACAGTGCAGTCTTGATTAATTACCAGACGTGGCAGTGACAGTGAAAGCCAGAGGAGGGTGAATTTTATTGCTATATACGCCCAGTGCAAACCCAACTTCCCTGAGAACCAGCAGCTCAATGAAACAGGCAGGAGCTCCCAGATTCTCACAGCCTGCAGGCTGAGAACACAGACCTGCAGAGCTGCCCAGCCCCTCCACGCTGCCGCTCTGGGCCTCAAAACTTTCTGACTGGCAAACCGAAGGGACTGTCAGTAGCTTTGGCTTTACAGTGAGCAATAAGTTGCATATGGAGTTGTCAATACAGAGATTGCACGTACAGAGTATGAGAACAATTATTTTGGGTAGAACTGAAATGCCTGTGAAGAGGATTTAAATACTTTCAAAGTGTAAATCACATGCAATTGTGATGTTTTTTGTCTAGCTGATCTCTACCCTAAAAGTTGACAGAGACTTTGAAACACCTACCTGTATTGCTAAAGTTGCCAATAACTGATCTCTCCTTACATGTTATTTGAAACAATTTAGAGTGCAATTATGCTAGGAAAGCAGTTCAGTTAAAATGCCATTATGGGTCTCATACCATGTACGCTTCGCATTAAATACATACATAAATAAATAAATAAACAAACAAACAAAACAATCTGTTTTTTCCTTCCCTAATTGCCAGCCTTGTAATCTCAGCCTGTGATCTGAAGTTGACACCTTTCCAGCCCATACATCATGTGGCATAAAGAATGCACCTTTGGACTTTTTAAACAATTATATAAAAACATTTAAGCCATGAAAGACATGTCTCTCTCTGCTCTCAAAGTTCTGCTGACTTTAATAGGAGTGAAAAATATTTCAAATGCATCTTAATTTCTATATCCTGCAGTTCTAATTCCACAGTCACAAAGGGTTAAAAATCATTTCCATTATTACTTGAACAAATAGACTTGAGATTTCAGCAGTCTTGGATCATATTCCACCAAGTTTCAATCACAGTGGCAGCTACTGGAAACCACTTGTCCCACATTCATTAGTAGCAAAAATTGCTTTCAACAGTGGTTGAGTGTGGATTAGACCAACTGATGACAATCACTGTTAAATGACAGGTCGCTTTGCGAGTACATACACAGTTTAAACATTTAGAGGCCCAGGGCTGACGAAGGACTCCTAAGCATGAATCTCTGCACTACCCAGAATAAAGGACTCTGAGACAGAGGACCTGGACTGTGAACACTGTATTTACACAGTCCCTGGAACAAGAACAATTTTCTGAGCTTAAAAACACAAATTCAAAGGTTTCAATAGGTGCAGGAGGTCTAAAAAACATACCCAACTGTGTGGCCCCTCCCATTCTTCTCCCATCCCATCACCTCCATCTAAGGAAACAAACATAAGGAGACCCAAAAGACCGAGACAACAAAAATCTATTCAGGCATCCAGTGCAGCTAAGCTGGTAGCACTTTCAGGTGCACATAGGAGCAGAGCAGGAGACCATTTAGTAGAATTTTGTCAGAACAAGCAGATACATACAGGGTACCAGACAGCTATGGTGCCTAAGCAAATTTTTCAGTATCACTTAAGCTGCACTTTAAACACCAAAGTGCTTTTGTGGATTCTGGCCATAGCCTTTTGGAACTGAGACTTCCCACCTGCTCGTTGACAGAATATTTAAAAATCTTCAATATATGCATCCTCCTAAAACATGAAAGAGGCAAGTGCTATTACCTTCACTTTCACAGCTGGGAAACTGAGCCCTACAATATGGCCAGAAAAGAAAGAAGCGAACAGAAGAGTATCTTTCAGAAAGCCATGGAGCAGCTGTATCCAAGCTGTATCAGAGTCAGAAACAGCACATCTGGAAAGTATGATGTCCCTGCTGAGAAACAGAGGTTGTCAGTTGTAGATGGATACCACAACACTTCTGCAAGGAGGACAGCACATTACCTCTGCATGGATCTGCTCTACACAGCACAAGGACACCAGTCTTGTGGAGCTGGGCCAGTGCACTCAACACCATGCTTGGCTGTGCAGCACAGAAAGGCCAGTCACTGCTCAAAGTCACCTTACATGTCTACAGAACTTACGGCAAATACAAAACCTAAACTCCTAAAAATGGCATAATTTTCATCTCCTCACTCCCCTCGCCTGATTATCACATTAAAAATAGTCCCATCTTTTCAAAACATAAACACTGTCACCCTCAAAGCGTGTGTGTTTTCCCAGCAAAAATGAGTCACTTTCCAAGCAAAGGTAAACTTCCTTCAGAAGCTTTGTATTACATTGCCCTCAGCACCATTTTCATGGAAACGTACCATACCTGTTTTATCAGGGTTTCTCACAAAGCAAAATCTGAGCAGGTGCAAAATCCAGAAAAGGAAATCTGTAAAGTTTTGTGCCTTTTCTTTAATGGTTTTGATTTCACCTGGTTCTAAACTGCAGCTCAAGTTGCAGAAAATACTTACTACTACTAAGCGCCTGTATTTTCCCTGACACACTTTATTCATTGACCCCACATATTGAAAGCCACCATGAAAGACTGTTCTGCTTTGCATTTATTTGTCACATTCACTGGCTCTCAGTGTCCCTCCCTGCAGCTGGTGCCTCAGTAAAGCTCTGAAGATCTGCCTCCTCATCAGTTCCACTCTGAAGGCACCCAAATCTGCTCTCAAGCAAAGAAAGAGAAATGTGGCTCCAAATGCCTGAGTGGCTTTCCCCTTCAGCCCTCCCTGCAGGCATCCATATTTTGTTCTTTCCAGATAAGCCTCCAAGTTATAGCCGCTATCCTTCTTCCTGGCCTGTCAATGAAGCCTGACAACCCTTTCTCTTAATCACCTGAAGCCATCAGTCATTATGAGGGACATGCCAACTCACAGCTTGAACATGTTACACTCACAGGAATCCCACCACTGTCTAGGCTACCCAGTGACAGCTTCTGACCCAGTGTTCTAAACCAAGGCAAAGGGCCTGAGGCAGAATAACACAACAGATGTACCACCACCAGGTTGGCACTCTCCTGCACCCTATGCCCATGTCAGAGCTCCCCAGCAACAGCAGGAATTAGATTCTGCTGAGGCAGAAACCATGTATTTTATTATGTACAAATTCAAAACACTGTATGACACATCTTTATCTTTGTGCTTGAACTAATAGAGAATCTCTATCAATGGAGAAGAGTTGTGACACAGCTGAGAGACTCTTATTCAAGCTGGTAGAGGAAGCTATATACAAATTCATCACACAAGAGAAGATCTTCCTACCTCTTGCCCCAAAGCCCAAACTAAATGTTTCAGATGTTTAAAAATACAGTGGGTTCTTTCCTATTATTGTTCTATACCTTGACTTCAGTAAAGCCTTTGACACAGTCTCCCACAGCATCCTCACAGCTAAGTTGAGGAGGTGTGGTCTAGACAATAGAGTAGTGAGGTGGGTTGCAAACTGGCTTAGGGAGAGAAGCCAGAGAGTGGTAGTCAATGGTGCGGGGTCTAGTTGGAGGCCAGTATCTAGTGGAGTGCCCCAGGGGTCAGTGCTGGGGCCAATATTATTCAATATATTCATTAACGACTTGGACGAGGGAATTGAGTGTACTATCAGCAAGTTTGCTGATGACACCAAGCTGGGAGGAGTGGCTGACACGCCGGAGGGCTGTGCTGCCATCCAGCGGGACCTGGACAGGCTGGAGAGTTGGGCGGGGAATAACCTAATGAAATTTAACAAGGGCAAGTGTAGAGTCCTGCATCTGGGCAGGAACAACCCCAGGTTCCAGTATAGGTTGGGAGATTACATATTAGAGAGCAGTGTAGGGGAAAGGGACCTGGGGGTCCTGGTGGACAACAGGATGACCATGAGCCAGCACTGTGCCCTTGTGGCCAGGAAGGCCAATGGCATCCTGGGGTGTATTAGAAGGGGGGTGGTTAGTAGATCGAGAGAGGTCCTCCTTCCCCTCTACTCCACCCTGGTGAGACCACATCTGGAATATTGTGTCCAGTTCTGGGCCCCTCAGTTCAAGAAAGACAGGGAACTGCTGGAGAGGGTCCAGCGTAGGGCAACGAAGATGATTAAGGGAGTGGAGCACCTCCCTTATGAAGAAAGGCTGAGGGAGCTGGGTCTCTTTAGTTTGGAGAAGAGGAGACTAAGGGGGGACCTTATTAATGTTTATAAATATATAAAGGGTGAGTGCCATGGGGATGGAGCCAGGCTCTTCTTGGTGGCAAACAATGATAGGACAAGGGGTAATGGGATCAAGCTGGAACACAAGAGGTTCCACTTAAATTTGAGAAGAAACTTCTTCTCAGTGAGGGTGACAGAGCACTGGAACAGGCTGCCCAGGGAAGTTGTGGAGTCTCATTCTCTGGAGACATTCAAAACCCACCTGGACATGTTCCTGTGCGACCTCACCTAGGTGTTCCTGCTCCAGCAGGGGGATTGGACTAGATGATCTTTTGAGGTCCCTTCCAATCCCAAACATACTGTGATACTGTGATATATTTGCAGCTGACAATACAGTCACTATTGAAACTGGGAAGCAAAAAAATGCCTAAGCAACCAAAAGACCTAGTTTGTTTCAATTGCCCAGACATGAGCTAGAAATACTAGAAAAGGTACAAGAAAGACTTCCTACATTGAAAATCCAATATGATTACCTAGATGACAGTGTTTAACTGACAGAAGAAGGTAAAGAAGTTATGCAAAAATGTTGAGATGATCTGTTCCTATCTCTTAGTCTGGACACTTAAACAGGATGATCTCTCCATACCATGCCGCCCTATGGCTCTTCTATGCAGAGCAGGCATAACACTCAGTGTTCTTTGCACGGGGTGTCAAACAGCAGGGAATACAGGCTGAAAGACGAATACATCCCCTAGGTTCAATACATGCAAAAGCAACATCAAAGTCTTGTAATTTAATGTGTGCTCTGATGTTTATCCTCACTCTGCTTAGGCTGGTGAAAAGTATAGATCAGATGCTTAATGTCTTTAACAGCCACCTAACACTAGAATCAATATTGCCAAACACCATGGGCTGTCCCTCATTAATGCCTTTACATCAGTGGTGCCTCTGATTTAACGTACTTTTAATAGTTTCCAGCATTTGATCTATACACTTCACTTGCCTAAACAGAAAGAAAGAAACATCTCTTGACACAACTGTACATAATGTGCATGGGCTATGAAACTAGAGAAGAAGTAGAGTATGAACATTGGGGATAGTGGCTGCAGATCACAGTCACTCTCATCACTGACCTTGACTCTTTAATTAAAAGAGACAAAATGTCAAGATTCCAGCAAAGAAGTGATAGTGACAGTTAGGAAATATATAATGTCTCTGCAGGCATCACAGAGAGGGGAAGACATCAAGGAAAAGAGAAACTTTTACTTTACTCATGTTTAAGGAGTTCTTTGGGGTGCTATAAACACAAGGAGCAAGAAGGCTCTGATTTTTCATCTTTGGGGCTTGTGCTAGAAAGGCTCAGACTTGTCTTCTTTGGGACTGGTGCAAAATCCACCCCTCTCCTGTCTTCATGCTGTATCACACAGCATGAAGGCATTTCTGTGGGACATCACATGACGGTACCGGGTACATCAGGATATTCTGGGGCCTCCTGCCATGAGGTGATGGTGTGACTACACAACAGAAGCACCCATGGGCAGATGGATTGTCCCACTGCACAAACACTAAAAGGAAGCTACGGAAGTAGCATTCATCAGATCCAGCCCCTTCAGAACTACTTAATACCTGTTGTGTTTATTCTCTATGTGTGTGTGCAGGAGTGTATATAAATATATATACATACATACACACATAAAGATATATCATCTCTACTCAACGACATTCAGAAACTAATTACAACCTTTACAGGGTGGGTCTTGTACCCAGATAAGTTGCATAACCATAACCCATACATAACCACAGAAATGTATCTCTGGATTCCTATGCTTGTGGCCACAGGTCAGTAAAAAGCACTCTCCCCTAAAGGATGACAAACAGCATCCTCACGCTTTTTAGACTTTTGCTTTTATGATTGCATCCTAGCAGCTTATCATGTGTTTCCATACCTGGGGTCTCCAAGGAAATTCCTTACCACCTGGTTACTGCTGGATTTTAGATTCTACTATGATAGAGAAAAGTTCTGCATTTCCGTGGAGACTCTGCCCTCTACCTTAATAAGCAGCTCAGAAACAGCTCAGAAGGGCAGATGACAATGCATTGCTCTTCCCTGCACCTTGGCCTACTCATCACCTTATCTTAGCTCAATAATTTTGTTTCAGCCTTACTGTGGCTGTGTTCCATACAAATACATCTTTCACCTTCCACCTTTGCCTCATGCTCTATTCAGACACCATAATGTTCCTTGCCCTGTGGAAAAGGAGGGAACAGGAACTGCAGCCCCTTGCCTATAGGAGAACAGTGCATCACTCTCAGGAATGTACATGAGGATTTGGTCTAACGTTTTATCACCTGTAACTCAGCTGATACTTCTGCTCAGTCTCTGATTCTGTCAGCCTCATTTCTTTCCACTACAGACAGGTTTGACATCTTCCTCAAGAAAATAAGAGTACAAGAAAGGGGTGGTAGAGAGGAAGAGGAGGAAGGCAGTGCATATTTGTTCTGTAATAGCATGAGGAAGGTGTGCGGGGGATGGAGTAGGGCTAGAGCTATCATCCAGTAATCACAGCTCAGGGAGAAAAGCTTGCACTGTAAGGCATGCAACATCTTTGGAATGTGATTTACACTTGATAAGCAGATTTTCTTCCATATTCTCTTCCTTTCCCTGCTTTTCTCTCACCAACCTGTAGCACATGGGAATATTTTCCTTCTATTATTAAAATGGAGGGGTTTTTTATCTCCTGTTCTTGCAATGAAAGAAAAAACATGAACAAACCCATTAAAAAACCCTCACAAAGAAGAATATTCTTAAAATCTAGCTAGAGTAGCTCAAGAATGCAGCTAACACAACTTGGATTAAATAGGAGAGAGATGGAGCGGTTCTGGGTTCTCAGCTCCCTTCAGCATTTGCTGTGTGATCACCTTCTGTAGTAAAACCCCTGGGGAGAGCTTGCAGCCTGTTTATCTCCAGGCTTTTGAAGTAAGAACTAGGAGTACCTATGTTTCCTACCTGCACAATCTCCCTCTTTCATTTTAACGCGTGAAAGCCTTTAGGACTCAGTGTCAAATGCACTGTGCAAGGAAGTGTGTTAAGGCAAAACAGGGTTTCAAAGAGTCAGTACAGTGGGCAAGTGCAGAGAACCCAGGAATATGAGCAGGAAATGCTTGCAAAAGAGGTAGCAGCCTGTTACTGTACTCCACTGACAAGTTCTGTCACTAACTCACCAAAGGGTGGGGAAGGAAGAGAAAACTCTGCTGGTTTCCAAAAGAATGGCAAACATGGTCTGGTAGTATGGGGCTTGCGCTAGCAGTTAGGAGTTCCGGTCTTATTGCAGCTCTGTGCCCTCTCTCCAGTGAAGCACTGACCACATTACGCCACTTCTCTGAAATTCAGTTTTCCATCAGTAAAATGGGCATGTTTGGACTCTCTTCCATAAAGCACAAAGATCCACAGAAAACTGCCACATAAGTGCTAATTATTGGTAAAAATAAGATTCTGTCCTAACTCCTTAAGACAAACTAGCAGCAGCTTAGGAAATGAACAGCGCAATCTCAGTAATGATGATCATCCCAACAGCACTAGCATGTTTAGCTCTGTATAAATCAGGCCTGGCAGTTTGATGAGTTGCAAGGAAGGCAATGTTGTGTCTCAAGAGGAATGGACAAGTGCTGACAGCTCACCAAGGCTTCCTCTGCACAGACATTAAGCAGCTTTCAGCAAATGCTCAAACTCCCGCGAGAGGAAAGAACAGTGGAGAGGGAGGGAAAGAAAAACATTTTGTAAACTTTTTTTTCTCTCTCTTTTTTTTTTTTTTTTTTTTTTTTTTTTACTTCTGTTGCTGTTCCATCTCCCTCCCTAGCTCCTTTTTATTACAAATTAAATAATTACTGGGCTGTAGCCCAAAACACTGAAGATTTCACATCTTGTTTGGTCTAATTATATCAGCTGGCCTGACAAAACGGTTTCATCAATGGAATTGCCTTGCAAGAGCTCCGGCTAATCAATTCTTTGACACTTAATTAAGAACTCTGCTGGTCTGTAAGGATTCAGGGGAGCGGGGGAGATGTTGGGCAGTGGAGTGTCTGGATACACAATGTAGAGCACAGGTTGTTAAAACTCCTGGCACAAATGGACCTCCGCCTCCCTCAATGTCCCTGCTCATCTTCCAGCTTTAATATCACCTCACACTTTATCTGTCTCTCTAACCACTTGCTTCAGTTGGAGTTTTTTTATTACTTTAATCTCAGCCCTGCCACCAGTAATGGCTTCAAAACCTCTCTAGGGCCTTAGATCTACTTTCAGACAGATGTTTCCAAAGCAGGCTGCAGTAGACAGGCTCCAAGCATAACACTTCAAGCTGAAAGTGCATCGGACCTCACACACTAATCAGATTGACGTTGAGGCAGCATTTGGAAAGGAGGCCTCAGCAGAAAGTCAGCTGCCACAGTGAGAGGAACCCCAGGGCTGCTCCCCTGGGCCAGCAGCCACCCTCCCAGCAAACACAGTGCCTGCAGGACCTTGCTGGCTGCAGGGTAAAGGCTTTCCCCTGAAAAACACTGCTACCAGCCTGAGCAATCTGGGGATCACCCAGCAGTACAGACTGTGACCCATCTCTGCAGCAAGAAGACAGTTGCATTTATTTTCACAGTATCACAGTATGTTTGGGATTGGAAGGGACCTCAAAAGATCATCTAGTCCAATCCCCCTGCTGGAGCAGGAACACCTAGGTGAGGTCGCACAGGAACAAGTCCAGGCGGGTTTTGAATGTCTCCAGAGAAGGAGACTCCACCACTTCCCTGGGCAGCCTGTTCCAGTGCTCCGTCACCCTCACTGAGAAGAAGTTTCTTCTCAAATTTAAGTGGAACCTCTTGTGTTCCAGCTTGATCCCATTACCCCTTGTCCTATCATTGTTTGCCACCGAGAAGAGCCTGGCTCCATCCCCATGGCACTCACCCTTTATATATTTATAAACATTAATAAGGTCCCCCCTTAGTCTCCTCTTCTCCAAACTAAAGAGACCCAGCTCCCTCAGCCTTTCTTCATAAGGGAGGTGCTCCACTCCCTTAATCATTTTGAATGACAACTGCATGCAATTCCAAGCTTATATTGTTTTCATGGTTATACTGGCTTTTACCTGGCTAATAGAGGACAGATGATGTTCATTCTGGCAGAAAGATAAAGATAGTATCTGATCTAGCATAAATATTGCCACTCAGTGCAAAGTTAACCCACTAACATTTTTAATAGCCCTATTCCTGCAATGTAAATTTAACCTGGATCAAGTACATTTTATCATTTGCTGGCAGTCTGTTTTGATCTAGCCCCAGAGCAGAAATTAAAATCTGTGAGCCACTTACAAGCTATCATTTAAGTGGCATTTATAAGCAAATAGATAATTAAAAAACCAAACAACCAACAGTGCAACAAAACAGCAAAAACAAATCAGCAAAAAAATCTAGAATCTGCCTGGGTAAAAACTAGTTTAGAAATGTTTAAAGAAAACACATGGGAATTGCACCCAATGTCATTTCAGGTGCTAAAGCTGCATCACCAAGCTACCTACACAGCCCCTGCTTGCTGCTCCTCTCATGGAAAGCCAGAGGTTTGCAATATCAGAGGTAAGCAAGAGATGGGAGGCACTCTTAGCCTGAGCACACACTAGCCAGATGTGCATTACCATGCCTGGTTACACTGCAGATCCAAAGCTTCAGGTTCAATTCCAGTAGTGTCAAAGACTGATCAAGAGCTGGAAAGCCAAATGCTTCACTGCAAAGAAAGTAGCTGGTGACAGGCAGGCAGTCCTTCACAGCATGAACACATTCAGAGCTAGCTTTCCATTTCTAAACTCTCCAAATTTTGCAGTTTAACTCAGAAGGCCTTAGATGAAAGACAGGCCTTAACCTTCTGAAGTTTAGGATTCAAATTTGAAGACTGCCTTAGGAAAGGAATCAACCAATCATGTAATGGGAAATGACAAAATGAATTTTACACACATTTTCTCTACATCTGAAAGACATTAGCTAGTAAGTGTAAACTCCTTTATTTGTTGGGTCCATTCCTGGTTTGGAAAGCCACAAGATTCCAAATAAAAGCAAAATAATATTTTTTTTTTAATCAAATTGCTAGGTGTAACATGAACTCTTATCATTACTAGATGGCATACATGAAAGACTCCCAGAATCCATCGTCTCAAACGGGAATGCAAATTGGTAACAGTGGCAATGTCAATACATACACTTAAGTTTTGGCCACCTTGAAAGACCATGGGAAACCCAGACACACTCTGCAGAACCAAAAGTAGAGGAAAGCAAGCAGGCATCTCCTTTATTTCTAAGCTTCTAGGGTTAGTCTTATCGAAGTAGCATCAAGAAAAGAGGGCCTAATATTCTCTTCCAGTTTTTGTTACTGTCCTCTCGCAGTGTCAATGCTGTCAGTTTTTTTCCCTTTGCACCTCCTGCCATCAGGACATACTTTTCTGCATCCCCTTCTCTCACTACCATTGAGCTTTCAGTTTATTTTTTTCCCCCAAGAAAGCACTAGCCCCTACACCTCACTCAGTTTTTCTACTTCTTTGAAAACAATGTTGCCATGTTTTCACTGTCATTGGTAGAGGTATGGCAGTTTACACGGTGTAAAGCTTTTCTTATACTAGACAATAAACTTAATACAAATTATACAAATAATAATGGACAACTGCTAAAACACAGCTGAGTTTCTAGCTTGCAGCAAACAGTGACTTTTGCAAAGAACTAGCTGACTATCCGGATCAGCTGGTACCCAAAAAATAAGAACGCAACAGAGCAAATGGAACATGAGGCTAGTGAAAAATGGAAATTGGAAATTAATTATGAACAGAATGAGAAAGATTGAAAAACTACCTTTATAAAGCTCTGCATTGACTACAGTCTTTCAGTGTTGACTGACTGTCAGGAAGTTAATATTTTGCTGTAAGAAATGTGCAAATCTTTCATATTTGTAATTTTATTTTTTGGTGGTAGGTAAAAAAAAATTGAGAAAGAGCTCCATTTGCTTCTTCCCAGAGAATATGATTTCAAATTTCAATTAAAATGAAATGAGCAGCACGATTATCGCTATAGAGCAGGCGCCTGGTAGCAGCAATAGGCCTCTTTCACTGCCATGGCAACCGGTCCTCATTGTCACGGCTACCTTGGCACTACATGTAATTGTCGATGTGTGAGCCTGACTGATAATACACAATCAATACCCCATAAGCAGAAAACATCATTTTCAGTCTGGGGAAAAGAAAAAAAAATGGGGGGGGAGGAGAGGGATGTGCTTGTAAAAGAGAACGAAAGAAGGAAAGAGAAACAGGGAGAGGAGAAAAACAGAGGGTGGGAAAGAAGAAGGGAGACCTAACTCTGAAACACCTTCAACAATGAGGCATGCTGGTTTTTTTATATAAAGCAGATAGTTGGAAAAATCCCACCAGCACACATGAGCACCTGCTAAATCCCTCTAATAATATATTAACTAATTGTTTATGCTAAAATCATTAAAGCTTTATCTAAACACCACATCAACCAAGAAAATGCTTTTATATATAACCAACAGTAATTCTGATAATGCCAAATTCTCAGTAAAGAGCTGGCTTATACAGTCCAGAGCAGGAAGCTGATTTTTCTATCCAGATCATTAGGTTTTTGTCTGAGTATAAAAACAAAATCAAAAAAGCCCAGGGAGCAAACAGATTATATACGGAAAGTGGGAGCTTTGTCCTTAAACATAGAGCAGAAAGTGAACTGTGATATCAGAGTGGAAACAGGTGCAGGAGAAGGATAAATAGAGAAATAAAAAGTCTGCTCAGTATTAACACTCTAATGCTTTGGTCAGTTCATGTTCTTCTCTGAACATTGTGTCCTTTTACCTAATGTTTGCATACTGTTCAGTGTAATCAGGTCCCATTACTAGTGTAACACAAGTGTGAATGGAAATGCATAATAAAAAAGGACACACAGAAGAGCGTAAAGAGAGAAGTGTAGGCAAAGAAATGAACAGTGTAGAAAGAAAGCGGGAAAAGTAAAGGAAAAAGCTTGACACTTTTTATAGGTCTGGGGTCCAAACATACAGTTATGCTGACTTCAGTGTCAGCTACCTGAACACTACACCTGTGTAGACAGGCAAAACGGAGCATACAAGACTATCAGCTGGTACCAGCAAGTTCAGTTGATAAGGTCCCAAGCAGCTACAAATGTGGACATGCAGCACCAGTTGTTCTTCTCCAGGGGACAAGCCCATAAGCAATGTCATGGAGATTTCAGGTCAAGCTGGAGTAAAATCCCTATGGGCTACCACGAAGTCAGTGTCTTCAGGTTTAAGGTGTTTTATTCCCTCAAAATACCCTCTAAGGGTAAATATCAGCAAACTGTGGACTCACCTGAAAAAGTGAGGGAATGACAAGGGAAGTGGATCCCTGCAGATACTAAAACAGTGATCTTAAAAACTCCTTAAGGGCATCTAAGTACTCCTCCAGGAAAAGCAACACTCACGTGATTGTGTGGAAGTGAGATGCTCGCATTTCAGACCTCTGAACATATCTCGATGTTATCAGGTGGTATCAGTGGGGCTGAAGCCAATGAAGAAAAAAGCCCATGTACTTGTTCAGAATGGTACAGAGAGAAAGTGACTCATGTTCTCAAACCACCTTCTTCCAGATCTTTTTTCTTTCTTCAGTAGTTTTACTTATTTCAAAGAGAAACTCAAAAGACATTTTGCAGGTATACATTAATAACTTTTGGGTTTCATAGCACAGCGCAGGGGCAGCTGATGGTACAATATGACATTGATAAGCTTGGCATATTAATACTGAATGCACAATGAGAATGTCTTCCTAAATCCCTTAAGAGATAATCATCTGTAATAAATTAACTACATCAGAGACAGAGAAGAAATTCTTATTTGGCTTGGATGAGCATGGGCAGATGTGAATCACCCTATTTTATGGTCTACCATTTCTTAAATATCAGCCTCGCATCTGTTGAAACTGGACAGGTACCTTTGGTTTTGACTGCTGTCTTTTCACTGATGTGCTTCTCTGAGATACCACATGTGGTAATATCAATTTTAAAAGCACATTGTGTAGTCAAGTATCCAATATAGAAGTAAAAATGTGACCCTGAATGAGTCAGTTTAGATGAAGTTCCCAGTTCCCACACCCCAACTACACGATGTAGTTGCTGCTGAAAGTTCAGCTTTCCTAGATAATAAATTCTATTATAATTACACTGCCAGCATAATTCCTACCTACAATGTCAATCACCTCTTGCATGAAGAGTAAGCGTATCATACAGATATGCCAAGTCCAAGGAGAATCCTGCATTAGTACTGTGGCAACATACTTTGCATTCCCATATTGCCAATCAAGTCAATTCAGATAAAGCAGATCAAGGGAGAGTTACCTGAAGCAGCTTTAGCTTTTCTCTTTTTAATCCAAATCAGAGAAAAATAATGAAGGATATGGGTTTGACCACACCTTAGGCCAGCATGCTCACATATCATATAGCCCTGAATCTTTTATGTGCCTTCAAACTCCCTGGCTCTTCTGAAACCATATGATAGCATCTTCCTAAAACTCACACTCACTCTGGGAAGATTAACTGTAACTTCCATCTTTATTTGTCAAATTCACACTGCATAATAGATATGATAATTGGGCCCCAGTTGTCTAACATTTATGGAACAAACCTCTGATAACAACAGATTGACTGACAGCTCCAGTTGTAGAACACAAACACAAAGTCTTTTAGATTGTAATTTTCTAACTGTTAACACTAAAGCTAGAAAAGCAAAATTAAACAACAATAAAGGACATACCTGCAACAAATGCAATGTCAGAAATTTCCCTGCGGTTTCAGTGAGGCATTGTTCTAAAATAAAACTTGAAGACATCGTAGAGTTCTAGTTTTACTAATATTCCACCGGTCTTGCCAGGGATGCCTCATCATTTCCCTGTATCTCAAGAGCTACTTTCCAGACACTTAGAAAGCTTTAATTTTCTTTTTCTTGTATGAACTTGAGCTTTATTTTACCTCCTGCCTCTGTATGATCAAGTAGGACTGGTCAGGAGCACACTCTGAAAATGAATATAAACCCCTAGCAGGCAAAGCCAGCAATCTGTTCCATTTTGGCTCTTTGTCAGAGTATCTGATCTATTCTGACTTTCAAGTTCTGTTTGAGACAATGTGTCAGGAGAAGCAATCAAAACCATTTTTATTTACTGCATTCTTTTTAGTAATTGCAGCCTTTTATAATTTTTCTAAAGACAAATGATTAATGAAGTCTGATTTGTGCTATAATTAGCAGGAAGAAAGAAATGAAACAGCCACTCTTTTCCTTCCAAAACAATGTTAAGAATATCCATTGAGTATATTACATAAAGTCATAATACATAGGTAATTATATAATGTGATCTTGTTGTTACTAAGGTTTGCAGATGTAGAGGCTTCCCCTGAACAGCTCATTCCAGGACCCAAGCCTGACATGCTAGAAAACATCCTCTGCCCCGAGAAATATATATGTCTTGCTTTTGGTGAAGAACACAAAACTCCCTCTATGCATATTTTTCAAATATTACAAAAAAAATGTGAAAAGAAATTCCGCAAATATGACCACCTTCCATAAATCAAAACTAACCTCACTCATGAGCACTGGCAATAGGTGGGATGTGCATACTCAGGACAGACGGACAGTACAACCTGAGAGAACAGAGCGCAAAGGGAACAGCACTCACTGAAACACTAAACCCTTTCCTGAGAACCACTCCAACTTCCTGGGTCTAAAATGAGAATCAATCCCTAATTGCAACGTTTACACCTGCTTATTTATTGTTTGTGCTACATAAGGTAAGTAGAAGAACAGCTGCACAATGAAAAGTTAAGTTCCCTATAGCACACAGAGAATCATAGAATAGAATCTTAGAATTGTTTCGGTTGGAAGACACCATCAGGATCATCAAGTCCAAGCATAACCTAACTCTAGCACTAAACCATGTTCCTAAGAACCTCATCTAAACACTTTTTAAACACCTCCAGGGATGGTGACTCCACCACTTCCTTGGGCAGCCTGACAGCCATTTCCATGAAAAAGTTTTCCCTAATATCCAATCTAAATCTTTCCTGGTGCAACTTGGGGGCATCTCCTCTTGTCCTATCACTTGTTACTTGAGAGAAGAGACCAACACCCTCGATGCTACAACCTCCTTTCAGGTGGTTGTAGACAGCCATAAGGTCTCCCCTCAGCCTCCTTTTCTCCAGGCTAAACAGCCCCAGTTCCCTCAGCTGCTCCTCATCAGACTTGTGCTCCAGGCCTCTCACCAGCTTCCTCGCCCTCCTCTGTACTCTCTCTAGTACCTCAACATCCTTCTTATGATGAGGGTCCTAAATGTTTTGCTACTAATATGCACAGCCAATAGCAAAGCTCCAGAAAAACTGAGAGGCAAATAAATCTCAAAAAGCATTTTCTATTAAAAAGCCTACCTCTTAGAAAGTGATCTAACAGGAAGTCCATCCGACCTGGCATGAAAAGCACACGCTTGAAATGAACCAGCAAGTGAATGAGTCTGGCCTCTCTGGGCATATGATCCCTCTTGTGCCTCATAACCCTGACCCTGTCCTCACAGCCTTGGGTAAGAGATTCTGGCATCCAATGGAGGTAGCAATTTTAAGTCAATGTTACAGCTCGAGCTCCTTGAAGATGAGGCTAAAAGTGGTTGCAGGGGCTGTTTGACAAAACCTGCCTGACGGTTGGAAAAGCAAACTTGCAGAAAACAATCTGCTATGATAAACATCTAGGAGTCTTTGAAGGGCACGTAATGCAAAGACTGCAGTGGTGGGAGATAGAAGGAGGAGATGGAAACAATTCCACATTGTGCAGTTAGGAAGAAAAAGACACAAAGGAACAAGCAGAAGGAATATCGAGATGCATTTCTGTTTGGCAACGAATCCCCTCAAACAGCCTCCGCAGAGTGAAAGTGGAATTTGTGTTGCTTTAGTCACTTATAATTAGGTTGGATATATCACTGGCAAATGTGACTTAAAGAACAAACTTGCAGCAACTGCCAAGGGAAGGACTAGATGGCACAGGTATTTGCCATCTCTTGTGTCTAAGGCATCTTTCACTTCATCCTTAAGTGCCTTCTAGTTTTTCTGTGTAAGTCTGTTAATGCCACTATCCTTGCAAAATTCCAATTTACTAATTAGTTTCTGCCTACCTTAAATTTCTTTTCGTGGCTTTGATTTGTTATAACATTATCACATCTCCTCTTAAGTATAATATTGTGCTGCCATGTTCCACTCCAGAAGCAGTTGCTAATACACACAGAAGGAGAATGTGGTGGCTGTTTAAAAGAGCTCAGCAAACATGAGAATGTATGACAGCAAGTGGAGGAGGAGATCGCAGCCAATACAAATCTGCTACAGAAACTCAGCAGAAAATATCTCCTCAAATTGGAACTAGACCAGACCCCTGGATTTAACATATCTACAATTGTGAAAACCGACAGAAGATCTTTACAAACACCAGCAGTCATTAAGTAGGCCTATGCTTTATGCCAAAAGGGCAGCGGAATCAGTATAGCTTCAAGGGGCAAAGGACCATTGACGGAGGTATCCCTATTACTTGGTGTTACAGGGTTTTTTGTGTGTGTTTTTTGGTTGTTTTTTTGTTTTGTGGATTTTGGGTTTTTGTTTTGGTTTTTGTTGGTTTGGTTTGGTTTTGGTTGTTGTGGTTTTTAGTTTGTTTTTTGTTTGTTTGTTGGGTTCGGGTTTGTTTGGTTAATTGGTTTTTGGTTTGTTTTTTTTTTTAGATCTTCAAACCCTAACTAACTCTATGCAAAATCTGGTGAGATAGCAGCACAAGGCAGTGAGGCTGCAGGAAGTCAGCTGGTTTCTTTTGTAGACAATCCTCCTGCTCTGTTTCTTATATCTCAGTCTTGAAAATCCATGAAAAAAATAAAAAACCCACAGGCCACACACTTGAAAAGCAACAACAAACAAAAATTTAAGAAGTTGAGTTCTTTTCCTCTCTGCTTATTTATTCTGGAAAAACTTGGCAATTTAAGCTCCTAGTTGGTTTCATTTTTTCTTCCTCATATAATGCACCCAACTCTAAAAAGCACGCAAGATTGCTTACTTTTAAAATGCAAACGTTCAAGAAAAACACATACCAGAAAAAAAAATGATAATTTCTTCCCTCTGTTCTTCCCAATGAAATAAGTTGTGTGCGTACCACTTGCAAATCCCCCAGGATCTCAGGAGATATGGGAGAACTAGAGATGACAGTATTTTCTGACATCCATTACAATTATCATTCACTTCTTTTTTTTTTTTTTAAGAGGAACATTGATATTGTAGAAATATGAAAGCATTTTTTAACTGAAAAGAAAAGTAAATAAATAACTGCATTAGTTAAATCCATTCTCGCATCTTGAGAGGTTATTTATTTTCTCTGAGGGCTGATAAAAGTTCCCGATGACATACTTTCTAATTTTAAAATCGCTCTCACTTCACAGTTCTGAAAAAGCTGATGTCAGGGAGTGAGTGGGTGGGTGGGTCTGTTTTAAGTGTGATTCACACATTAGATTCTCTTATCAGCTCATGCATATTCACAAGTGCTATCCACAGGCTGTGGGGCTCATGAGTCCCACCAGGAAAGGGTCATTTGGAGGCAGCTCATTAAGAACAGGGAAAAGAAAAAGAGAAAAGCTGTTATACCATCATGTCTTCCTATGTCAGGCATGCAAAAGATACTGGCCCTATCTGTGCTGCAACAGAATACTTCCCACCTGCAGTGGGGTTCTCCCTGTCCTTAGCCTGTTTCCTCCCACCATCTTGAGGCTCTCCATAATGCACAAGTAAATCCAAGTCTGTAACGATCTCCCTCATAAATGGAGCCATGTTTTCAAATATGCCTGGGACTGGGGCACACCAAGGCTGATTGGCAGCATAGTATAAGTCTTGTGTTTATGAGGCAGCCTGAAATAACATGCTGCCCTGCTACCATGCAATCTCCTCTGAACACATTTTTCAATACTATCTGCTCCTATTGTGGGTCTGATCATGATAGCTCCTCTCCAAAGTAAATCCTTCTGTGATCAAGAAGAAGACTCTCCCTGAGATCTTAGTTACTACACAGGAAGTAGAAACTTTTCAAATACCTGACACGAGATACAACTGGGATGATGATGTCACCTGTCCAGGTGAAAGTGAGGTGAGGCCACTAAACTCTTGTCCCAACTTGGCCTCATAGCATCAGACTAGCTAGCAGAACTACGTCTTTCTCTCTTTGAAGTCTTTTGCTGAAGAGAAGTGCTTTGTCTCTTCTCCATCAGACTGCAACACATTTACAGGTATAGAACAGGGTGTTATGGAATGATGAGATGACAAGCCTGTGCCATCATCTTGGTAGAAAAGATGAGATTCATCCATGACAGCTACACAAGAAGATTCTGTATGATGGCTGCTGGACACAGACATGGCCTGAGATGCAACCTTGCTCTCTCGTTCCCTCTATGACTAACATAACCCCCAAAGAAAAGCCTCATCACAGAGTCTCCACAAATCCTGCCTTAGCCTCATCAGTTGGAAAAGGTTCTGTTGACTGCAATGCACAGACCCTGGCGCTCAGAAGTTAGCAAGCACAGTTGAGGTGGGGGAGGTAGGGAGGGAATGTATGTGATACAGACACACACAACACTGTAATTAAGGGTAATTTCAGAACCATTTACCTGTGTTTCAGTGTCTGACAACTTTTCACTTGTGAATGCTGCGTACGCCTCAGCTCTACAGACTGATCTTGTTTTTCTGTTGCTGGGATGGGAGGATCAGAAAAATGAGTAGTTCTCTGAATTAATTACCTGTTCTGATTTGAGCAACATGCACTGAAATACAGTTTAACTCTTGCTCAGAAGGAATTAAGTGCCTACACTGTAACAGAACTGAAATGGAGCCATGCCTGCTGTCGACACACACAGAGCTACTGTAGAGGCTCTCCCAGCTGCAGCGCACAACCAAGGAGCAATATTGCCATATAGAAGACTCGATGTTTTTGAAAGATTACACTGAAACCCTAACTTCACCTGATATGACTTGTAGTAGCAAAGAAACTATAATAAACATTGACTTTTTTCAGTCACCACCCCAAAAGCCATGCTGGATTTCCAGCTCAGTTGCTGCAGAGCTAGGGGCTGGGTTCAGGGTAGACATGCACAGGACTTTTTAGGAGCTTCTGTCACAGACTAAAAATGTAATTGACCCCAAGAAAACAAAAGTATTTGATAAAAGTGTCAGATCATCAGGTCTGAGAACGACAAGATCAGCCATATCTTCCCCAAACCCAAATACAGACCCAATAGGCAGACAAAGGTACCTGACATAACAAAGAGAGGAGGAGCAAGAATTCATGCTGTGTTTGCAGGACAAGCAGCCCTCTTCAGAAGGTGATTCAGGAAAAGTGCCTGACATCAGTGTTCCAAAACTCTGATGGATCTCATTTGTCTTCACAGATTGCACAGTGACTCCTGCCTTACAGTTTTGTTACTCAAAATTAGGGTGCATGAATGCCTTCTAAAATGCTCATGGATCAATCTCAGGCCCAACTTTCTCTGTAAAGAAAAGACTGAAAGTAACAAACAGCAAATGCTATTCAGCTTTCCCTGTCAGTTAATAATTGGTTTCCCATGTCAGCACTTGCCCTCGTACATAGTCTTCTCCCATCATACACATATGTTCATATAACAGCCCTATAAACCTCCCAAATGTCTCCTTACTGGAAACAGGCCACTATCTCCAGGACTCTGTCGCACTGACTCCTCCAGTCCCACAGAGAACAAAGCAGCCCTTCAAGAACAGGCATCTTACGCAAAACTCTGGGGACAAATGAGTTGTGAATGAAAGGCAGCAGCTGCCGAGATGGCTGGATGTCTCTGATACCACAGCCAGCATCACAGACTCTTGCTGCTCTCTATTTGGAACCAAAACGACCATTTGTAAATCATTTTTAATTGTCACGTTAAAGAGCATAGAGTGCAGCAATCAGAGAGCTCGTGATGTTGGAGGCCTGACACTGCCATCAGGCACAGATCAGTGGGCAGAATAACAGGAGGCAAAGCCGCAGCGTTACACAAGCAGGTGCAGGCAGGCAAGTGGGAGCTTGAGAGAGGAGGCAAGGGCATGTCCTCTTCATGCTCCCTCGTGGGGAGCAACTCTTGTGAACTCGATGGCAACAGAACCTCTTATGCCATGGATTAATTTGGTCCCTTTCAAAAGCACACAATTCAAAAACCTTGAGGGGTTTTTCACAATGAAATGGCCGTGTTACTTGTAAATTTTCTCTTCTTAAGCAATGGGAAGTGGCTTCTTCAGTTCCTAATAGCTCATCCCTACCTTGACTTGAAAGGAACAAGAGAGGGGTTGCTGCTAAGGTTCAGCAGGCTCTGACTAGCTATTCACATTTTTGGCATTATGCCTTTTAACCAGATCTTAATTTGAATGGTTCCTAGAAAATCTCACCAAGTCAGGGATCTTCTTTCCAAAAGGCATGGTTCTCCAGGAAGAGATACCCCATTTTCCCAAAAATAAAACAGGGGTTTATATTAGTTTTTGCTCCAAAACTTATTACTTTTTTACATAAATAGCTGCCTGGACACTATTTAAATTGATTTTTTTTATGAACTGTAACTAGAGATTATTTTTGGAGTAGGGCTTATCTTTCGAGAATCCTCAAAAATCCTGAAAAATCATGCTAGGGGTTATTTCCAGGGTAGGTCTTATGTTTGAGGGAACAGGGTACATAAAATCGGAAAGGCTCAGTCACTCTGGAAGTATCCTTTCAGCAAGTTCTATACTAAGTGGAGGAAGAGCTTTTTCTGTGGATCTAGAAGCATGGGTCCAGTTGCATCCCATATTTCTGAAACACCAAACATAGATTTGGATCCTGTATACATGAAGTAATAATACAGAGTAACGGGTATTCATTGACCTTCACATACTTCTCACAACTGTTATTTGCTATTAAAGACTCCACAGCACTTTAAACCAAGGTGCCTTCAGCTACGTTCCAGAAGCCAAATACCCATAAATTCCTCGTTCACCTCTGGGATCACTAGACTACTGGAGAGCAAAGCAAAGCAAGGGCTGAAAGCAAGGATCCACCCTGCCTTCACCATGGAGTAGCCAGACTATGGTAGTAAGAAGTTCTGGGTGCATCATCTCAGTAGGTATAATTATTATGCGAAACAGCAGGTAGCAGGAGAAAGGCACAGAAAAGGGTTCTGCTTCACTGAGGATTCTTATTACTGCCTAAATACAGAAGATTAGATTTTCTTTCATTATTGCTCCCCAGGAGGCCATGGGCCTTGCAGCTCTAGGATGTTTTGTAATCTGACATAAGGGACACCTGTTCATCTGCAGCACATTGCTTTGCTTGGCAAACACACTTCAGTTCTGTTGTGAGCAGCAGAAGTGCTATGCTTAGCACAGTCTGAGGGTGGAAGGCAGAAATGGCTAACTGCTGCCCTTCAGTCTCAAAGAAGCTGCTATGATTGCTGTTACATTATTTATAGTTTCAAAGAGCTATCCTTGCAATTGGGAGTAAGAAGCTGAGAAGAGTCATAGCCATGTCCACCTCTTTTACATTGGCACTTCCATGTTACATCATTTTTGCCGGCCAGTAATTGGCATTACGACAACTAAATATCATGATAAATATAGTAAAATGTCATGATAAATATACTAAATACATAACAATTCAATATTATGAAACTAGCAGACAAATGCTCCAGAACTTGGTCATTTGTGTTTAAGAACAAGTCTGATGCAATGGTGAACAGGAGAGAATCAGACTCAGCTTTTTTTATATTCTTGCCAAAGCTTTCTCAGCCGCAGAGAACAGACCTGATGCACAGTAACAAACATCACCAGTTCCCTATGCCCACGCAGGATTTCAGTGGCCTGGTGAAAGGAGTTCTTCTGTATGTCAGGAAAACCCTTCTAGAAGCTTTGAACACTTGACTTTACCCCCTCCTCCTCCCTTTAGGACCTCTGATTGCCCTCATTCTCTTTCATCTAAACAATAACCAAAGTGGCAAGAAATTGGAGTGTTGATTTGGATGCAAAAGAATTTGCTATGGCTTTCAACTGAGCTCAAAGTGATTTTTTTTAAGGATTAAAAATATTGTTCGGAGTTCAGTTCCTTTCAGTGCCATTGTACTGAGTATTTCCTAACTCTCTACAGGTGGTAAACTGAGAAGAAATGAGATAATAGGTTAAAGTCACCAGAACTCTTAAGAAAATCTGTCCCAGTGGTAGAGCTGACAGAGCCCACAGAGAGACAGGTAAGAAGGAGCAGGCTATGAGAGGTGTGGGTTGTCCCCACACAGTTCTGCAGAACATTGACACTGAAAGTGTACAGGTGACAAGTTAAGTGTTAGCTTTGTGAATTATTCAGAAGTGATTAGAAGTGAAATATCTAATTGTTTTTAGGCTCAAAGCAGAACCTGTGGATCACACCACCCACTTTCTATCCAACTCTGGCCCAAAGTTTCTGAGACATAACTCTGAAACAAAACAAGAATAGTAGGAAATCTTACACAAATATGCAGTGAACCTTTCCTCTTACTGCTAGTCCCAGTTCTAAAAAACAAGTAAATAGACAGTTCTGACAGATAAGCTTTGACAAATTTAACTCAAGCAGTTTAAGATATTACTATACACACTTGTCTGTCTCATCACTTCACTGGATGTGACGACCCTCAAAATTAAATCAAAAAAAGGAGAAGTTGTCCATGCCTTAGTTGCTACAGGTCACCATTCTAACCAGCATCTTAGCACAAACCCAAGTCCTCTGATGGTTTCATTCAAATTGTTAGGCTATGAAATAGTTGTGAAAATGCAGACACTCCACTCATTGTGCGACTTCACTGACAAAAGCGGTAACCATGTGCACTAGGATAGAGCCCATAACCGAGAAAGATAATGTTAAATACCCATATGTCTGCCATAGTCTACCTGTGGATGCCCTAGGATTGCTTAGGCTATCCAGTCTTTGACATTTTACTCCATTCGACTGAGGGTCTTACAGCAAAAGTAGGGTGCGCAAACATAACCATCAGGCTACTGAGCAATTCAACTGATTTGTCTGTCTGCCTTCCATTCTAACCTGCAATTCTTTTGACATGAACTGCCTGTAAATCCACGTACAATTTCTTTCCATCCAATCAGTTCTCTCTGGAATTGCCAAAGAAGCTTCCTTCTACTGGTGCTGTTCTTCCATGGAGAAGCAATGTTTCACCAAGCAGCACGGTATGAAAGCTACATGAATAGTTTTGCTTTCAAGAACATTCCATTTTATGACTGCTGCTCAAAGGTGAACATAAAATAAATACATAGAGTAAAATGCAAAAGAGAGGAGAACTAACCATGTGCCCCTAAAGATTAACTACACAAGAGAGAAAACAAAGGGAGGATCAAGATATTCTTCAACTCACAATTTTTTAAAAACTTAGAAAATCTATTTCTTGGCCGCATTGATTTTATGTAGGAACTTGGGGGCTGGAGGTAGTGAATTTATGCTTTGGGGGAAAAGAGAATGTTACCCCTCCCATTTGCAGTTTTCTTCAGTTCATTAAATGAAATAAATTGATTTGGCAAAGCTAATTTTGTAATTAAAAAGCTTATCATGGCTTTCTCTAATGAGCTAAGCAAACAGACAGTAATTCAGTGACAATATTTACACAGCGCACACAGGGGGACGTTTGTTTAGAAAATTAAATAATAGAAAAAAATGGGAGGAGGATAGAAGGAAAAGTAATCAAAGGAGAAGAGGTCAATTCTAGATCTAAGCTTATCCCAGGATGCTGTTCCTCTGATGACTTGTTCCTGTTCCCTTTGCAACACAGCAGCAAAAGGAAGAAAAGACTGTAAGTGACCTATGCTATCCCCCTGTGTAAGAGGGCTTTTCACAGACTGAATTAACTATGCTCTCATCTCCAGCTGGGACCATAGCCAACTTTCTATTCAGGACTTCTGGGACAGCTTTACACACATGCAAGACTAAGAATTACCTTCCACGATACACCTTATCCCTCCAGGTTGCCAGGGGCTTCGTGCACACTGAGGGCATCGTGTGCAAGGAAGGACAAACTCTTGAGAACTAGAGGAAAAACGTGACCATGCTTGCTTCAGAAAGCTCTTCTATTATAGCTGGTATGGTGCTCAGAATGCAAAGTATTCCTTTTACTCCTTCAGAAAACAGGAAAACACCACAAAGATCCTGCCTTAAGCAAAGCTTTGTGTACTACAGGGTGAAAAAAGTGACAGAGGAAACCCAAGAGTTCACTAGAGATTTCTCTGCTTTTGGTCTGTTCAGTTATGCGGAGGTAGGTCATTTAAGTCCTGGAGAAAGCTTCCTAGAGGAGGAAGGAGGAAGTGTCTTTTCCTTTGTCCCCACTTCCCTTGTCCTCCAGAGCCTGTTCTCTCACCATCTTTCCCTGCCCTGTGTAACTGTGTGTGAGACCTCGGGCAGTATAAGAGTAGGGGAAAGTGAGCCCTGGAAAAAGTCACTCTTAGTCTTCTGAATTTTGCATGCTTACAAAGCTGTTCCCTCTATTCTTGAAAAGAGAACTGACTCAGATTCTGTAGCAACAGGCAACAGTACAAGTCAAGAGAAAAAGACAAATCCTTAAAAAGGTGAGCAGAACATCAGCACAGAGATGAGAAAATGCTTCTATGAGAAAGGTTAATAGTGGGAGTGAACTCACAAAGCTTAAAAGACCAGAGAGAGAGAACAAAACTGTAACTTCAGTGGACAGAGAAAAAGATCTTATGAATCAAAAAATTTGTCACATTTCAATTTAGGAATAGCAGCATTCTAACGTCTAGCTTACGCTTTTAAACCATTCTTCTCAGCTATAATGTACAGGTTGAAACAACTCATATTAACAGACAAAATTAATTCAGAAGATTTGACTCTCAAACTTTCAAACTTCATGAAAAAGGGACCATCAGAGGTCAGCATATCACTGGTCTCACAGATGTAGGAGGAGGAGAAACAGTGAGACCTACTTTATTTAAGATTTACTCCATAATAAGACAACCTACCTCTACTTCTGAACTGAGTCCAACAGGAACCACTAGTACAGACTAAAGGCTTGTGATGAATCAGCACATCTCCCAGCACCACTTGAGACACCAAAAGACATCTTTAGATAAAAAAGAAAAGCTGATTTTGTCTGCTGAGTCCAGATCCATACATACACTTTCCCAAACAGCCTCTCAAAGACTAATGCCAACATGGTTTCATAAGTTAATATTTGATTTCAGTGATGTAAAAGGGTATCTGCAACTTGCATGGAAGCGCTGAGCTGAGCCAAGCTGCTGTCATACCAAACATGCCTGATGCTCCCAAAAAACAACAAAGGAAGTTCCCCATTTCTGCTTTCCTCAGAGGCTTCCTTCTCACATCCTACTTTCTCTCTGATATAAGAAAGCAAGGATGCCATACAAGAGTGTTCTGAGACAAGAGAGCAGGCTCTGAAAATCTGCAGGTGTTGAACTCCCAGCTGCAGGAGCTGGATGTAGCCTACTCGTATTCCTGGAAGCACATTCTTATGATGGTGGCTTGGACCAGAGGATAAAGTTTCTGGTATGGATTGCAGAGACACAAGGCAAAGCAAGATAGACAAAATCATAACAGATCTGAGCATCTTTAATAATCCTTAATCGCTTGTCCTGGAAAGGAGACTACTAGCACTTCTCTCATACCACATCTTGCTGGCTGTTCCTGAAAGTCCTCTAACAGTAGGGCACAATAGCACATTCATTAACACCAGACATCCACACTGTCTAGCAGTACTAATTTGACACAGAGCAGGCATAGGCTCACAGCTGCACCTCTGTTAAATAAGCCAGAGAACACAATAGAGCATTTAAGGCTATTGACATACCAGCTGGGGTTGAATATACCTGATCCAGCATATAATTAGAGATACATAAACAGACAGTTAAAGATCCAGCACAAAGTCTACTGGTACACACCAAAATCCTTTGAACAAATCTGAGAAAGCAGAATAAACGTATCGGTGCCACGTGGCTCAGCTTTTCTGGTTTTATCTGAGATGTCCTAAAGCTGGATCAACTGTGTCATTGAACCATTGTCATTATGCATGGCAGGGACAGCCTCTTTCGGTACACAGGCACAGAAACAGAAGTTAAGGCAAACGCAGAATTGCCCTGCTTGCTATGACTCACAGCCAAACGTGGCTAGGAATTGCTGGTAATTAAGGTTTATGAATCTCAGTACCACAGACTCAATCCTGCAAGCTAATGAGCACCCCATGATTTAAAGAAATTTGAGGTATTCACAACACTGACTAATTGGTTGCCAATAAGATTTCTCAGCAGTCACCTTTTGTATTATATTATCCAGCACACAAACTATTTTCCTCTCCTTCATCCTTTGTCTCTTCTTATACATCTAACTCTTCAGTGTTTTTGAGTGCAGGAACAACCCCTTCAGGACAGCAAAGTTAGCCAGGCATGATTTGCTGGCAAGAAAACAGACAAGAGCCCAAGAAGCTGCCTAGGTTAGACCTCAGGGCAAAGCTGTGCCACTTCATTAGCTGGAATGGTAACACAAAAATCCCCGTGGCGCTGCAGTAATAAATATGTAATAAATGCTACCTTTATACATCGTGGAAAAATCCTGCAGGTTGTACTGCTGGGGAATAATTCTGCTTTGTGCTTAGGCAAATGGACTAAATGGAATATGGCAGGGCTTTTCTATCTCTTCTGTCATCTAATACTGTCAGTGCAACAGCAACTAAAATTCTCTGTTTGTTTGTTTGGGTTTTTTAATCACTAAATTTATAATTGACTTGCTTATGGGAGACTGGATGTACCGCCCTGTATCGCTGCTCCCACAGAGTGGGATCAGAGCCGCTCCAGCAGGCAGCACTGCTCATATGCTTCGACTATGAAGATGGAGCAGAGGGTCTCCTTCAACTCAGGTAGTCACAGTCTTTGGGTTCTGGAAGAATAGGACCAGACTTATGTCCAGATGCCTTTATGCTGTATTGAAGGTTCTTTTTTTGATAGCAACAGCTGGGGGCTCACCCTGGACTTTTTTTGACCTGAAAAAGAAAAGTACCTGAGGACTTGCTACGCAGAGAAAATTATTAGGTAATGACTTAAACATCTGAGGGCCCAACTGAAGAGATGGCACAGTAGGAGAGCTCTTGAGAACAGCACAACTGAAAAATGATCCACACATCTCCCACCTTACTGGCAACTCAGGGTGTCTTTTTTCTTTTCTTTCTTTCTTTTTTTTTTTTTTTTTTTTTTTTTTTTTTTTTTTTTTTATTAAACTGTAGGAAGTGTGGCTGTCGTGACGAGGTGAGGATGAGGTGGCTGTGAGGTTTCTCCACGGAGTCTTTAACTACCCTCTGGGTATATTAGCGCCTGCCTGCAACACGTGAAACACTTGAGTATTAGCTTAGCTCTCTTTCTCCAGCTAAAAGCATTAAATTGCAGATGCCAAGTGTTTTCTTCCCCTCATTCTCTTTCAAATTTCTGAAAGCTAAAGTAATTTTGTCATGACTCACATTATAAAAAGAACAAGCGATGTGACTGCTCCCACTTATCATGCACATGTACAAAACAAATATTCTCTGTCCGTTCTACCTTGACTTGCTGGTGCCTGCAGTCCTATCATCACAGCCATCTGTTTGAGCATTAATGCCAAGCTTTGCTACATGAGGTAATTTTTTTTTTTTCCCTGGGAGGTGGAAATCTTTTTATTTCCTTCCCCTTCCAATTATTCTTCTATCACTCCTATTAAATTCACTAGAATTAGTTCTTGGTAATGAAAAGAAGAATTTGGCTATGGCACGAGCAAAAATCCTGGGTATTGACAGAAAACACCCAATCTGAGATCACAGAGAGTGGACACAAATCACAGTGCCAAAATATGAGAAATCACAGTATCAAAATCAAGAGAAACTGGCAATGGGTAGCCGTCAAGGTTTTATCCACAACAAGTGCTCTCCCAGAATATAACCCTGATCTTACTAGACTACATTGAATATCTTTCATCCAGTGACACAAACTGATCACTGCTGTGAGCTTCAGCAAATTCATTCAGTTATGGAAACAATTAAAATCATTAAGTTTCTAAATGACAAATGCAATCTGAGATAACTGGTGAGGCTTTCTGTTAAGTTCACAGGTCAAAGTCATCTTCTCAGCTGAGAAAACTAGTTGCTTTTTCTCCCTATTCGGTGTAATATCAGCTGCTAGAAAACAGGCTCCCTATCATTTTTCTTTTGGAAAACTATCCCACCTCAGCTTCTTTCAGCTCTCACACAAAGTTAACGTTGTTTCAGTCACAAAGACATCCACAGAACAATCTGAGCTAAAACCAATTTTGTGAAGTCATATGAAAACATAGGGCTTTAATTTTCACTTGAGCTTACTTTTCAAAAGTTGCAACAAAGACTGAAATGTAACAACAAAGAACAGGTTCCGTATCCAGTACAAGTAACAGATTAATTTTCCAAATTCAATAAAACGGATTCTTTAAAGAGGTTTACAAAGTAGAAAAAAATATTTAGTAAAATGCTTACAAATTACATTATTTTTGCTAGTATGTCTATAACTTATGCTCCTGTTTGTGAAACAACAAAGCGTTATGAACATAACCCTTTACATATGTACAAACCAGGTGAAACTAGGAAGCACTGGAAACCCAGTGGAGCAGATTTTGGTGACTTGTCTCTTGAGTGATACTGGTCCATCTGTGGTAAGGATAAACCTCCAAGTTCTGAATCCTTGCTACCGAATTCAGATTCTAGGGTTTTTGGATCTATTCCTGTTTTCAATGTGTAAGCAGAAAGCAAATGCTGCCAAAAGCATCTACACAGCCTTGTATTTATCGTAATCAAATTTCAAACTCCAGCCTTTCCACTCTTTGAGGGATAAATGGTTAAAAACATGCACTGCAACGTCGTAGCCCAACTCTTTTATTGGAATACACACCTAGATGCAGCCAGAGGGTTTCTTCCTAGTACAAACTGCAAGGTTCTGATGCACACATGGAATTGTGCAACAACATTGCCCTGCCCTATAACCCACTCTTTCTTACAACCAATGTTGGTTGCACACTCTCTGCTGAAGGCGACATTTTTAACTCACTTTTGCTAAGACTTTTATCATCAGTACTATGTATAAAATATTAAATAATAATGTTTATAGCTAGATAAATAATTCACTGTGAATAAAACAACATGTAAGTTTGGCCCCTTTTTATTCTTCATGGACTGAACCAGATTTCTGTGAATGGATTTGTTTTTCAGATACATCCGCCAAATAGTTCATTTGAGCACATCTCCGCCTCCAGAACAGTTGCAAGCTGCTCACTTCAATTATTCCCTATTCACAGTGCATGAGTGGTAGCATGGTATTGTTTTCAGTTCCTGACTAGAGGAATAAAACTTTTTAAATGGGGGAGCGATAAGTAGCAAATGCTAAATCACTGTTCATAAATAGCTTTCTAAGATAGACTGTATGATTACATGCTCATGTTAAAGTCTGAGAAACCTACAAAATAGAGAAATGTTTTTACAAATATCTACAAGAAAGGAGTAATCTGACCATACATACAGTGGCAGTCATCATCAGTGCTTTAATGTAAGAAGTATTTACAAATTGCTTTTTGTATTAAGCAGCAAATTTTAATATCCAAGAGTGAGAGTTTAAAACTCTCAGGAAGTGATGCTATACTGTAGAATTCATTATTGTTTTTCAAATGGAAAGAACAGCCACATCCAAGAAAACTCCATAATTTTTAAGCACATTCAGCACTTTCCCTACTGGCAATCACCACCAGCTCCTTTTCCCATTTTGTGTGCTGTATACATATGTGAGCAGTTTGTCTTCCTCCCAAAGCTGTGAGACTAAAAATCCTCCCGCATTTTTCTACCTGATACCTAATCACTGCAAATTTCTCTTTGATTACAGTGTGAAGCATAATGACAATCATGAAGGGAGATGGCAAAAAATTTGTTGGTGTCAGCCTCTATAGCTGAAGGTTGGTTATGCTGCTTCTGTGCTAGAAGGAGGAGAGGTGCTAAACTATATAATTTAGTTGAGTGGATAACGGTGCTCTGCTGCCACGGGTGAGTGGTAGTGTCATGATGTTTGTACAGTGACATCTGGGTGGCTGACTGATGGAGAGTTTTCACAACTTTGATAGGGTGTGGCCATGCTGTTACTTTGATATAGAGGACTTAATTTTTTTGAGGCGAGGAATAGACAAGAAACTCTGTGAGCTGACAGAAGTCAGAAATAAGATAGATATAATAAGTACCACTCTAGCCATCCACAGTAGCAGAATCTGTTCCTTCCAAGTCCCTTTTACATTTTTAGTTTGAACTGGCAGTAATAAAAATGAAAATCCCAATGCTGTAGCTCACATCAGAAGAAAAGAAGAAATCAGCCAAAAAGCAGAACAATGAAAGAAAACAAACTTCCTACGTCCCCAAGAGCCTAGCTACTGTACCCCCCTTGCTCTTCAAATCCTCCCCCTCTTGTTTGCCAATAGAGTACTCACCCCCTCCTTCTTGTCATCAATATATGCTACTTTTTAAAAATATTTTTTACAGTTAAGAACTGACTGTAAGCTCCAGGGCTGATGAGGACTTTGATTCAGTACTAACTTCAAAGGGAACGTGCTAGGTGCTTAAACATGAGTGACATGCCATCACTTTCCTTCCTGCACTCAGTGTGCCCTGATGAATAATCAAGGCAGCTTTTATAGAGATTAAATGGCGATCACAGTTTGTCTCTGAGTCAGTTGACATTCTTGTTTTATATCTAAAGTAAGTAAGGGTGGAAGACACAGACCTAGAGCAAGAGATGGGGTTGTGTGCCAATCCCTTCAGATCTCATTTAGTCTGTGTTACAGAGAAGTTAGTCTTTACAATCCTGGATGCTAATAAAGGGAACATATCCCTCCTCTGAGAAATTAATAAATCTTGAGACAGCTTAAAGGAAGGACAAAAGAAAATTTACAGCCTTTAGTATTGACATCTGTGTCTCTGTATCTGTGATGGAATTAGGAGGGGGGATTTGAAGGTCTTGCAACCTACCTGAGGGATGTAGGAGGTTCAGATTCTTCCAGAGGTAAGGAGTCACTCCAATATCTAGTATAAGTAACCTGATAATTGCACTGGGCACAAACAATGAGAATGAAGAACAAGTTTGCTTCATGACAACTCTAGCACAGTGCTTGCAAAGCTCTGTTATCCTTGTGATGGTCCCCCACCACCTTCCCACTGCACTTGGGATGCAACCTGCAGCATCCATGGCCACTCCAATCCTGCACGAGAGCACAGCAACCTTCTCTTTCACGAACTCAGAGTTTTGCCAGGACTCAAATATCCAACTCAAAACAACTAGGTGAACAAATTCTAATCCTCTTAAAAATGACAGTTTCCAAATTCAGTAATGAAGTGGTCGATTATTTTAGTGAAATGTAATGCTAATTTTCACATTGACTGCAGCAAAAAAGCATTAGATATTGCTGGGCTCACACATTATGTGATACTCTGTCCTCAGTTTCCTATCTATATGGGTAAGAATGTCAGCTGGAGACAGCCAGGAACGAGCGATGTGCTGCCACAGCTGCTTTGTGTGAGGCACATCAGGACCATAGCCCCATCAGGGGAAGCCTGGAGTCCTTGGCACAGAAAAGCATCAGAGAGGGCACTGTGACTGCCAGCAACAACCTTCCCCTTCTATGATGTCTGGTGCCATATGCACTTAATGAGAGGCTCATTTTTGCAGCTCAGTCAGAAAGAGGAGGAAATCAAATCCAAGATACTTTCCACTAGGCCATCCCCTCCCACATAAATTCTATACACCTTGTATGCTCTCCTCCATCACTTCTACTACCCATGGCTCTGCTCAACGTAACAGATATGGAGCTTCAAGCAAAATAAAATCAAAGAAGGTGAGATGGGAATATAAATCTTTATTTAGGATAATGAACAGACAAAAAAAAATTGAGAGGCTTTCTGAGATATAGAGCTGTTCATTGAACAGGCCTGCGGGGAGATACTTCCTGCAAGTTTAAAGGAAAGTCTTGCTAATATAAATCAAACCAGTCGAGCTGAAATTAAAACTATATGTTTAAGTGTTGCACTAGCATATGTACAAGATTCTTGCTGTTAAGCCTGCATCTACTGATGCATGAGGTAGCAAAGGTAAACCTAATGGTTTAAGAACTAAATTTCTAAACTGAGTTTCTAAAGTTTCGACTCTAGTACATTCAGCAGGTCTGTCTACTGATCAACACAGTAATAACTGAGCAGAAAAGGTTCAAATGAGATTAAATCTGGAATGGGCAGTAACTGTATTATTTGTGGGAGAGCACACCCTCAGACCATGCTTTGGAGGGGGTCAAACTCCAAATTAAGGGTGCTCCCAAACCTTGAGGAGGCACTTCCCTTCACCTCACTGGGAAGCGAGCTGAAAGAAGTGTCGGTCATCTGCTTGGCAACTTGGTGAAGCTACAAATTAAACTCCATTTCACATTTCAACTTCCATTTGCATCTATATCTGAGTCCCTTTCCATACAATCCCTTAGGGAAGCTAAAGCCTACCTTTCTACCACAATGTTTCAATAAACAGCTATGTCCTGATCAAGAGAGACACCACCATCCACAGACAGGGAGAAGGATGATCCTGGGAGATACTGCAGAACAGCCCAAGAGTTGAGCACTTTTTGGCGCTGCTGTTTGAGGGATGTTCTGTTAGAATAAATATCTTTATTTTGTTATTGCAAAGGACTGCTTCTTACTAAACAACCTGTACCAGACCCAAGTTTCATCAACACAATAGCTATCTCCGGGCTGACTTGCCATTTAGAACATGATTACCTATTGCCAGCAAATCCTTAATCTTCACAGTCCAGGCAGTCAGTGCTGAGAAATGTTAAAAATACCACTTACTGCATCTAGCGGAGGAGGAAGGGAACTGAGGAAAGGAAGGGGGAGAGGAAAGGAACAATATGTTGAAGAGGAAAAAAATGGAAGCTAAAAAAAATTGGAAGAAATATAGAGGAGGAGAAAGGAGACGAAAAGGAACAGCAAGAAGTTGGAACAGGAATGAAGACATGGGAAAAGGGTAGCAGCAAATGAAGGACAGAAGTTTTAAAAATTTGAAGAATAAATTACATGTTTTTTCCCTCCAAATGCAAACATCTTGTGGAACCTGGCTGCAGAATTTACCCACAATACTTCCCTCCCCCTGCTAAAACTAGTTCAAGCTTTCTCAGTGAAACTGCCCAAACTGAATTTTGAAAGGCAAAATAAAGTAGATTGTGAATACTGAGGCGGCACAAGAGCTTAAGCCCACCCCCCTTCTCCCTTCCTGTCCCATGAGGGCACTGGAGTGACAGCAGCGGCTAATGCCAGGTGTGAAGGTAGGTGTCTATGGAAAGGGCCACCACCCCTCTCTCACACGCCAGCCTCCTGCCGCAGAGCTGCAGCCCAAGCCAGGCTGCTCAGCTGCCACAAAACCTTCAGTGATGGAAACCTGCAGTCCAGGTAGCACAAGGCCCCCCAACAGCTCATTCCTCTCTGGCACAGGCCAAGGCAGCAGTGCGGCTCCTCAGTTCCCACTCTCAGTGGGCTACCATTGCAAGCACCTGCCTCCTTGAACTCTCCTGGTTGTTGTTGCCATAGTTTGAAGAAATCATTATACAGTGCACAACACTGGGACTGCAAACTACAGCTTGGTCTTAGTCCCCTCTCTGCCCCTTTTTGCCGTGTAGCTTCACCTTCCTAATGGCCAAGTTCCTTACAATCAGTTTGTGTTTTCTCCCAGTTTTTCCTTTCTGCTCTGCTTTATTTGCATCCTTCATCTGCAATTACAACTCTCTATTACTGAACCATATAAAATTATTCCTATATATTATAATTATACTAAATGCCACCTTCTGCAGTCTCAATATTCTGAAAGTGAAATCGTTTTCACTAATACTGAACCTGAATTCCTTGTTCAGGAAGAAGAGCTCACATCTGCCTTTCTCCCTCGTAATCTGCTCTCTCTTTATGGGATCCCTTTACTGCCCTGCAGGTAAGTTTCCCTTAAGTTCTCTTTATTCTACACTGAACACTAATTTTAAATTGAATACACACCCAGCTCTCTAAACCCACCTTCTTATTTTCCACATCTTAGACTCCTTATTACATATACATGCTGAGAAAGGAGGCAGTGTTGCAGTCATGTCACAGAACTGTGGAAATGTGTTTTAAAGGCACATTACAAGTGCCTTCCCTACCCTCTTGCATATGGTCACTGGTTTATCCACCAGTATAACTTCAGGCATTTCTAATGCGCCTCGTTTTGCACTATCTAGGTATTGGTATTGCACTGTACGACCACAGGTAATAGTTGAAGTATTTAAAGCTTGTTCAACTTCTATAGAAGAGTCACTGTAGGACATGGAGACTGTGATCCAAACCATGCCCCCAATGTGACACTTCAGGGATTCAGTTTAGCCCTGTCTGTACATACAAGGCATATGTTTTGATGTTCAGTGCACTGTCAAGATATGAGATAGCAAACCAAAACTACAGCCTGTCAGTATCAAAAGCACAGTTGGTAGCAACCAATAAACCACAATTTTAACATCACTGAATCAGCCAAAAGGCATATGCATTAATTATGTTGCTTCACCTCTTTGAAATCAGAATGACCATGTAAAAATTCAGATATTTAGGACAAACCTGCCTTAACATTCACCATGAACAGTTGTGAAATAAAATACATCCTTTTTCCTCCTTTTCTGAGAAACTGAGGGATGCCCCCCAGTGAGATAAATGTTTCGAAATTCTGGTCAAGCAAATCTGCAGCAATAATGATAGAACAGGAAAACCAATAACAAATCATAACTACATTAATCTGCGGATGAGGTCAGTGCTGCATCCTGATGATGCATCATTAGACTTGTGAGAAATGTACTGATGAGATATATTAAAAATTTTGGTCTATTATAGAAGTCATGGCCATTTCTTGGTCTTTTTTTCACTGTAACACATCAGGTGGACTTTTAGAAAGTCATGATCCCTTCCAGATCTTCAAAAAGAGCATATATGCTGTAGTAGCTGAAGCAGAGTCTTCATTAACTGTCGGTACTAATTCAGTTGGTACTAATTCAGACCCTCTGACACACAGGTGTGCACAACAGCCTCTATCAAGCTAAGATTGTCGTAACACACACACACACAAGATATTCCAAAACTCTCTTGAAACTTCATCAGAGTCCCCTTCTGGTCTGCGAAATTGGATCAGAACATAATGAAGTAGGCTGCCTGAGAAAATTTAAGGTACCTCCCAGTTCCATCTCAGATGCAATAACAATTTTTTTTTTGAGATATCGGCATTTCTGATCTCAGGACTGTGTGCACCAGAAGGAAAAAAAAAAAACAAAAACAAAACCAACCAACCTACCAAATGAAAATGACCAACCAAACAAAGCCTCAAACCAAATAAACACTGATAATAACACTGCAAGTGTATTTAAGGTATCGCAGCATCGGATTTTTTTTTTAATTTTCTATTTTTCTTCAGTCAGAGTGTATTTCAGTTCCAAATTCCTCCAAGCCAGACCATACATCTCCAAGAAAATATTCTCAGCTGTGTGTTTGTGCTTTTATGGACTCTGACCTGAATTAATGTGATTTGAAAGGAGTGAACTGATGGTTCAGCTGATTATTTTTATCTTAGTTACATTATCAGTTTAAAAATGCATTCTCATTAATGATTTAACTGGTTAAATAATCTAGTGTGTATTTGCTTTACACTAAATTAGAACAGAGAAATTAAATTCTTTTGTATTTTCTTTTGTTGAGCTAATTTAGTTAAACACATCCCAGAAGCACAGTCCCACATTAGTATCACTGACTGCAAAGTTGAGGCTGTGGCTGTATTTTGGCGGTAAGAAAACTGAGAAGAAACACTGGCTTTCTGTCTCTCTCCTATGAGTTGTTTGGTTTACATGTTGCAGTAAAAGAAGTTGTCTGGATGGGAAAATGTTGGGAGTTTGAAAAAGTTTTCAGCAGAAGAAGATTCCTTTTAGTTTTATTTGTTGATTATAAAATGCTCCTGGTTTATTTGCATGCCTGCTTTGGGGTCTGTACAAGATTCAGATTAATTATCTTGTTTTATAAAGCACGTGATTAACAATCACAACTAATTGGAACTTCAAATTTGTTCATGTTATTTACATCTGTACTTATCACAGTTTTTCCCACTCTCCTTTTTTTTTTTTTTTTTTTTTTTCTCTTTGCTGTAGTGTTATTGTTTTATATTTAACTGGGAGTTCCTAAGGGCATAAGTCTTTCTGTCATATACATTCATACAACGTACTGCATTGGGATCCTGATGCTGAGAGAGGAATTTGGGAGTAACCAAAAGAGGATCTGATAAGCAAGCAATAAATTGACTTAAAAATTATTTGTCTTTACCTGTCCTGATTTCTGTGCACCAGTGTGCATTTGAGAGTATTTCACTTAGATACGATGGGTCAAGAAACAACTGAAATGTTGCATACTGATACCTGAGGGTTCCACTAGGACCCAAGAGTCCTCATAAAGTTAAGTTGTCTTCCCATCTGATCATTAATAGTTTTGGCAAGGGGAGAGGAAAAATACAAACTAATTTTCTGGCAAATGTATTATAGCTATCTATCTCTGTGGTAATGCCTGAAGATACAGTAGTTGCCTTCCAGAAGGGCACAAGTGCAAGAAAACCATCCGCATTGGGACAAAGAAGAAAAAAGAAAAAATCAGATACAATTTATAAAATTCCATCTGCAAACACATTTTAAAGCATTTTCTGTATCTTTACTTGACCTCTAGCTTACTCAGCCCTTAATCTGCTGTAAAGAACTTTATAACTTCAAACATGGATTTATTTGTAATTGTTCCAAAGATAGGTCAATGAGGTACACCCCAGAGGAAGGTAAAGCCAAACCAAATTGAGAAGGAGTAAATATAAAACCAAACCAAATTTTCACACGAAAATAAAAGAGGAGACAAGGATTTGCATGTTATTGTCAGCTGATGTGCAAAATCTACAAAGACTATGCAGAAGGCTACATACATGTATATCTCCTTCCTGTTATAATTTCACACTCAAAGCAAGTCACTCTGTTCTAAGGAGATTCAGGGTGAAAGGTCATGAGTGAAACCATTCTCCTTCTACTGAAATTTCTGTTCGCAATGAGTCCTGCCAGCATTCCTCTCTGAATTCATTTCAGAAAGCAAAAAGTTCAAACTCCATCAATTCCCCCCCACCTCCAGCTGAAGCTCATCATTATTACAAAGCATCATGGCAGCCTGAAAGGTTCACACTAGTGATGATCTTGCAAAGCTGGCAGAGTGGAGACATCACTGAGAAACAGCAGCACCAAGTCAAGCAGGACATTCCAAAGAGGGCTCCCCTTAGCCACATTACACTCACTGGAGTTTCACATGACCTTCAAGATGCCACTTCAGCTCCCTTCAAGAGACTTAAGCAGCCTCTCTGCTATTAAGATGTTCCTTCATTTGTCAACAGAAAGCTGCTAAATTGCTACCCTGAGCAAATTTACATAGAAATTACCAGTGATACTCTGCAAACAGTTAGGAGAATTACAGCAGAGCCACCCAGTAGAAACACTCCAGGATACACAGCCTACAAACACAGTCACCGCTCAGAGCAGAAGGAAAATGTTATGGGGAAAATTCACTAGACTTGCAGAACTGTTAATACATGTGCATTCAGCACTGCGAGCTCTGTTTGGGCTCTAAGTACACCAGTCCCTCCAAAACTTTCCCACAGTAGGAAGAAGATATGGTTAACATTTCCTTCCTACCTGCCAAGTATTTCCAAGTTCCCTTTGCATATCTGTCCCATGTAGCTGAATCTCTGTGTGAAGCCTGCACAGGAAAGGGCAAATTGCTCCTCTGTCCTAATAGAGGATGCCTGGCTTTTCAGCCTGTCACTCTGAACTTTATCCTCCTATCCCTGAAATAGAAGCCTTGCTGCCACTCTCCAAGCTCCTACCAGAGGACAGACCTCTCTCCTAGTCACACTTCTCAGACCCTCCATCTACCCTCAGTCTTCGTGAGGCCCTTACCCTTTCCTCCACCCTGGAGACAGGAACCACACTGGGTACCTGTTCACATACTGCCATTTTTTTCATTTTTTTATCTCCTTTCTAGGGCTCTTGATAAATCACAATGGGATTTTATTGGCAAAATTACAGAGCAGCACAATCTTTACATAATTCTTTTATCAAGCACTAGTTGTAGCAGCATCTGGCCTCCAAAGCCCTGTATGAGGACTCAGGAAATCACTGATAAAACCCAAGTCTGCCATGGTCACTAGACTTGACCAGGAGCATGGCTGACACCCAGAGCATTTCTTTCAAGGGCAGCATATTTCCAGAGCTGCCCTTTGATGGAGCAAGGCTTCTACAGCAATCAACAACCTCAGCACAAGGTTCTTGCCTTATAAAACAAAAATCCCAGCAACTTAAAAGCTGAGGAACAGTAACAGCACTGGACCCTCTCTACCCAGAGAGAATCATTCCAGGAGGCAAACGAAGGAGGAGGCACTACAGGATACCAACAGGGAAGTCCACATTTCCTCAGACACCACATTGCAGCAGAGACTGCTGGGTCAGTGATGGTAAATAAAGAGGAATCAAGCAATAGAAAATTGTCCAGAAAATACTTTCCCCTTGGAAGGTATGTACATACGTGTGCATACACTTGCATGTGTACACTTACGAAGGAAAAAAAATAGGTGGGTATTTGGTAGGGCATCTCTTATACTTACTATACAGTCCTGACATGAAATGACTGCACAGAGTAGGAGAAAAATCCCATTTCAAATAATGATCAAAGCCATCACAGGGGAATGAGTAGCTTCCACTTCTTAAAGCAAACAGCCAGCTAATATTTATTCCACAGTAAAGACAAAGCTCTGCCTTCTGTCAAGGGGAAGAGAATAAATTGTTTTCCCATAACGGTGTTTTCTTTTCAATCAATTTCCCTTCAAGCTTGATTTAAGATGAGGCCATGTCAGAACCTCAGGCGAATGGAAGAAACCTAAGACACTTCCCCACCAAAGGTGAAAATGATGATGCAGGCAAACTTAGAGTTCAATCTATATACCAGTGCTGCATACCAGTACAGTAACACACTCCTCTCCCTCCTCCTCTTCAAATAAAAGGTTTGCAGCAACAATGGGCCAGCAGCAATGAGGAGAAAAGAGTTCAGAGCACAGAGAACAACAGCAAAGGAGATTTGTTTGTGTACATGTTGCATTACTTTGTGATAGAAGTACAACATACCAGAGAAAGTATTGTCTTGGGTCATTTTGCTACTTAAACACTCACTTATATGCTGTAAATGTTACAGATTTTTTTTAAAGAAAGAGCTCTGTAGATACTATATTATTGATATGCACTTATGTAAGAAAGAACAGTTACATGTGGTAAAACCCCTGGCTTCTAAGAAAAGCTATAAGGCGACAGAAGGAAGAATGAGGCTGCTTTCACAGCATTACAGGCACTTAGCTGCTTGTAGAGTTAGGCTGTTAGGGAACACATTAGGTTCAAACCCACTTCTGTCTGGTTAAAAATTGTGTATTTTTTCTGGGGTTACAGACAGCCCCTTGAGTTGGAAAAATTACGGTAGTTTGTATTTCAGAATGAAATTGATGTCATAGAAGCTTTGCCATCTATTTATTTTAAATGCGAACTACAGAAATACTGTTTCCAGGAGGACAGACAATAATAATAATTAAAAAAAAAAAAAAAAACCAAACACCAAACCCAAAACAAAACAAAAAACTTACCCCAAAACTTCGGTTATTTTTTAAATCTCAGAAAGATTTTGACAATTTGACCCGCATGCAGCATGTGCACTCAAAACTGTTCCAATAATATCTGAACCAAAACATAGTCATAAAATATCATAATATTCCTCTCAAAGTTCTTCCCAGGATACAACTCCCAGTCAAATAAATCAGCTCTTCAAATGTTATGGGATATTTACTATAACATTTGAGGGAGAGGATGTGGATCTGAACAACATAACCCCACTTCATTTTCCTTCTGACAGAGATTTCATTTGGACTGTTGTCTCAAGACAGGAACACTGTGCATGTTTGAGTTCAATGATTTCCTCATGGCACTACAGTCAGTAAACAGCTAGCAAATGATTCGGGTGTTCAGTGAACTTTGCAAGCAAGATTCTAAACAGTGTTAGTTAAGCAAGAGCTAATGAACAATTACTACAATGACATTCCCATTTCCTGGCCCTAATTCTTTCATTACTTATCCACAGGCACAACATCCATGCACTGACATTACTATTATTGACAAAAGCCAGGAGCACAAAGGATGCCACATACACTGCTGACAGCCCCAGAATCACTGCTGTTGATTAGGCTGGGGAAGGGGGCTGCTGGGGGGGACTGAGTTAACACCCAGCACAGCCAGGCTTCGACTAGCAAGGACTTGCTCGTGGTGCCAAGCACTTATCCACACACACGTGTATCTGTGCATGCACCTGCACAAGGAGAGTCTTATGGGATTCTTTGCATGATTAAGATTTTCTCCACAAATGTAGGCCAAGATTTTCAAAAATAGATGTCCAAAGTTAGGCATTCCAAAATCCATATTTAAGCATCTACAGAAGTGGCCTCATTCTCAGAAGTGCTGAAATTGCCAAGAGCGGTAAGATGCTCAAAACTTGAAAATCAGGCCACATCTTTAGGTCCTTGAAAACAGATTCAAGAGCCTAAGTTTAGGCATCTATATTCTTGACTGTAAAATATTATTACCCATGCAAGACCTGCTATAATCCATCACAAATATATGACATTCTCAAAAATGTTCTGTACTAATTGGCCCAGATTTTCAGTTGCAGCTGAAAAAAGTGCACTGCCCAGCTCAGAGCAGGATCACAAATGTAGCCACTGCCCTTCATCACCGATTTCCTGGTGGTATTTATGGCAGAGGATTACAGTGACTGCCAGAAGCACACAGCAAGCAACTGTGGCAGCTGACCTGGCCCATACTCCCTTTATCTACCCTCAGTCTCCAGCAGAAGAAAGGATGGAATAAATGGAAGATTGCAGTAGCCAAATTAAAAAAGAGCTCCCTCTCTATCAGTCATTCTCCCATGGCCAACTATTTCCATGTTTAAATCTACACAAGGCAAGGGAAATATGCCCCATACTTTTATCAATGCCAATCACATTTATTAAACATGTGAATAGGGTATATCTGTTTACTTAAACGTTATCAAGTAGAATTCAGTAACATCCTTTGAAACTGATGTCAGATCATTCAGCTTGGGGAAATTAAAGGGAAATACATATACACAACTGTTTAGTACGTGGCAGCCCCTGTAGGGAAAACAGCCTTCCTGTGCTAAATGTGGTAGAAGCAGAATAAAAGGATTGCACAATATTTAAAGAGAAAAACACACTAGGGAAATGTTCATCAGTGAAATTACAAATATATAGAAAATTTTCTTTTAATGCATTGATATAATACAACTTCTCTACTTCCTCTGAATCCAAATTGACAACATTATCTCCTTGAAATACTCTGTAAGAAAATTCTTAGTATGAATCAAGGTCTTTGGGGTACTTCACTTCTCTATTTTTCAGCAGCATTTTTAAATAATTACTGCATCTCGTAGCTTAAGCACTTAGCACTAAAGAAAAGATATTCTGCACACTTACTGCACCTGTACGCAACCATACTGTCCCACACAGCTGGAAAGCTCTCTCCAATGAATGAAAATACTAGAATCACACAAAATTATCTTGAATATGAGGTCATTCATCATATCTGGCAACATCATCCTAAAAATTCAATGAAAGCAACCATACTTCCATAGCTGCTTTTATCCAAATGGTTTCCCATATGTCTACCATGATTAGCTTCTTAATGTATTGTTTGTATGCATACAAAGGGTCAAATTCTCAGACATCCTAAAATTATGGTATTCCACTGATAACAGAACTGTCCTTATCTTGAACAAGTGAGAGTTTGATCACAAATTCCCTTGCTTAACAATAAACTACAGCCACTTCTGGGATGGGTACAACCACCATTCAACGGCACACAAACAACTTTACCCTAGAGTTTATAGCAGGAAAGAAAAACACCTTTTTTCAAAGACACAGCAAGGGGAAATTAAAATAGACAATTAACCCAAACTGGACAAGACATTTAAATATATTGTTTCTACATCATCTCCCAGAGAACAATATACCTACTAGATCACCTATAACCACGAGCACAGTTGAACTTAACCCCCTGCAGAGCATCTAGGCATGATTCCTACCAGGGCTATCTTTGCTGTAGCATATGTCTGTATGTTTCTTGAATCCAAAGCATGGAGGAACTTGCTTACTCACTGCTCCAAGTTATTCCCAGAAACTGAAGAGCTGCTGAGAAGTTACAATTTTTTTTGTTCAAACACAAGGCCAGTTATAAGGCTTCCAGAGCACCGTGTTTACTCACGAACCCGGCCAGGTGCAAGGCAATTCCAAACGCATGTTTGTCAGCAAAATAATCCTGCAAACTTACTCGTAGTTCATCTGAGCCAAAAATACTTTATTGCAAAGGTGGTATCACTGAGCTCTTTTTAGCGAAAATTCTTTTTCATCTGCTACATAGCCCAGTGACTCATGAACTAGAAATAAATTCCCAAGGTGTAATAAATGGGAAGATAAGTGGGCTCTAAAATAATTATTTTGTCCAAAAAGTGCCCCCTTCACATGTGTTGCTAAAGTTCTCTTTTTTACCAATTATTTACTTGGGAAAAAGAGCATATTTGAAGGACCCTGCCAGGAAATGAAAGACAGAGCAAGGCAGCTTCTAGCTGGAAGATTTAGCTTAGTAAGGAAAGCCAGACCTGTTGTTGAATGTGCCAGACCAAGAACTGGATGAGTGGCAGGTGCCCACTCACCTTCTGAGCTGGAACTCAGGCCTAGCAGTGGCCCAAAGGAAAGCATGCATAGCCAGAGATTCTACTGACCAGATCCAATC
This sequence comes from Streptopelia decaocto, assembly GCF_964273445.1. Classification (NCBI taxonomy): domain Eukaryota; kingdom Metazoa; phylum Chordata; class Aves; order Columbiformes; family Columbidae; genus Streptopelia; species Streptopelia decaocto. The sequence goes on from NC_138661.1 coordinate 23,122,481, forward strand.
CATCATTGATAGACGTGTCACTCTCTGTGGCTTGCAATGTAAGAGGAAAAAGCTGCCTCTGAATTTTTGTAGCTCGGCATGGTACAAGCTCCCAGGATGCAATCATTCACATAGCAAGGCTCAGATTCCCCTGCCATATTTTACTAAAGTTTTTCCTTGCAAAGCAAAGCATCTTATGGTCCCTGCGGACTACACCATCAACTTTAAATCCTGTGTTTATGAAGCTCATTTTCTCCTTTCATTAGTTCTCATTGTTCTCTCTGTGCTGCTGCAGGTATCTCTGCTGTTGTGCAGAGAGGCAGCGGCTTCAGTCACAGCAGAGCTGTGCTCTTCACCACAACCCTGTATTCCTGACAGACATCTGCCTTTCCTATTGCACCCTCAAAGTGCCAACTCCCTCTTCACAGGAGCAAACAGCTACAGTAAAAAGACATACCATGCGGTCCACTATTGAGTAATTATATAATTATTTTTAAAAACCCACAAAAACATCCTTTAGCTGATATCAATGCCAGCAAATGCACAGACAACTGCTAGCAGAACAAGCTAGTAAATAATGAAAACGAGTGGTTTGAAATTTTGGTTAAGCTTTGCATGAAATATGGTTTGCTAATATCCAGTGTTCAATTCTGCCTCACAGTCCGTGTCACTGTAAAGCTGCAGTTCCGGAGAAATTGAAAAAAGAACTGCAGTTTTGGGGAACAGCATTCCATGGGCTATGTTGTTCCTCCCAGTGATCTTTTTCCCCTACTGGGTGATGGTAATGCATGATTTTAGATTGGATATTAAGAAAAATTTCTTAAGGTTTTCAGGCATTGGAACAGGCTGCCCAGGGACGTGGTTGAATCATCATCCCTGGAGGTGTTAAAATATGTGCAGATGAGGTTCTTAGGGACATGGTTTAGTGGTGGACTTGACAGTGTTAGGTTAACGGTTGGACTCTATCTTCAAGATCTTTTCCAGTCAAAATGATTCTATGAAAAAACATTTAGCGTTTAGCAGTATTACCAGGAATGTGCTTTGGAGTTACTGGTAACAGATACTTCAGTGCAAGAATACATTTAGTAGGTAGTTATTGAATATCTGGCCTATATATATATATGCATCTTTCCTTCTTACTTGATCATTTATTCGTATTTTAAAGTATTGGACTTCACATTTCTTATAAAGTTTTCTAACTAAATTTTATTAATGAGAGATTGCTCATTACTTATATATAGCTTTCTATATAACATTTTTAACACACTCAAGATTTTGACCTCCACAACAATGCACAGCAATGAGTTCCAGAGGCTCATTATGTACAGAACAGAGGATTTCCTTAGGTTTCAAACAGGCAGCTTCTTTGCCAATTCCCTGTAAATATGCACTAATTTTTTGCATCGTAACCTTGCATTAAACAATATACTGTCTCCTTGCATTTATTAAATATATATAGTTTAAAAACAAAACAAAACCAGCACATCTTAATAAATCCACTGGCTCTCAAGAGAAGCCCAGAGCACACTACAGAATAATCCAGCACTGTGATTTTAGTATTCAATTAGAGAGAGTTGTGTTCAATAGCAAAGTGTGTTTCACTTCAGACTAGTATCACTGAACTTATTGAAACCACACTGTGCTCCATAGCTTACTTTTTTGGAGGGGATAGAGGGAATAGTATTAAAAACCTCTTTTCATTCCTTAAATTAATCCCAGCTTGAAGGGCTAAAGATAAAAATTGGAGATGGGTTTTTATTGTTGGGTTTCTCAGCTTTCTAATTAGATACCGAACTCCATAAAACATGTGCTGCAGTAAAGAACCAGAGGAACTGCCTTATTGAGGCAGAGTGAAAACGTCTTAATCCTTCTGACCTTTACCACAATTTTTTTCTCCAACAGAACACACAGCTGACCTTTTCTACCTACTGACAGCAAAGCTTATGACAGATTTCCATTATCCAAAGCTATCTGTAAATTCGCTGCAGCTACTACTGGTAACCAAGCTCAGTTCTGCAAGAATATTATAATGCATAACTCACTGAAAACTGTTGGTTGATACCTGTTCCAGAAAGTCGCAATGGCCATGCCTGCAAACCTGCCAGCTTTCCAGATGTGCACATAGGCAAAATATCTGCAAGATAGTGAAACATTACAGATGTACCCAGCAGAAACAGGGCTAAAGTGTTGCCAGATGCACCAGTCATGTTCATCTAGGTCACAAACTCCCCCGGGTTGATGGATGTCTCAGTAATTAGGCTGCCTGCCCAGCACACGGGAGACCTTTCCCTGACTTAGTACAGTGACATCATGAAAGTCACTAGACCCCTGTGGCTCCATGCTTTACCTATAAAATAGGTGTGGATTGCATCTCCCTACTTCAGTGTTATGAAACCCTTGTAGACAGTGGATCATTTCCAGCTATTCTAGTAACAGGGTTCAGAGGGAAAAATTTGCAGAATATTTTAGGTGCACAGTTATAATTTAATTATGGAAAAACAAACAAACAAACAAAATATTGTGGGGTATGGTATGTAGGTTTTATTGGTACAAGTAGGATACAGGGATTATTCATGACTAGAAAAGCCCAGAGTGATTCATGAAGGTCATATCAGCTGACTAGCAGCAAAATCTTTCTAGCAGCAAAATCTTTATATCCAACTGCACCCTCCTGGTCTCTGTAAATTTCACACTTTTATTAAGAAAACCAAATGTTTGTGATGCTTTTATATTTTTCACATCTTTTAAATTGAAACTATTTTTATGTTGCTCCAGCTGTAAAGCCAGACTCTCTTAGTAACCATGTGTCCAACTACAAAGCTCACTGAGGGAGAGAAAACAAAAAATAAACTAATAAAAAATAAACTAATATTTTTATTCCAAAAATAACCTGAATTCTTATGCATTTTTCCTTTATAAAAATAGATCCAATACAGACATTTAAAGTCAAGAATTTTTTGAGTGCTTATCATATATCTTGATAGAGAGCACTAGAAACTAAGCAGTTTGACAACTTCAGATCCATGCAACTATAAATGTCTCTATGGTTAGTGAAGACAAAGATGCTGGGGTGTGCAAAGGGGTCAAAGGTGAAGAGACTCAACAATAAAAAAGAAGTTTTTATCTACAAATCAGGGCAGCAGATGCAGTGAGAACAATACTTGCTATTTGGAAATCCTTTCTCACTCAGACTTGGCTTGGAATTTAAACACCATGGGGTTTCCACTCTGCATGTCACTGCAAGTTTTCAGGGGAATGAGCACTGAGAAATGTGAAGGTTCAGGCAGGGAGATGAAGAAAAGAAGAAAAAGTTGGGAGACAAGGGTGTGCAGAACTCACCACACTGTGAGTGGAAACTGAGCCTCCTTATATGCATGACCAATGAAGATAAGATTTCAAAAACAGAAATGGAACTAAATGAGATTTGAAGAGGCCTGTGATGCACCTACCGTAGAGAACTTCTGGAGGAACAAACTCCTGAGACAGCTAGAGCAGTCCTGAATGCAGAACTCAAAAATGATCACAAACACCACAAAACACAAAGTCTGATACATGTGATCTGGCATAAGCATAGTGCAAGAATTTCAGTGGTTTGACTAAAATCCTCTTTGGGTAAATATATTCTTGGCTACATAAAATTCCCCCGCAGACAATATTCTTTATTTTACTGTATTTTGTCACTAACCAGCCATAATGTTTTGTGCCATGATGACAGAAAAAAAAGTTACTGTTCACAGAGCTTTGTGAGGAGCTTCCACAAAGAAAACCCAAATACACTTCCAGAAATAGAATCGCAGGAAAGTGTTATTCCAGATTTTAAGGCAACGAGAACCAGCGAATGGCTTATGTACATTTAATTCAGAATTCTACTGAGACTGCCTAGTAGCTTATTCTACATTGAAAGGAATTTACAATATAGGTATCATTAAAAATTGTCCCATGCTTCGGACAGAATGACTCAATTTTGAATGAGCAGTGACTCATGATCAAAATATAAGTAAAGCCAAAAATAAGTGCACCTATATAAAATATACTACTTGTAAATGTATACGTATTTATAATAAATATGTTGCACACAGAGAGAAAAAACTTATTGAAAGAAAATTAATGCAGGTGGAATCCAGAAAGGAATAAGTTTTTAAAATCTTAAACAAAAGCCTGATTTCCGCATTGAATTCCAACTTGGTTTGTTTTGGTTTATTTGCAACACACAAAAGCTTGAGAAAGTATTTAAAGGACTGATTTTTCATTTTTACTTAACCAATGGGTTTGACTCTGAAATTTCCTTCTCCATTTTTCTTCAGACTCCCTACCAAATAGTGCGAGCTCCATTCAGCCATGCTAAGCAGGAACAGACAAGAAAAAAAAAAAACTCTGTGATTGCCTCAGACCGATTTAGAAAGACAGTTTCAAATTTGAATACGAAAATCCTGGACAAATACTAACTAAGAAAAGAAACAAAAATCTACTAACCAAGATGCACAGGAAAGAGAGAAAAGCCTCTTCATGAAGATCAAAATCAAATTAAAAGCAGGAAAATTTAGACTGAAGAGCAAGGAAATCTTCCAGAAAGTGCAAAGATACTACACAATATTTTTTTTATTCTTTATAATATTTGTCATAGAACCTCAAAACTGGATCTCAAACACGAAGTAAGTGCCATTTCTTAGATGATATGAATCTCATCACTAAGGACACTTAAAATTAGAGAAGAATGGAAAAAGCAATTGAAAACAAACCTGTAGGGGCCCCACTGATGTCTAGAGTAGCATAAAATAAGTTTTCATTTCTGAAAAATGTGTTTGTAGCAAAAGTAGAAGACTTATGCACGCAGGGAAAAGGATACTGCATGACAGGGTCTTGTGTCTTTAAAGAAGGCATGATTATAGAGGTAGAGTCTTCCAGTAGTAAAGTGCATATGCAGGAAGGTAGGATAAACCTTACAAACAGATTGAAACACTGCCACAGAATGCAGAGACAAGATGACTTTGCTAAGCAAAGGCCATAGTTTCAGACACATATCTTTTGTTTTTCTTTCACAGACATCTAAATACACTACAAAAAACCTGACGTATCACTAAGTCTTCAAGAGAGTGCTGTACTGGGATCCTTTGCTTATTTTCTCCCCTTTCTGCATCTGAACTCTGCCCCCTTCAGCAACCCAATGGTGAGATGTTCCTTCACTCTGTCTCTCCAAGATCCAAGACTTTGATTTAGTAATCCAGCTCTGGATTTGCAACAATAAATTCCACTATGACTCAACTGTCTGTCCCTGGGCGAAGGCTTAAAATTAAAGCAAAGCTGCAACTGCAAGAAGCTGGATAAATAAGTGTGGTTTGACTCTTTTGACTCTTTGTGTTTTGTTTTGTTTGTGTGGGGTTTTTTTTGGTTGTTGTTTGCTTGTTTGTTTTTTCCTGGAAAATTTAGTTACAGCTGATGGAAGTTTTCAAACATCTATTTCCTCAACAGTTTGGATCTGCATCAATATCATGCTCTTAAAATAAAAATCCAGAAAAAAAAAAATCTTTCCTTGGTTTTGCATCACATGCAAACTTCACATTTCACAAAACTGTAATGACTGCATCTTTTCTCACACAGGTGCTCAGAATATGGGTAGTTCAGGAAACATCAAGCTGAGGTTTTCCACACTAAAATCCAGGAGAAGAAAGTAAGTGCAGGCTGTAAACCAACAACTGCAGCTGCATCACTTTTCCACCCCACCCTCCAGGGAGAGGCTGGAGAAGTAGCAGGGTAGTCTTGCTTCATCCTTCACCTTTACAAGTATTTGTACGTGTGTGAGGGGAAAGGAAGAGATGAAGGAAATGTCTTCTTTCAGTAATGGACCTGAAAATGAGAATTTTTAGCAGCACAGTATGTCACCAAACACCTTGTTTCTTTCTCTACCATTTGAAGAGCAATATTTCATTTGCCCTTGCCTGCCATCTTTGCTTTGTAGGGTTTGCCATGTACAGGTCTTTATTTGCCACATTGTGGCACATGAAATCTGGGGTTTTCTCTCTGCAGGACTGATTAGGTCAGGGATTCCTATTGCACTCCAGCATCTCTATTGAATGCTTGATACCAAAGCTCTTAACCAACCCCATCCTTGCTCTGTATTTTCCACCCAACAGAGACAAATACCCTGGAAAAATCGCTACTAGACCAAGCTAAACATTAAAAACAGAATTTGCTTTTCTTCTTTTAAATGTGTTATTTAGAAACCAGTTGGTTGTTTGTTTGGCATTCTGAGCCAAAGTCAAGCACCGATCTCTCCCTTGACTTACATTAGTCTTGAGAATACAAACAATAAGCAAGCTGGGGCTTAATGAGCCTGCATGTGGGGTCATTCTGGTGGAACAAAACAGGATGGTCATTTTTGGAGCCATCCCAGTTTGAAACGGAAGCAACAGAGAACTAAGGACCTGCAGAAAGACCTAATTCAAATTATTTCAGAGATAGTGACTCCCTCATGACTACTTTACTCCAGCTGATTGTAAGACACTATTGCCCAAGTACTGGCACTGATCTGTTGATCAGCTTGCATCAGCCTTTGGCATTGCTGCAGTAGCACATCTGGGTTGAGAAGGAACAACTGAGCCTCCCCTCCAGGAATGTAAAACATATTTGCTTTTAGAGAGATTTGCTTCAAATAAAATGCGTAATATACAACACACAAAAGGAACGTACATGAGACCAAAAAAAACAGCCTCAACAGCTCTAAACCCTTTCTGTAATTATTTCTGCACAACACATAATAGAACCTTCTGCCAAAACCCAAGTGTGTGAAAAGCACAGACTTGCACCATTAGAGCTGAAAGCAAACCTCCTTTAACTGTCTCCAAGATGTGGAAGATAAATCTAGATGTAAAAACACTCCACCAACTATGGAGTCAATAGGCAACACATGCCAGAGGAAATGCAGAGACATGACACCATCTTCATCCCATCATTCCTTCCCTTTCCTCTCTTTCCACAGACCCCATTCTGGAGCACATTTCATTTTCTCTTTGTTACTCAACTTCTTAACAGCCTCCTTTCATCTCCCTGGCCTCCACAGCCCTGAAGATCAGGAAGAAGGACAACCCAGTAACTCGAGAGGTACTCAGATATGAAGGTGATGGGATGATAGAAAATTCTAAAGACAGACTAGATTAGTGTCATACACATATCTTTGGGCCATCCAGAGAAGGAATCTTCAATTATTTCAAGGCAACTTAATAAGCTTTTGAAAATTTTACCTTGGCAACCTGTTCCCCAAGCTGCAAAACAATGAACAGAGAAATCCGAACATCAGACAAGTGAACGGTTAAAATCCTGCTTGTGATCTGCTGCAGACGCTTTCACTGGGAATGTTTGAGCATAATAGTTCTGCGTAGGAAGAAAGAAACTGTTGATATTTTAGTCACCTGCATATATTCTAGCTTGTTTGGCTCTTTTTATTTTAATAAAAAAAAATAAAAAGGTGCATTTAATGATTATTCAGAAGTGGACTGTTATAACCATTAAAAATAATATTCATACAGATTGTAATCAGCTCCAGTGTCTCTCAGCACGTGTGTGGGTTGGAGATGAGCACTGTGGCCAGTAGGCAGGGCCTTTTTTGGTACTGATGGGGGTGTATATTAAAACTTTAAAAGTTACTCTGATTAATTCACATCAAGTCATCTTAATTTTCCTCACTGCTTAATTATTCTAGCTGCTAAGATTCCCAAAAGGGAGTCAATTGTGCTCTTGAGTGTCATGATTGGAGTCGTGCCTTTTTTTCAACTAGATTGAGACCCACCAACTCACAAGGAAGTTGGCTAGGACTTTTTCATGCATTGGTTGTCAGAACAAGATCCAGAAAGGTATTTTCATAACAAGGCTGCAAGTCTCACTTCTTGAGCAGCTCTTTCCTTTTAGACTACATATTGGTAGAATTCAAATTATGTCATTTCAGTTCTCTTAGGTACCTTCGAAATAGCTTGGCTTTGGACATAAGTACCAAGAAAATGCCTTCATACAAGGTTTGTCCATTGGTAAAACCCCAGGGAGCAGGAGAGGTGGAAAGATTTTGCTTCTTAATTAGTTTTAGCTGGGATGTTCAAGGAAAAATCTTCCTTTCCTGCAGCATCATCCCTACCAGCTGATTGGGAAAGCAGCACCATGCAGCACTGTGCTTTACACAGCAGTCGCAGCTCCTCCCTGGCAATGATCCTTCTCTGACCGTAGTTTTCACTTCATTGTTCTGTGAACACTTTTAATTCTTCTTGGGTTTGTGTCCATTCCAAACACAATAACCTCATTACACTCCTTTCCTCAGAAGGTTGAGACAGGGTCACATCAATCACAGCAAGAGTTTTCTGAACATACAGAGAATGAAAATAGGTTGGGTACCTCCACATTTTCCATTCTCCTAGAAAGAGAGTGTCCTTTCATGTAGTAATCCTTAATATGGGTACACAACATGTATATTTCATTCACAAAAAAAAATGCATATGCAATCTAACTGAAACTACTCCAAATGAGAATTGTATTCAAACTGCTCCAGCCAAAATAATAATGTCAAGCACAACCTAAAACAGGCTACAGTGTGTTTCACAAGAAAGCCTTTACATCTTCATATAAAAGGGAAACACTCCATTTCAAATTTGCCTAAATTTTTAAAAGCCGGTAGAAATAGCAACCAAGCACTTGCTCTATCACATAGAGAAATACATTAAAGCATATTTTAATTATATAGGGGAGAGAAAAAGAAAAGTGCTTGACTCTTTCCAATACTCCATTTTCTATTTCAATCAACAAACTTTAAAAACAGCCTTTACAATTCAGCTCCAGATGCAACAATTTCAAAAGCCACCTTTGACTTTGCTTTTCAATTTTCTACTCACCTATGGAATCATAACAGCTACAGCTGTTCTGCTTATCTGTAGTATCTTCTACAACTGAAAAATCAGCCTACAAAGGCATTTTGCTTCCTAACGTCTCAAAGAGGCTGCCCACTATTACTTCACTATTGAACTGATTGGGAAATACAGAGAGGTGGTGTAAATTATTGGTGGCCAACCAGAAGGTTTAAAAACCATCTCTTCTGGTTTCAGTCACACTATTTAACTGACATCTGTCCTTCCTTTATTTATTATGCTAATGAGTTCATACTGCTGAGACTGCCAATACATTTATATAGGACCTAATCCATAAGCAGAATTCTGATCTGTCTTAAACTCTTTTGTTATTGATCTTTGATACTTTGGCCTGAAGCAGATCTGGGACTTCACATAATGAGTTCAGTCAGTATGGCAGTAGCTTTTGCTACTACTACAAAAAGTTGGGATTTTTTTATTCTAGAAAAACTAACATGCTGAACTATCCCTGTGGTTTGAGTGCACAGGAATGGGGACTTAGCAGAAAGAGACTAACACATTCATTTTCTCCGATAATCAAGGGCTTAAGCAAACCTTGCTCTGCAGAGTTGAAAGGCTTCCAGATACTGAAATAATCCAGCCTGGTAACAATTGTCAATTTAATTATTTTTTGCTGAGATTGGTACTCATAAAAACATCTCAGATTGACAGCCCTGGAGATGATGTCCTGTGTTATCTATGGAACAGATACAGTCCAAAAAGGAGCAGTACATTTTGGTCTGATTTATTTTCATTTCAGTCTTAAATGTGTCCTTCGATTTTTAATTGACAATAGTGACACCTCTCTCCACTAGCACCATTTTCTATTTTTCTTTAAAAGACAAAGGTGTTTCCATCAGCCATTTAGATTTTACTTCTAAACCTGACTAATTCTCCCTAATACAGACTGCCTCTTCATAAATAATTTTATTACTGTGATTGCCAAAGTATCTACAGGTTACTTAACTGGTGACCTATCTTTTAAATACAGAAAATAATATCTTTTTACATTAAATACAAGGATCTGGGTAGTTATATTTTGATGAGGTTTTGTCTTGTGGAGAACGAGATTGCTCACTGAAAACAAAACTACAGAAATGCAATGGGGAATGGAAATCAATAAAAGGGAAAGAAAAATAGCAAAATAATAATTTTAATATATATGTTGTCATATGCTGTTTCACCTGTGTATAGGCCACTACCTACAGAGAGCAATGAAGCCACTTTGAGGCAGGATAATTGTACAACAACGTTAATAATAGCAAAATAAAATTTACAACCAACTTCTGAAGGAGGTAAAAAAAAAAAAAAAAAGGAAGAAGGCTAATCTATTGAGTAGGTAACTTAGGTAACTAGTAATCTGCTTAAACCTAGGCCTCAGGAGAGACACAAACATGGAGGCTGGTGGGCTGCAGCAGCCTGGCCCACAAAGCAACAGCTGCCATGACCCAACCATTGAGTATCTGCTGTAGGCAGCAATGAGGCAATCAGATTCTAACACAAAAAGTCACATCCTAATCTCTAAACTCAATCTAAAACATGAGATTTAATACCCTTTCCAATTTTCTTGTTAACACAAATATCTAAAGTTGCAGCAATTATGTACGTGAATGTCATTTGTCCCTGCATCTTGCTAAGCTCTGGGCCTCAATGACACCCTTTGGCACGTCATGCATTGTAAAACCTTGGTTCAGTTTGTTACCATATCAGAGATTTCTGGTCTGTTACACACAAAATCTTCAAAGGCAAGGTTTTTTTAGAGGAATTTGAGCACATAACACATCCTTACAGATCTGTTGGATCTTGTTCTCATAATGGAGATAACTGCACCTTGCTATATCTTACTTATCTTTACAACATCTCCAAATTACAGACTGTAAAAGGCTTTACTGCTTGAGTAATGAGTAGGCAGGTGTGTAAGGGACCAGGTACTTAGTGATGAAATTAGGTAAACTGTCACATAATGGCTAGTCACTGGCTCCTTCAGCTTGAAGTGATTATTTTCTAAAGACTTTTCTCTTGTTCTTTGTCCAGTTGGGTTTTAAATAACTAAAACATCAAGACTGCCTCAGAAATGACAATCAATATGATATTCTTGCTTACAGGGTCCCTCCAGTTTTATCAAAACAGCAAATCTTTCACCCTGCTGACTTGTCAAGAAAGACACCATCATTATAGGAACATAACTATGATAGAGGATCCTTGAACCGCTCATTGAGTTTTGGCTTGGACAAAATCTACAGCGGAGCTGTCAAGAAGGCCTGCCAGGGAAAGAACATATACACAGCTCCCCCATAGCGAGCTCCCTTCCTTATGCCCTACCCCACTCCTCCCCCTCAGTGGCTTCTCACCTTGTTTCTCCAAAGCCCTTACCAAATCAGAATTGGAAGATTTATTCACTGCTGTAGCTGTTCTGACATGGACTTTCTATGTAATTTTTTTTCCAAGTAATTTTTACACTTTAGAAAATCTGTATTTTAAATGTTAGAAAAAAAATGCGTTAATTAACAAGGTGCACTGAAGCCATCTTGAGCACCTGCATGAAGAGCATAGACTAGAGGTAAGAAAAGAAAGAGGTTATAAGTCAGGATTGCAAACTGCTTTCTTTTAGAATTTATTTGCTTGGTATCCTTGACAAAGAGCTCCCAAACCCTAATGTCAGACAGAAAGACTCATTATCAACAGCCACTCACAATTCTGCATCTTAAAACAGAGACAGAGAACTCACTCATTTAAGATTCAAATTTAGCTCCTTCCTGCTTGGACTTTTATGTCATCTTGTGCACTTACTATGATATATTTACATGGGAATTGCCAAGTCAAGAAGCAAAGGGAGAAGAAATTTTTATGTCAAAGGAACAAAGCCTACAGCATGCTTTTTTGTTGTTGTTTTGGGTGGTTTTTTCTTTTTTTTTTTTTTTTTTTTTTTAACAAAGCATTTTGTGGTATGAATCAGGTAATACAGAGTGGGAGGATCACGTCAGCAGGCTGTGGTACAGCACATGGAGCTGTGGAGACAGCTTAGGCATATGCAGCAGGTGTGTTGTCTCTTGAAGGACTTGGAGAAACGAGTGCTACAAAACTGCTTTTACAAGAATATCTTGGTGCTAAACTTGTACTTCAAAAGCACTAGGATTTCTGAGATCTTTTCCTGCACCTATCAATTAATGTTGTCCTTTTGTATCTCCTTTTTCAAGATGGGGATATAATCCACAGATTTATCTCACAGGCTAGTTGGGAAGCTACTTCTTAGAGGAAATGACAACCTTTGCTAATGGAAAATATACCAAAATGCAAAATACTTACACTATTCCCTGGACACAGAGCAGATTCAGCAGCACAGCTGAAGTATTCCACCAGGGGGACTTAGTATATTCAAGTTAGTTTATTTTCCTTGGTCACTAAATACTGACCTTATTCTGGCTCTTCTACTATTACATTCAAGGTTAAAATCATTGAATCATAGAATCAGAATGTCCTGAGTTGGAAGGGATCCACAAAGATCATCGAGTGCAACTCCTGTCCCTGCATATGACAACCCCAGAGTTCACACCACATGTCTGAGGGTGTTGTCCAGTCTCTTGTTGAACACTGTCAGGCTTGGGGCTGTGACACCTCCCTGGGGAACCTGTTCCAGTGCTTCACCACCCTCTGGGTGAAGAACCTTTTCCTCATGTCCAGCCCAAACCTCCCCTGGCACATCTTCCTGCCATTCCCTTGGGTTCTGTCATTGGTCACTAAACAGAAGAGTTCAGTGCCTGCCCTTCCTCCTTCCCCTTGTGAGACTGTGATGTTGGTCTCCTCTTAGTCTCCTCTTCTCCAGGCTGAACAAACCAAGTGACTTCAGCCACTCCTCATATGGCTTCCTCTCCAAACCCTTTACCAACTTCGTAGCCCTCTCCTGGACACTCTCCAGTAACTTAATATGTTTTTTATCCTGTGTTGCCCAGATCTACACACAGTGCCCCAGGTGAGGCCGCACCAGTGCAGAGCAGAGCGGGACAATCGTCTCCCTGCCTGGCTGGCCATGCTGTGCTGGATGCACCCGGGACACGGGTGACCCTCTTGGCTGCCAGGGCACACTGTTGGCTCATGTTCAACTTGCCATCAACCAGAACCCCCAGATCCTTCTCCTCAGAGCTGCTTTCCAGCATCTTGTCCCGCAGTCTGTATGTACAGCCAGGGTTGCCCTGTCCCAGGTGCAAAATCTGGCTCTTGCTCTTGTTGAACTTAAAGTAGTATCTTGTGGCACATAGGAGCAAACTGACATGTAAACTCGAGACAAACTTATTTACAAGGCCATATCTTCCTCCAAATACATCAGGAAGTTTTTAGTAAGGCTGAAATCAGATTTATTCTGTTTCCTGGCCTATAGAGAGCCTAGCTCTGTTTGCTTGCCTTCTCAATTAAATTGACATGAATAAACGATAATGCCATTGATCTCAGAGAAGTCACATCAGTGTGAAAGAAAATGTCAGGTGCATGGTGAGACCAGCCCTTGCATTAATGCAGCCCATCCACTGGGTCACCAAATATTTTAAAATAAATAAACAAATAATGAAAACAAGAGACAGTAAATCCAACCTCGAATAATGAGATATTTGGGGTTGCTGCTGTTCAGAATATTATTTATACAAACAAAGAGTAGCCCCAGGTATTCTCAAATAAGCCCAGCAAGTTCCCTAAAGATTTGTTAGCTGACTGCTTGCCTGGGGGCCACTGGATCTGTTACAGTCTTGCTGTAGGTTTCTGCTGAAGAAACCCTTCCTGAGAGTCTCAAATCTGGTAACAGGCTAGTCAGCAAACACGCCAGGAAAATGCTGTGGACACCCAGTGAGGCACGCATTTACTGTGCCTAACATGGAATGCCAGATCACATCTCATTTGTAATGTGCATTTGGAGCTTTTAATCAAGGTGGAGAGAAGCATCCTCTCTCCTTCCATGGCAGAGAGCTCCAGCTGGGTGCACAGTGCTGCATAACTGCGGTACCAAGGGATGAGGGAAGATCCTCGAGGGGAAAAGTAGTGATGAAATTGGCATGATTGCTAGTGGCTTCTTGTAGGAGACTGAGCTAGTAATTTCAAAAAACAAGCTTGTTAGAGGAAAACAGGAACGGCACCAACCTGCTGTAATGAGCAGGCAGTAGAACAGTGCCTTAATGTCATGCCCTGTTCTGGGTCTGAGCCACATGCTGCAAAAGTTGGGGCCTTGCTGGGTGTAAATGAACACAGCCTAATGATTTTTCCTCTCTTTAGTCTCCCAAACTAGTATTACTTTACAGTGTGAACCACAGAAGACAAAAGCAATGCAGCAAAATTGTGGGCTGACCAGAAGGTTTCCATCAGCGATGCTATACAGATTGCAGTGTCAGGGCAAAGGAGAAAGACTGGATGTTTTAACCAACTGTTTGGGTCTTGAGGTAAGGCAGTAACTCACATGGGACAGGGAGTTTCCAGTTTCCTCCAAGCTATGGGCATTTTTAAAAATAATCACAACACTCCAGAGTACCATCTAGCTCAGAAAACACTGTTCAGGGACATTTTTACAGATGGGAATACAGAGGCACAGAGGGATTAAATGACTTGTCCAGTGTTATAAAATAAATCAGTGATAAAATATAGAAAAGAGTCAGGTGTCCTCATGTCCACTTCTGTACATAAATCACTAGACCATAAGTTGTTCTGCAAGATTATAGTTTCCTCATTCCATATACTATCTTGCTTCCAGAGGAAGATTATTCTACATGCTACATGGACTAACTTTTTTCCTAGTCTAATTCAAAGCCTGTCAAGCCATGAAGTTTCTATTCTAATCCCTTGGGAAATGATTCCAAAGCTTGACAGTGCAAGGACATATCTCAGTGAAGTTTTCCATGATATCTTAATTTTTTCGATTCTCTACTTGTAGTCATCTAAATGTCTTGTCTTTTCCCATAGTACTTATGATCCTCAGGCACTAGCAGAGTTACATTTCCCCTTCTCTCTCTCAGATAGCACTTAATCAAGCAATATAAAACTCTTTCAGTACTGTCTCTAAAAACAATTCCTTAAGGTTCCAAAATGTTTTTCATTTGTTCCTCTGAAGTTTCTTCACTTTTCCTATATTAGACACTTATTTCAGTCCTTCCACAGTGTTCTTTGACTCTGGCCAGTATGTCTTTTCTCCCTGCTGATGTCACAGACTGTAGCAGCACCCAGGATGATGGGAGAGCTGGAGTCTGGAGTGCACAATCAATAGTGTTGCAAGACCTCTAGGGCTGAGGGATTACTGGCAAGCTCCTCGAGGAATATTTCTATCCATCTGTTGGAACTGGAAGGAGTGTTAGATCATCCATTAATGTTGGGCTAATTTACTCAACAGGGAGTTCCTGTTCATTTTACCATGTTAGCCCACAAAAGTCAGGAGAAGCATGTCAAATTCCAACATTAAATAATAACAATCCAATTGTTAGTCACACTGCCTGGCCAAATGAGCAAAAGGCAGACACTAATACCTGAAACCCTTGCAGTTTCCACTGCGGTCAGAATTAAGCCTCACAAAAATGGCCATCTCAGCAGAAATATACAACCACAAGCTGCCACATTAACATAAAGCACAGCAGCCAGAAATTATTGCTGCCTCTAATCTCCAAACACTCAGGAGCTGAACTGCATTCAGTGGAATGACCTGTCCTCCGTGATGCATTACTGCTTGCACTCACTCTAACACTCCCTCTCTCATGCACACACAGAGCCCGTCCTTTTGCAGTACAGAGACTTATGCTTCCTGAAATAAAAAAGCAATACTAAAACTGCCCCTGCCTGGTCCTCTTCCTCCTAACAAAACAATCAACTCTTAGCTTTTTAAGGACACTGGGACTCCTATTTTCAGTGAAGATCAAGAGACAAACAACAACCCAAAGCCTCAATTAGCATCTTGCTATTGTCACTCCAGAAGACTCAATAACTCCCTTTTTTCCCAGATATTTCTAATATGAAAGTGACAGGAAACAGTTAACAGCTCGAACAAAAGTCTATAAAGAATGTATGTGCAAATGAGTTTACACAAAGTCACATAAAAAATAACCTGAACTTCTTTCCTTTGACTTTGTGCCATCCCCTTCTCTGACCCCTCCCCTCTATCCCGTTTCTTATCTTCATTTCTCCTTAAAACCTTTACAGCTATGCCTATGAAGATGTCTGCCTAAAATTAAACTAGAATAAATTAATATGTAATATTTCTACTACAGGTTAATTATTTTAATTTAATAACTGACTTGTTTGTATTTCAACTACTTCTAGTTGCTTTCAGCAAAACTGATGAAAACCAGGTTTAAAGCAAAGTGAGTGCATCAGTTTAATGAAACCCAGTGGAAACTGTCCTAAATTAAACTGGTGCAACTGACAGTAGGAGAGAAAAGACCAAAGGTTTACTGTTGAAGACAGATTGACAGAGGTCTGCCTAAAATAATAATAAGCAGAGCTTGCATTTCAATGTAAGCATCGCAGATTTAATTTTCACCCAGGTTTCTACTTCAGACAAAAGGATAACTTGTTTCAGATTTTGAGTAATTAAAAAACCACACAACCCACTCCTCCCCCTCACAAACCACACCACTGAACACAGGACAACACACCATTGCAGGGTAACTCCTTCAGAAGAAGACACACCAGTGAAGAACAAACTCTCTAGGCAGACACAGAGACACAAATTCAGCTCAGGCTGAGATGGTGTGTGGTGTGGTGGTGGGACAAGGCATTTGGGGAAGGATGCCATACAGAGAGAACTGGTGCTCTAAGTATGGAAAAAGACCCTTATGTTTTATATCTTGTTTTGCTTGAGAATGGAGGGCATTATGCATTTCTTTAGAATAACAAAAATCCATTAATGATATCTGACTCTAACCAATTCGTTTCTTCTCTGTAACTGGAATAAACTACTATCCCAAAAATTCAGGCTAGCTGCTGTAATGAAAAGGAGCACAGGAAGGTAGCAGCAATAAATAATCTAGCATCTATTGCTGCAATAAGAGCATGCTGCTGACAATGACGGATGGTTACTGTTCTGAGATCATCCTATATAAGATGACAGATTAAATCAGATCTAGGTCTATGCATAAGACAACCTCTTCCATACATTCAAATATTATGTTCTAAAAAGCAGACAACAGCAACCAGAACCCTCCATGATGCCACCATGATACCTATGGACTCCTAATTACCTTTCAGTCTTCAGGACCGCACAGCCATCATAAACATAGAAGGAATATTAGTACCTGGTCATCGCTATTATAAAACTAATGAATGAAATATCTGGAATGCAGTAGTTATTCCTCATCAATAAATATACTTTGGGCACTTCATTTAGGACTCAACATTAGCAAAGTGCTACAACAGCAAAAAGTAGTAAGTGTTAACGATCATTTAACTCAGACAACCTAAACTGCAGAGCCAGGAGAAGCCCCAAGAGTTTGCTTCAGAGAAGTCTTTGCATCTACTCTAAAAGGTCTTTTTAAAGCAGCACCACCAGCAGAGGATTTAATCTGCAAAGGAAATTTATGACATTCAACTCTAATTCAGTGTAAAAGTCTCACGTACTTCTATTTCAAACTCACCACATGTTCCCACCAAAATAATCAGCTGTGAAACAGTGAATTATGCCTATATTTAAAGTTAATATTGTTAGGCTTTGGAGCTGCATCCCCTTGAAACAAACAGACGCAGTTCTAACATCCCTCAGAGGCATTGCTTAAAGGTTGTCCGCAGCCTCATCCATCTGTTTTGGAAACATTTAAAAGTACTCACATTTATGAGACATTCTCCAGTAAAATATGTCAGCAAATATTTCAAGCACCACCCAGTTCTCCCCACATTTACACCTCTCCTTTCATGCCAGCAGACACAGCATTCTCAACACTCAGGCCTATCAGGTTATGTCAGAAACACAGCCACGGTCCCTGTGTCATCTATGTCAAAGATATCCCTTTTTTCCTCCCTCTTCTTCCCCAGATCTAAGCCACTGAGCCCAGAAAGGTTGTCTACTTCTTTTATGCCTCAACTGACAAATCAATAAATGCTCTCAGCCTTTCCGACTACGTGTTTTTATTTGACAACAGTATGCAACAACAATGATCTATGTGACACAGCTACAGCAGACTATTCTTAGGTGTACTATCACATTACTGCAATTGAACAGGATACCATAAAAGAGATTTAAGCTAAGTTTTACCCTGCCTTTGCGATGAAGAGTGTGTGAACAGTTAATTAAAGCAACTCACCTAATATGATATAGTGTGATGTAATATCCAAACCCTTCACCACTAAAACTTTAAAGTGGCACACTCACTCTGTAGTAAAAGAACATCCAGCTCAGGATGTTATCCTGGTATGGCTATTTTATTACCATTATTTAAGTACATGTTCCCTATTTCAACAAGCACACACTTATAATCCCTCTTGTCCTTCTTCCCAACCCTTTATGTGTACACTGCACAGTGCGCTGACCTCACTGCCCTGCCACAGAACAAGAGGTAAGGAGAATGGAGGTGCAGCATTTCTACTCAGTTTTAGACCGCTTCCCCCAAGATTAGACCTTGGGGCTGAGCTGAGAATCACAATACGGTTCATAAAACTTACATGACAACCACAAATACTCCTAGATAGTACTCATGAGTAACATGTTCTGAACTCAGAGATGAAGTGCCCCCACCTTACCACAAGCACATTGAAGTCAACAAGACCATTTTCTTTAGATGAGTTCTTTGGCTTGTTCATTTCCTTCCACCTAAAGAAAACCCCAAAAGAGAACAAACAAAAAACCCACAAAAGCCCTAATAAATAAACATGTAACAGAGATCATACAAACTCATCATGAAAGGAAAAAGTTTGGGTCTCTTGTGAGAAACATTCAACATGCAAAGCTACGGCAGTCCAGCTCTGCCACATGCAGGCAGCCTGGGCTGCCCAAGGGGTCTCCCTGCCCTGATATTTATGTATTTGGGCTGCACTGCCATAACGTTGGCTTACGGCAATCTCTTTTCTTAAAAAAAAAGAAAAGAAAAATCAATCAAAGTGAGCTATGGCTCCACAGGTCTGCAGTAAAGCCCAGCCATGTAGAAAATAGAGCAGCAGCTGCGCTACAGGATCAAAAAAACAGAGTGAGCAAACTCCATCATCAGGCACAATTATCTCCCTGGAAAAAAAAAAAAAAAAAAAAAAAAGAGAGAGATGAAAAATAAATACCCCCACCCCCCAGTGTCTAACAGAAATCCAAGAGATTTAGGTCTCTGATGCAAGATACTTGCTTACTATCCATTAACTTCCTTCAGACTTTAGTTTAGTACTTCAGAAGGAAGAAGAAAAAAGTATGCACAACAGCAAGGAAATCTAACCTGGAAGACCATCCTTCACAGTCATATTCCACCCACGAGGCTCCTGAAGGAGTCATCCTGCCAAGTGAGGGAATGGGTCCCTCCCCAATCCTGTCAAGGCATAACAGCTACATGGCAAGCTCAGGTAAGACAGGTATATTCTAGCATCAACATACAGCATCCAAATATTCTCATAGAAAGAAAGCCAAACCATATCTCCATGGACAACTACATTTTTAGAGTGTTTGGGAAATTCAACACAAACACAGGTGTTTGCTCTTCTCTTTCTAGTGAGTCAAAATAAAGCTGCAATTCAAATACACTGCTACTACACATATCTACACTCTAATCATCAGGCAAATCTTAGATATTAAATTCTCACCTCAAATCTTTCTCTGAATATATAAAACAGCTCAGACCCCCAACAAAGCAAGTCCTGGCAGCCATCATCTCATAAGACAGTGGATATGAGGCTGAGGTCTCAGAAATTCAATGGGCTAGTGTACTTTGGTGCTGTGATATGCACATGCTCGCTGGACACTCAAGTACCTTCTCATCCCTGAACCTACTGGACCCAAATCCCTGCTCAGGGATTGGCAGTCAATTGCCTACAAGAACCTTGCTAAATCCTCAGGGGACTGGGGAATTTCTTATGACATGTGTATGATTTCTGAGAGTGTTGTCAGTTGATAGCAAGAAATTTCAGTTCCTCAAATGCAACCAGACATTGTTTTCTATCAGATGTCATCAAATTACATCATCTTCTCATAATTTCCCCTGTCCATTTCTCACACCATACCCTGTCCACTTTTTTCTGCCCGTTTCAATGCATGAAATCCCTGGCTACATAGAATGAGGCCTTTAAGATATAAGCACCTCTAGAAAACATCAAACCCTGTGTTTATGGGATATGCCCACAAACTTTATGGCTTGGATAAATGCTGTGCAGCACTCAAGTATCTGCTTATTCATGCATATTTAAGACTTTTTTAAAAAACTTCCTGAATGCCTTAAGGAACTACTTATAGAACAGAAGTTACAGGAAATCACATTAACTAAGGTGTTTCAGTGGATGAGCAATATAAATATACACCCTCTGAGTGGCTATCAGACAGCTGTGGTAAGTTAACATGAGTGAAGACCTCTGGATGTCTGGGGTTCCACTAATGCCCTGCAGTTTAGCAGGTTTTTTAATTTGTCTCCAGTCCCTACACTCCTCTTTAGCCTTTTGTGATTGTCAGGCCTCTGCATGCATAGGGGGGAGAAAATGCAGAGGCAACTATAAAGTGCAAAGGAAAAAGGTGGGTGTCTGTAGAACAGAATAGTACTCAGACACTCTTTGCTGTAACTCTGTCTCATGGAGGTACTCCAAAAATCAATTTAGGCAGGTGATAAGCTCAAAACAGACTTTATTCTAACCAGAATCACTTAGCAGAGAAGCAACCAGAAATGGAGTTTATCCAAAATTATTCAGCGCTTCAGCAACATTTATTAAACTGCAGGCTCAGTTTACCAGTTGGGGATATTATTACTGTATGACCACATAAGAATTATGATCCATAGCCTGCACCCACTCAGACACTCACAGAAGAGGCCTCTTTCACTCAAGGGTACCCAGAAGAAACTGCTTGGGCAAGGGCTCCCTCAAAGCTATATACAGAAGAATCACTCACCAAGGAGAAGGGAAGTCTCCTCAGAGAGTGCCCCTGATCTAAGGGGAGGGCTCTGTTCACAGACCCGCTGCTCCAAGAAGACCACTCAAAGGAGGTCTGCAGTCGGGTCCCAGTTTTGTAGCCTGGTTGGATCTGTCTGTGGTCATTATGAGCACGGTCCACAAGCTTCTTTGGGCCTGGACACCTCTTTGGCTGAGGACCCTGTTTATTGACTGAGGGTCATGGTGCCTGCCCCCATTCGCCCTCCTCGGCTCCTGCAAGGCAAGGGGGAGATGAACACCGCACTCCTGGGCGGGGGCGGGGGGATGTGCCTGTCGCCATCAACCGAAGAACAGGCACAGTGGGGCACAAAAAGTGCTAAAGAGCCATCAACTGTCCAATTGAAAGCTCCGTATCTCATCAGGGTGTGTGCAACTGCCACACTCTGCACTGCAGAGAAATCAAACCCACCCACAGCAGAAGCAGTAAGTGTGGGGAGCAATGCAAGCTGGATGGAATATGCAACTGGGGGTAGAGTCTGCATGAAGAGGGTGTTTCTAATTAGAGACGCTCTGTACAAACATCTCAGTCACCTTAAGGTGTTCACTGTTTCCAGCCAAGAAGAGATTCTGCTGAATCTGCTGTCATTCATGAGATGATCACAGCACAAAACAGTACAACTAAATCCTGCAGCTGCAGTAAAAGTTGGTACCCAAGATTAATTAAAAAAAACAAACACACAAACACAACAACAACATCAACACAAACAAAAATAACCAAATAAAAAACCCAAAACAAACAAACAAAAAAAAACAACAACACCCACAGATAAATCCAGTAATCTAAGGACTTGTCATTTAATCCCCTTAAGTCTTACATTTAAGGAAATTCAGTCACCTTTGACAATTCTTATGTCAATATGCTCAAAGTACATCAGAATTGTGATAAACCCTTGAAGAACTGTGTTGATACACCACCAAAACACTATCACTTGAAACTGTACCCAAAAGACACCTTCAGTTTATAAGCACCTCCAGATTTCTCAGGTGAGCAAAAAGCACAACTGTGCATTGCCCTGTTGTAATGATGCCAGGAGAGCAAGGAGGACTCTTTGGCATTGCACAGCCTTTTCTTTGCAGAACCCCACTGAGGAGGCTGGGTGGCTGCTGTGCCGACACACATACCAACAAGTTCTCTGGAAGCACCAACAGCTGGTCTCCACCGGGCCTGCAGGAAGCCAGAATTGCCCTCCTGTGGCCTCTCTTTCACACTCTGTGAGCTTCAGCTGAAGCATAAGCCCAAGTTAGCTGCATAACAGCAAGCTGCACACTCACCAGAGCAACAGGTATGGGAATAAATAACAAAAGCCAATATATCTGAGAGCAACTGGGAAGAGAAAAAGGTTTACACAAGGCGAAGACAAACAGCAATGTGGTAAAAGTAGCTGAGATGAATGCAAGTGTCACCCACCTAGATGAGGCCTCTCCACACAAGTATGTGACAACTGGGTACACTCAGGAGTTTAACTGGTCATCTAGGGATATGGTGACCTGACAAATTATGATCTGCCTCAGGGAAAGCACTTTTCTTAATTCTTCCTAAATTCTGTGATATGGGTGTGGGTAAAAACTTACAGGGACATTTTATAGATGTGCCCCTATGATGAGACAAGGTGTTTTTTCCATTTAGAAAACTGCAGCAGGGAACTGAGGGTGGTCTGTACTGCTTTGACATGCACTGCAATGCACTTCTCCAAACGACCTTAAAAATCATGCCCCTAAGAACTGTAAAGAACATGTCCTCAATGGAAAGATCTTACTACTGCTCCTTCCAGTTTCATAGCTGCAGCATGGGCACTTTATTCTACATCTCAAACAAAACTCAGCTCTTAAAGTCACCTTGTGAGATCTCAGTGTTTACTCATGAACAAAGAAATATGGTGTGTGGATGCACAGAAATGCTTAAAAGAATGAATGGTATGTTCACAGGCCAAGTCTGAAGAGAAACAGAAAGGGAGTAGGAAGCAAGGTAGTGCCTTATTTTCTCAAATTCTGAAACTTTGCATCACTTCAAAGAAGAGATGATCCATGGGATATGCTGGGCCCCCACCTACACAGTAGTGTTCATGAATAAATCTTTCACTAATGAACTCAAGATATCGACTTCCACTGGCATAAAAGAAACAACACACACGGCAATATGATGTGAATGCTTCTCTGCAAGGTTGAAATAATACTTCAGCCTGTATTCAAGCTCTTACTACACCTGTTGACAGGAACTACATGGATGTTTGCATAAAAATATTCCAAAAAAAAAAAAATCCAACATCAGAATAAGAAAAGGTGCTTAATACATGTTAAAATATAACATTACAGACAGAAAAATTTTAACTCTGCTCTACCTCTTCTCTACCAACAAGATGCAAAGAAATTTCAAGGTCATCACTCATCATCAGCATAGCTGCACTAAAACAACACTAGTCAGAACTGTAGATAAGAATATGTTTTTAATACTGCATCAT
The DNA here is from genome assembly GCF_964273445.1 of Streptopelia decaocto. Classification (NCBI taxonomy): domain Eukaryota; kingdom Metazoa; phylum Chordata; class Aves; order Columbiformes; family Columbidae; genus Streptopelia; species Streptopelia decaocto. Next base: position 23,145,864 of record NC_138661.1, read on the forward strand.
CCAATTCTTGTAGTCTTCATAGGCATCCCATGTAACTGGATTATTTTTGCAGCCTTCTTGCATTTTTAGATGTTCTACCAACTGGTATTTATTAGATAAATATTCCAGAGTTGAAAAGATGCACATTTCAAATAACATATAACATAGATCACAGAAATTTGGATAGACTTAATGAAATGGAGAAAAGACAAGAAGGAGAACAGATTTGTTAAAAAATTTTTGTTGAAGAAGTTCATTAAGAGCATAATATAACAAAAATCTCAATTTCTGTAGGACAAGAGGAACAATTAGACAAATGTATTGTTTATTCTGAACCACGCTTAAACTTCAATATTAGTTTTAAAACCTTGAAATCTAGCTTGAAACTAATAATATAATCTGCATACAGTCCTCTTTTGTCTATAATTTTCATCATTTTCTTAAATACAGTTAGAACTTAGATGATCCTCAAATGTCTATGACACAGAGACAAAAGGATCCCCACCCTCATAAACTAGTCAAAACGGCTGAGAGGCAGTATGAAAGGAACATTATATAGAAGACTGCTCTTCAGAGTACCACATCTTATTTTAATATCTACCATGTATCTGAGGCACAATCCCAAAGCACCAACTTTGATGCTAAACCATAATACTGCCTATTCACATGCCACTTCCAATCCACAGATCTCAAAAATGTTGGCAACGCTAAATCAACCTTGTAGCACCCTGTGAAGTGTACAAGCATTAGCCTTTACTTTCACACCTGCAGCACATTGACCTTCTTAGAAGAATGAGATCAGAACTAGGAATTCAGTCCAGGAATTCTGACTGCTAAACACACATATTTTGACTATTATGCTCTCTCTCAGCCCTCATTACAGTAGCCACACACCCAACTTTGCAGTTCCCATGTCTAAATATTCTCCCAATTTCTTCTCCACATAGCAGCACAAGAGTCAATCTAACACTGAGGGAAACATAACAAAACCATCTACACTGGAGATAGCCACTGGCAATTTCCAATTATTCCCAGATAGGTTGGCATCTCTTCATAGTGCCATTTAATGCTATCAGATAATAGCTAGTTATTTCTCAAACAAACAGCTGGAATCTAATCCTGTTCTCCTGAGTTTGCAAGACTCTTCTCCCAAGTTATCTCCTGAGAATTATCTCTTCATATTTTCTTGTCCAATGGAATCAGCTAAAAAGTAGCAGATAAGCCCAGAGTTCACACCAGGGCACTTGACATTTTTTTCTTATAATGTTCTCATGCAGAGTAAGTGGGATATTATACAGAATAACTACTTATGCTACAAACATCAGCCTGAAAGGGGCAGTACTTCCTTGGAGTGGGCAATCTGGAACTAGATAGAAACACATCAAAATAGAACAACTGATGGACATCAGCCAAAGCTGTACATCATCAAGTGAAGAAATTATTATGTTAATCAATAATAATTCTTTAGTTCCCAAATTACACATGAGAAAACAGAAGATTCAGGAGACCTTGACCTTGAAGTTCTTTTACCGCTCCATCATCAGATATCATTTTGCTCAACAACTAAAACAAGCTGGCAAGCTGCAGCTTCTGAAAGGATACATGTTCACATCTCTCTCCCCAAACACACAATTAGTTTCTCATCACAGGAACTTTAGCAGACTGTCCATGGTCTGTACACCTGAAATACATGACCTCTCTTCCATTCCAGGGGTGCAAGGCCAGAGCAGGAAAAAGGGGGGAAATGGATGTTGCCACTGGTCCACAAAGGATTTGTTTCAGGGGTTATTATAGGATGTTTGTCACCAGGTGTCTCAGCCCAATTACTCTCCCAACATCCTCCGTTAAAAAAAGATAAGATAAATATAAAACAATTGGAGAAGCATCTGAGGATTCATCATACTCTGTAAACACCTCATTTGCAACATAGTGTTTGTATTTATCTTCTTTTCATCCACCCTGATGTGAGCTGCTTTTGTAGTTCTCCCCAGACTTAACGCTAACATCTCACAGAAAACAAAACCACTCTAGAAGTCACTTGGAAATGTACAAATATAATGCAGAAACATTATTCTGAACCTTGATTTTAGTTTCAGAGGCAAAACAGAAAGCACATTAAGGCTGGTCTGCATAAAATTTCTCATGAAGCCAGATTTTGGTGTGAACCAGGGAAAAAGACTTTCTTTGAACTTTGTATTGCTTGCATTTGCATTTTGAAACTGAAATTTCCCCTTGAAACTCCCAATATGTTTCTGTTACCTTCAGGGAACAATAAGGGAGCCCTCCTGTGGATAATGAACCACATTTAAATTCCCATGATGGACAAGGAAAGACTATGTAACCTAGGGGATTAACTGGCTCTATTTTAGAGCAAAGAGAGTGAGGTAGTAATCCACTGGAGGCTGTAGTTTAATTTAAATGGCTATTAACTTTGTTCCATTGGGGCATTTATAGTTTAATTCATACTACTTTTCTGAAGCGAAAGAAATCACACCAAATAAAACATTCGAGGCTACAAAAGATATCTTAACCAGGCAAAAAAAAAAAAAAAAAAGAGAGAGAGATGGCTTTTTATATATATTATAAATGTTAAAATAGAATTATTTATGCTTCCTACTTGTGGATACATGAGGTTTAACTTTACTGCCAATATTTGCACTAGGGCAACAATATTGCTCATGGTGGTAAAGTTAGATACTTGTTCAAGACCACTGCTGAGCCAGGACTCTCTTGCCTTCCTTACTACATCACTGCTTCCTTTACATGAGGCATGACAAAGAACACAGTGCCCTCTTCCTCCTCCCTGAAACAGCAAAATACTCAGAAAAGGAAAATGCAAAGACCCAAGACCAGGTTAACTCTATCATCTGTGTCTTTTTCCTGGACTCAACCAGTTTGTTTGCTTTAAACAACAGCAGCAGCTTTGCTTTCATAAATCGCAAAAGGGCCACATTCACCAGCAAAACACACTGTTCTTTACTGTCTGCCTCTGGCTTCAAAGAGCTGGTTTATTTTAGAAAACAAAAGAAAAACAAGTATCTGGTCCTGCTGGAATTTCAGCACTGAGAAAAAAAAAAAATCCAGTTTCTACCCCAATCATTCCCAGAGAAATGTACATTTGCTTCAAAAGTTTTGCATAATCTCACGTCATAGACCATAGTTGTGGACTTCCTTTGTATCCAATAGGACTAGCAATTCCTCAGCATCCTGCAGGATGGAGGCTGTGCTCTGAAGTTCACAGCTGCTGAGTGTGACTACAGTCTTCAGATTTCTGCTTAGCTATCCTATGAGCTCAATTCACTTATGTCATACATTGGCACAACTTCACCAATGTCAGTTTATTTCCAATAGCTTATGCCAGCACATCTTTCCAAAGAGTGTGAGCTAGTGAAAAGCATAAAATAGGTCCATTAATCTCTCTGCAACAGGATGAAACTACGCAGCAGTCTCAAAACAGTTTCAAATATTTCCACTATTTCCCCTAAGTGTCTGTTCTTTAGAATCTGTTATGTCCATTCAAGAGCTCATGTGACAGCACTTAAAGACACCTTTGGTATACTTGGATACTCAATCCTTCACTTTCCCTCATAAGATAGTTAGAAAATCAATTATATACAGAAATGTGCCTACAACGTAACTTTTCACACCTGCTGCAAAGCCACACATCCCCACTGACAGTCTTGCGATACAGGCCTTCGCAATCTCTAAACACATTGTAATAGCACTATCAGAGGAATAATTTCCTGAACAGTGTAGGTATAGCCATTTATAACCAGCAGCATCAAAGGGTCGCCAGGACAACTTATCTAGATGGTCAGCTTCTTCAGGGACTAATATAGCCGACACCCAGCACAGAACTTAGGCCAGGCCTCAGTTCCTCTTCCCTGTAGCTGCTCAGGGGAGGTAATAACATCCATGCTCTTGTTGGCATTTTAACACCTCTGCGACCTTGTGTTATCACCGCTAGGCCCCAGCCGATCGCATTCCCTCCAGCCTGAGCAGCCAAAGTCCTGCTCGAGTAACGCCTCCTTGAAGGAGCAGAGACTGCTAAATTAATCATAGAGGCCACTTTTAGACTGGAGGAGACAGACAAGGTGCTTATCTTTCTTTTTCTGCTCTGTAAACTTCCTCTTGCTCTCTCGGGTTAACCCCTTCTTTTATTTCGCTTTTTAAATGGTTGCATACAAAATGCCAATCAGAGAGAATGAATTACAAAGAAACATTTTACAGCTGTAGGGACTCCTACTGTAGAGAACACTAGTGCAGGAACTGTACAGAGACAGGTCACTTTACCAACAGGCAACACCAAAAGCAGCACTGAAACTTAACACCACAATATTTTACAATCACTCTAGCATGGAAATGAAGAATATTCAATGCGATTGAACTTGCAAGGAGCATTTAATAATTACTTATAGTCCGACTTGTTCAGAGCACTGAAACTAACACTCTGGTCCAGCTAAACATATTACACAGCTCTTGTGGACTACAGGTAATCAAGATTGGCTCCTGCCTTCTGTTAAGGGAATATTCTCATATATTTTTATAAAAGTAGAGGTAAAATTCAATAGTCTTTGCTATCATGAGTCTCCTCTATAAACAGAGGACATATGGCTTACTCATATTTCTGATTTTGTTCTGCTTTCAGAAAAACTGCACACGCTGGAGGATTTCTGTACCTCAGACAAAAAGCAAATAAGGAACAAGACATGAAAATGTGCCTTATTTCTCTGTCTGCCATCGTATGAGGCCTGATTTCCAAATCCACAGATTTGAGCAGAAAGATTTCCATTTCATTCAACTAAATTAGGAACAAATCCACAATGCAAGACAAGGACAAAATAGTTGCAAACCCAATACACAAGCAGAGGTGTCAGAATTTGGTATGTACAGAGAAAGGAAATAATGATATCAGAGATTCAATAGCTACATCATAGTTTAAGCATAACAATTCTGAAAAATGATGCATTTTCAGGCATAACAATCTCTTCTAATGAAAAGAAAAAGTATTCAAAAAAGCTAAGCATATGATGAAAAATCAGACCTCACTCACTGTGTCTAGATTAATATGTCTGCAGGGATCATGAGTCTGAACAATAGCAAGGAACAACTTCTTTCATCAAAAAAACAACTGTATCATGCAATGGCAAGAAATTGAGCAACGGGCTTAACATTTCAGATTAGTAGTATCTCCTGCACAGACGAAAAAATATCTTCTGTGAAAAGAAAGATCTATTTGAAATCCTAATGCACACAGGTGTGTGCAATATTGCCTGTACCTAAAACCACAAGGAAGGTTTAAATCAAACTAGGTAGAGGGATGCTTGAAGAAAACAACAACAACAACAAACAAACAAAAAACCACAAACAAACAAAAGCAAACAAATCCACACCTAAAAACACTCCAAATAAGCACACACCACCAAAAACCAATAACCAAAGAAACAAACAAAAACCCTTCAAGATATGTAAGACCAGAAGAAACAGGATACAAGTGAGGAAAGGAGGAAATATTTTAATTTTGGGAGAGGAGCTCTGTTAAAGCATTAGAAAAGCAGATCAGCGAGAAGCTAGACAAATTAACTTGGAATCCACACACACTGAATACCTGGGTCCAGAAAGTAAATGTGGGCATCTCACTATTACATGATTTTCTATCAATTCCCGTATTTTGTCATCAGCCAAAAGTTACAAAACCCTCCACCTTTCTTAGTAGTTTTCTGGAACAGACTGCCATGGAACAGGTTTTCCAAAACTTCAGAACTTCTTCCAATATTAAGAAGAAATAATTTCAAGTTTTATGAAAACAGTTGAATACAGCCACATCACAGCAACTGCGACTCATCCATTTATTAGCCTAACACAGCAGGAGAAAGGAGAAAAGACTGAGTTAAAAGGCACAACACAAAGCCAGTTTCAAAGAGCTGTGTGAGCAGAGGCAGTTTTCAGTGACTAATTTTCATAATACCTTCAGCTCCCACCTTTCACTGGAGTATGAGCCAGGGTCACCATGGTCCTCAAAATGAGGAGATAGTAATACACAAGATAGAAAGCAGAGGAAAACAAAATAACAAGAAGATTCATGGCTGAACTTGGAATCTCTGCAGGGTTTAATACATCTCCTCAGAGATCTTAATTGCACATCAATCTTCTTCAGCTGGAAAATGAGAAGTGAAACGTGCAGTTCTCCAGCTTGGCACAGAGGGCAAACTGGAGTTAAAAAAGAAGTAGAAAAGATGGGTATGCTCAATCGAAACTGGATTTTCTCTCCTCTTTCCATGAGAAGACAAGAAGTTTGTCCTTAGTGTTTGCCAACACAGGGAAATTACTTCAGAACAAATAAGAATTTGACTTAACAGCATTCTGTCCATAATTCCCTCATTCTATACCTCAAGTTCTTTTTGGCAGTTAAGCTTAATCCACTTCTAACCCACACAAAGGCACGTTCAGCGCAGGATTCCCACGCAAGGAATTAGTACAGAATAAGTATGGTAAGCTGACAAGACTTTAGCTCAAAGTTCTCGTCAACCTTCACTGCCAGTGTCATTCTTGTTATCCACAGAGACTTAAATTGCCAAGGTAGGAAAAAGAATTACATGAGAATCTTTGCTCTCCACTCCTATGGTTGCAAGACAGACAAGAATTCCCCTCTGCTGTTGCAGTGCTGGCCACACCCAGGCTATCCAGCCATGTTCACAGTTGCATATCAAGGATAATCCAAGGACGGAGTGAGGTCTGGTCTATGCTATGTTTAGAAGAACTGAGTGCCATTCTCTTTAATGTCTTTAAGCTGTGCCTGGCTTTTGTGGCTCCAGGTAGAACATCTGCATTTCTTACTGTATGAACAACTTATCTGTGTGATGATAACAGGAAAAATTTTGGTTACAGTCCTGACTTATCAGATCTAGAAAAGGAGATTTATGCAATCAGTTTATTAGTAACTATGACCTTGTGTTTTATCCCATAAATTCAAAATTAGTAAGCACACTCGAGATGAATGCCCCACACTCCAAATCTCAGCAGCCTCCTGTTCTCAGAGTTCACATTCCTAAAGAAATGCCAACACAGAAATGACATGTAACCTGACTCCCATCCATACCAACAATATTTTGTTCTAAGAGCAGCTTAGACTCCAGCACAAAAAGGCGCCAGTGACGAACATTCCCAGCTTCTAATGCAGGAGAGTCGTACTTTAAACTACATGCTTTATAACATTTATGTCCCTCTTAACATTTGGAAATACCTAAAATTTCTTCACAGACTTAAATGGAGACTATCAGGATTAATATTATGGACTATCCTTTGATGAGTGTGCAGTGGCAAATCTTAAGACCTTTTTAAACTGTCTTCCCCTAAGTTACTCATGAGACTATCAGAACAATTTAGAAAAATCTAACTGTTGATGCTATTGATTTCAAGATGAGAGAGAAGCACATTCTCCTTACAAACTGTTCTTTCTTGCTTACCAGCTCTCTTATGAATAGCAAAGGATGGAGAAGTCTCTCCTGCTTTGAAAAATAACGATACTTAAATTCTCTTTTTCTATTAATTAAAAAGAAAAAAATGTGTAACAGAATATATGAGTTCTTTGGGGGAAGGAGAGGCCTTGTTAATTTTTAAAACCAAACCCACATTTTGAATCTAAGTGGCATGTTTCACATTTCAGGGTCTGGCAGCTCAACCATAATGTAAAACCTGCACTAGCAAAAAGACGAAGAAGAAAAAGTACACTTGTCTGCCCTGGAACTCTGCTGCCCTTAGGCATGAGCCCGAAATAACCCCAGAGGCAGGATGCAAATGAAATGCCTCGTCAGTGTGCAGGCCTTAATGTATTTTACCTTAAACATTTACGTTAACAGATGGTCCCCTGCAGTCCCATAAACTCACTCCTGAATTCCTTTCCATCTCACTCCAGGCCCCATTTGTCATCATCTGAACAGCACAATGTCACTAGGGGGTTGAGCCAGAACAGAAGAATGAGACAAACTGTATGAAATGATTGGTGTCACCTACACATATGCATTTGACCTCAGTTAAAAATGGAGGAAAATTGAAAGTAAGGGGAAACGGAGGAAATAAGGTGATGATCAGATGACCTAGTACTAGTAGAAGTATATTAAAACAAAACAAAACACAACCAACCAACAACAACAACCAACCACAAAAAACCACCGACAACAAACAAAACATAACCAAACCCAAACCCTACACTGCTCTTTTTGGTGAAGACCCAGATGCTACTTTAATTGGCGATGTAACTGTGTGCTATGAAAGTGGCCCAGGCTGGCTCATGCATTTAAAGGGAAGGAGACTGATGGGCTCACTCAGATCAGGAAGTGGCACGATACAGCCAGGCGGCTCAGCCCTCACTCGTGGGAGATGTACAAGTCGCAGATCAGCCCAGTGCTCACATACATGACTTCTGCTTTTGCTGAGCCTCTAAATTCTCAGCCCTGTCACAAAAAGTGATACTGATTTATCTGGGAGAAATAACAGAAATCTGAGCCCTGCTCTGGTAGGTTGAAAGATAACAGCTCTTGAGCTCACCTATGGCTGGGATTCCCTATAGCAAGGAAATAAATTTTAATTTGTTTGTGTCATTTTTTTCTTGGCCAAACATCAGAAAGAAATTGTCAGAACAGAGATGCCTGCCACAACAAAAATCTCAAGCGCAAGAGGAAAAACCACAAATCAATCTAGTTGAACTCAGTGAAGGATAAGATCACAAATGGATAAGAACTGACACAAGGTGATACTTCTTTATTCAAGGGCTGAAGACAGGCAACAGAGTTTGATCTATATTCTCACCAGATTCTTCCACAGAAGCCATAGGTACTCAAACTGCCCCAGATGTATCATACACTGACTCAACTCACAACATTCCTCTGAAGCGCAGAAATATCAACTCCATTTTACAAACAAGAAACTGAAGCACATCAAAGACAAAGAAAATTGTCACCTCACAAAGAATATCTATAGTCAAAAGAAAAGCGAACTGAGTCTCTTGAGTCTCAGGTTAGTGACATAATGTTCAGCTCTGCCCAGATCCTGCAACTTCTCTTCCTCTCTGTGCAGACAGAAGGCAGGTACAGGGAAAAACTAGCAGTGCATTCTATGTTAATTCATTGTGATGGTAAGAAAAAGCACAGCCAACTCATTTCTTCATCTGAGAGAGGATGCCTTTGCTTATTTAAAAGAAAAGCTTACTTTAGTTCTCTAAATCGCTTCAGGGAATAGAATATACTGCACTTCACATCACTTCCATGGATTTTATACTGTAAATTTGAATACGAGACTACTTACATTTTAAAATGAATGACAGTGCTCTACAGTAAAGCTCCATCTTCATAAGAAAATCCCATTGTGTCAGATTATGAAACTGTTTGTTCTGTTTGAATCAGAGGAAGTTTGCCTACTCCCACAATCTTTATATTCAGTCTTCCAGTCTGAGCCAAAAATGTTAGGCAATTGTGAAGAATACTGTCTTCCATTCACCAGTAATGTTAACATTTCAAACAAGTTCTTTGGTGGCAGTTCACTATAGCCCAGTGACTTCACAGGTCTTGCATCAGAGCATCCACACGCTTTGAAACAGGGTTTTCCTGGTCAAAATTTGAGACCACATTCATAAAAATGTAATTTTTTTTCTATCTCACACTTCAGAAGACATGCATAAGTTTGCTGTGCTCCCTGTCTTTCAAAAACTAGTTAGTAGAAAGCCAAAGTTCATATAATACAGAAACAGGAAAAGTGGATTCTTCTCCAAAGGTCCGATACTTGGGATTCATGACAGTCACAGATTCCTTTCTGTCTCGTCTCTAGAGTTCAACAGCATCTGCCTTAAGGAAAACCTCTGCCCCTAAAATAACTCAGCTATATTCATGATAACCCGCAATTTCTAATTTTCCCATCATCTGCCTAGCTCAAAACCCTGCTGGTACCCAGCAATCAAAGCAAGTTACACTTAGCAGAACGGGCACAGGAGAGCTGCTGGGGATTGCACTCAGGGAGAAACCCTCCCTCCCCTCCTTGCAAACCTATGCTGCTTTCAAGTGTAATGGAGGGACTGTGTCAAGAGGGGAAAGGCAGCCTTTTAGAGATGGCCATCTAGGTAACAGCTAGCTATATCTTTTGAGTATTAACAACATTATTGTCAACTGGTTAGAAAATATAGGTTTGACTGGAGAAAAACTGGCTGTGACCTTTATTTTAAGTATTTTCACGTTCAAGTAATCAGTTAGTTATTGGGGCTCTTTGTCAGAAGTCCCTCTCATTTGGGCTTTGACTGGGACAGAAATGTTTTCTTTTACACTTGCATGCTGTACAAAATGAGGAAACATAGGGAATCCTGCAATCAGATTGGTTCTTCAAAGTTGAGATAACAAAGCAGATTTGAATAATTGATGTTCATAGAATCATTTTGGTTGGAAGAGACCATCAAGGTCACCAGATCCATCCATAACCTAACTCTAGCATAAACCATGTCTTTTAGAACCTCGTCTAAATGCCTTCGAAACACCTCCAGGGATGGTGACTCCACCACCTCCCTGGGCAGCCTGTTCCACTGCTTCACAACCCTTTCCATGAAGAATTTTTTCCTAATATCCAATCTGAATCTTCCCTGGTAAAACTTGAGGCCATTTCCTCTCATCCTATCTCTTGCTACCTGGGAGGGGCAGCTCTACCATTTTGGGAGTCTATGGTGCATTATGCTGCAACAATATTCCCTTCCAGCAGTTAAATCCAAGCCTTAATGTTCTTGCATTCCTTTGCACTAGACTCAGTGAAAAACTCACAGAGTTGCAGTGGAAAGGGATTTTAGGCATCATCCTATCCTGAAGGCTTCTTTACTCTCAAGGCCAGCATGGTCACTGTGAAATTCAGCCAGCCCTGCAGAAACCATCTCTGGTTTCATGTTGGGTTTCTCATTCCCTCCTTGCTCCTCCTTATGCTCTCAAAGAAGCTGAGGACAGAATACACCCTCATAACTGTGATGCTGGCTACTTTATATTTGTTATTATATTTACATTTCTGTTTTCTCATTTTAAAAATCAGTATTTTACAAGCTTTTGCAAACCACATTTCCTAAATACACATGCCCATCACCTTCAAGCAGCCAGACTTTTCCAATAATGACCAGTTAGGACACCACAGTTCTCTTCCATAAATCATAGCCTGCACTGAGGACTGATACAGTATGTGCTGAAGTGCCTCAGGTAGGGGCACTAGGCATATGTCTATGGTATTTTTATACCTCTGAAAAACACAGGCCACACTGCTTAAAGCAGCTTCTGTGTCTACATCCTGAGGGAAAACAGGTGACTTCTACTGGAGCAGTTATCCTCATAGCTCTTCTTTGGGCAAAGGGCTTCATAACAGGGAACAAGTAAGTTGTCTTCATTAGCAGGTGTTGTCCTTTGTAATGGTGACTACAACACATCCCCCATGGACTCCTCCCTTGGGCCATCCCCATGTGTTACTACCACAAGGAATTCAAGTCCTGGAACAAAACAAATCTTTGACTATAGCTCTGTTCTTTGTAGAAGTTTTGTGCATGCCTCGCTCACATTTTTTATGTCATTTTGACTCAACTGTAAATGAAAGAAATACACACTCTGTGCTACTGGATGAGATCATGGTAGTGAGTATTTAATTACCACCAACACTAACTTTTCTCATAAATCTTTTCTGTTCTTTCAGTGAGTGGCGATTTAAGCAAGTTACATTTATATCACTGATTCTGCAGGAGGGAGAGAGCGCACAGTGAGCTAGGACTGCAAGTGATGGGTCCCAGGGGAGCTAAAACACAGATGTCATGAAAAGCCATTTCAGAAACTGTACACAAAGACACAGCTGTGCAGTGGGAAGGAAAACAGGTGGCACCAGCATCAGGGGCTGGCAGAGCAGGGAAATAAACACACTGCCTTGCGTTACACTACAGCATTGCCACAACATACCTTCAAAAAGTACCCCTTAAAAAGGGCCTCTTAGAAAAGACCTCTTTCTCCACTGCTTCTAGAGAAGATGCTGAGGTTAAGCAGCCATCTTCAAGCAAAGCATCCCCAGAGCACAGAGTGCATTTGTCCATGATCTGTAAATTTACACAAGCTACCGAAGACTTGTGAAGTCAGCTGGAGTTAAGAGCCCCTCAGCAATATACTAAATCAGTCCCATGCTCACCCTGGAGTCCTCTACTTAGAAGCAGCTGTTTTTCTACTGCTTTTGTTCAGTTTTGCACCCCGAGGTTGAACAGACCAGTTATCCCCCTCACTCAGTGCCAGAGAGTCAAGGGCAAGAGACAGCAACAGAGGCAGCACAGGATCAGGAGTCATATCGCTGCCCCTTTCCAGTCTGCTCACGAGAACAGGCTGCTTCCTTACTCTATAATCCTTTATTTTGCAGACAAATTCTCTCTGTACAGCAGATTTTGAAGTGGCTAGACCAGATTTAAGGGCAGTGTGATCCTATCAGGATGCGAGGTCATGCAATTTATGCCATAAATCAACTGACTTGGTTTATGTTTCAAAGGTTGGAGTAGTTCCGTCTAAGGCAGTGGGGAGCCCTCCAGTTCACTGACATCTGACACTCTGCAGTATTTTTAAAATATGTTCTGAAAAGCAATACCAATAAAAATGACAGTGTAGAGTTCTCTTATTTATTCTTTCTGTGACACCAGATACTCAAAAATCTAAAGTACACATCTGCACTGTCTCTTCTTTCACTCACCACAGCACATCCTGTTTTGGGTATGTAGCTGGCAGTTCTGGTACAGTCATGATAAAACACACAGGAAGGTCTACTCTGTCCCTTGTGCTTTGCAAAGGTATTAAATCTAATATTTTTGATAGAGATACAAGTATCGCCCAAACAGGTAAACTGGGACCAGATCTGTGGCATCTGTGCTTGCTTTCATATGTGTTTTTTTGTTTGTTTCATGTTTTTCTTTTGTTTTGTTTTTGTGTGTGTTTGTTTGCTTGTGTTTTGTTGTTTTGTTTGGTTAGTTGTTTGGGGGTTTTTGTGTTTTTGTTTTGTGTTTTTTAAATTCCAAAACACTACAGACTAATAGCATATGCTTATGTCTGACTGTTCATCTCTAGAAAGAAGAGATTTGTATGCCTAGCTACTTCTCAAAATCATTGAGGAAGATGTCAGTTTGATCATAATTGAGATGTTAGTAAAGTGCAGAGCTAACTTAATAACATTGAAGAAGCATGTTGAAAATGGAAAGTATGTGGAATTACCTTTGATACCAGGCATTTTGTACCCTTCAATCTTTTCTCCAATAGCTCTCAGTATTTTTATGCCAAAAAGAAAAACTTGGTTTGATGGATACAGGAGGAATATGCCAGGTTTTATTATTATAAAATTACTCAATGCTATTACATTTCCAAATATTTATATGTTTATGACGAATAGCATTTTCTCCCACATTGTTTCCAATGACTCTGAGGTGTACCAGTAGTACTAGGTGCAGCTCACAGCGATTGAGGTACCAAAGTTCATCACAGAGCACTTACACACAGAGAAAACAATAGCATAACTGCCTGAAAGAAATCAGTTTTTAAAATAAAGAGAGGTCAGGACAACTGTAGGGATCACAGCAGGAGAAGCTTTAAAAATAAAAGCCTCTCCTGTCCCATGGGTCAGCTCCACTGACAGTGTCTCCAGCTGGAACTTGTCTTGCTTCAGCTGCTGCAACTCTCACCAGCCCAGCTTTGCTGTGATCCCTCCCCTTGAACCCTCACAAAGCCTCTGCAAAGTTTTGCTGCTAATTTGATTTGCAAACCGGATGGTTCTCAGACATCAGGCATGTGAAACATCAGAAGAGTTAACAAAAAATTATTAATAATTGACTCGATGTAAATTTTCCTTTAGCAGCTCAAGCAGGGGGGAAATACAAAACAAAGTTTGATGTGAGCAGCCCTTCACTCAGGCCATAGATTGTGGAAAGTAATCTTGCAAAGAAAGCATAGGCCCAAGACAGTACCATAGTATTAAGCCCAACTCTTTAGCAGATTCTTTGAAACACTGGAAAAAGATAATCAAGCACTTTGGAACAAACCTCATTCTTCAGTCTAATTTATCTGTAAAGTATGGGTGCGTATAACATCAAAATACCCAGGGTATGTGAGGCTTAATGCAATTTGGATATCCCTAGTCTGTTTTCTGAGGGCAGTATTCAATCTGGTTCAAGTTAAGCACCTCAGCAGATCTGTTATGAAAGTCATTGAGCACACAAATCCCTTTTAGCATCAATGGGAAGCCCAGTTCCTCATGGTGAGTGCAGGAGTAACAAGGCAAGTAAATCAAGCTTCTTATCTCAGTGCATAAATTCAATTTCCTCAGGTGTGAAAACCCTGCCCCTGCATTTTCAAGGAAAAGTATGGATAAATAAATAATACTGGGTAATAGCTAATTCTTCCCAGCTTGCTTTGACTTTGGCTCAGCCCTGCTGCAAATGCTTTTCACTCATTTAGTCAGCTGTGACCACAATCCCATCTGCATTGAAAGATGCCTGGCCCTACTAATTTTTACATCTCGAAGCAGTGCATCTCAGAGCACCCAGCAGGCTAAGCCCTGGGTGTTGATTACTCCTTAGCAGAACAGAAACTGCTACAGCCCTGTCTGGCCACAGGCCAACCACATCCGATTCCCCCATCCCTTTTTTCCCCCCCCTACCTTTTTTTTTTTTTTTTAATCTTAAATTAGTTAAATGCCTGGCAGGCCAAAGGCCCTCCCCACTCTGACTCTCCCCTCTGACTAACGGGCTAGAGCGCCAAAATGGCTCTTTGTAAATCTAATTGAAACAAATGCTATTGACCCAGACACATTTGCAAGTAAATCTGGTTGGACCTCAATCAGAGAGCATGTGTTTGACACCAAATTATGTTTAAGTGTTGCAGCAAGAAAAATGGGAACCGTGCTCTGGCAAATAGAGAGACAAAGGGAGGACTTAATTAAAGGGCTGAAAGAAACGCCACCATGCCCAGTAAATGAGATTCAGAGCTGAAAAGGAGAAGTGCAGGACTGCCTCTTATTATAGGAAGCTAGCAATAAGGAGATTTGTTGCCCTCCACGAATGCTTGGGCACAGAATAACATCCTACATTGCTGTGAAAAGGGCAACAATCAGAGACAGAGGCTAGGGGAAAGTTAACTACATTACCAGAGACCTGAAATGTCACCTTGCCTTTTGATTAGGGATTTTTCAGTCCAAAGCTGAAGATGAGGAAAGCACAGTTTGCAACTGCTGCTCCAAGGAATTACCTTCAAAAAGGCCACAGCGATGCTACAAGTCAGCGTAATGCAGCTACCAGCCTTGTCCTTACCCAGATAATAATCAGCCATATATTACTGAAACAAACACAAATTCCAGCACAAACGGCTGCAGTAGACAGCCAAATCTCCTGTACAGTAACCTCACACAGCATGAGAGATGGGAAGGTCCTGAGGGGGAAGGTAAAACACTTTCTCACCAGGGTTCTCTGAACCACAACATATAACAATCATTGCTTGCTACAATTCAAAAGAAATAAAAACATTATGTCTTGCAACAACCTGGAGGCCAGAAGAGCATAAGACATTCCTCAAAAAAAAAAAGAAAGAAAGAAGATATTTGTCTATTCTCACCACAACAGGCTATGACAGCTCATCGTTTTTATTAAATATGCTAATTTGGGTGTGATATTCATCAAAATAACTATACCTATATAAACCCTAGTTTAAACATAATTCTCTACATAGGCACAGTAACAGTGGCAAAGAACAGGATCTCTGACCTTCTCCTAAAACTATTGTCTGCATTTGAAGTCATTTGCACGCCTTTCCCTCTTCATTTGCACGCCTTCCCTTCTTTCTTTCTGGGTGAAACTTCATTGTTCAAAATACATTAACTGAAAGTAGCAAATTGCTTCCAACACCCATCAGAGCACACTTGAGACTAGCAAAATACCCTCCCTCTCAAGGGTTAAATAAACCTAAGGAATGCACAACCAAACCTCCTAAGCTGGCATGTCCCAATGAACTTTCCAAAGTGAAATCCTCTGATCTACCTCTCCTAGAAATCAGTGCAGTCTCTGCTTCTGTCAGTTGGGTTCCTGCTGAAGCAAGGCAGGCGGTCTCACAGATCAGCGGGCAAGTTGCGCCTCTGATGTGTTTGACTGTCTCATTCATAAACACAACAAGCTATGACAGCAGTGATGGCGAGGCAGGAGCGGGGAATTCGATACAGTTCACAAACTGCAGGACACAACATCCATCAGCACAAACCAACCCGGTCCACAGCTCTCCAAGCCTGGCTTCCCCAGCAGGGCAGGCAGCTGCTAATGCTGCCCTCTGTCCTGCCTCTGCTTTGCTTTCTCCTCCAGCCCTGAATCCCCAGAGTAGGTAAGAGAAGCCTCCTGTGTAGAAAGCTGTTTGCAAGCACAGAACTCTCTTCTGTCACTGTGACCTACTGGAGCATGTGGCTACAGCCTGACAAACATGGACCATCCAGGGCACTTTTAGAAGCAACTCTGAGATGCTTTGCCTCTTTCCTAAGAGGAACTGAGTTCCTAACATATCTCTGAGAAGAGACAATTACACAAGCTACATCAAATGCCCTAGACAATTACACGTCAGGTCCAAATAAGAATCATGATACCTGACCCCAGCAAAGAATGTAGAGAAAGAATGAATTTCAAGTAAAGGTTTTTCCATGTGGAACTGAAGTACCAATAAGTGCAAGGTTAACTGCTCACGAATGTGAAAAACGTGCAGACATCAGTGGACTGCTGACATGGGTAAGCATCTATCAGGCAATGAACTCCATCCACATATCATCTCCTCTTAGCATAACAATTACATACGGAGTGCTTTGTTTTAAAAAAGAAGTGAAAATTTTTACCGTGATTCTTAATACTGAACAAATAAATGAATATCTAGGAACATTTCTGCCTCCTCTTACTGAAACACTATTTCTGAGATGAAACTGGAGTATTTAACAGAACACTGATTTGTGCAAAAGAGATGAAGAAAAGGATTCCATATTCAAATTTTAAAGGGAGAAATTCAGGAAAGCAAAATGTCTTTATGCAATCTATATTTTGGAAGGGTAAAAGATGGCTTTTGCCAAGAAGTCTCCAGGAACTTCAACCACGCCTGGAGAAGAGACTCTTGGTTTCGTGTTTAATAAAGAACTACATCATCAGTCCCTGGAATACTTGGCTTGGCCCTGTGTGCTCAGTCAGAACAAAGCACTGTCCCGTACTGCACTGCTCCAGCTCTTGGTCACTCCAGACAACAGCAATGATGATAACCCAGCACATGGAAACTGTGGTCTCTGAGTTAAGTGGAAGAAAAAGAAAAAAAAAAATTGAAAGGAGAAAATAAAGCTAAGTTCTGTACCTTGACAGATGCTGACAAGAATAGAAACAATAAAAAAAGTCTCCCCTGTGAAAAACTCGTCAAACAGGGGGTGATGCATACCATGCAGACTTCATGCAGCGTCCCCCCTCAAAGATGTCACAGCACTCATCAGCTTTGCTACTGTAATGTTCCTCTAGGAGAGGAGAGCTTTGCTGACACCCCGCCAGTCATTCCAATGACTGCTGACAGCCTCAGGGAGCATACCAATGGGAAAATGATGCCTGCATTCAAAGGTGCTGTCAAATCCAGATAATAAACCCTGCTGCAAGGCAGCATTGCCTAAGCATGTGTAAATACCTACAGGATCCATACATACCCACACACATTTACATATCCTCGGCTATATCTACAGTGATGAGAGTGAGACAGCATTGAGTCTGCATGATCCAAACAAGCCTGGGGTGGTGTTGTAAGGCACAATGTGAGTTTATCCACATGACAGCTGCACTAATCCCTTTGATCTGCAGTGACTGGGCTGCCTCGTTGCTATATTATATAATAACAGAAATTAAGATTAGCTACAGTAAACAGTAATATAGCATGAAATACAGTCAGAGCTTGTTCTGTGGACATTACTAAGACAGACCCAGAAATAGCACAGCACCTGGAGAGAGATGAGACTGCCCTGAGGTTTTGACATGAAATTACTGAGCAGGACCTACAGGATGTTACTCGTCCCTCATCCTCAGACTCTCATCTTCTTGCTCCAGTTTTGGACTAGTTGCATGGCAGCAAAATCTGAGCCTCAAATTTGGGACACCTCAAAGTTGAAATATGCCAGCAATCCTTGGAGATTTGACCCTAGTCAAAACCACAGTATCAGTTTCCCACTTGAATGAAGACAAATGAGCACTTGACTATCTGCCACTCCTTGCCTGCAGGTAAATCCTAAGGACAGAGCTGAAACACTACCCTATATTCCCGATGGCCATTTGACTAATAGCAGTAAGAAAACACCAGGGAAGGGAAATGCAGTATGGCGTTAAAGCAGTGCAGCTTCTATAGACAGAACATTTTAGAACTTTTCAGGAAAGGCTAGAACTTTTATAAATTCTTGGTTCTCTCACTGAAGATGCTTCTTTACCACATGTCAGTGGTAAGGATGAGGGCTGCTGACTTTGAGACACGCAGTTTGTTGTCACTGCAATATTAAAAAGTACTCCTAAATGTTTAATTTCATTCAGTCTTCCTTTTTTTTTTTTTTTCCTGAAGGAAAAGAAGAAAGTGTAAAAGACCTAAACCCTTTACAGTCCAATCCAAAGATTAATGTTTTATAAAGGAATCCACAGAATGAGTAAATTCATAGGTTTTGTTACTGTCCAGGGCATTATGGAAGCTGACAACCAAATCACCAATTTATCTGCTTCCCAGCCTTAATGTAGCTAAGCAGCAATGTATTTCATATAGTACAGATTTAATTAAACATTCAGCACTTGGGTTGTAATTTGGTCAGATAGTGGTTTACCAAATATGGAAATTGGGCCACCTCCACCAGAAAAATATAATACAATGCTCAACTTTAAGGAAAGTAGAGAGAAATCAGTCAACACCATTCGATAGGGAGGTTTCCTCCTACTGTCTCTCTTTACTGTGTCATCTGTGCTACCCAGGACTTCATTACCTACAAGAATAGTTCACTTTATCCTGTTTCAAAAGAAAACCACAAAAGTCCATGAGCTATGGCGGTGCTATGATTCACAGACAAGCAGTTTTCATTTTGTCCAGTATCAAGGAAAGAGAAAAAAAAAAAAAAAAAAAACAACGGACATGAGAAGTTAGGGGGTTTAGCACGCCACAGGACTGCTAGCTCTAAAAAACAGGAAAGACAGGCTGAGAGTGTTGGGGTTGTTCAGCCCGGAGAAGAGAAGGCTCCCAGGAGACCCTATTGCAGCCTTTCAGTACCTAAAAGGAGCTTATAAGAAGGGTTGGTACAGACTTTCTAGAAGAGCCTGTTATGATAGGACAAGGGGTAATGGCTTTAAACTAAAAGAGGGCAGATTCAGGTTAGACATGAGGCAGAAATTTTTTACAATGAGGGTGATGAAACACTGGCACAGGTTGCCCAGAGAGGTGGTCGATGCCCCATCCCTGGAGACATTCAAGGCCAGGCTGGACGGGGCTCTGAGCAACCTGATCTATTTGTAGATGTCCCTGCTCATTGCAGGGGGGTTGGACTAGATGACCTCTGAAGGTCCCTTCCAACCCAAACTATTCTATGAGAGAACATGTGGAGCAGTCACCTTTCCCTGACACTGGCAGTCAGCCATTTCCCAGACCATGACAAGAAAATCTCCAAAACAGAAGAAATCAGACCCCTCCTATCAGGTTCTCCAGGTAAAACAACATTTGTTCATCAAAAGTCAGCTGTATGCCAAAGCACATCTTACTAAAAATGGTGAAATCAGAAATTTCACATTTTAAGTTGCTCTAGGCTGAATGACGGATATGAGGTGTTTGCTCTGGCTCAGTAAAGCCTTCACAGTCAACACCATGATGTGGATCCGGACTTTCAGCTGCTGGCTCTATAGAAGACAAATCCTGAACAATGTGCTGAGACAGCTCAATATCACGGGCCTTCAGAGGAGCAGGGCAAATTCAAATAGCAAGTTTGTACATCAGCCAAACCATCTCACCAAGACTGTGCCCACTGACTGAGATCATTATGTCCATTTAAGAATACCTCCACTGAGACAAGCATGGTGAATTTCTCACATCAGAAATGGTACAGCACAAATATTCACCAGAAGAAGAGCACATGGGATCCCCCCTTTCCTTGGCTTCCAGGGCTCCCTTATAAACGTCTGACACACTTCCATAAGTGCTGCCAGAGCTGCACACAAGCACAAAGCAGGTTACAGGACACATGCAGCCTAAGTGGCTTTCATAGCTTGTTTTGATGTTGCTATTGTTTCTAACGAGGCTGGTTTCTCTAGAGGATGCTCTGGATAGCAGAGCAGTGTCTGAATCAAACTGGAGGAAAGACCACTACAGAGCTCCAGGAAAACCTGGCTAAATTAAAAAGCTATAATTTACCAGGTTTAGAGACCAAGGAAAGGATTAAGAAACTAAAACAAAACAGTCTCCCCACTATTTGTCTTAGAGGAATTGCTTGAGCATCCCAGAAAAGGACTGGAAGTAGAAGACCTCACAAAGTAGCTGGAAAGACAACGTAAACAAAGGTAAGGAGACTTCGCTGCTTAGCCAGGACACTGATGCTAATGCTGCTGACCTAATAAACCTCCAGGAGCAACATACAGAATTATTCTAAGGAAAAGTAAACAAGAACTTCACATTACCTTCAGTGTTCAACAGAGCCTGGCCCCATACTGCTTTTAAGAGAGCAGGCACTCTTCCCCTCAACTCTGAGGAGACTCATCCTCCATTGAGTCTCCACCTGATACTTCAAAAATAATACAAAATGTAGGCAGGATCTCAGCTGCTACCAAAAAGCTGATGCCTCTCCACAATGCATACTCAGTATTCTCCAGGGCGCTCTCAAAGAGTTGACCCTGACCGACACTGCACAAAGGGGATCTCTGACCCCATGGTCTAGCTGTGCTGCTAGAGTGAGCTATTGCTGTCATATCCACTTACCTTTGCTAGCTCCTGGCAGCACTGGTAGGCTGTCAGGAAGAAGAAAGGAGCCAATGTTCACCAGCAGACCCTTGCCCGTTGCTGCTTTCTGGACATGACAAGCCCTGTCATTTCTCATATGCAAAAAATCAGAGTAATCATGCCTCTCCCCTCCAGGATGATATAATGGTGACTGCATAAATGGAGAAGAGCAGCAGCATTTCTGGTACTCAGTACAGAGTGCAGAATATAGATATCAAGGAAAAAACAAAAACAAGAGCAAGACACCTTTTTTGTTGTTTTTTTGTTTGTTTATTTTGGGGATTTTTTTAATGCTATCTTTGACAGAAAGAAGCTTTCATACATAGAAATTGGCTCACTCTGTTATTGAGGACAAAAATCCCTTAAAGCTGGTTCCTCACTGTTGATCCTTTCAATAACCCTGTGTGCCCAAGTCAGAACTTCCACATTTGGCACCTCCTTGTTTTCTCCATTCGCGAACCTGATACAGAGAGATGGTATTCATACTATCTGTAACACGGACTTTTTCCTACTACTAGAGCTGCACGGGTTACAACCAGAGTGCTGAAAGCTGCTACTGGCACTGATCAACTTTACTAGCTGGGGACAGGCGGAAGCAATGTGGAAAGCTGGGACACTAAAATCCTCCCGTCAAGAGGTCACCTCTTTCCCCGCCTTGTCAACAAAACTTTTCTATTTGAGGAACCATTACCAAACTACTAGCCTCTCATGATTCATACCCTCTCAAAGGCCCTACCCACACTAACATCTGCAAGGAGTCAGTCAGACATTTGGCAGGACAAGCTGTACTTCCATCCAGAAAGCAAAGCTGCAGAAGGCCACCTCTTACCACTTGTGTGCTCCCTATCCATTAAACAACTCTTGCTTGACCAGCTAACAGTCCTATGAGTACTGATTAATATGATCTCTCTGCAAGTTTATCAACAGCATCACACAAGTAATAATAGCATCAACAAAGCCAAAAAGAGAAGCCCATCAGCAGCTGGCTTAAGAAGACGCAGAAACTGTTCAGCTAAAATTATCTTAAGTGCTTATGGACTACTTTTTGTCACTGCTGGTTACTGAGAATCTTGTCCCTTGATGATTCATTTGCTACACTCCAGTGCACAGGTCATCTCAAGCAGCCCCCAGAAGAGGTACTGTCATGTACTGAATAAATTATGCAAAGTCTCTGAATGGCTCTGACACATACAAGAAAACAATTGCACTAAGGGAGCTTCAGCTAACCCAGAAATGCATTTGTATACGTGTACATGCATCTATGTGTATACGTATTTGCAGAAAAATATATGTATAGGTCTAAACACTAGGACACACTGATTTAAAACACAAATGATGATCTAGTAGACCTGTTTGCTGCAAAATCAAAGGCAAATAATGTCAGTTCATCAAAGAAGAATTCAATTCATGTCTTCATTTGGAATCTGCACCAGAGAAAAAAAAAACCAAACAGTGACAAAAAAAAAAAAAAAACCCAAACCCTTACACAATCTTTGTCTGGCTGAACATGAAGGAAATCTCTTCTCACCATCTACTACAACATGCAAAGATAAGCCACATTAAAAATTCACCTGTGTTGTCACCTCTCCCTCTACTATCCTTCTGTTCAAATACATTATATACAAATCATTGCCCTCAAGGGTGCAATTTAATTTTGTTCATTTCAGAATGAGCACCGTCAATAGCTATTATGGCAAGGCCAATTTTCCCTGCAAGAATTCAGAAAACCTGCAGTCTAGAAGTTTGTCTTCAGCTGGGTTCATAAACTGGTAAGTGCACAAAAAAAAAAAAAAAAAAAGATAGGTTAAAGGAATAAGAACTAAAAAGGACAGAAGGACTGATGAACAGACAGTGGTCATCAGACATCAGCAAAAAGAAGAGCAAGAGACAGAAAAAAAGGGACAAAGAGAGGGGGAACAAAGAATCAAAGTGCATTTTTATTATAATATTACAAACCCTTTGATTGCTCTAATTACACCTAAAGGAAAACAAAACCCATTTACCGGTACTAAGGGCATGAATAATTAACTGGAAAGGAAGGAAGGCAGCAAGCTACAAACAACCCAAACAATCTTAAGTTACGGGCAGGTTCTCTGGGAATCAGGAAAGCATGCAATTTCTGGTGGGTGGTGGTAATTTTTTTTCCATTTTTCTCTTTTCTTGTATCTCAAGTGAGTTGAAACTACTTTTCTTCTACTCCTCCCTGACCATTCCTGGCCTATGGTAAGTCTACCTTAGACTGCAATGCTTATGCTTCCTGCTGTGATGTAGCACTTTGAACATGTCTCATTCCGTAGAATGTTTGAGTGAGAACACCTCCTAGGAAAATCCAAGATGACTGACAGAAAATGGATGCTATTTTTCTTTGAAAAAACAACCATGTAGTAGTTCTTCAGAGGTACAGTAAAATCTGAGACTTCAGCAGCCATTAAAAAGTACTTGTGCTCTTTAAATGTAGTGGTGCCCCTTCTGCCAGCTCTTCTAAACAGAAGGAGCTTTGGGCACCTATGTCTTTAACCTAACTCCAATCTTCATAATAATATATAGAAGCAGGTGCCATAAAGTATTAAAGAAAAATGATGGCACTCTTCTTGTTTTCTCCCCTTGCTGTCCTTTAATTTTGAAAAAACAGCCCTCAGGAGTTTTGTTTTTTTGGAACACCAAGTGAAACTGAAGTGTTAGGCTTAGGAATTTATTAAAAAAAAAAAAAACAAAAAAAAAAAAAAAAAACAAAAAACAAAACACTCACACACAAAAAAATCCTACATAACTAACCAATGGTATAGGAAAGAGTACAAGATGGTTTGAGCTTGTACAGTAGCATACACAACAGTCAGATGGGTCACTGGCCATCTTTGGAATTAAAGTAGTAAACTAGCCAAAGATGATCGACTAAATACCTTAGATAAAGCTTTTATATTCAAGATAAACAAAAATAAATGAAACATTTCTGGAAATATAAACAAAAATGTTATAAAGAAACTAAAGGGAATAAGGGGTACAGAGTACCCAGTACAGAGAGAACCTCAGATGATGAAGTATTAATCATAATTTCATCTATTTTGCTGAAACATCAAAAAAAGAAAAAAAACAATCAATTCCAACAGAAAGGTACTAATAGGAACTAGCAAAGGTCACACCTTTCCATCCTAAAGTGATATCCTTGCTGATCCATAGGAATGAAAACATTTGTTTGCAATTAATCAAGGGATCAAAAAGAAATCTTGATTTTATTTCCTGGCATGTTAGAGCAATGCTGCTATCAGTCACTTCATGCCTGCAGTGGGCTAAGGGCTAAATAAATCCATTTTCAAAGTATGGACATTTACTAAAATAAACAAAGATATTCATTACACAGCAGGCAAGAAGGAGGAAAAGAAAGACTGAGGAAGAGAGCTTCTTACATATATTTATTTCATCTCTAGAAGTAAAAGCTTTTTGGACTGCAGAAATGCAATTGCTACATGCACCATGATGGATTAGCTCTGGTAAGCTGAAATAAATAGCCATTCATCTTACCACTTGCATCTGCACTGGGTATATCGTGTACAGAACTAAAATGAAAAGCCTACAGACAATCCTAACCTGGGGGCACACACTAGGAATATTTGCAAAACAGCTTTGCTATCAGAGCAAACCCTGAATGTGCTTTTGGAGCCTTAAGTTCTGTTTGAATCAGCCACTCTACCATTCATCTCTCTCTGTATGGATAGTCACACAGAGAAAAACATGTCCACAGTAATCCATCATGGAAGTACTGAGGGTTTTCTCTCAACCCAAAGCATCTCGGGAGGTTTGCCCTTAGAAAAGCCTTTGCCTACTGGTGTAATACAACTTCCAGACTACCACCACCAAATGCTGTGGCAGCATTTTGCCCACCTGGATTTTAAAGACTCTTCTAAAAATGAAAATAAACTTCTTGAAATGGCAAGTTAAAGTATCTAAATCTCTCACACACATAAGTTTTATACTGCCTCAGTTTTACTGATCAGGGATACATTCCCCAAAACAGGAGCAGCATTTCTGCATTTATGGCAAGAGAATTTAGAGAAGAAATTAGCCTTGCTGGAATCTAAACTTCTGGTTCCAGGATGCTTTCCACTTTGATGCTCACAGCCCTGAGCAATAAACCTGAGTCCAGTACTCCATTTTCATCTCCACTTGGAGAAGAAAAGGCTCAAGAAAGCCCAGATCTTCAGTAGCTTATTCCAGGGCCTTTAAAATATTTCAAGGATGTGATCATCACCTGCAGTGAAGTAGGTGTGCAAAAGTAGGGATTCACCTGAACAAGAAGTTGAGAGTATGGATATTGAGCAACTCAACCATGGCAACACTTTTCTTCTCTGGATCAGCCAGGAGTGACTTGCTATTCACCAAGCCAGACACTCACACTCACTTCACTGACTCCTAACACATGCTGCAAATACCCCTCCTACCTTCTTCCCCAACAGACATCATTAAACACCTTCAGAACAGAACCGTTTTGTTGTTTGGTTGTGTGGAGGTTTTTTTGTTTGTTGTTTTTGGTTTGTTTGTTTGTCCCAAAGCACCTCATCCAGTATCTCACATGCCTTTTATTGTTTAGGTGGAAGAAATTTAGAGATTTTTCAGTGTTACAGTAATTACAATCTTGGCGGAGTCTATACAGGCAGGAGGTCACCAACACCTGAGAAAATCTGATTCCAAACAGCACATCTCTATCCATCTGAAACAGATGAGAACTGCAGTTGCCTAAGGGTATTCATTGTGCACTGTCTTGCATGGGCGGAAACATGTTTCTCTTCCCTACCAGTGAGCGTTTGTCAGAAATTTACGTTTTCTAAATCCCTCATCTAAAGCACCAATGGTACAGGTGCAGTTGTCCCATCCTCCTCTTCTCTGCTCTATGAGAGTAGAACAAAAGGAGCTCAGATGCTACCATCAAGGACTGTGGAAAGATACAGAGACTTCAGAAAGAAAACCATCCTCCCTAAGGCTATAGAAGTGCTACAAAGCCACACTGGGAAACACTAAGAGATATCTGTTTTGATATGCAGAGTGAGCAGAAAAAGTAGAGAGTTCTGCGTACAGAGAAAATTGGAAATGAAAAATAGCAACAGAAAAGGTTCCATAGACCTTGTGCACTTAACCAAAAAAAAAAAAAAAAAATATTTTCTATCCCTTTCAGGTGCAGATCCTGAAAAAGGTGATGGAGACCTAAAGCCACAGGTGCTGCAGCAAGAGAAGCACACAGTCCACAAAAGTCTCCTAACAATAACAAAAATCCAACCATCCCACACTGATGAAATTCTGAATATTTCCTAATGAACACTATCCTAATATCTTCCTCCTCTGAACAAAGACTTTCAAATCAGGGTGGCATGAATGATATGGTCTGAGTAAGATGTAGATTATTTACATGTAGAAACTCTGCTTAAGAGAGACAGCTCCTACTGAGCTTGATAAATATTATTTTAACCTACAGCTATGCAATTGCTCAAAGGGTTTTGGTGTATATCAACTTCAGTTCATATATTCTAGCGCTAATTCTATTAGTGCATTTCAGCACTGACAGACAGATCCCATGAAATACACCACGATACCTATACCACAGACATTTAACACACTGAACAAGCTCCCACACACCCATAATCCAAGAGATCTGTGTACAAAAAGCTCCAGCAGATAAATTTCTAGAACTTATCAGCCTTAGAATTGAGTGTGTGCCCAGCTATTGCATCCCTGTTAAATGCTCTGATAACATGAGCTTTTGCCCAAAGGCCGCTCTGGGCTCCTCCCAGGAGCTGTGATCTGCTGAACAAACATTAGTAAAGCTCTCAGAAATGAAATAATTGAAAATGCCCAATCACCATATAACCAAAATTCTTGAGTCTGTTCTTGGATTTTCCCTTTGGCTCAGATGCCCTTTTGAAAGGGAGGCATCACCTGCCTTTGGGCTGAACAACGATGAAACACTGGAACAGTTTGTAGACCCTGCTTTTGCCTCCAGGTGGATACACTAAAAGATGACAATTTCCCAACAAAAAGCCCAAGGCACACTCTGGTTTTGACCTCCCTTTAATGAGGCAATGTACATCTGCCAGGACTTTTGGAAAAACAAAGTTAATCCTCCCTCACACAACATGATGGATATCTGATTGTGTCCATATGAATCCCATGGCTATTAGAGTCTACTCCTTCATGTGACAATAAGCCTGCCATTCACCTAGTAACTTTTAATAATTATGCAACATTTGTTTTATCTGAAACCCACGTAGCTTTGTTGTGCACCATCGCACATCTGTCTCATTCAACCCAGAGGTGGATATATTGCTTGAGTACAGCTCATAAATTGCTTCAGGCTCTCTTCCAGTAAAGGTGCTAGACAAATGAGAGCTATTATTAGCATGGACAGTGCCAACCACGAGCAGCTGGGGTGAGCACTTCTGCCTGCCGGAACAGGGTCTCCCTCCACCACACTGTAACACCACATCTGTCTTAACACAGGGGCAACATATCAAGCCATCACACTGCCAGGGAAAAATTCCATGTGATGACCATTCAAATAGCTCACAGATTTTGCTGGGACCTAAGAAATTCTGATGATCTCAGAAATATCAAGGTGTCAGAATGCTGCTAGTATGCACAAACTGAAGGGTGGCCAGATTCTGCCAGCTGGCTCTAAGGCGGCTCCATAGGATAGGACACAACTTTCATATGATGGCAATTGGGAGTAGCTAGTGTGGCCTTGCAGCCTGAAAAAATAATGCTTTCTGTAGAAATACCTCCAAGTGTACTGAACAAATAAACAATAATACATAGGAGAAATAGAGAGGTCTTCAAATCCAAAGGAAATGAGGATGAGCCTACAAGAAGTTCTTGCTGTTTACAGCATTTCTCTGCAGAAAAGCTATTTATGTTTCATCATCTTTATGTTGAACTTCCAACCAGTTCATGACTAGTAAAGCCAATTTTTAACATCTGGAACACTCATTTAGCACCAAGTAATCCTTTTTGTCATATGAGCTGTCATAGGCCATCATATTCCTTTTCCATGCAAAGCACTTCACAAGAGCTTATAGTAGCATTGTCCCCCTATTACAGCTATACAAACTGATGACCAGATTACCGGTCCAATTTTCAGGGAAGCTGAAAAGGTACAACATTCCATGGACAGACAGGACACTAAAACACAAATTGTGAGGAGGAAAAAATCCCTTCAATAAGAACATGCAGTACTTTTATTGGACATTTTCATCCAATGATTTAAAAAAAAAAAGACAAAAATGGAGAGCCATTACTTTGTGTGATATGTAACCAGGAAAAAAAAAAAAAAAAGAGAAAGTAAATTGGTATTCATAGTTCATATAAAAAGTAAATGGGAGTGCTAACAATAAGCAATACGTTCCCCAAAATTTATCTCTGGCTCTGAATGAATCATGCTGCCTTGTTTTGCACTAAATGCTGAAACTAATTCCTTTTCCTCACATCAAATCCAAATCAAAATATGTATTTTTTTTTTTTTATTGCAAGTAGCTGTTGACAAGATTTCAGTGCTTGCTTTGGAAACAAAATGGCTGCTCAGTGATACATTGCAAGCCAGAGTGGCTGCATTTGAAGCACATGGTTCATTCACATTCTGTGGACACAGGAAAATATAGTTTGAATTTGTGACAGTTTCTGAATTTATTTATCATTTGGAAAGGAGCAAGCACAATATAAAACTAGACAATGGAGGCCATTTCACACATCTATTTCACTCAACACTGTTACTTCAACACTGTAGTGTTAGACAGCTCCAAACAATAAAGTCAAGGTGCCAGACACTGAAGCAGGACGATTCCTCAGCTCTGATTATTCTCTAGAATGGATTATCTCGAAAGGAGACCCATGGTCTTCGAGGTTCCTCCAGACCCTTTGAAGCATTCAGGAGACAACATTTCAACTCGGGAACATATCCAAGCAAGACACGAAAACTAAGCAGAGGAAGCAGGAGGTAAAATTCAGGCAAAATCAGCCTGCTCATCTACACACACAGTAGTCATATGCTAGTCTCTGTGTGCCATGACCTGATAGAAGTAATAGCTAAATAAAGTGACAGAAATATAGACAACCTAATGTTGGTGTACCTAATAAAAATGCTTCTTTGTTGAAGAAAGAAACAACAGTATGGAGAAGACTGTGCTCTGTAAAACTTTCATTGAGATGTTTTTCTGCACATAGAAAGCTTTAAAGTTCTATAATGCTCATGTGGGTTCAACTTGTCTTCAGATTTGAGGCAGCCTCATTCAGAGGACACATATTGCATGACCTCCTGCAAATACAACTTTATTTTTATTCTATCTCACTGTCATTACCCCTTAATCTTAAATTTAGGGTGAAAGAAGCAGCTGCCTTCTACTGCCTGAAAAATGGAAAACAGACATTTGGCAAACCAGAGCACTTCATGTACCTCCAAGAGATCAAACTTACTTGACCTTCTGTGCTGCCTCTGGTGGGAAACAAAACTGAAGAACAAACCCCACATACAATTTGCTTGGTTTGACTATTCCAAATTTTATTCTTTAAAGCCTCATAAAGCCATCTGTATAGAAGGAAAAACAGGGGTGCTGCAGCTAAGATTTGCAGTTGCCTTATGTCATAAATTCGTCGCTAACCACCCAGTGCTTAGGGTAGCTAATGCTTTTAGCAACCCACTCTTCCAGGTCACAACAATTCGTTTGAACTGCAGCCCTAACATTTGGCATATAAATTGCTCCCACTATCTAGTATCACCTGCAAACTTAACAAGGGAGATTATTTTATCTTATTGCCTCAATTATTAGTGAAGACATTAAGCAATGCCATCTCCAGCACTGACCCCTCAGGAACAGCACTGTCCTATGCTGAAATAGGTTTTTCCTCCTTTACCTTACTGAAGAAATAGCTCTATGTGGGGAAGACCCATCAGTGCTGGGATGAAGACGTAACAGAAACTAATTTACTGATAAGTTGGATCTCGGCACATCTTTGCAAGAGAAGAAACAGCACGGAGCAGGCTCACTTTATAAGTTTAT
Organism: Streptopelia decaocto; assembly: GCF_964273445.1. Classification (NCBI taxonomy): domain Eukaryota; kingdom Metazoa; phylum Chordata; class Aves; order Columbiformes; family Columbidae; genus Streptopelia; species Streptopelia decaocto. The sequence goes on from NC_138661.1 coordinate 23,175,898, forward strand.
CAGTTATCAGACACCAGTGCCAGTTGTCTCTGGCCACATATTCCTAAAAAACTAATGAAGCTTTTTTCAAATAAGTAATGAGGAAATCTGGACTCTGACAAGAGCCATTAATTATAGAGTTAATAAAAAGGCCCTACATTATTTATTCCAAGCTCGGCAGCAGGAATGCCATTTTCTCAACCAATTTGAATAGGCTTGTGCTTAAAGTGAACATTTACCACCATAACATACTTAATATTATGAATAGATGCTTTGCACTACTTTATATTTTTCAAAGGATATTAAAATGTATTCGGAAATATCGGCAATCACATGTCCCCAGGAGGTAGAGCTGTAGTGTTAGTTGCAATTGATAAATGCAACCACTTCTAGGGTTGAAAATACCTTAAGTACAGTATTCATAGCCAAAAGAAAATGTTACATGCTAGTGTCCATCCAGTACAGAAACATATTATAAACTCAGTAATTTGTATTTAATTAAAGCAGTTTACTATCAGGCAATGAATCCTCACATTAACTTTTTTGGAACAAAAAATGAACACAAGTAGCCACAGAATTATCTGGTCAGTTACTGCCCTGCCTGTGGACTCTTTATACCAGGAAAGAAATGGGAAATTTCATCAAGCAGAAGTCTCCAAATTCAGAGGTTTGTAAAGAATATGCAGCATCTTTAAAACAAAAAGGAGTATGTCTAATCTGAAACTGCAGCACTTGGGACAGTGATATAACTGGACAGTAAATGAAGTCACATCTCAGAGACATGTTCGAGTTCAGAATATTCTCTAATGTGTACTACTACAGCTTTTGCTGGGCCAGCAATTTGGGCAATTTGTGATGCATTTATTGTATTGTGTTTCTATTGTTCATGTATAGCATGTACTGTGGTTTTATTTTGTTATGTTTCTGCTCTGAGAAAATTTGGAGCAATAAAATGTGATTGATTGACATTGTGTCTCCATGCCACAACATGGTGCCACAGAGTCGTACCACCTGCCACCACTGCTGGTTACAGGAAACTGAACCCTGTACCCATGTTTCTCCCAGTTATCCATGGCTCACTGGCCAAAGCCCTCTGCATTCTCAATTCCACTAAGGATAATCTCCTGTATGATTGTATTGATGGGAAATGTCAGATTAGGAGGGAGAAAACATGATTTTCAGTCTGAGCTCTAGCAGGTTCTTGCTGGCTTGTTCTCAACTCTGCATGCTCCAGGCTTTCTTGGCAGCATCCTAAAATACATCTCAACAGTCACGCTGCAGTAGGGGCCTGCAGTTTAAGGCTGCTGAAGAATCAGCTGAGCCAGAAAAGAACAGTGATCCCAACCTTGACCCTCATTTACAGGCAGCAGTAGATGGTGAAGCTACATGAAGGAAAAGGATGATATAAGAGATTTCTGTTTCAAAAGGGAAGGTTGAAACTCATTTGCCAGCTACCAGTCTTTCTCAAACTATGTCCTTACTAAAATATTAAAAGAAGCAACAAAGAATCATGACCAAGAAGAACATGCGTCACATGTATCTTGGTCAAAAAAAAGGGAGATGGACCGACCTTAGTTTCCTGACCTGCCTCTCAGTTACATGGCAGGTGAACTCAGCAAAGTGTCACATCCTGCCCCATGCCTCAGCTTCCTTGACCACAGTTGTCGGATTTATAATAGTTAGCAATTTTCCAGCAGCATTAACAAATCTATTTCTCTATGCATGTAAAAGAAAGCTCCTCAAATTGTGCTCCCTTGCAGAAGAACCACAAACAGCTTCAGTCCTGGTGCCTTGCAGAGCACTGACACAAGCACCACCAGCCCAAGGATGGCTGTATCCCACAACTCTGCTGAAAAGGGCTGTACAGAGATGTTCTCTTAGCAGAGGAGGTAGTGAGATGTGCTGGTGTGGAGCAGCTTACTTTCCTTAAAGCCCTAAAGCAATCAAAAGGCCTGATGGGCACCACAGAGCAACTAAAAGGGGTGAAAGTGTTAAGGAGCAGCTGGGTTCCAGCCTCTCCACAGCCACAGCTTGCAGAGCCAGCAGGTCGCCCTTCTGTGCAGCCCCCATTCTCAGCCCCTCTGCCAGGCGTCTCACAGCTGGGGGGAAATGCTGGCTCAGACTCACTGGGGACACAATGGCAACAGTAAAAATCAAACACAGTGTTCTGCTTTAGAAAAATGTAATTAAACAGTCCTCATACCAGCCACTTTTTCCCAAGCTCTGCATTCATTGTTCACAAAAAAAACCCCATACAACACACCAATACATTCTTAACACCATATTAAGTTTTATGCCCATTAAATTTTACCTGCAGAAAATAAACAGTTTGTCTGTTTTCTGCCTTTTCATAATGCATTTTTATGCTGCTAGGTCTTTGCCTGTTTAGACTCTAGGGGATGTAAAAAGTATTCTGAACACTGTCACCTGGATAAACACCCTATAAACTACAACTGAAATTTATCAGCCTCGTGGCAATTTCATTACATTAGAAATAGTACAAGACTGTATTTATTAGTAGATAGGTAAGATATGAGTAAAAGATTAGCATACATAGATATAAAAAAAAAAAAAAATCCATGTCCTGCTATTCTACACAAAATGCATTCACACGTCTTTAACTTTTCCTGCATTTGGAATTCTACCAGGATACAAAGCTAGTGGGATCATTAAACCAAATCATATCTTCAGCACAGCCTGATATTTCACTAGAACCATTCAAATCAATTTACCCAACAGAGGCATTTGTCCCTGGCCTGTCACCATGGCCTGTACTGAGCGTCCTGCACTTCTTTATCTTTTGGCAGGGCCATCATAAGCAAACGACACAGAGGGTGATGTATGGGAACTAAGATTAGTTATAAATCCTCTAACCCTTCATTAGCCATCAGCCTGAGTGAATTTACTCCAAGCAAAGACTCTCTTCACTGCTCTCGGGAACGAGTCAGCTTTAAGATGACATGTTCTTCAAGGTAAAATTCCTCATTGCTTTTGGAAAAAGAAGGAACAACCAAAAGCACGCATCCCAAAAAGGTGATGATGTGCCTAAATATCAACAAGTCTCTTCCATGTATTCAGATGCTTGTCAAACATTTAGAAACCCAAACTAAGAATCCTTCTCATCAAAGATTTAAGAGTGCAATTATTCCACTGACAAAACTTTGCTTTAAGAAGCTGCCATTTTAAAACCCCAAGGAGGAAAAAAAAAAACCACCACCCCCCCCCCAAAAAAAAAAAAAGGGAAACACCACCCACCCAAAAAACACCACAAACACACAGACACAAAACCACACACACACAAAAAAACAACCAAAACTCAATCCAAATAACTCATCACCTAAACCCTAAATCATTGAATTACTTTAAAAACTTGGAGGAGCAGTGAAGGATGAACAGAGCACCGCTCTTTTTCACAGCAGCTGTCTTGGGTTTCTTGCAAAGTCTTGTTGAACACCCTTGACGGTGGCACTGGTATACATTTCCCTTGCACATACCAGAAAAGACAGTAATAGAAGAAGCTGAGTAGCCATTTAGATGGCTAATGCAGGAATCCTCAAGTGGCACAGTACACAGCTGGTCAGCCAGTCCAGACTAATAGAGCGACATCTTTGCTTAAATCACTTGACATGCCAGGATCCTGTAACTTAGATCCACACAAATGAGATTCCTTCCTCCCTACCATGGCTGAAGGCATCATCACTGCACCTGATTGTTTGATTGGCAGATACCACAACAGCTAAGCTCCTGCGCTTCTCTCCCGCTTTTCAGTAAGCTGGTGTGCACACCAGCACCTGAGCACCATTCTCCATTCACAGGGCCAGATCTAAGAGGGAGCTCTACCATGGCAGGTCAGTCTCTGAATGTAAATTGTTAGGTGCCTATAGCTACTCTCTGTTGTGCAGTTTTTTCTGTAGATAAAGTAACACTGTTTACAGCAGTGAAGCCGGAGCCCCAGTGATTTCCCTGGCATAATATATACATTTTTCAGCTGAGAATTAGTTTGATTGTATGTGAACATGGATTTTATATTCCACATATCCTGTTATCCACTTTATTTGTGGTTTCCAGATCACAAATTATTCAAAAGCTCCTCAATATGCTAGTCTAAAGAAAACAATCAAACACCTTTCCACTAAAAACAAAATATAGCTATTTTGTTCAAGAGCCAGTTAAAGCACTGAGTTATTGCAACAAGGTGCAACAATGCGTAGCCTCAAGTTCAGTGGAAGAGGTGTCTCGTCTCTGGAGTAAGTTGGCCATCAGGCATGTATTTGCCATCAGGCAAACCTGGTGCATCATAGAGTTGGCATCAATGATTAGATGAACAGATCTATCCTGAAAGCTCTGGTACAAATTTTCCTATCCTGGCACACTGAGGAGAGCATAGATATGGGTGCTCTCTACATAACAGCATTTCCTTTATTTCAGGCACACACCACTTTGAAGTAGTTAGGATGGGAGGGAGTGGTTAAATTCTGAGCCAACAGCCAACCTGTTTCAGCCTGGACATCCAGGCTGTAAAATTTACCCAGGATTTTCCAGTTATCAGCCTCACAAAAACAGTTTTCCAGACATTTTCCACATGTAATTGAGGTTCAAAGCATGAAACATCAATACAATATAATAAGCATCTCTCTTTGTTCAGATAAAGCTAAGGTAAAGCTTTAGTCATTTAAAGCCTAACTTTGGTTTGGAAAATAGTTCAGGTCAACATTTATGACCTAAGCCTTTCTCCTAACAAGTTCAGCTATGGGGCTTTCAAACAGATATTGTTCAGCCCATTTTGCTCTGCTTCCCGCCTCTCTCCCCTGCATCCACACTCAAATGTGCATGCGCCAACACACACAGACACACAAACACTCAGTCATTTGATACCATCGTAAAAGCAGCAGTCTCTTCGTTCCCATGCACACATCTCATTATCCATCCTTAGTACACAACTTGAGTAATGCAATTTACTTCAATGTCACAAAGAGAGAGAGAGACACTCCTCTGGGACTGCCATTACCATAAACCACAACCTGCTGCCAATTTATACGTTCTTATCTACCCCTTGTTTTAACCTCTTTATAAATGATAAAAAAGTGTTTTGCACCCCTGGCATTGTTGCTTAGTTTTTACATCTTCAGAAATCTTCTCACTGCTTTTTCTCTTCCTCCCAAAATAAATGTTTCCATTTTGCCTCCCTCTACATCCCTGTTCCCTTTCAGTCTCAACACCAGAGCACAGTGCTGTTGCCCTGTCAGTGCCCATGTGTTCTTCCTGGATTGACTGTCTCTGTACAAACCTACTTCCGCAGTCTGTTACAAATAATCTGACCTCTCCAGTCCACACCAAGCTCTGACCAGCATCCTCAGAGGGTCTCCTGTGGCTGCCAGGTGAAGCAGGACAGACCATCAGAATGGGCCATCATTGTGATGTCATTTATGAATAAGCCATCCCAAACCACAATCCTACAGCAACTCAGCAGTTCAGTTAAGGCTATTCAAGAGATTTTAACATCTCTACAGCAGGGACTGCTTTTATTATTTGCCTGTATATTCCTCTGGCACTAACATAAGTTAAAGTGCCATAACAGGTTATGGAAAGAAGCTTGAGTCTTGAAGTGAGAATTTCCAGAAACAGCCAATATTTATATTTTGCTAAACAAAGGAAGAATAATAATAATAATAATAGCAATTAGGAAACTATCCGAAGGAACTGAAGATATTTTTAGTATAGGTTTAATAAGAAGACTATTTAAAATCAAATGTACCCGAATCAAGACGTGGTCTCTGAGCTGATAGTTAGGTGTCTGAACACTAGCTATTGCTAATGTATGACTACATCCTCTGTCTATTAAGGATAAAAATATTTTTTGTGAATAACTTGAGAAAAATGGTTTGGAAAAAAGTGCAGCAGCCCCTTGCCAAAGGAGGCACTTCTGGAAATACATGGGACTTCAAAACCCTTAAAAGATGACTTTTATCTAGATAGTAATTGAAGCTACTCCAAACAAACTGTGTTTCCTCCATGATGCTGCACAAGAACCCAACCGGTCCAGGTGGTGCTGATCACAGTACTGAATCAATCACTGATGAGCCAGTACTGGAGATGCAGCACTCCATTACGGTATCAATCTTTTGAATGGTCTTATGTTTGTGTATGATTCTGTTATACACTATTCACATCACTTCAGGGTGGAAAGGCTCTTAAAACATCTTAATGATACAACAGTTTGCCTTCTAAAAACCTGCAGAACTTCCGGCAACAAAAGGAAGGATGTATCCAGATCTAGTGCGTCTACATATATTTTGCCTCCCTGAATTCTTTTGCTTTTAGGAGGGTGTGGAATTTTCATTCATCTATTTCTTTAAATTGTGTGGGTAGCAGAGCTATATGCTGTTGAAGAGCTGGCACAGTCCATCTCAAAGATGTGGAGTATTATACTGGTATGCAACTAGTCCAAATAGCACTTTGCAATGAAAGGTGCTACAGGAGCAATAAGTGCCAGTGATCAAATGTTACTGAAATGTTACTCATGGAGTCTAACACTTGACCCCTTGTGGTCATTTTCAGAGACATAAAATACATCTGCTCCATTTTAACTAAGTTTTAATGTCCGTATCTTATAGATGTAAATGATAATTGAAGCTCCAGAGGAAGAGTCAGGCCCTAGAGTGCATGCAATGATCCTACACTTTGGCTAGGACAAGGGGACTTGGGAATGTCATTTCTTAAGTGTGGAAAACTGCACAATGAGAAAGATACCACACAGAATGACAGCCTGGTCTGCTTATGCCAGCAGCTGCCCAAACAGAGCCCCAGTGCTGGTTACTAGTTCCCTTTGCACAGAAAGGCCAAAAATGTCACATGGCTCTGACATTAACATTAAAATCCTCCAAGAACAACAAAATAACACAAAAGAGATTGCTAAAGGGGAAAAGCCAATGCTATAACTGTACTTGAAATGAGTCAACTGTTACTATTACAATAGCATTAAAAAATAAATCACTGTGACTTTTTTGCTCTACAGTGACGTTTCTCTGTGTTTAGCATTTCATTCAAATTGGGCTGAAAAATAAGACTGCTCTATTTTGAATCCACGACCTCATGTAACAGTAATGGAAAAGCCGCACAGTTATTGACAGCCATGCAGTAAATAAAAAGGAACTCTATAAAGGTGGTATGTTGCAGGCAAAAAAGATCATTGTGCTGCTTTGAGATTTCAGTTATGTTGTGGGAAAGCTTATATGTTATTATTAAAAATAAAAAAAAACAAAACAAAAAACAACAACAAAAAAAAAAAAAACCCACCATGATTATTGGCTTTTGCTAAGACTTACTGTTAAGTCTTTTCCTCCTTCTTGTATGCTTGTACTTATTTATCGCAGTGTGTAAAAACTAATCATGAGGTGTAAAAATGTTAGAATTCCCTTATAAAGGGTTATACATCTATAGAGCCTAACTCTGCAAACAGCTCCTCAATATCTCAAAAGCACAACATACACAAAATGGCCTCCCCTTCTTTAGATTGAAGTCACACTGCTATATTTTGGCCTAGAATGACACCATAAACTTTAAACTGCCTTAAAATCCCACATAGCCTATAGCATTCACATTTTTCTGACCTTCTAGGGGCTTCATTATTCAGTAGATTTTCCCTACTAGGGAGGAATATTTCTACACTGCAAAAATTATATACTTAATGTGAGCCCTATTTGGGCAAACTAGAGAGAAATAATCAAAGAAATCAAGAAATATGCCCACTCACTTAGGGCCCTCTTCTTCTTCAACAGTCCAGTGCTTCCCAACATTTTTTGCTATCCTTACATGTTCAGGACTTTAAAAGTCTTGGGAACCATTTATAGTCATGCCATGTGTTGCTCACATTTATGCCACTCCCTAAATTTTACTCATTTATACCAGTAAACAGTACATTAGCTACTGGAGAGCTCCTAATCAGTCCTCCTTTTCATTGGGATCCACACTACTTACTCAACAGATGCGGCTCCTCTAAGGGACTTCCCTTCTTCTAATGAAGTGGCCAACAAGTAACCTTATTTTGCTTCTCTGAAATGGTGTAGGGACAAAATAAGGGCACATCAGCTTATTTCCCAGCTTGTTATCCTTCATCTGTCTCTCCCCAACCCCTTTAAAGAAATAGTCTTGCTGTGCTGCTGGGAAGAACTGGCTCGTGCTGCAGACCTGTTTCCGTAGAACAATTTCAGCATTAGAGCAAACTTTTGACGTACCCTCCATACATCATATTTTTTTCTCTGTGTGCCCCTTCTGAGAAAAGACAAGAGTGCCTAACATGTTGAATCTGTTCTGCCTCAGCTTGTGACCGAACTTGCCAAGAGGAGTGGTAATCACTTGATCCATTGTGGAGAGGTGCAGGAAAATGGGGTCTAAAGAAAACAGAAGTACTTGTTGGTGTCCTGCAGAAAAACTGAAACCCTTGATTTCACCAGGATACCAAAGAACATACTCTCTGGGACTACATTCCCCCTGGAGTCCTCCAATCCCCTTGAGCTGTTGCAGGTTTTTATTCTTCCTTTTGCTTTTCTTTCCCTTTTTCCTCAAGACATGCCCTCAGCTTCCAAGAGAGAGACTGAATAATCTTTTAGTTGCTGACAAAGGCAAGATCTTCCCACAGGCAATCATTCAACCAGACTGTCATTTATGCTCTGCTTTTCCCCACCTAACATAGAGTTTTCAAACCATGAATGGCCCTGCAGCCCTTTGTGCTCTTCCTTACCACATATCTGAAAGGCATGTAACTGCTGTTAGCTCCATTTTGCAAATACAGGCTGGGGAATACAGTACAAAGGTGGGTTTAATCAACTAATAGAACATATCATCTTTATTATAAGGGTGTTCGTAAGTTTAGTTCATAGACAATAGACAATAACAAGCTTTAAAGATACCTTTATTAGAATGAGATAATTCAGGCCCTGGAGGATTCTGTTGTTCTTCATTGACCATAACGGGAGTTTAACTACTTCAAATATGCCTATGCAACAGGTATCTGTGTAGCTGCCATAAGAGTAAGTCTGGAGTGTAACCAAATCTGCCAAGTTTCACTACGGTTTGCTTACCAGGAAACAACTCCACCAGATCAGCCAGGCACCACAAGGTACCTCTGAGCAGGTGGGTCTGCAGCTGCTCACAGAAACACTGGGAGAAAAACAACACATTCCAAGGCTCACATAAAATACCTCATTTAGTCTTATGCCAGCACTGAAGAGGCAATACCATTGTTATTTACTCCTATTTCTTGAGCACCGAACGAGGTAAAACTTGCCAGGAAAACCAGTAGCACAATTTGGATAAGAGTCACACTTCCACACAATAAACAGAAAGAACACAAAACCTTTCAGAAAGCAGAGCCATGACTTTTGAAAAACACGAACTAATGCCAATGCACGTACAATACTGGTCAAGAAAAATGAACTGAAACAGATGCAGAGAAAGGCTATCAGGGGACTGACAAGCCTGTCTGATAAAAAGAATATTAAAAGACCTTGGCTTGTTCAGACCAGCTAAATAAATGTTGAGAGGGGATACATTTGCTGTGCACAAATACCCGGGGGTAGAAATAGCTGAGAGTGGAAATGACTATTTAACTAAAGGACAATACTGGTACAAGAACAGATGGTTATAAACTGCCAAAGAATAAATTTAGACTAGAAATTAGACAAAGGTTTCTAATCAGCAGAGCAATGAAGCTTTTAAAAAGCCTTTACAGGGAACAGGGGCAAAAAGCTGCTCTAATTGAGGGATAAAGCTTCATGTATTTCTGAAAGGTATTATGAAATATGGTTCTCTATCAAAGCACAGTACTGGAGACAATGACTCCTGAGGTCCCTTGCAGCCTTCTGCTTTTCTGCATTACACACTAAATTCCATTCATAGCACCATCAACATGTCAGAAGTACAGTTCTGAAATACCTTGACCTCCCAGAACAGCTACATGCAGAACTATTCTGGCTGGGCTCTTCTAAATGGTGAAGCAAAGACAGCTTCTAAGGGCGGGACTTCTGGAGCAGCTAAACCTGGGAACTTGAGCTGAATTTTTACATTACCTTAATAAGAAAGCCACAGAAAGGGGGCAAGTGCAGACAGTACACACCTTCTCTTTTAGAAGTCATAAAGCAAAAATGCTTTTAAAATCCCAGGGCTCTTGGGTTCAGGAAAACGTCTCAACACATTGCTTCATGCCAGACAGCTCTCCTGATGACCACCAGTCACTGGAAAATGCACTTTCCTCTTCTGGCTATGTAATACCTTTATCAAAAGGCCAGTTATTTTTCTCCCTCATTGTTTATTTTTACTAAGGTTTTCCATAAAAGATTAACAGCAAGGCTAGGAATATTATCATCATGTATTGTCTTCATTCTTTCTGAGCAGGACACAGTCAAGTCTTTTGCAGGGCCATAGACATTTGTGAATGTTTGATCTTTCCAACGTGTATAAGTGCCAAAATTGTTACAGTACAGTAGAAAAATAATTTTCCTGGATTCTGAGAAGCACTGCAGAATTACCCTGCTCCCCCATATTTGCTTCATTCCTTAGCTATGGCTGCATCATGTTTACTGTCTGGGGTCATGTCATATACAACATTTTATCATTATTTCAAAATTATCAAAAACACACAGCAAAGCAAAAAAAAAAAAGTGAATTTGCAACAAAGATTCTATCTCATCTAAGTAACTCCCTCTTGACAGCCATTCCTACAGTCCGTATTATCAGGGCAGTTGAAGGTATTCCAAACACTGAGGAAAAAAATGGTTGGAAAGCCCTAGACCCTCAGGAGATGTTCTCTAGGATACTCAGTCAGCAATAGGCCAAGGAGAAGCTACCTGGACAAAAGTGATCCTGAACAAGGGCAGAAACAGATGAGGGGTTTTTTTGTAGAACACAAACCTCATTGCTTCTTCAGAAAATCTTCATCTAACCAATAGAAGAGAGCATGTGCCATTTCAAGTTGCAAGCTCTGTCTCACTGGGTAAATTTGAAGAGCTTCTAAACGTACAGAAATAATCTTAAACTAAAGTACTGTTTCATAGCATGGTACATGCAGAGGCCATACCCATTGCTCTTCCACACCTCCTTCTACAGACTTAGACCATTCTCATTGTGACTGAATCCTCTGGTGCTGAGAGGTTTTCAGCCGCATGCCTGATTAAATGCTGCCTCCCAGGATTCCTGGATACAGGAATTAAATTTTAATACCCTTAATCTAGTTGACACTTTTTCATAACCCATTTTCCCCCTCCTCCTTCTGTGTTATAAATGACCAATTACCTAATCTGTGGTAATGCAGACCCTGGTCAAGGCTAATGAAGAGGCGGTGGGTGAGATCCTGCTTGCAACACAGAGTCACATTAGGAAAGATTAATCACCTTCTAACCTACAATCCCACGTTTTGTCTCCAAACAGTAAGAAGGCAGAGAAAGAGGTATCCATCACATTAACCAAATAATACAGCAAATGCTTGGCAGTGGATCAGCGGTAAGGTGCTCTCCTGACAGGAAGACTACGAAAAGAGAAGCAATATGGGGTCACCAAGATTGCTCAGGGACAAACATCCCCACACAAGTAGTAGGGAAGGGAAGTACCCCCAGCTCACACTTCAGATTTGTACTTTGGAGAGAGGGCTGCATCAGCCCTGAGAAGGAAGTATGTTGCAGTGTGTGTGATACTACCCTTTCAAAGAAGTAAAAATATTGTCTCGATGCAGCATATCTAACCAGCTGAAGGGAACCAGAGAGGAACAGTCCCAATCTGTGTAGCGTAAAACAAACCTCCAGCTACTTACTGTTACTGTATACTTCCAGAGCTTCAGGAACAGCTTAGGCAATGGTCTAGTGCAACCTTCTCTCTACATTCATACAATATTCATGCTGTCCATTGTTCATCCACAAAATAAACTTTTATCTTCAGTGAAGTTAGAATGCATGGGCATCATAGAATTATAGAACCATTTTGGTTGAAAGAGACCCTCAAGATACCATAACTTAAATCTAGCACTAAACCATGTCCCTTAGAATATCATCCATACATCTTTTAAACACATCCAAGGATGGTGACTCAACCACATCCCTGGGCAGCCTGTTCCACTGTTTCACAACCCCTTTGATAAAGAAATGTTTCCTAATATCCAATCTGAATCTTCCCTGGTGCAACTTGAGGCCCTTTCCTCTCATCCTATCACTTGCTACTTGGGAGAAGAGACCAACACCCTCCACGCTACAACCTCCTTTCAGGTAGTTGTAAATGGCAATAAGATCTCCCCTCAGCCTCCTTTTCTCCAGGCTAAACAGCCCCAGTTTCCTCAGCTGCTCCTCATCAGACTTGTGCTCCAGGCCCCTCACCAGCTTCGTTGCCCTTCTCTGAATCCTCTCTAGTACCTCAGTGTCTTTCCTATAGTGAGGGGCCCAAAACTGAACACAGGATTCAAGGTTCGATCTCACCAGTGCTGAGTACAGTCACTTGTTGCATCAACAAGGCCTGAGTGGCTTTACCTGCTTCTAGAGATATCTAGAATTAAACTTCATGACAGTAAGTCATTCCATTACTAACTCCTTACTCTTAGAAGGAGTAATTTATTTTGTAAACTGAGACAAAGAGATTGATGGTGGGAGGATAGGAGACATTCTTAGAACACTGGTCTTCTGACTAACTACATACTAATGTTGTGTAATTACTAGAAAAGCAGCAGCAGAAGGGATAAGGAAATAATCTAAATCTTCTACCTATCTACCTTCATCACCAGAAAGCATCAAACCATCAGAAACAGAGCAGATAGATTTATTTATTTATTTATTTTAACTGCTGAGTTCTTGGAGGGATTATTTTAGAATCGTCTTATTCATTACTATTGTCAGCAACCATTAAATTTATTTAATTTAAACAGTAAAAATCCTTCCTTCTCATCCAGAGATGTTCCCAGAAAACTGAGAAATACTTCAGTTGTGACACAGAAGCACTGCTCCTTTATTGTCTTTTTATATATATATACACACTTATGCCTCCAGTCAGGTTCCTTGCTGAATCTTCTCAGCTTTTAAGGTCTCTCAGCATGTTTGTTCAGTTTATAGAAATGGTTTCCTGTTCTTCATATGAGGCAACTTACAAACTCCATTCATGCAATCAGGAACAAAATGTATGATGTTAGAGAAAAGCTGAAATATGATCTCCTGAAACGAGTAACATGTATGGCAAGAGATAGGAAACAGATTTTTTTTTTTCAGCTGTGCTTAGTCATGATCGAATTTAGCCTCTTCATAATGCTGGAGCAAGCTGACATCAAGTGTTCCATTTAGTTTTGCAAATTAGGAGGATGTTGCCATGCAGTGTGAACATAACCATTCTCAAACAATTTAGCGCTATCTTTACCAGGCTTCTTTCTACTGCTGATCAGTAAATATTCAAGCGAAACATTTTTAGGTTCATTTCTTCTAAAGCAGAAAGGCAGACAAGAGTGGCAAAAGAATCCTCTACTTGGCTTCTGAACAGTGAAGCAAACACTCAGATGGTGATTCTCCACATCTGCCTTCTAGAAAAGAAAATGCCTGCTTGAACTGCCACCAACTAATAGCTAAGTGGCAAATTGTGAAAAAAATATGGACAAAAACCCATACAGACAGCTAAAGCAGCAAGCAGAGATCCAAAATTTGTATTTGACTGATATCTTTACAAATCTGAGGGATGTATGCATGACCAATATTAAGCACAGGAGAACAAGAAACCTAATTCAGGAGTATGAAATTACTTTTTTAAAGGGTTTTGAAAAAAGCTTATAAATTAGGGTTTCAGAAGCTGCTGTCCCACAACAGTTTTCAAATTATATTTTAAATATTTAACACTTTATTTTACTTGAATAAACTTCACTTTTTCTTCAAGCTTATTAATGGTGTGTCTTTAGACAAACTGACCAACACTGGGCATGCTGTTCTAGGAACCAGTGATGAACTTGCACAGTATGCCCCTCTAACTTCAAATCTACATTTTCAGATTCTTGAGCTGTGATAACACCTACTTATGATGCAAACCAGTGCCGTTCTGTTGAGCTCATGGACAGATGAGTGGATAAAGCAAAGACACTAACATGAATTGCAGCAGTCCAAGATAAGGCCTTCACAACACTGCATGATCACTAACAAAGGAAAAATTTGCTCCCTAGAGACTGCAGGGGACACTGCTCTACAACTTTTATACAGAAAAGAAGGATTTAAATGAATGCCAACACTAACATCAAATTAAAAGATAAAACTTAAGTTTCCTCAGAGAGTCCAGCAGAACTCCGCCATGGGAGATTTCCTAGAGCAACCTGATCTAGTTGAAGACATCCCTGCTCATTGCAGGGCAGTTGGACTAAATGACCTCTGAAGGTCCCTTCCAAACCAAACTATTCTATGCTTCTATGAAAAGGGAGCAGACAGCTTCACTGCCCAGGCCAGAAAGTTCAAGGCATAGGAGTATTGTGGGCATTGATATGCCCTACTTCTTATGGAAAATAGTCATTTGCCTTAAGAAGGTTTTTTTTTCTTTGGTGTGTGGAACAGAAGATTATTCTCAAGTGGATTCTTCATAGTTACATAAAAATGTCTTTGGGGATTACTGCAGCTGATCACTGTGCTTGCTGGAGTTTGTATTGTACTGGTGAGTAATTAGAATCACAGGATTTCTGGTACCAAGGACCTTCCTTTTGCAGTTACAAAGAGATACTTCCACTATCAGGTTTACAAGTTTTAAAAATTTCTGAGCTCAACCTGTTTTTTCTGAGAGAACTAGCACTAACAAAACATCAATCAAGTCAAAACCTGCAAAAGGTAAATGCTAGAGATTGTGAACAGTACCTCAGTCAACACCTCCTGTTGGATTATCAATAAAAATAAACTACAGTTTTTAGTATTAACTGAGTAGCATTTACTTACCTGGGCAACACAAATCTTACTCAGCTTTTGATCTCTGTGCTGTGACCACAAGCCTTAATCAGAACCACAAGCAGAACTGTCCAGGTCTTGAAGCTTTTTCTCAAGAATGCTTCAAGATCTTCTTCCAATTCCCCTAAACATCCCCCAACATAAAGTACCTACTTGCCAAGTGTAACAGCTGTTATTTTTCTGAGACTGAGCCAGATTTGAACCAGAAGAAGATACGTAACTAATCACAAACTAGCTAGTCCCTGCCACCTTCCAACTGTGTTATTTGGAAGCAGCTACCCTTGACATGAAAGAGTCTCACTGCCTACTGTAGTTAGCAGTTCCCAGATGGAAAAGATGTATAGGGCACTAGCAGCAAATGCCAAAGGGAATCTAGAGCCCTTAAAAAACAAAACAAAAAAACCCCACCAAAACAAACAAGCAAACAAATGAGGAAAATGAGGAACAAGGGGGACTTTGCTCAGTGCTTAATAGTTTAGAAACTCTGTCCCTGGAGAATTCAATTCCTTCTCCCCTGATGTGTCATCCTGCTGTTTAACTACAAGCTCTGTCGATTCACAGCTGCTGCTCTGTGCAGGCCCTGGGCTGCCTTCAAAAGGAAACACGTGGAAAAGACAAAAAGCCTTTTCCCCACTCAAAATAGCAAACCCCAAGTCAGAGAGAAGACAGCAACAGAGAAGGAAGTCAGAAGTCTGCAATACACGAGTGATGACAGAGTGAGCCAAGCCAAAAGCTGTACTTGGCTGATGCTACTCTTGTTATACCAGAAGTCCCCATACAGAACAAACCATGCTTTATTCTCTACCTCGCCTATGACCCTGTTTTTACATCCAAAATGCCCTCAAGTTCCTGACATATTGTGATCCAGTCTGATCTTCAAAAGCTCAGTATAACCTACGTGTAGTCAACATGAGTCACCTAATTGGAACTGCAAGAAGAGTTCAGTTATTTGCCAACATGCATATTTTTGAAGCAGGCAAAGAAAATTTCACATTGTGTGCAGAAAACACCTTCACAGTGTTATCCATAAATGCTTGATCTTACTTCCTAACACCCTACACCTTGAAGCCATAACTACTACACCAAATAAACACATCCCAGATAAGGTTTTAAGGAGGACTTACAGGGAAAAACTGACCAGTGCAGCCTAGATTTTTTTTTCTCTCCCTAGATTTACATAGTAGCAGAGGCAGGACACTGAGCAAGAAGTGACAAAACCCACCACCTCTGAGGTTAAAAATCTCTCTGGTGTATGCCTGTTCACACTCAGAAGTGTTTCTGAAGTTGTATCAAAGTACTAAATTTTGAGTGAGAAATCAGAAGAGCTTTGAGCATTGGAACAATTACCAGCAAATTCAAAAACTTGCTAGAAGTATCCAGATAAGAAGCTTCTCTTGCCCAGGAGAAGACGCATGACATGGCATTTACATGCCACGGCTCATGGGGATTAATGGCTGTCAGCAGAAACTGCAGCTCACATGTGTCCTGAGCTAAGTGAGTAAGAAACAATTCTTATACAATGGTGCCATCAATTTATTTAGGTCCTAAAGTTCTCAAGCTGAGTGAAATGTAACAGTTAGGAAAATTTTAAGATTCACATTAGGAATCCCACTGAAAGGTATTTGGGTATTTGAAATGGAAAACTGTTACTGACTTGCCCTGAAGTTGCAGTTGTTCCATAATAATTAGGACCAGTTATTAGGAGTTAAAAAGTGGGGGAGGAAGTTTGTCTCAGCCTCATTTGGACATGTACGGATTTTGTACTTTTTCTGTACTCATCACCTTCACACCACTTACGGGGATTTGAGACTAGAAATTGTAAATCAGGAATCTACTCTCAGTCAGCAGAAAAACAGGAAAATACAAGTTCAAGCTTTTGCAAAATTCTAAGAACAAAAGCGGGAGGACAAGCGAGGTCAGTCTGTTCTTTACAGAAGCATGAGGAAATGAGAGGCAGAGCTGTGAAGACACTGAACATGCATACCCAACACATGAAGGTACATGTGGTAATCAGGAAGCTAAAACAGCAGGCTCCAGGGTCACACAGGGGGTGAAGAAGCATTTTACCCCGGACACCTTTTTCTGTAAAGAAGCTGTTCTGCAGAACAAATGGAAGTTCTCTATCCATGACTTCCAAAATAGCTAATGAGTCACTTCTATCACTTTCCACACCAACATTAAACTTGCCTTAGCAACCTAAGGCAGGCTAATATCCTGGCCAGCTTGTGAATAGTGACTTTTCTTCTTATTCTCCAGTAATCTCTTTCCACCTTGTCACAGAAACTCAGCAGACTTCAGCCTTTTCGAACACCAGCTTCCAATGTTTCCTCCCTGCAAGGACAGTATCCCTGGATCAGTACTTCTCTATGACAAATCTTATTGAAAGGAGAAGTAAAACACACAAGAGCTCCCAAAACCACAGCTTCCACATAAATAGGAAAGTATGTGATGGAAGAATCAGGAGAACAGAACTGCTAATTATTTTAAGTAACATGATCAGATAATTTAAGTTTTGCGCTGGAACATTTTTGTACAAGACCTAAATAATTAAAGAAAGGCAGACCTAGGTAGACCCTTGCAACATGCAGCAATCTTCATGACTTCACAGACTGTAAGCAAGGAATAACCACAGACAAGAAGACACAGTCTCAGCCATACTGTTTGTTATTTAGCGTGGCTGTTCTGAAACCATAGCATCTTAAAGTAGCCTTCTGAGGGTTTCCTAAGCCCTCTTAAGCCATGGCAAAGCCACAGGACTCAGTAAACATCGAGAGAAATGGGAACCGCAGAGAACTATACAAAACCTTAGGTGATTTTAGAAAACCTCTTCTTGAGATTAATTTGGAGAAGAGAAAAAGGCAACTGAAAAGACAGATTCTTTCTAACTTCATTTCAGGTTTTTGTATTCCAAACGCTCACCAAGAGCCTGGAAAAAGCCAAGGAAAGGATGCCTGGGGTCTGGCGGGAACACAGCACCATCTCGTGGATTAAAGGGAAGAAGTATAAGAAACAAGGAATAAGGATTTCAGCACTTCGGATATCTGCAGCTTGGCTTTTTGACAGTATGTTCTTCTAGCAGGTTAACAAATCTCTCGATCGAAATGGTGCTTCATAAAAAAAGTTCACTGCAGATCTATAAAGAACAAATGAACAACAACTCCCTATTTTTATCCCTCAAACTCATCACTGTTAACATAAACACTGGGGGCCTCTTCATAAATAGAGACGTGTGGGCAGACAACCATCTGTACTTAATGCTATTTGCCAGCAGGCCCAGCGCAGCTGTGAGCACCCTTTTCTTGCAAGTCTGAATCTCCTGTGCTTAAGATGGATAAAGAAAACAAGTCTCCCAATACTAAACTTGTCAGGACTAAAGACCTATACTTCCATCTCTTCAGTGCTGGAAAAGAAAGAAGCCTTTTTCCATTTAGAAGGAGGAGGTGGAGGAAACTCGGAAAGGCAGCTTATTCCACCCTTTCCAGTATTTGCTCCCAAATACGGACGTATGCTTGCAGAGTGTCTGAGAGTGAGCAACTTCAGTTACCCAGCTGGTTCACATCTTACTGGTCATAAACAAGAATTTCCTGGCACCAGCACAAGTATGAAAACCTGTTCAGTTTCTAATTCATTGACCAAACTTGGTTAAAAATTCTTCTCTAAACTAGAAAGCATCTAAGTGTCCTGGCTTCTAAAGGAGGTAGAAAATACAGGGGTCTCTGCACAGGACGATGGAGTGGATCTTACATTCTGCACTATCCCAAGTATTGTGCCACACCTAGCTCCACTTCAGCAAATACCTCCAAGTTTATTCTTATTTCATTCTAGTCTCCAGAATGTAGTTTGCTTAAACCAGGAAGCATTATGTTATGCTAACTCTGTATTTTGAACAAATCCCATAATGAGTTTAGTACAGGTCTCAAGTGTGATATTTGGGCTAAGTTCTTTGGTGTGACTAAATTAAGATTAAATTACATGAGCCATCAGTAGCAATTCTGCAGCCAAGTGGGGATCTCTGTTAGGATGCTTCCCCTGAGACAAAGCACAAATTTGTGTTCAATGTGTCCATCAGAAGTACCTCTATTCTAGCAGGATGATGTAAGGAATTTAAACCTCCAGCCTTTTCCAGGTGTGACAAATGCACAGTAAAGTCACCAGTGGTAACAAGTGGGGAAAAAAAAAAAAAAACAAAAACAAAAAACAAAACAAAACAAAAAACCCCACAAACACAAACAGAGGGGGGGGGGGGGGGGGGGGGAAACAGGCTAATAACTTTTTTTTAAAAAGGAATTTAAACACTCACAAAAACACACACACAAAAAACAAACAAACAAAAAAAGACCAAAAAACCACAAACACAAAAAAACACCAAACAAAAAAAAAACCCAAAGAACCCCCAAACAAACAAACAACAAAAAAGACAAAAAAAAGAAAAAACAAACAAACAAAAACACCACCACCACCACAACAAACCAAACAAACAAATAAGCACAAAAACACACCCTCCCGGTACAAACACTTAACTCCTACGATTTCTGTTTAAACAGCAGGAAGCACAGACAATTCTGCCTCAGTTCTTGGTATTCAAGTAACTATAACAAAATGAATTCTCAGGATATTCTCCATGGTATCTACGTAAGGCAACTCATTTACCACATATATAAGCTGCACAGCTGACAATATTGTTGTAAGTGACCAACATCATGCTCTACTAGGTAACTTTGCATGTTTCCTAGAGCCAAACATTATGCCCACTGACCTTGAGATTGATATCATCATCTCTCTTACATACACACACACATTCCCCTTTACCCAGATTTTCTCTTGCCCTATGTCACGTAGGTGGAGTGCCTACAACCATTTGCCATCAGTCAGACTCAGTTACTGCTTCTGCGAACTTTTTCTCATTCACGGAGAGCAAGGGCTTGAAAGCCAGGTCTGCCTAGCTCATTCTGCACTGGTAACACAACCAATCCAGTGTTATAACAGCAAAGCAGAAAAATTAGCCTTCGCCGATGTCAGCAGTAGCGCTGCCTTCTTGTAACCTGCAGCTGGCTTGGATCTGTAAATGAAACCCTAGTGCACAAGCACTTCTTATGACAGTCTGCATTTACAAGTAAAAGACACATAGCTGCTGAAGTCTTCAGTAGTAGAAAAAACCCAATGATATTAGCCATCTCTTCAGTATTTTGTGATCTTTAATTATGAGAGTATCTGTGGCAGATGAACTCTTTAAAGACACAGATGCTTCTAAGGGACCTAAGAAATGTATGATGGATGGCTTATGATATTTCTATTTATCCACATCATTTACCTGAGATCAGCAGGGCAGAAATGTAACAGACAGAAGGTCATTTAGTGAAAAAGAAATATGACAGATAGTTATGGGAAGCCAGCAAACCTGACACCAGCTTTGCTGTGGCCAAGCACAGCAATTAGGTTTCAGACCAGAGACAAGAGGAAGAATAGAGCTCCAACCACATTTCCTTCAAAATCAACATGCTGGAGTCTCTTTGGAAGAAAAAACTACTTATATTTGGCAGGTGTATTATTGAAGCCAAAGTCTAGTCAAGACACTCTGGTCTAGAGGTCAGTCGTATTATCTGAAACAGTTACTCAATGCACATGAGCACAACTAGTGTCAGGCTGAGGCGAGAGGCATTTGAACAAAAGCACATTACAGAGATCAGACAACTCTGCTTTCCTAGGGAAGAAGACATTTTCTTGTCTCTTTCCCCATCCCACTCAAGACCACACTCTGGAGCTGGAAACAGAGATATCTGGAAAGGCATCTCCCAGGCCAGGGTGGCCACCACTGCTCATCTCCAACACAGAAGTCCGGGAAAAGCCACAGGGAGTCTCAACACTGTGACTGAAGCATAAACCTCTAGACAGAGGAGGATGAACTAACTTAGGTCAACACTTTAAAATCAGTTATTTTCTTTTTCAGATTAAGTTCTCTGCTAATTTTCATGATAAATTCATTGTTTTGATGAAGCCAATAAATCCTGAACCTTGTTTTGAGAAAGATGAAATTAACTACATCCCATTTTTTTACTCTTTCATTTTTCCTGTTCAGAACTATTCTGAGATTTTCACTGAAATATACAAAGTTTTGCTTGCCCTAAATGCTCACTTTTCACTGATTAAACTACCACTCAAAAAAATTTTTTCACCAGTTCTATATGTTCACAAGAGTTTGAAATGAACTCACATTTAGATTTGGAAACTTTGGGCACTCATTAGCTAACTGGGGTTTCATTTAACACTTACCCTGCAGCAGAATTCATTTATTCTTGTTTGGGGTTTTTTTGGTTGTGTTTTTGTTGTTGGTTGCTTTTGGTTTTTTGTTGTTGCTGTTGGTTTTTTTGTGGGTTTTTGTGGTTTTGTTTGTGGTTTTTTGTTTGGTTTTGGTTGGTTGGGTTTGGGCTTTTGCTTGTTTGCATTTTTTTAACTAAAAAGTCAATTTCTTTCCTCAACTGGAGAAATTCATTTGTAACCCAAAATCACTAAGGACAGCAAAAGGCTCCACTGCCAGTGCCTGCACAGGCCCTGGGTGTCAGTACACAGTAGAACACCTCTACAGAGACCATCAAATCCACCAAAAAATGCTCCCCCTTGCAAAACTTGTTTCTCAGGTACCCAAGCAGTCAGTTTCAATTTGCCCCTTGAGGATCATTATTAAGACAACTGTAATTAAGGTTTTGCATCTAATCCCCAATGCTCCACAGCTGAGATTTTTACACCACCTCCTAGGTAACAACACTGCAACGTAATAAAGATATATAGATATACAGACATATACAGCTAACCCCATTGGAGAACAATAGGTATCCTTCTTCCAAAAACAAGCAATAATTAGTACATTAGTCAGTCTAGATACTGAACAAGAATCTTCTTCAGGACCTCTGACTCTTCCTGCCTTTGTTTTTTCTGTTAATCATTTCCATCGCAAAAAAACAAGATAAACATACAAGATGTCTCTCTCTACTCATCCCAGCCTCTTTACTTAGGTAGACCCAGACTTGAAGGCTCAAGAGCCAACAAGAAGAAAAAAATAAAAAAATTCTATCATTGCCTGCATCCCTCTGCATGTTGGCATCCTCTCAGCTGCCTGCACCCTATAAATATTTTATGACATATATTTGTCCATGCTAATGACTAATCTGAACAGTAGATTTCAGTCTGAGGTATAAATATATATATATATACATATATATATCTCTAAATCTTAAAAAGAAAACAGGCATATTTGATATATGAACTCAGAGAATCCCAGGCCAGATTTAATCTTCACAATACTGGCATAAATCTCAAGTTACCTCATTGAAATAAAAGGAATTACTCTGTATTTATAAATAAGTGTTACTAAAAATGAAGTCTAGTCTATAAAATGCAAAGACCAACTCCAATCACTACTTCTCTGTTCTCACCCATTAAGGCAGGGTCTTCTTTGCAAACTGTTTTCTATGTATTAATAAATACCTTGGGAAATAAACAATAATCACCTTGAGGACCTTAAAGGAATAAGAATACAGCATGTGGTACAACTCCATACTATCCAGGAAAAAATTAAGTTAATCCCATCCCATCTCATTAATACCATTACACTCCACTTATCACACATCAGACTTGGAGCAATGGCCTAAAAGCAAAGGTATCTAACTCAATTGGGTACTGCGGAGATGGGAGAGCACACAAAACCCAGCTGGGGCAAAAAGGGAACTAGAGATTATTGCAAGTCAGAGCTTCCATGCAGGACATTAGGCTCAACATCAGAATCAAATTTTCATAATCCACAGTGCCAGTTATGGCAGATTCATAAGAAAGTGGAGACAATCAACGCCACCTGTGCTGTCACCTGGATTGGTGACTGGGGTTATCCTGCTGCAGATCAGCAACAACTGCAAGAAGATGAACAGGCTTTTGCAAGGGATTTTCCCTTCATGCAAAAGTACAGGTACCATCTAAATACTATGTGGCATCCAAAATACCTCATGTTGATGAAATGGTAGCTGCTGTGAGATTCACCTAAAGTATTTGGGCAACACAATCAATGATAGAAGTTTCATAGCAGTACGCAAAACAAAAATTCACTTAAAATAATGGTTCTTAAGCTCAGGGTGACTTTTGCCTACAAAATCTAACACTACATCTATTTGCCACTAGCTTCTGAATTCAGTACTCTACCATCTTCTGTGGAAAAGCTGATATAAGAACAAAAGAATCTTTAAAGAGTGAAATTGTTACTCAAAGCCTATTGTGGTGTTTTCCTGAGGTTTTACATTTACTGCCTCTTAAAGCAAATATGAACATGTGCAGGATATTACAAGGAAAAAGCTACATTAAAAATTAATCACATCTTTGTTACACTTGACAATTTAGAACACTTAATTTATTAACTTACATTTACTGCAAAGATGTGCTTAGAGAACATCATCATCTGCAAATAGAGCTTGGGGTGACAGAACAGAGACTCCTACTTTGCTGTACCACACTTCTGTTACTGCTGTCAATTTACATCAATGTCTGTTCAGAAACCACACCCTGGGTGTGCCATTCATGAAGGAACAGTTTCACAATCCAGCTCTTTCATGGGGCAAAATACTCAGTACACAGTACCACTCATTCAGCTACTGATAACATGAAGAGTGATAATTATCACCATGACCACCAAAAAGTATCATATTAAAAAAAAATACTGTCAAAGAGAGCAGAGATCACAAGGAACAAAATTATGGCAAGAAGCTTCTGTGACATGTTTATGAAAATGGCATAGCTGCTGCACCCTGTCAGGAAGAAAATTAAATAAATGCTTGAACTGCTCAAAGGTTAGTAACAGAAGCTGTAATCACTGCCACCTGCAAAAAGTCCCTCTCCTTCCATCCTATGGAAGTCTGTAGCACAGCTGGACCATAGTTTATATGCTGACAGCAGCCAGGTGTGCACAGATATCAGTGACTGATTGCAGCTCTCATCCTAAATGCTCCTTCTGCCAAGCTGTTGAAGCAATCGTAATTAAATTACTCACTAGAGAGCTAGCTGCATTTTGGGGATCACAAAAGGATAAAGTTAGCTACCTTTCACAATTGAAAAAAAGAAACACTTCTCTGTCAGGGCACATTGAGAAGCTGAAAGATGCAGGAGAAACAAGTCCAAAAAGCACCCGTCACTCAAATTCCCTCTTTCTCAACCAAAACAGGGACATCCAGATTTCTCCCCATGATGTTGACCACACTACCCATCGTGGATGACTCCCAAAGGAAACATGGGGCAAGCAAGCTTTTGATCTGCAGCCTGATCTGATGTTTTACAGCTGTTACTCAAGGAAGGAGAAATGCCTTTCAGTACACAGAAATGCAACAAGCATTCTTAAACCCTTCAACTGTGAAAGCAATTATGTAGTGGGTTAATACTGCACATCAAAAAAGTTCATACTGCTTTATTAAGAAGTAGCAATAGATCCTTGTCCTAAAGATGTTACAGGTCTTGGAGTTGCAGTGCAAATGAAAGTAAACAGTAGTAAGAAGGTTAAAAGCAGGGTTCACAACCCAAATCACAATGGTACAATTTACATCATGTATTAAAGTGCACAGTTCCCTCCCCTTTTATCCCAGTTCTCAGGGGATAAGGTCATTCAGAGACAGAAGACACTAGAGGCTTAGGGTAGAAACTGAAAATGAACCATCAGCCAGATAACATTAGTTATTGTAGAGGGCATGTAAAAGAGCGCTGAATTAGTGAGGGCAAAGCATGAGGAGGGAAGTAAAAAGTAGGTAGGGTGCCTGACCTGCTGTAATGAAGTATGATTCACTCAAGATAAATCAGAGGTGACTCTTGCTTCATGTAGGGCAGATGTCTCTGTAGTATCAAAGGCAAATCCCTAAGCGTGCTGATATTTAAATAGCTGACTGGTTCAGCCACGCATGATTAATGAAGTCTATGCAGATTTATTTTCTACACACTAGCAACCTCTTGCTCTCTGACTCAGTAAGTGATAAACTGGGCACATTAGCAATAAACGGGTGATAATTAAACATGAACAATGAAGAGGGTTTCTGTAAGTAAATTAAGCTGAGCATGCTAGCATTGACATTAAGGGAGGTCACAAAGTCTGGACAGAAATCAGCCCAGACAGTGAAAAACAGAAAATACTGAGGGAGAGAGAATAGGGTCAATCTCCAAACTAGGGGTCTGAATCCTGCCATGGAGATAGCTGTAACTGCTCAGTAAAACAGACAACACAAGTGTGGAATGCAAATGGCTCATGAGCACTTCAGAACAAAGCCATCACCACAAAGTATAACAACAGTTAACTACTTCAGCCATTTGACCTATTAGCAGTCTCTTCTACTGATTATTCTGCCATGCTCTTTAAGCAGGAGTGAAAGAAACTGGTTCTGCCACTGCCTTTTTGCAACCTAGTCTACAGACTATGCTCCAGAAGCATGAATCCACTTAGGTACTCATTCACTGTTTAACAGAAGGGAGAAAAAAGGAAGGGCATTAGTGGAAGAGGGATGGGTCTTGTCTGACCTGCCTGGGACCTCACCTAGAACACACATGGCAAAGAGGTCAGCTTCAGCCTTACTCGTTCAATCCAAAATACTTATTGGTCTTAAATTTGTTCTGCTAATTTTGATACCCTTCATTTTAAGCCAAGAAAAAAAAAAATGCTGGCTAGTAAGTAAGCCTCACTCACTGTGATTACAGAACAGAAGTTATCAAAAGCTCTTCCTGTGACAGTGCTACATTAATGAACAAAAGAGCAAAATCACCATGACTCCCCTGTCCCTTGATTCCTTCCATCCTCCAAACGTGATTCACAGAAAAGGATCTTGGAAGAAAAACGTGATTTATTACACAGAAAGAACAAACAGCCTTATATATTACCTCTCCCCCATACAAAAACAAACACCAACAAAAAACAAACCCAAAACAAAACAAAAAATAACAACCACCACCAGAAAAAACCCAGGCAATACATAACCAAACATAAGTAAATTAACAAATAATCCCCCTAAAAAGCCAATCAATAGTCAGCAGCTAGACTTAACTGTTGTAACAACAACAAAGACAACGCTGTTTGAAAAAGTGTTTTATACTCTGCCTTCTCATTGCTGCAGGTTATTGATCTTTTACAGACAGTCTACACTCATACATACTTGTGTTAGCCTGGCAATTTCTTCTGCAAACTTGACCCTCAGTGTTACCCATCTGCATGAGGCACAGAGTAACAAGCAGTGTTTTCTACGATCTAGTTTGACATACATATACCATTCCCATTAGCTAGATTGCTGAAGACTTTTTTTAATGTATTCTGTCTGTGCAGAAAATGTCATTGTTTGACCACATAGACAAGATGATTAATAAGTTAAAGAGGCTGTAAAGCTGTTCATAGGACAACGGTTTAAATACTGCCACATCTTGAAGTCTTTAACTACCATGTTTTCATTTCATGTCCTGGTGAAGAACAGTGACAGACAGGATGGAGTTCCTCGCAGATGCAAGACGCTTCGTTAACACTGTGGATTAACTTCTAATTCTCATAACTCACCTGCTCATAGTTAGACATTTGAACAGTCTAAGCAACAGTTTGGCATACCAAGGTTGTTTAATATCCCCAGTTATCAACTACAGTGTGTTAATGCTGATTTCCTACATCTTAGAGTAACAAACAAGTTCCAAAAATAGGTTGAAATCCCTGATTTATGGAATGTGATGCTGGATGGATTAAAACCTCTCTAAAGACTGAAGAATGAGGAACAACTTCAAAAAATTAAGAACAGATCTTACAAAGCAAGAACAGAACTTGCATATCCAAAATAGTACCATTGCTTCTATTTCCATGTTTCTCTACAGGTGTTAGTACTGGATGACAAGCAGGGCAGACCTTTAAATTTACTTTTGTACAACAGACTTCTCAAATACATTTTAGGGAAGGAGCGTGGGGTTTTTTGTTGTTGTTGTTAATATTGGTACAAGGAATGATACACCTTAACACGAAGGATATTAAAACTGAATGAATGCCTCCATAGCTTCCATTAATTTCTTATTCTGAGGAATCCTGATTCCTACAGGGTAAAAACACCATCTAAAACAGAGCTACACAACACCACCTGAAAATTAAGGTTGCATCATCCTTTCCACTAAAAGTTTAAATCCTTGCCTTGTTAAACACTAGTGAATCTACAAATGTGTCTAGAGACATACAATGTGCATCTCTGCCACCTGTGCTTCTCCTTCACCTTTCAGAAACAGCAGTTTCAAGCCAGTTGCATCTGAATTTAGAAGCTTAATGGCCCAGCCCTGTGACAAAAATAAAAAAGCAAAAACATAGGGGCACACCAAGCTTTCTTGGGTATTGATAAGACCAAATGACTTTGCAAAGCTTATGCTAGCAAATAAGAAATCACACCAACCAACTGGAGACGATCTAAAGAGATCATCAAGAATAATTTAAGAGAATACCAGACCAGAATTTATCTATCTCAGAGGCACTGAAATACTTTGCATCGAACACCTAGAAATGCAAATTTTCTAGTGTGGATGCTTGAGTTGATTAAAAGAAAGACAACATATTCAGTTAGTCCTGCTCTTGCTACTGTTTCAATTGTGTAAATCTAGACTTGTTATATTGACTTAAACATTTCATATCTAGATCAGTAGGAGACCACAATTTGCTCATAAAATAGAAATAGCCATCTAACAATTAATAGAATTATACTCCTGTAGCACAAAAACGTTCTACAAAAGAGCCTGATGCAATAATAGCAAGGATTTGGGTTCCACAGAAGTTCTCTCTCTCTGACGTTACTTGCACTAAAATCCAGTCTAATAAACAATTTAATTAACATACTAGTGCCTGTATTTCCATTAGACTTCGGTATAACAACAATCATATCTGACAGATAGGAACAGGATGGAAGCCTTTTCCCTTTCCACAACACTCAGTGCTTCATAACTTCATCAGGCAACCATGAGTAGAACTAGGTCTTCAGTGTCCTGATACAAGGTAAAGACTAAACAAACAAACAAAAACACGAACAAAAAACCACACCAAAACAACCCACACCACAAAAAGATGTCATACGCACTTTTTGAAGATCCTGCTCGAAGTCTTCTTGCGTTCCAGAAGGAGTCCACGTGACCTACCTTTGGAGACCATTTTGAAACCCACATCTTCCTGTGAGCATTTCTACATCACCAGCCAGGCCTGACCCTGCGAGGCTGGCTACTACATTGCCCACATCACCCCATTCATATCAAACCCCCATCACTACTCTATGTGTTTTCCAGCTGCCAGCTCCAAAAATCACACAGGAATCCCCAATTACACGCACAGGAACCTGGCCTGCCAACACTTCAGAGCCTGCACAAAGTAATTAGCAACAGCATAACAAGGGCACTGTGGCATTCCAGAGCTGTGAAGCCTAATACAACAGGAACAAAACCAACAGTATCAATAATCACTTCAGATATTTCCAGGACATGTACTTAAATGTAGCCCAGCAGGTTTCAAAGTGGCATTTATTTCACACAACGGGTTTATTAGTAAGTCTAAACTGAATGACTGAACAAGTAGCCCGAAAATAGGAAACAAAAATGCAGATAATCGGAACCAAATCTTGTAGCTCCCACATGAAATGTTTCTTCTGGACCCAAAGGAGTCATTCTGAACTCTAAAACACCCTAAAACCGTATGTGTCATTACAGCCTATAAATCTGTGTCTGTAGTACCCTTCTCATACAGCCACTGTCAAAGCACTAAAAATGACAGGCCTTTTCCAAAACCTGTTTAGGAGAACTACACTAAGAGAAAGGGGACACCAATGCAGATAACAAATTTTATAAATGATTTAGAATAGCAGGTTTTTGGCCTTCAGCAGAAACTGACTGTCACCCCATGTTAAACAGCTTGTCATATGCGCCATCAGTTCAGCCTCATCTCAAAACTTCTAGGGCGAGGGTTGCAGATACAACAGTGTTGTGGCATCAATATTGCAAGAATCTTGCTGAAACCACTAAAAAGTCTGTTGCAAATATTCTTAATTAAAAGCAGCAGCTTTTGAGATGCAGGTGGTCAGAGTGGACTATGAGTCCTTTCTGGTCTTAAAATTTACACGCACAATGAAGGAAATTATTGAAGCCTACCACTATGCTTTCTACAGCAATCATAACGTACTCCTTTGTTCCCTGCCTTGGAAGCGGAGGAAGAAGGGAACTGTCGCCTTAAATAACAGAAGTGGGGAGAGAGTAAAGCTGAACTGATCTGCTCCCTCCAGGCAGAAGCAAAGGCCATATCAGGATGAGCAGAGGGAATATCTGAAAGCTGATTATCTACCCCCTAAAGGAAGACCTTGGGGTTTTGTTCAATTATTTTATCAGGGATCTTAATAGTAATTGGCCAAGAAAAAAAAAAAATCCAATGTTTTGAGATGAAGCAAATCAACATGCCAAGCAGCACAACACTGTTGCTGTATGTTTAATTGAACAACTGGTTTTAACTGAACATTCGAGCAAACAGCACCCAATTTTTCATCTCCACATGCAGCTAGTAATTCAGTAGAACACAATCTTGAACACTGCTCAGCAGTTTTGCATGGATTCCTTATCTTTGTCACCAAAATTTGAATGAAAACCTCAAAGCATAATTCAGTACGCAAAGCCTAGATATTTTGTACCTATCTAAACATTACACACAAAACATGCAAGTCATTCCCAGTTTCTCTAAATCAGAAAATCCATATCCATTAGCATCAATTATCATGATTAGTCTGGTTGAGTTAGCTTTTTTTAAAAAAAAAAAAAACACCAAAAAAAAACCAAAACACCACACATACCGAATTGCATATTTTCATTTTAACAAGGAAAAAATAAAAACAAACTGCTGTATGCTTCAAATAAACTTCCCAGGAAAAAAAGTTTGACACTGTAAGTAAAACCAATAACTAATAATGTGTTCTCTGTTCTCTCATACATCAAAACTCACAGCTCCCCAGTCCAGTGGAAAAGTCTACTTACGGTCATTACACTGGCTCCCAGAATATGAAGTCATGGAGCAATCACAAGTGAACCCTTCCCACTGCTGGTTACAGATACCCTGATTTGCACAGGAATCTTCCTGACAGGTAGTGCTTGGTCCTGGAAAAGGGATGACAAGAAAAGGGTGGAATAAAGTTGAGAGCATAATTCTTTAGCTACAATTCATCATTAACATCCTCATGCAGAAGAAAAAAGGCACTAACCAAACATGTTTCCATTCTTGGACATGCAACAAACTCAAGTAAAAAGAGCACAAAGACAAGTGTACACTCCATGACAAAAGAAGCAAATTATAACACAGAGCAAGGAAGAGCAGACAGCAACATATTCCCTCTTAGGCAGGCCCAACTCATACATTCAGTGCTTGCTCAAATAAATTTACTGTAAAATATAGTGTGATACAAGGATAACAAACCCTGCCAAGTTGCTGTGCTTCACTGGAAGTTAGATCGGCTTGTGAAAATGCCAGCTAAGAAACGAGACCATGAACAATGCTTCATTCTACCCAAAGAACCCTGATACATGGATTCAAACGGAAGTTTTGAAACCTCAGTTAGATACCATAGGTTAATAAAAAAAAATAAAAAAAAATAAAAAAAAAAAAAAAGACCCAGACCCATTACATAGGTTCCTCTGTAAATAGGTCAATAAAGCCCTCAGAAAGGCATGGCATTAGTCCACAATACTTCTCTATCCTGGACTGGTTTCCACAGCCCCTCTGGGAAGCAGAGAGGGAAGCAGTCCCTACTAAAAGAACAGCCTTTCATTGTTCTGTGATTTGGAGCTAATAGTTGCTATCCTACTTAGATAAACCTTGCAAAGACAACCCAAGAAACAGGCAAAAAAGTGAGCTTCAGATCAGAGGGACTCTGAATGACAGCTAGTATGTCATCCACAAGGAGGTAGGTGGATTCTGAATCACTTGAGAGCAAAAGTGAAGCTGCAAACCACAGATTATAAGAACACAAATTTAGAAGTTACTTCCTGGGAAAGCATTTTATCTTCAGCATTCTAGACAAAGGTACGCTGCTCCTATTGTGCAGTGCTTCAAATAAAACACATAACTATAGCTAACATACCTACCATTCTATACCTTCCACTTGTTGGAAAAGAAATAGAGTAGAAGTTGCTGAGCTAGCAGTTGTGGCAAAACTGTGTCCTGTGGATGAATTTTGCTTATTACAATCTCATTATAATACCAAAACACACCTCCATCCCAAAAGCTACCTGACTCCCTTTTACCTTGAGCATGCTCTCTGAATTCTTTTAAGTCTATACCTTTAAAATCAAAACAAGAGAACTTAATATCTATCAATAACAAAGATAAGTCTGACTAGAGTCACTCCGGCTCCACCTAAACACAGAAAATAGTATAAAATACCCTGATGACGGGAAAGGCAGGGAAGACACCATCACTTAGAAGTCAAGGAGACAGCATCACGGACTTCCAGGATCAGTCGATGGGCTAAACCTCTCTTCCCCACCCATGGGGATGCCTTTGGGTAGGACTTGCACGTCTGGTTATACCACGTGTTTCCCCAGGAAACAGAAAACAAGCTTGTTTTTGTAATCATGTTATTAGCACTACATAGTCATCTTCGAATATACATTTGGTGCCAACGTGTATTTTGCAGATGGTATACTTTATCACCAGCAATCTAAAAGAACTTGTACCTGTTGCTTTAATAAATCTATTTGTGAATCTAGTAGTGATAATTCCTCATTAGATGCGCTTAGACATATAGTATACGTTATACTATTAGTAAATCTGTGTAAGTGGGTAAGTTCAATGACCACAACCCAACCTGGCACTACAGGCAAATCCATAATTGTGTGAATTTAATGAGGCTGTTGAGCACAATCAGACTTATAGTGCCAACTTGAGATCATTTTCCTTTAATTTGGCATCACTCAGAAGCTAAGCTCAGCCGCCCTCACCCCCCAGCAATATCTGAGGACAAGCTGGAATGCTAGGGGATTTAGTTTCTGCCAAATTAACCCTTTTAATGAAACAGTACCTTCAAGTCCTTCTCCTTCTTGGCTGCTCTCAATCCCTTCATCCCCCAGCCAGTATTGATACTGGAGTTGCCCTGATCTAGGTGCGGGACCCTACACTTGGCCTTGTTGAACCTCATGAGGTCCATTGGGCCCACTTGAGCCATGCCATGATGTTCCCAACAATTCAAAGATGAAGTTAGCAATGGACACTTATAGCTTTTTAGTTCCTGCTCTTCCCACCAAACTGCAAGAACAGAATGGGTGAATTTCTGTAGCTTTTTAGCTGTGTTTCTTTACGTCTCTCCTGCAATGAGAAGCAACATGTGACTATCAGTAGACAGAGAATTTAACTGAACATTAACAAAAACCTGAGTTTCATTCACAATCTGTTTTACTGTAAAAAACAAAAAAATAATCACAGAATCACACAATGTTAGGGATTAGAAGAGACCTCAAAAGATCATCTAGTCCAATCCCCTTGATGGAGCAGGAAGACCTAGATGAGGTTACACAGGAAGGCATCCACACAGGTTTTGAATATCTCCAGAGAAGGAGATATTCCACAACCTCCCTGGGCAGCCTGTTCCAGTGTTCTGTCACCCTCACTGAGAAGTTTCTTCTTATATTTAAGTGGAACCCACTGTGCTCCACTCTGTACCCACTGTCCCTTGTCCTATCATTGGTTGTCACCAAGAAGAGCCTGGCTCCATCCTTGTGACACTCACCCTTTATATATTTATAAACATTAATAAGGTCACCCTTCAGTCTTCTCCAAGATAAAGAGACCCAGCTCCCTCAGCCTTTCCTCATAAGGGAGATGCTCCACTCCCTTCATCATCTTCACAGCTCTGTGCTGGACTCTCTCCAGCAGTTCCCTGTCCTTCTTGAACTGAGGGGCCCAGAACTGGACACAATATTCCAGATGCGGTCTCACCAGGGCAGAGTAGAGGGGGAGGAGAACCTCTCGCAACCTACTAGCCGCCCCCCTTCTAATACACCCCAGGATCCCATTGGCCTTCCTGGCCACAAAGGCACAGTGCTGGCTCATGGTCATCTTGCTGTCCATCAGGACCCCCAGGTCCCTTTCCCCTACACTGCTCTCTAATGGGTCATTCCCCAACTTATACTCGAGTTGTTCTTGCCCAGATGCAAAACTCTACTTTTACCCTTAGTATATTTCATTCAGTTTTCCCCCACCCAGTTCTCCAGCCTGTCCAGGTCTCCCTGGACAGCAGCACAGCCTTCTGGTGTGTCAGCCACTCCTCCCAGTTTGGTGTCATCAGCAAACTTGCTGACAGTGCACTCTATTCCCTCATCCAAGTCATTGATGAATATGTTGAATAGTACTGGTCCCAGTACTGACCCTTGAGGGACTCCACTAGATACAGACCTCCAACTAGACTCTGCCCCATTGACCACAACTCTCTGGCTTCTTTCCTTCAGCCAGTTCATAGTCTACCTCACTACCTGATCATCCAGACCACACTTCCTCAGTTTAGCTGCGAGGATGCTGTGGTAGATGGTGTGAAATACTTTACTGAAATCAAAATAGAACACATCCACTGTTTTACTATCATTTATCCACCTGGTTACGACCTCATAAAAAGCTATGAGGTTGGTTAAGCATGACTTTCCCTTGGTGAAGCCATGGTGACTGCCCCAAATACCCTCTTATCCTTGATATGCCTTGAGATGGCACCAAGAATAAGTTGTTCCATCACCTTTCCAGGGATGGAGGTGAGGCTGACCGGTCTATAGGACCCGGGTCCTCCTTCTTGCCCTTTTTGAAGACTGGAGTGACATTTGTTTTCCTCCAGTCCTCAGGCGCCTCTCACATTCCCCACGACTTAGCAAAGATGATGGAGAGTGGCCTAGCAATGACTTCAGCCAGCTCCCTCAGCACGCATGGGTGCATCTCATCAGGACCCATGGATTTATGGATGTCCAGTTTGCTTAACTGGTCCTTAATCCAGTTCTCATTAACCAAAGCAAACTCCTCCATTGTCCTGACTTCCTCTGGGGCCTCAGGGGTACAGGGCTCCTCAGGACAGCCTCTGGCAGTATAGACAGAGACAAAGGTGGCATTCAGTTACTCTGCCTTCTCTGTATCATCTGTCACTAGGGCACCCACCTCATTCATTAGTGGGCCTACACTGCCTCTAGTGTTAGTTTTATCTGCCATGCATTTGAAGAAGCTCTTTCTGTTGTCCTTGATTGCTCTTGCAAGGTTTAATTCTAAGGAGACCTTAGCTTTCCTAGTTACCTCCCTGCATTCTCTGACAACCTTATATTCTGACAGCCTTATATTCTTCCCAAGTGGCCAGCCCCTCCTTCCATGATCTGTAGACTCTACCCTTCCACTTGAGCTTACCTAGCAGTTCCCTGTTTAACCACACAAGTCTCCTGGCTCCCTTCCTTGACTTCCTACCTGTCGGAATGCTCTGATCTTGAGCTTGGAAGAAGCAGTCCTTGAACGCTAACCAACTCTCTTGGGCCCCTTTACCTTCAAGTACCTTGTCCCATGGGTACATGGGACCTAGCCATTGCTTGAAAAGGCCAAAGTTGCCCCTACTGAAGTCCAGGGTTGCAATTCTGCTTAGAATTCTGTTCCTGCCACATGACATCGCTGCAACCAAGGCAGCCCTCAACTTTTACTACTTCAACCAGACCCTCCTTGTTAGTGAGGATGAGATCCAGCAGTGCTCCTCTCCTAGTCGGCTCATCCACCATTTGCATCAGGAAGTTATCATCAATGCACTAGGGGAACCTCCTAGACTGTGGCTGGCTGGCTGAGCAGTCCTCCCAGCAAACATCAGGGAAGTTAAAATTCCCCACAACAACCAGGGCCTGCAATTGCAAGGCTGCTTGCTCTCTCTGTAGAAGGCCTCATCAACTTCCTCAGTCTGATCTGGTGGCCTGTAATAGACACACACAACAGTACCACCCCTGCCAGCCTGCCCCTGAATTCTCACCCACAGACCCTCAACTCGGTCCTCATTCACCCCTGGACAGTACTCAATACATTGTAGTTGCCCTCTCACGTAAAGAGCAACTCCACCACCACGCCTGGCTGGCCCATCTTTCCTGAGAAGGACATAGCCATCCGTGACCACATTCCAGTCATGTGAGCTGTCCCACCATGTCTCCATAATTACCATCAGATCATAATCTCCTGACCAAACACAGGTTTCTAACTCCTCCTGCTTATTCCCCATGCTGCGTGCTTGGGTGTACAGGCATTTCAGAGAGCAAGCTGAGCACACTGATTTCACCCTAGCGGGGTGGGAGACCTCCCAGTCTTCATCAACACTAGAGTGCTGCCCCACTGGTGCAAGCCCAGCTACAACTCCATACCCCTTCAAATCTAGTTTAGAGCTCTCCAAGTGAGCCCTGCTAATTCCTGTCCCAGCATCCTTTTGCCCCTGTGATATAAACCTTTCCTGTGTATTACTGTCTGGACTGGAGTATTATAAAACCAGCCATTATCAAAGAACCCAAAGCCCTGCCTGTAGCACCAGTCTCGTAGCCAAGCATTTATGGACTGGATCCTTCTATTCCATCCCAGGTCATCACCCAAAAATGGAAGGAGGGAAGAAAAAAAATCACTTGCACCCCAGACTCTTTCACCAACTGTCCCAAAGCCCTGAAGTCTTTCTTCATTGCCCTCAGACTACGGGATGCAGCTTCCTCCCCACCTGTCTGGAAGATCAGCAGTGGGTAGTAGTCTGTCGAGTGCACCAGGTTGGGGAGTCCCCTGGTGATATCCCTGATCTGGGCTCCAGGTAGACTCCACACTTCCCTATGATGAGGATCAACTCTGAATATTGGGCCCTATGTTCCTCTCAGAAGAGAATCACCTACTACAATTACCCTTCTTTCTTTCTTATCAGAGGCAGTCTTGAGGTGTGGTGTCAACTGCCTCTTCCTTTGTGACCTTATAGACAGGCCTTGCATCACATCCTCACTTACCTCTCCTTCAAGATCCAGGGACTCAAACCTATTACAGAGGGGCATCTGGAGAAGCAAAGCAGGCAGGGAGGGGCGTCACCTGTGACACTAAACTGGGACTTGCTTCCAACCTTCCTCATCTTTTTGGTCTCCTGCCCCCACCTGACAGCAACAGGGCAGGGGCTGTCTCAGGTATCCCCCTTCTGCCCAACAGAGTGGGGGGTCCGTCACCTTTTGGGGGGGTATCTCCCTGGAGTCTTTCTAGCCGGAACACCAAGGAGTAAATCCACCAGTCAATCTCCTTGTCACACTCCCTGATGGTCCTCAGTCTCTCAACCTCCTCCTTAAGTTCCACCACCATGCTGAGCAGATCTCCCACCTGCTCACACCTCACGCAGGTGGAATGCTGCCTCTCTCCCGCAGCAGCAGCCTCTGGCACTCCCTGCAGCCAGACACCTGAACAGCCACAGATCGGGGCAGGTCCTCCATCTGGGTCAACACAGTCTTTTTGGGGCAAGCTCTCTCTCTGGAGGAGACCATGGTCAGCTGCAGTCTGAGAGACTGCCAATAGGTGAGATGGTCTACTCAGCAAGGAGGGACACAACCTCTGCACCCTGCTGCATGAGCTACTGCACCCGCTGCTGCAGCACAGTGTGGGTGGTACTCACAGCCTCACACGTTGGTGTCACCTCCCAGCGCCTGGAGCGCTGCCCTTCCTGAGGCTTTTTCAAGGTTGGGGCAGGGGTGTGATCACCGTTACCCTGGCAATGCCCACACCACATCAGCCACTCTCACAAGAGCTGCTGGGTGCTGCCGGGTCCTGAAACGCTCCTGTACCTCAAGATGTGCTGCCGCAGCTCCGGCTGCGCTGGCTCTGATCATCCAACCTTAGGGACTGAGTGCTAGTTTCAGGTTTCGACCAGTTTTAAATCTCCCACTGTTACTGTGGCAACACCCACACCCCATCAGAAAATCAAAACCCCAAAACCTCTAGGTAGAAGTGGAAGTGTGGATAACAAAAGCAAACAACAAAACCCCTGTAAGAAAATTCACCTATTGAAATGAGGTGGTGGCAGCAGCCACAGCAAGAAGCCAGTGTGTTACCATACTGAAACAAAGTTGAGCAGCAATTTTCCACACTTTTCTCCTGCCCTCCACCTTTTCTACCCATCCACCTGACTCTCATTTGCAGGTGTTTGAATGCCAGTGGTCTCACTGGCACTGTGTGAAGCCAACAGATCACTTCTAGGACTACAACAGTGCTGACAGATGTTACAGCTTCTTCAAGTGTACACACTTCCCTCCTGCCTTTACACTTATAAAATAAATAAATGTAGCTATATGGATACACATGCCTCAGGTTAGGGTCTAACACTTGCTTCAGACTTACTTTGGCCCAGTAAAAGAAGGGATGACATTTAAGAGTCTGAAACAGAGTATTAGTTGTCATTTTACCTGAAATAGCTGAGCTGAGGATAAGGAATAAGGAACTGATACTTCTCCTGTACCTTACTATCCCATTATCTAGCCTCTAATCCTAAATAAGAATGTCATTAGTCCTAGAGGTATAAACAGAAACTTACGTATGCTTAAAAAAATAAAAACAGAAAGCAATTGTGACCCTATGCAAACCTGCTACAGCATCAAGTGTAAACACCATTACATAGAAGCAAAGCAGAACAGCATTTTCAATGCCAATAGTTCTCCTCTTTTCCTGCACTCTTCTGAGAATAATGGATAACTGGACTTGACAGCAGGTGTCATCCAACATGCCTATCTCTTGTCTAGGTGCCACAAGAGAAAGGACCGGTACTCTACCCAAGGAATAAGACTACATGAGGCCTAGAACTTGTGCTTTGAGGTGCTCATTGAGAGAGTTCAGACAGCCAAAGGATCTAAATTCATGACCCATACTGTGGTTTCAGAATTGTATTTTACAGAAACCAACTCTGAAGATGAACACAGAACTTCCCAAGCATCCAGAGGAGGAGGGGGTGGAAGGGCGGGTGGGGCAGGGGTGGGACCCAAAACCAACCAAACAAACAATGAGGAATTTTGAAAGCCTGACAACACCACAAGGAAGCTCAAAGTCTGGTCTGCCTCCTTTAGAGTTAGTTGTGACAGCACAGCATAGATTCTGGGTATTATGCTTTGCTTCACTCCTTAGTACTATGGGCCATATAAATGGTAAAAGGATCTTTGTCTCTGAGAGTTCATCTACTCCTGCTGCTTACAATCCTTGCCTGATGTCATAATCCATCATCTGTGACAAAAGAATTTTGTTCAGAGCAACTAACAAGGATGTCACAGAGGATTAGGATTTTGGATTAAGGAGCAAAGCGACAGAAGCACAGGAAGGCTTATAAAACATGAAGATTGTGTTACCACGCACATGCCCTTCAGTGCTAACAAACAAGGAAAGAGAAGATGACAGACAATTTATACTATACAGTAGAATTGGTTCTAAAATACCAATGCAATCAGGGTCCAGGCCTATTTTTAATCTTATTCCTTTGGCAACACTTACAGCAGGAAGTATTTAAAAGCAAAGTTTCAGAAATAGTCTTCACTTAATAATCTGAGATACATCTGATAAATCACACCATACTTTTAACTAATAAAATATCCACACTGACTTAAATTTTCTCCTTAAATTGCCAACACACTAACAAGACTTGCTAATTCTGTTGAATGCATTTTTGTTCAAAAACGTTAGTTTTGTTGTCTGCAGCTGGGCTCGGTGCATTGTCTTCCTCATGACACATGCACAGTGTCATGGAGATTGAGTGGGCAGTAGGTATAGAATAAAAATGGAGATGTCCTCAGTGTAGATGAGCATCCCCCACTAGCAGAAATTTGACTTGCTCTGTCTTCTGTTCAGACTAAGCCTATCAACAAAGCCAGCTGCTAAGGAACATGAGATGGCAAAGCAGAATTCTTCAACAATGTCCATTTGATCTCTATTTCTGCATCACTCAATTTTACTAGAACAGCTCAGTATATGAGGACTTGCAGGATCTCAGATGTTGTTGTGTCTCCCTCCTTGGGAAGGAGTCCAGTATTGCACTTTTCTTCCAAGTTTCCCAGCTAGAAGTATGGTTTGTTTGTTAGTTTTACCACTAAGTATTTGAAGAAAATGACCTTAGAAGAGTATAGTAGCCAGATCTCTTATCCATATTCTGCTTGAAAAGATTACTTTGTCTTACTAACTCTTTCCTGCAGTTTCAACTGTGTGGCAGGTTTCTCTTTGCCCTGAAACGAAAAAAATTTAATTTACTGCTGCACATTGCTGAAACTGCCATGTTTCATCCCACAGGTGGGCACATTTCACTGGCAAGAGAAGCCATTCCTGCTGTGTCATTTGAAAGCTCTTTGCAGAGAAAAGAACTTGAGGAATAAAAGACAGTATTGTGTCCATCATTCTTCCGAGTTACATGAGGAATCAGTTTCTTTGTGCAAGAGCAGCAGGATTATAATACAACTGCTTTGTGCTTTGATCATAACTAGCAATAAGCATCAAGCTACACACACCGTTTTTGCTCTTGCACACAACACCTTCCTTCACACATTGAAAATTAATTCCTATTGAAAAGAATCTACCATTCGTATTAAATGAAGTGCTCATACACATGCTGGTGAGGAAAAAAAATAATCCAAACAATACAACAAAAAGTCAACTGCATAAAAGGGAGTATGCCTGGACCTGAGATGTAACAAGGGACAGGGAGATGCAAATGAAGTAGAGGAAGTAAACAGAAGTATTCAGACATTCAGACACAGAAAATAAAAGCAGAAAGGAAAAACTGAAAGGCCTGTATGTGAACAAGAAAAATACAGTTATAGTAATTGGAAAAACACCCTTCACGACTGCAAATCACAGCAGTACAACAGTACAAGGCTTCATGGCCCATTCTGAAATAACCAAACCTATTTAGCAAAGGTTGTTTTCCTGAAAAGCCACTAATCCACATTATGTACTCCAGACAAAAGTTTCCCCTTAGGCTTCAGCGTGATCAGGTGTCTCCACCTGAAGCAAAACTATTCCTATAGGGTTAAGACCTCTGTAACAATATGAGTTTGAGCTGGTATGTTCTTCACAGCTGTGACAAACTTCTAGGTTCTGAGGACTCTGGAGAAATCAAAACAAAACTGTTTGTTCCTAGATCTCTTCATGCTGCATTCACTTCAACAGACATCAGAAAACTGAGCAGGAATGCCTGGGCATGTATTCTGATGGACACACAAGTGACTAGAGAGACCAACGGCAGCTGCAGCCAGAGAGACACAATATTTGCTGATGTCTAATGCAAGTCCCAGACTCTCTGCCACAGTTTAAATGGATAGCATAGAACACCTCAGTCCTAAAGCTATTTACATCTCAGCATACGTCCAGGATTCTTTTTTCCCTTACATCAGTCCCTGCCCACGTATCCTTCATATTCTTTCAAATCTCATCCTTTACCACTTTCATTTACATAAACTTCAGAAATTCCCTATAAGCAGCACCTAATACTCTCTAAATCCCTAACCTCTGTAAGGCAGAGTACTTCAACTTTTTACAGCTGGGAGCAGGACAGAGATGACAACAAAATATGGTCACAGTCAGATATTCCACATGTATAGAGAACAATACATTGATCTAACTTCTGCCTAATTCTAGGCTGTCAAATCTTTCAGATTCAATATTTCATATACATTAAATGGCTAAAATTACCTCAGGCAGTCAGTATCTTTATCTGTCAGGTAACAGGGTGCTTCCTAATATGCTTCTGTATATTAACAACTGCTACAGTGATAAACTGTTTATCCATTAAAATTTCCTTGGTTCCTCCAAAAATATTTTTATCATTTTTCTACTGAGCCATAGAATGCCAAACCCTACCTAAAAACACCAATGATATTCTGAAACAGAGGTAGTTGCTACCTACCTACGCCTGGAATTTGGAAGAGGAATATTTTAATTTGAAAAACACATCTATTGCATTAGGTCAGGTCAACAATGTCACCAGGTCTTCACAGTAAACACAGTGAATAGAAAAGGAATTCATGGACCACATGACTGAAGACATGTTGGGAAGTCTTGTCTCTATTTCAGAGAGTCAAACAGGAACATGTTTTCTTCCACAACAAAAGCTTAGACATAAAATTTCAAGATGATTAAGCCGATACCATAACAGATACCATCTGTGGTTTCAAAAAAGTTAAACAGAGACACATTGCTCAATGCCTCCAACTTCCCCTTATACCCAAGACCATTCCCTCCTTTTCCATTAAAAAGGATGATCATTTTCCTAAGCTTCCACAACATTCAGGAACAAATTAATTTGTACTCAATATTGCAGTCTCTCCAGATAAATTGGGTAGTATACTTTCACTATCATGTTTAAAAGGATAGACCTTGAACACTGTGGAAAACATCTCTCCAGTTATGCTAGTATCAAAGTCCTATTAATTTCTAATAAGCAGGTTTCCTCACTCATGTCCCAGGGAAACAGGCTGTACATAACTGTACCATTAATCCCTTCTTCATTATATATCTCCTAAGAATTAGCCTTCATTAAACTGGTTTTCCACTCTTTACCCCATCATGTCTCCGTAATTCAAGTGTCATGTTCTCAATTACTGCCTGGCCTCTCCTCTTTGAGCCATCATCTTTGACTTCTCCCATTTTTTCCCCCCTTTTCTACTGGAGCTACTCTCAGTCTCTTTAATGGCTTTCATTTGAGTAGCTTCAGTATTTTAACACCATACACATAGTTCTCAGCCCTTTGGCAATCTTGAACATTGTTACTTGATCCTTTTTATCTTAGCAGGCAATAGTAATAAAAGATGCCAGTAAGAATTTCATGTGAGGATCAACATCATGAAACAGCCCTATCTGCTTTGTAAAAACAATCAGAGACTATTCAGTAAGAGGTTCTAAAAAAAGGGCTATGAGATACACTCAAATCTGTAGGTACAAAAGGATCAGGCATGACCACTCATATGTTTGATCAGTTATGGTTTGTAAAATGCCATCTAGCTACTAAGGCAATTTACTAGGGTTTTTTGTTTGGTTTGGTTTTTAGCTGAAATTCCAGAAAGTTATTTCTGTGTATTTTGGTTTGTTTATTTGTTTTGTGGGGTGTTTTTGTTTCGGGTTCTTTGTTTGTTTTGTTTTTCCAAGTCTAAATTAAGCAACCAGCTTTTACCTCCTGGTCTCACTCCTTAAGGTCAGTACTGAAGAATCCAAGTCAGCTTTTTGTTTTGCACAGCTCTGAGGACCTTCTGTGTCTCTATACACAGCAGCTATTTGCCTGAACAATAATTAGGCATTTCAGGAAATCAACTTGTGCTCTCATGGATATTCAGAGATTGATACAGTCAAACCCCGCCACAGTCAACAGAAAGACCTCGATTGTCTGCCATGTCTGTCTTCAACCCAGATATCCTCTCCAGAAGGCCTGGAGTTCTGTTCCTGTCTCAGAGGTGTGACTGCATCCAGTAAAAGGTATCAAATGTTACATAAAAGCATCTTTCAGTTCAAACCAGTAATGGGGAAAAAGAACCTTCTCTACCTTGCAGGTCAGCTTTGGTCAACTCAACTTTGTTAGCAAAAAATAAAATAAAATAAACACACAAAAAAAGCAAAAACAATAAACAACAGGTTAGTAAAAAGGCAGATAAATCAGGGTCACATCACTTCAAATAAATAAAAACAACTGGTACAACCATCACAGCCAATGTGCATAATTAATACATGCAGAAATGACAATGTAATCAACAAGTACATAGAGGGACGTGGCTACCTTAACCCAATAAAGCAACAGATAACAAAACCACAAACAAGACAGCAAATGCATTTCATTCACACACACAAGGTCATAGAATTTGCAGATAGTGGAAAGAAAAATAAATAAGTTATCATTCTTAACACTCATCTGTCAGCATTTACCAACAATTTAGGAGAGATTTTAATCTCATTTGAGAAATACTTAGAATCCATTTAAGTTTAAAAAAAAAAAAAATCTATTTGGCTTTCAGTACATGAATTAAGAATATTTTTATTTTGTTACTACATCCAGGCTCTGGATCAAAACTTAAATCTTCTGTCCCTTATAAAAGCACAGATTTCCTTGGCTTTTTAGGCCAAAGTGGATTTATTGCCAGAAAACCACAGGGAACTGACAACTCTAGAAGATGACATCTGTTTATCCCAAGAACTACACCTGACACTGGATGTAAAGTGACAGTAAAACCTTGCACCCTCACAAGTTGTTGCCTGCTCATGGATTTCAACAAGAAAACTTGCATCAACAGGCAAAGTGATAGCTCAGGCTTTAGACCCACATAATCTCTGTCAACCTCATCAGAGCAATCAACAAAACAACAGTAGTACAAGCTCACACATTCACCTAGGTATGAATGATCTTGTTATCTGTAGTCAAATCACAGTCCACATGGCAAAAAAGAATCATAAATCTACAAAGTCTGACTCAAGATCCAACTACACTTTCTGAAAATTGCAGAGCACAGAAAAGCAAACCAAAATAATCCCACTGATGCTCTTGCATTTAGATACAGGATTTTTTTTTTTTTTTGAGTCCAGTTCACAAGGAAGCCACACAGATTTTTTTTTTTTTTTTTTTTTAATGTGTTATATCTTGATTCTAAGTTTTCTCTTTCAGCATGGAAAAAGCAAAGGACAAGATGGGACTACAGGCAGCAGCTCCTGAATCCCTTGTCACTGAAGTTTACGTATTTCTATTATACAGTACAATGGGAACAACAAAACACCAAATCACTGACCACATTTCTCAAAAGATGGTTATTTAAGAAGTGCATACTCACCTTTATAACCTTCCATTCTTAAAATTTCTAATATCACAGCTGATACTGAAGAGAGATTGGAAGTTCTCCCTTTCTCCCATTGTCTCCTTTTACATTAATACCCAATAAATTAGGCTTGGCATCTACAGATGACATTTCCTGTGCTTCCTATGAAGTTTAACATTTTGAATCTTTACTATTGTTTTACAGTCCAAGAATGACTCAAGGTGGCAATTTCCTTCCCTTTTCAGCTAGTCGGAGTTTTCTTCCCACTTCTACTACATTGAGCCCCAAAAGCCCCAGAGTTCTTTAAACAAAATGCAAAATAAAGCAGGGGATGGAAAGAGGAGAAGGATGCATTTCTTCATGCATCTTCCTCGACACACATTCTAACAAAGTAATTTCTGTGTAACAAACAAGCACTTTCTGTAACTTCCCGGCTCCTTATCTTTGTAGCTGAGCTGGAGCAAAACTTATACTTATTCCATAATTCCAGCAGCACTGTGACAATGGAAAACAAAAGCATAAAGAACAGGAGAACTGTCAAACCATCATAGAGTAAATTAATGTGCCTCTACTCAACAGACAACCTTTGATTCCACAGAGAAAGTGAAGTATCTCCAGATTTAAACTTTCACTACTGAGTAGATGAAGAGTGAAATCCTTGCTGACATTATCCTGCTGTGAGATTTAAAGCATGAGATTAGGTTTTCTTCTTTCCACATACTGCTTAGTATGCAAAATGCATTTCTGATTATCCAGCCTGTATGTGTCATTCATGCTTTTCATGCAACAGTGAATTCAAAAGGTTAACTATACTATTTCACGGAAAGTAGAACAAGATTATGACTTTACTGCAGGATCTGGAAGAAGATTAAATTAGGACAAAAAAAAGTCCCAAAACATCT
The DNA here is from genome assembly GCF_964273445.1 of Streptopelia decaocto. NCBI lineage: Eukaryota > Metazoa > Chordata > Aves > Columbiformes > Columbidae > Streptopelia > Streptopelia decaocto. Next base: position 23,220,515 of record NC_138661.1, read on the forward strand.
GGAACAGTGTCAGTAAGTTTAATATTAATCACTCTCTCTTGTGAGCAGGTGTTATCGGTGGAACAGGTAAGAAAAGATGAAGAGGAAAGGAAGAATACAGGTCTCTAAAGCACACAGAAACTACCTTGTAGAAGAAATATAACAGTCTTTAACCACTGCTGTTGGGCTGGTTTGGCTAGGGACAGGATGAGGTGAACGTATTTAGAATGTGAAGCTGAATTTCAGATAGCTCTATTGCCCATGGTAAGCAACATGAAGATGTCCAAACAAAGGAAAGGAAAACAGAGGAGGATATAAGGCAAATCAATAAAGAGGTGGAAAGACACCCCAAATGCAGGAAGTACTCATTAATAGTTAGGGCAATGTCTTTAAACTTCACAAAGATTGGACACGTGCTTTATTTCTTCCAGGACCAGTGAGGAAAAAGCAGCAAGTTGTTCAGTCTTGACTTTTGTAAATGGAATAAACTGATCCATTCATCTAGCAGTAAGACCAAGAATGAAGTAATCAGCAAAAAGAATTTATTTTAGAAGTCTAGAATCAAGGAGGAGTAGATCTGGAGTTTAAATAGGTTTACTTCCAAGGAGGGAAAGAAGGTCAGCTGGAACAACATTTTCCATCCTCCAACTCTTGCATACACACCACAGTGCAACATCTTTTCTCTCAAGCTGTGTATGTCTGACATAGACATGGAAATAGCCCATATTACTCAATTTCAGAAGCTGTATAAAAACTTCCAACCACAGCCCATAAGCTGTTGAGTTGGAGGCCACAAAGAACTAGGTCACAATAGACAGCTTCTTTTCCTCAGTTTCTAATACTTTGCTCATCTCTAGTGGCTTCCACACACTACTTCAAGGTACTCTGCAAGATATAGCTGAATGTCTACTCTCATCGCGAATAGGTAAATACCATGAATACCTGTTTCATGGGTGGGGATAGCAAGGCCAAAAGCAGGCGGCAGGCATGATTGGAAGCTTCCAGCAGAAGTGGGCTCCTATCATGGAGTCCTTTCTGAGAACTGACCTTGTGTCTTCAGGGTGTTTAGTACCCTGACCCAACACCGACCATTTAAGTGTCAACAACTTCCCTACCTTTTGTAGCTTTTCTCTCAGGCCCTCTCAACAATCCCTTTTTTGGGTGGTTCCCTTGTTATCTAAAAGATCGTGATGAAAGCTACAGTTGGCACAGCAGCTAAAGATACTCTGCAGAAAACAAACAAATATATTGGTATAAGGTCATTACCCTGAAACTTCATTCTTCTCACAGTTGTGTGTAGCACATCAACCCAGAACAGATTTTACACACCAGGCAGCAAGAAGGTCTCTGGCTTTGCTAAATACCTTCCAGGGAAACACAAACTGCTAGTACAGATCTGATCAGACCTTCAAGATTAATTAAGAGCTACCTGTTGTTCCCAAAAAAATCAGAAATGTAGCAATTGCAAAAGAGCAATAAAAACAAACCAGATTACCACACACAAAAAAGAAGTGGTGTGTGGTGTGAAGCTTTAACTCCACGGGCTCATTTGACATTTCAGACACTCTTAAGTTCTCTTCTTTCAGATAATCACCCACAAAATCCTTTGTCAAAAGCAACAGTCCTATAGGAGACATTAAAACACAGAAAAGGTCAGTATGGCAGCTATCATCTTGTTCAGCACATTAGTGATTGAACAGCAGACTGAAACCTTAAGTTTGTACAGCACACAAGGAAGATGCATAATGCAAAAGGAAGCTGACACTTCAGTTAACAAATGAGATAAAGAGGCTACTTAGCTGTGCTATCCTAAACAAATCCCACCACAGATAATTTAAAGAAATTATAGGAATAAAACTGATAGGAAGAGATAAAGTAATTCTTGCCTTAAGTATTGGGTTTTGCGTTTTTTTTTTAGCACTACTATACACTATTAAACACCAGCCACTTTCAGTCTCAAGGATGCCTGTATTTCAGTTAACGACTCTGTCTAAGCCTAAAAATGTTTTGGGATTCTCAAGGTCCTAAAGAAAAAGTTCTCATATAAATATAATTTATATTGAAAGTGCTTCCTGCTCAAACGGGAGCACTGCCTTACCCATCACTGGAACACAGCTAATACTATAATGTCATAGATTTGTGCTTTGGTGCACAGCAAGGCTTAACTATGCTTGAACACATAAGAGGAACAATGTGGTCAAGGACACATAAGAGGAACAATGTGGTCAAGGAAGTCCAATGGCTAGCTTAAACCAAATAAAAGAAGGTGGTGGTAGAATACACTAAAGAACATTGCTTTCCTATTAAAGTAGGGTACTGAAATAAAGGAATAGAGATAGCAAATGCCACCAGGATGGAATAGTGCCACCCACTTGTAGTGGTCTTGATCTGTCTTAGGTGGGGGAGTGCTGGCTGCTGACCTACATCTCACATTCTACTACTCTTCAGGCTTTCTTCCTCCCACATCCTTTGGTTGTCCTGAGATCAAACTGATAAGTTTCAGAGAAAACAGCCGTCCCTTTGTAATCTGTTCTGCTTCTGAAAGCAAAGCCGCTCAAGAGACAAGCATTAGCAGAAGTCTCTCTCACATCATGTTTGGAAGGCAAGATTCATATGTGGGGATGGAATGACATTTTGTTAAGCATGCATGTTCTCATCATTTACATGATCCCACTGCCCTTCATCATGAAATAAGGACATCCTGCAAATCAAGACATAGCACAATGATTCACCCAAAAAGCCTGCAACTGTTTATTACAAACACATTTAAACACCATGAGACAACATGAACTGTTTGGGACTTCAGCCCTTAAACACTTTGTTAATGCTGCACCTAAGATCACTTCAGATGGAATCAAAATAGGGAGATTTAAACAAGGATCCAACATGCTTAGAGTTTTCTTTCTTTAGAGTAAGGGAAGACAAGTGTGGCTTTCAGTGGCAACTGTAAGAATGGCCACCAGTAGGCATCAGGCAAGATGTGAGATGAAGACTTGGGGATTGCTGTGATTGAAAAAGCAAATGAAACATCTTTCTGGTGAGTTAATTATCCAGTTTTTTTACTCATCTAAACACGTTGGCAAATAGAATGTCTTCCTCTTCAGCACTTCCCTTGGTATTGAGCAGGGACCATTCAGGAAGATAGCACAGGCACTACTTTGCTATCAAGTTCTTCCAAAGGCAGAATGAGGGTTACCATTGACCTTCCCACCCAGTTTTTTAGGTCTGTCTCCAACTTTGGATCTTGTTTGAAGGGCTTTAGAAGAGAAGGGGAACTCACATTCCTGACATATCTAAGAGAGAATGAGCCTCCACAACCAGGCAGTAGCTGTGCTGGTACCAGACTGGCACACAGAGACATTAAGTGCGACATTACATTTTTTCAGGAGTGGCACTGACATTGTATAAGCTCAGTAACAGGACACTAAATCAAAGAACTACACTGGGTACAGAAGAAGGAAACATCATCACTCTAATAATGGTGCAGAGTCTTCTGGGAAAGCATCATGACTCTGTTCCTGAGCCACACACAGAACAACAGGTTAGTCTAATGAGAGGTTCCCTGAAAGAGAAAAGCTAGGAGAGATAACATGAAGGTTATAGAGCCAACAGATAAATCTAATTTTAAACAGAAAAATAAGCAGAATTCACTAATACTAGAGAAGAGCTTTCAGTGCACTGAGCATAATCAAGAGACATTTTCAAAACACCCAAAATGATTTTTTTTTCCCTTGAACCTTTGTAAACAACAACAAAGAAAAGCTGCACTTCTTTTGGCATTTTGGCTCTACCACAAGTGGGCAAAACCACAAGTTCTGCTGCTCTATGCCCATTTCCATGAGGAACAACATGGTTAACAGACATTATTAAATACAGCAGAAAGACAGAAAAAAAGAACAGTCTACAGTTGTGCAGCACTGAACAATGTGAAATCAGAGTTGACATTGAGTAAGCTCCTGTGACAGGACACATAATTCTCACAAACCAGAGTATTATTGTGGGAGCGTGGAAGGAGGGATGAGGCACTGGAGCTCCCAGCCAACCAGAATACTGGGAGACAAGGAAGTGATCAGATTTAATTGGACTGCCAATTTTGTGTTTCATGAAGACTCAAAGATAACACGAGATGATACTTTCAATCCTAAGAAGGGAGAGTCTTGACAAGTGGTAAGGCTTCAGCATGATGTAACCCGCAATCTTGACATGGTAGGGAAATATGATCAAGGAGTAATTTCACTTTGTGAATTTTTCTTTTTTTGTGGTGTTTTCTGAGATGATGTCTTGAAAGATCAGTTAGGGACATACATCATCTTAGAAAACAGGCATACCAGACAACTTCACTGATAAAATAAAACTAACTTAATCTAGTGATTGGTAGCCAACACAGCAGACTGGTATTCAGTGGGGCTAGTGATTTTCCTTTAACTCAGCCAGCAAAACGTTGGCATTTTTGATGGTAAGTAACCCAAGTGCTTTGGGAATTGATGCCATATGCACGTTACTGAGTCAGTGCTGCTGATGTCAATATTATTTTAATTGATGGGAGCATAGCAGGAACAGTAAATTATTTAAAGCTTCAAGAAATCACTACTATTCACATGCTCCAAAAAGTCACTCACACATATTTGTTTCTAAACTGGCTGGAAAAGAGAAACTAGAGAAAAGAAAGGTTTTCCAGACAGCAAAGACCATGCCCCCAGTGCTTTCACTGGAGGCCTACTTCCTCAAAAAGGAGTCCCCGTTTTGGTCTGTTCTTCACCCTTCATTTCCTCCTACCTTCCATTTCCCCTGCCTCTACTTGGGTCTTCAAAACGTTTACTTCTATAGATCCCAAAAAGGGGGCCTCTGGAAGCACAAATTAATTGAATGCTCAGAACCCCTTTCAAAGTACTTTAAAAGTACTGTAATGTTAATAAACCATTCTGAGAAAAGTACTAGTAAATAGTAGTCCATCTCAGTGCCATTCTTTCCATTACTGGATGTACCACTTCATAGGGCACAGAGTATGCAAGAGAATAGCTGCTGAGCTGCTTGCAGAAGCTAGTTATCCTCAAATTGCACTCGGGAGCATTTGGAAGCCATAAGTATAGTGAAGGATGTCACGATGAAAGCAAACTAATGAAATGGACAGTAAGGTGGATAAGCAGATGCAAAGGGAGAAGCAATGAAGTAAGAGTGGAGTGCTTGAGAGGGGAACTTCTCTGAAATCAAGTATACCTTCACATCCACGCTCAATCTGCCCGCTGCGGTGCAGAGCATCATTGATTAGATCAGGCAGACGCCCATTCAAGTCCACAGATGCTAGACAGCCCTGAAATCCATCACGCGAGGCCACAAGCTTTGGGAGGTTGCTATACATGCCTTGAGCTAGGCCAGCAATGTAGAGATCACCTAGAGGAGAAAGGGATAAACATATAAGAAGGAGAAAGTTACATACTTTCTAGAGTGGCTTTACCCTGTTCCTGGCAGCTGCTGAACAGCTGCTCAGAAAAAGATATTGTGCAAGAATTTCTGCCTCCTTCACAAAAAAAACAACACCCCACCCCGAACACACCAAACACCACCCAAAAAACTCCCCCCCAAAAATGTTTGTAATTGCATCCTAACTAGGAAAAACTGTAGGATGACAATTTCTGAAAAGCAAACTATTCTGCTACATGAAGTTGCCAAACAAAGAAAGAAAAAAATGAAAGCCCAAACCAGCAAATTCCAGATTTACTGTTCTGTAATGCATGGCTTCTGTAAGCTTTCTGTTGCTTACTGATTGAGCCCTGCAAAAATAAAGGGCGGAACTGTCAGTCTTGTAGAATTTACCTTTAAGATCCAGATTTTTGGCACCATTGATAACCTGAGTGACCACCTTAGTGTCCACCTTTAGGCTGTGTGTGTTACTGTTATCTCTGGTGATGACAACATTGTGCCACTGGTTGTCATTAAGAGGACGATCACTGTTGCCTTTGATAACATTAGGTCCATTTCCAAGGTCAAACACATAGTGTATATACCTGTAAACATAGCAAGAACTAGTTAAAATTGCATAAAAACTCCAGTGCTACTGACCTTTATTCTAGATGGTTGATAAATTAACTACAAAAGTCATGAAGGGAAGTATCTCTGGGTTAGAAAGTTCTAGTAAGCCAAAATATTAGCCACTGATTTGAAAACATATAGTTGTTTCCTTTCCACCAAGGAAGCATAAGGATTACTATTTTGAGATAACATTTGGAGTAATCAGATTCTAATCATAAAGCATTCATTCTGCTTTTTCACAAAGTTCTCACAGATCCACAAAAACCCTGCCTGTCCATATGATTATTTTTAAAAATTGGTAATATTGATAAACGTACTGGAGAGCAACACTAGATATGCTTAGCTGGGGCATATATTCCCCAGATTCATTCTGAGGTTTGAATAACTCCCTTAAGAAGTCAATTGGGAAACTTACTCAAAATATTATACTAAAATTCACATGAGATACTAGGTTTATTCAAACACCTGGAAAACAATTAACAAAGCTTTTGGCAAAAAATAAACACCCTAAAAAAGACTGAAGTTATGGGAGTGTTACCCTCAGTTATTTATATAGTTCAAACACCAAAATCCACCTGAGGACAGATAAGAAATATTCTACTTAGAAAGGAAAAAGAGAAAAGACAACAACATTCAACTCTCAACAGAGCCCCAGGAGATCATGACTCTTACTTTTTTATTACTCAGTGTCCCAGTTACAGAAATATGTGCAACAATAAAAATGAAATGGATCAAACTGTAGTTACACTGAAATAAACAGGACTGGTAAACTTTATCTGTGGCAAGCATACCTACTGTGACTAGCTGAGCATAAGAGATCTAAATTTGTTCAGCTAACAAAGGATTTTTTTATTTTTTTTTTTCTAATAATCTACTGGTCTTGCAAAAAGAATATAGCAGCTCAAAAGCAAGCTGAGTTTGCCTTTCCTCAAGCATCACCAGCAGAAATACAAATCCAGCAGCCCACATGTTCTTTGTTTCTTTCAGCGGAGGTGGCAGAAACACAAGTCTGTTGCAGGAAAAAAAAAAATAAATAAAGGGGAAGAGGGACTCAGAGCTCTCAGCACATTTCCTTCTCCTCTGTGCTGTTCTGCAAGGTTAACGGGACCAAACGTTAGCCTAACTGGATCCAGAGGACTTCAAACATTAATGTTCCACACCATAAAAGTGTCTTTCCCTCAGCCTCAGGGGGAAGTCAGTGATAAAATCAGGAGTCTTAAGCTTTATTTCTAAGTGCTTTGCTTTGTAATATACCTCAGCAAACAGAGAAAACATGAGTATGAGGTGAATTTCTCTTTATGCAAGCATTTTAAGCTTATCAATAAGTAAGCTTATCTATAAATAAGCTGGCAGAATATAGCAGAAAGTCACTTACCCCTTAACTAGTTCAACTGCAATAAAATCATTGCCGTCACCACTGTTAAAGAGGATGAACCCATCAGCTGAGGTGGTCTTGAACTGAAAGAAGAGGTGCATGGATGTATAAGCCTGCAAAGTGGCCAAGCTCAGGTAACTGCTCTTGGTCTTGAACGTCACAGGGTCAGCTATAATGTTGCGGAGACCAAAGCGTGCTTTCAGCTCACAATAGTCAATGTCACCATTCTTGCATAGGTCAATATAGAGCATCCCGTTGAACATGAGGCTCTGGAGGTGGCCAATAAAGCTGGAGGGGATGACAGAGATATAGCGTTTCTCCGTCATGATCCCCGTCTCGATGTTGTGGAACTCTAAGCGGGTGTGATCACCAACCATTGTGCCTGAAGGACAGAAACAAGGAGGAACATGCAGAAAGCCCAGAGGTCAGTAACAGGTTATATGGAGATTTTCACCCTTCACTTTCCAGACTAATAGCAGTACTTAGTCCTATCTGATCACAGTTCAGCAGCTTGCATAGACTCATGGTGGAGAGTCTAGCAGTTGCCAAAACCTGTCAGAAGAGAGAAGACAGGACTAAAGGGTCACGGGCAGCCGGCTCTGTATTTTTCCCTTTGATTCACAGACTTTCTGGTCTGCAAAGAAGACTAGATCTTTCCCTTAAAGATCCAGTGATCCAACAGTCCATCTGCCAAACAACTCAGACTTCTGAAACAACTCTGACAAGTGTGATTCCTGAAAACACTCAATAAACAAATTCATATAAAAAGAGCAGAATAAGAAGCAAGAGCACTCATCAACCTGCTAGTATTTATCCCATTCTTCTCTGCTGGTGCCTGATATTATTCCTCATTTCAGGGGCATGACAAGAGGGAAACACACAAGAACATAACAGGCAAAGTGCCCTCCATGTATTTAAGTCATCAACACACCACTTGGGCTATTTTTCAAATTTTGACGGATTTTAACCTCTCAATTAAAACATTCAGTATACCAACTATGTTAGACTACTCTTGAAGCATATTTCAGTAAGTGTGCAGACACAGAAGCCACACAGACAGATGAAATACAACAGTATGATAAAAGACTAGTTTGAGTAAAAGTTGGGCAACACCAGAATGAAAACCATCACAACCTTATTTTAGTGCCCTACAGTTCTTCATTAAGATAGTTTTAACTATTTGGTCACACAAACAAGTAGCCCTTCTACACATTTACTATACAACAAGAGTAATAATAAATTCACTACTTACTCCATATTTAATTGTTTTTTCATCATTCAATATACAACCATCGTTCAAACTCAGCTGGAAATATGCCATTATTTTTTCTGTGGTGTTGTATTGAGTTTACATGGTGAGGTGCTGCCCATGCAGTCACTGCAGAAGCCTCTGTGAGGAGAGGCCAGGGCTGCCCCATGCCAGACAAAACAGGTACCAGCAGCTCCAGCCCATCCACCGCAGGGCACAGCTGAACCCCTCAGCCAAGGTGGTGGCACCTCTGGAAAAGTGTATGTAAGAAAGAGCCAAATGCTGCTCGTCGGCAAGGAAAAAAGGGAAAACAAAGCAAAATAAAGACTCTACAAACACCAAGCTCAGAAAAAGAGGATAGGGAGGAGGTGCTCCACATACCACAGTGGAAATTCTCCAGCAGCCCATGGAGAAGACCACAGTGGAGCAGACACCCACACTGCAGCCTGTGGAGGACCCCCATACTAGAACAGGTGGCTATTTCCTGAAGGAACTGCATCCGATGGAGACCCTACACTAAAGGAGGTTTTCCTCACAGCCTGTGGAGAGGACCCATGCTGGAGCACTTCATGAAGGACTATTGCCCATGGGAAGGACCCACACTGAAGCAGAGGAAAAGTGTGAGGAGGAAGGAGCCACAGAGAGGAGCTGTTACGGACAGACCACAGCCACTATTCCCCACCCCCTGCACTATTGGGCCGGGGGAAGGTAAAAGAGTCAGAAATGAAAGAGCAAACCTGAGAAAAGGAGAGGGTCAGGGATGGTGCTTTACTTTTTGTCCTTTGTTTCTCATCACCTAACTCTATTTTTAATTGGCAATAAATTAATTTTCCCCAAGTCAAGTCTGTTTTGTCCATGACAGAAATGGGTACGTGATTTCCCTATCTTTATCCTGAACCATGAGTCTTCTCTATCCTATTTTCTCCCCTGTCCTGTTGGGGAGAGGGAGTGAGAGAGCAGCTGGGTGGGTGTCTGGCAGCCAGCCATGGTCAACCCACAAGTTCAGCAGCACAGTATGAAAATTATCCTCAAATATTCACTTCAGCTTCTACCAGTCCTGCAAGATTAAGGAATATTAGTTTCAGTTTTATATACACAAAGCTGGGGAACAAAGAAATCAACATATATAGCTTTGGATATAAAAAAATAAGTATTTGGCAACTTTGGAGCATTCACTGGTTTTGAGGTTCAGTACCGCTGGAAATAAGAGCTTATATTGGGTTTGCATGGCAAGGTTTTGGTAGTGAGGACACTACAGAGGTGGCTTCTGCTCAAAGCTGCTTGAAGCTTCCCCTCTGTCTGACAGAACCGCTGCCAGTCGGCTCCAGGACAGACCTGCTGCTGGCCAAGGCTGAGCCCATCAGCGGCAGTGGTAGCACCTCTGGGATAACATATTTAAGAAGGTGAAAAAACTGCTGCACAGCGAGAGCAGCTGGAGAGAGAAGTGACAATGTGTGAGAGCAACAACTATGCAGACACCAGGGTCAGTGAAGGAGGAGGGCAGGAGGTGCTTCAGGCCCCAAACAGAGATTCCCCTGCAGCCTGTGGTGCAGCCCATGGTGAGGCCAGCTGTCCCCTGCAGCCCATGGTGGTCCATGTTGCTGGAGCTGTCTGTTCCAGAAGGACTGCACACCACGGAAGGGACTACATTGGAGCAGTTCAGGAAGAACTGCACCCTGTAGGAAGAACTCACATTGGAGAAGTTCCTGGAGGACTGTCTCCTGTGAGATGGACCTCCTGCTGGAGCAGGGGAAGAGTGTGAGAAGTCCTCTTGAGAAGAAAGGAGCAGCAGAAATGATGTGTGATGAACTGACCACAACCACCATTGCCCACCCTTGTGCCACTGAGGGGGGAAGAGATAGATAAAATAATGAATACAGTTGAGCCTGGGAAGAAGAGGGAGGGGTGGGGGAAAGGTGTTTTTAAGATTTGGGTTTATGTCGTATTATCTGACTCCAATTTGATCAGTAATAAATTAAATTACTTTTTCCTCCAAGTTGAGTGTCTTTCGCCTGCGACAGTAACTGCTGAATGATCTCCCTGTCCTTTATTCTGACCCATGAGCCTTTCATTATATTTCACCTCCCCTGTCGAGCTGAGCAGGGGAGTGATAGAGTGGCTTTGGTGGGCACCTGGCATCCAGACAGGGCCAACTCACCACAGAACCACAGTCCCAAATGAGTACCCCCAAAAAAGGACAGGTACAAGTACTGACCAACTGTGAAAGATCTGACTTAAGTGACTTATCCAGCTTTCCACAGGAGCTAAGGTAGAAAAGTCAGTTCCTCTGGGCTGTATTCACATGCCTTACACAGAGGTCTCTTTCCTCTTTTTTTACCATACTATGTCTCATTCACTACAGATTTGTCAAAGGAGATCTCAAAAGGAAGCACGTCTTTTAATATAAAGGTCTATGTCAACCAATTTGCTGTATCATCTTTTCTTAAAGTAAGCGGAGAAGCAAAACTCCTATGAAAAAAGGACAGCAGCAAATATGAAATTAGACAGCATCAAAATGCATATAAACACAGAACTATCTACTTTCAACTTTTCCCTACTTTTGCATGTTTCCTTACTTACCCTTCTAGCATGTTGCAAATATAATTACTGCATAGGTAAAGTCCTTTGTTTTAGAAGGTTTTACAAAGGAAACAGCAAGACTACCTGTTGGTCCCTCCGTGTCTAATAACATTCTGATATGCTGGTCAAATTCAATCATGCTTAAGAACAGAAGGGTCAAAAAGTATTTAAATTCATACTAGTTTTGAGAAATATTGACACCTGGATAAAGACCAGAATAAAAGTTTCCAGTTCACTATAGACAGACCAAATTCAGCAATAATATCCTGCCTGAATGCATCTGCTGGTGCGTCAGCGTATATACACAGCTCTTGACTAGTGACTGCAAGAGGTATTTCTGAGTCACTGGGATTATACCTGGGAGCCTCGCTGATCACCATGGCAAAGTCCAGGACAAACTCCTCTTTTAATTCCCCCAGGTCATATTAACAGCAACTTAAAAGCTTTCTCACATTTTATACTATCTCCTGAAATCTCCTAGCATTTCTCACCTAAACAGTTCCTGGTTGCTAAAAGCCAAAATCAAAAAGATATATTAATAGGCCTTTCAAGATTTTTCCTACTACTTGCAATATCCCTTTTTTTTTTTTCCTGTTGGGGACAGAATAAAAGCTAAGAACATAAAGTACTTGGATGATACACCCTGGCTTGTGGTATATAAAGAGTTGGATTAAATGAACTGATGGTCTCTTTCTTGTTTTAGAACTCTTGAAACATTGGAATATTCTGAACTCGCTTCTCATGATCCTGTACAAAGCACAATTTTTCAGTTTATACTTAGTCCAAATGTGATCAAGTTTTTGTAAAAACAGCAAAAAAGTATATTGTTAGAAAAAATGTTTTCAAGTACCTATTCCAAATACAAAGAGAGAATATCATACAAACCAATCTTTCTTTTTCACTTATTCCCAATTTTAGCAGTGGATTTAAATTTAGAGACAATTATACGAAGACCATTGACATGGAAAGCTTCAACCCAAGCAGATACAGCTGGAAAAATTCACAAGCAGCTACAAAGAGTCACATATTTCTGACTATTCAGAAACTCAAGAGCTGAACTCAAATGCAAACGTTTTCAAATCCTGAATGAGTTCTTTACCAGAAATAATAATATTTTAGTTTGAAAAATGCCAGTTCACAGGAATCAAAACTGTATATGGAAAACTTTGTTTAGACAAACCATCTCAACTCTGCTACCATGATTGTTACAGGCTTTTTCAGTTTTAGTATTAGCAACTGAAAAATTCTGATTTTTCCAAACCAGAAGAATTATACGTTCTTAAAAATAAAATAAAATTTAAAAATCACTTTAAAAAAATCCCACTTCTTTAGTTCAAAATATTAGAAAAATAAAACGTAGATATGTAAAGGACCAAGAACAAGAAAATTCCTCTCCTTAGCTCTTATATCCTTAGATAAGAAGTTGTTGCTGGACTAAGAAAGAAAAGCCAGGCCTGTGAAATCTGGAGTATGCTGGGACAGGGAACCCAAAAATAGAGGGCATTAGAAACGGAGGGAGGTTAGAATTTTAGAAAAGGTGAAAAATCAGAAAACTGAGACTGGCTTAAGAGAAATAGAACAGCCATAGCTGTAATAGTGCAGAAAGTTAAGAGTAGTTCAGTGGAAAGCTGAAAAGGATATGACAATACAAGATCAAAACCAGGGCAGAAATGTATCTTCTTAAAGAGAAATCATGGAGTAGAATCCAGTATTTTCTAATCTCATTAACTGTCAGCCTCGTCTGCAGAGTTCTACAATTCCTCACTGTGCTCTGTAGGGAGCTTGTAACTACTACAGTGATCATCAGCTCTTTAGTTCAAATGGTGGCAGACAGAAAAGACTCCAGAGGTATTTGGGTGCTTGCAAGATGTTGTAGGGAGGAATACGACTGCTACATTTGTGTCTCATTTAGCACTGGTGGTCCGATCTCTGTTCTGAGGCGGGCCGGGGCGAGCGGGAAATGTGGGAGGAGGGGGTTGTGATTAAGCAGCAAAATGCCGTCCAGAGAAACTGAATTCTCTCTCCCTTAGATGTCCTGCAGGAACCCAAGTCAGTTACTTCATCACAAATTTTTCACAGGTGTTCATTAACTGTCTAGATCTAATTCTCCAAGTAGGAGGGTTGAGCTAATTTATGGGAACAAATTTACAGACATACTGAATATTTGTGCGTGCAAATGACTGAAAAATCATGCCAAATTGGTACCAAATACATCCAACTTTAATATGGTGCCTTGTTCCCCAACCTGTAAAATGGGAAAAGGCACCTACTCCATATAACATAGACATGGGAATAAATCCAATTATAGCTTCTTAGTTCTATATAAACATATTGATGAGTACTACACGACACACAAAGAAAAAAAAAAAGCAAAATGACAACAAACAAACAAACAAAAAAAACAGCTCTATATTTAGAGCAAAATTTAGTTGGCGTGCATTGTTCCAAATAAGCAATAAGAAAGAAGGCAGCAATCAAAGAGGCTGTTTATCTTTACCGGGAACCAAATTTAGACTTCTGATCTATGCTTAAAGACAGCAAGAATCCTGTGGAAAAATCTATGCGACCACACCATTGAAGACTACATCATCTGCTCAAGTGGGATGCAGATTGCACAGAAAATCTTAACTCTGGCTTTTCTGACTTTTGACTTTGCCATGGTCACATTATTTTAACAGATATTTTTAGATATAATGAATCTTTAATTATGTAATTCATATACATATGCACATCCTATTTTAGTATAGGATTGTATCATTATTATTTATAAACTCAGTTTCACGAAAAAGAGACTTCAAAAAAAACAGATGGCTTTTTGGGAACTGAGTTGGTAATGCAGAGAGTGCCATCTCATGGTGCTTGCTAAAAAAGCATATCCAGAAGAATTGTTCTGCTTAAATGCAGAAGTAAACACCATGAAATATTTACCAGCATGTATCACTAATTCAGAAAGTTCCTTCTTAAATAAAATTTAATTTTCCTAAAAGCTAATGTTGACTAAGCCTCTGTCAATTCCAACAAGGAAAGGGAAAGATTCTTCTTTCATATGCTTCTAATTCTCTTCTCCAAATTCTCAACGTATATAGCACAGCATACATTTGTTCAGAGATAAAATATATATCAAGTAATTTTCCTGCTAACTCACTTTTTTGGTCTTATTTCAAAATCCCAATTTACAGCTTTCCAAATAATCTCATTACTATGTTACTTAAAATTAATTGCGTTCACACAGTAGAAAATAACTTTTTACAGAGATAGGACACAGTATTCTGGCACTGCCTGTGCCAGCCGTCCCTTCCAGTTGCCTTCCAAGCAGAGCCTTCAGACTGCCGGTGTTTTTCTCAAAAGCCCAGTTCCTGCAGTTATGTCAAACCACGAGACTTTTAGACCCTCAAACAAAGAGAAATAGGTTTCTGGCTCTTGCAGCTGTGGGGAAATGGACCAGAAAAATATCACCTCTAAAATTTTGTAATGAAAAAAAGAATCAGTCTAAAGTAGTTTGATTATGTCAATGTAAATCTCATAACTTGGAGGACACCAGCTTTCCTGAGTGATCGATCTTTTCTTCCTCCTTTCAACTACATTTCTCTACAGAAAGAGGCAGAAGCTCAAAAAGCTGTCAGGAAATGCAGGAAAATTAAAAAAAAAAAAAAAAAAAAAAAAAAAAAAAAAAAAAAGGACTGACACAGACTATGTTATGTGATATGATACACTCCTGTGAGTCAGCATCCTCCCTAACCTCTAAAACAAAGTTGGGAACAAACTGCTCTATTTGTTTTTTTCTTCTGTATGGCTCTGAGCCATGAGTGCAGGAACTTGAAACAAAAATCCAGCAGAGACAGAAAGCCATATTCTCTAACACAACTGTCAAATGCAGGTTTATCATCAACAAAATGTTTGTTCCAATTAAAGGTTTAGACAGCCTTGGTTTTGATTCCACAGCATTGGAAACTGCCACATTTGCAGCTCAGGAACGAGGCCGACTCACAGTGTACCCCAAATATTGCCTGGCATGAGAGAGAGTGCTCTTTAGCACCTCTGCATCCCTGCGTATGCGCAAGCTCATCTGTACCCTAAATCCCGTATTTCATATCATTGTATTGTTACAGAAGTTTCTGGTGCTGGCTAAGAACAGTTAGTCTCTCAGAACTGAGCATTAATTTTCAACATAGCAACACTAAATATACAAGTAGTAATGGGGGTGGAGGGGAGGGTATGGAAATGATACACACAAGAACAGGGAGAAGAGGAGACTAGGGACACAGATACAAAGATAATGACAAAAAGCATACATCACACTTACCCTCAGCAACATCATCATCCACCATCAGCTTGAGGCTCTTTCCTCGCCGAACTACCCGGACAGTGTGCCACTCATTGTCATTGAGCTTCTGCCCAGCATAAAGAGTTTCAGGTCCCTTGCCTGGGGATGGTGATAGGTACAACAGTTAAAGCCAGACCCCCAGTCAGTTTAGTATTTGCTCAATGGGAAAAGTCACCAAAATCAACCTGGTGTGATACAGACTGGCAGACTGTGTAGGTGTATTATGACCTGTAATCAGCCCTCACACCCACACTTTCCCAGCACAGATGGAAGTCAGGGTCAGAAACTCTCCCACTAGGTGAAGTGCCTTCCTCTGCAGAGCCCAGAGGCCACACACACTTAAAACAGGGATAGAAATCTCTCTTGTGCTATGGTATTAATTTCCAAACGTCATATTGTACAAGGCACTGCAGTATTAGAAAAACAAGTTGGTGACAGAAGCATCTCTACAGTGAAGCCATTACAAGAGAATTTTGCTCTCCTAAGAACTGGATTTACAACAGCCCCAGGGTCCTTGGGATTCTTTCCAAAGTTAATTGCATTGGTCTCTCAACACTTAGATATCAAACACCAGGTTGGTTTCAGTATTAAAAAAAGAAAAAAAGCCCCCGAAAACATACACACACCCCCGGCCCCCCCAACCTCAAGCTCCACCCCCCCAAAAGAATATCTATTAAAAAAAAAAAATAAAACCATAGGAAGACAACCACTCACCAACCTGGCTGATTGCTCTAAGGTTCTTTGGCAAAGCAGCCTGGCTATAAGGTGCTTACTTCACCCCCCGAATTACAGGTCAAAAGGGAAAGAAGAGCCCTTTTTCTCCAAAAGGTAAAAACCACAGTTGCCCTTGTAAACAATGCTCCTGGGAAAACAGCATTAGTGCTACCCATGTTTGTCCAGTTTTGCTGCTCACCCATCACAGTTGATAGGAAATTACTTAAAACATTAATTGTTTCGATTCCAGGACTGGAACAACTCATTCATTTCAAACAGTACATGAAATTGAATAACAGCGTGTGATAAAAGCATCCATGCTCATTTCAGTACAGTACTAGAGTGCTTTTTGACAGAGGATTATAAGAGAAATGCAGAATAAGGACAGCAGAACTTGTTGCACATCAGATCTGGTCCCACTGAACCCAAGAAAGAAAATGCAACACACATTGGAGATACTAAAAGAGACAGGAGAGGAAAAACAAGAGGTACTGCTACAGCTCAGCATACTGCATTGGTGAAACTAATACCAGACATGCAAGTTATGTCTCTGTGTTTGTTCACAACACAAGCCAATCAATCTTTTTATTCAGATAGTGCACAAACAGCATTTATTCTGTCCAGTTTTCAATGGACTAGTTACATAACACAGAATAAAATCTGATACATGTCTTCAGGTGAAACTCTGCACAAGGGGGTGGACTGACTCTGATCTGTGTCATGTAAAAGTAGCATATTCCATAGTGAGACAGAAGTGAAGCAAGGTGTGGGAATAATATCTAAGGACTTTACATAGTCCACAGTATGCACACTGCAACATTAGAGTCAGTAATTGCTTTTTACGGAGGGGGAACACGGGCAAAGAACGTGGTGTCCTATTCAGGTAGGATATAACATGTAGCAAGGGAACCCTATGGAAGAAGACCAAAGAAAAATTAATATTCTCTTATTTCTCTTAAAATAAATATGTGTTTAATATCCTTTCAAATAAAGCCCATTCCGAGCCAATTTTACCATAGAGCAAAGGAAAAAAGTGTTTTTCTATAGTTACCTGACAAATAAGAGTCATTCTTGGATTAAAAGGACAGTCATATATTGCAGTTACAGAGAATATCTCAATGGGAGAAACTCATAAGCTCTGCAGTTCCTCACCCATATGCCAAAGTCATCTGTACTATGCATGTAAATCCAGCTGTATAAGGTAGCCAGGATCATGGCCAGAAAGCATATGTTCTTTGGAACCAGACAATCAGAACTCTATTAAATACAGTCCAAGAAAGTTATGCTAGATTTACATCAGCGAGCGAGTACATTTTATCCCAGAGCATATATCACAAAATGATGTCTCTGGATGGCAACAAAATTATTGCCTTCATCAAAATACACTGCACCGGTTACTGTAGTTCCACACGGCCACTTCCCAGATAGGAAGACAAAGGAGTTTGTCTGGATCTGTGTATTTTTATAATGTCACCTGAAAGCATGGGGCGGGATGGAATAAGGGGGCAGCAAATACTTTGTAAAACATTCTTTTCCACAGGCCTAGAGCTATGGAGGGCCCAGCCAAGAGAAAGACTCAGATATGCTGACTTTGCTCAGCTGCCAACACAACACTTTCTAGGCAGTAGTTCTGTGTTGAACAGGGTTGAGTAACTCAAAGTTGCTGACCTTCTAGTTCTTACATTTCAACCCTAGTCTGACAAAACAGGGGGCAGCCTAAATGAGCTGGTTTGGCTTTTCATTGCTATCTTGACACCCACTGTCACACTTCCAAAACAGAACTGTGACACCGACAGATGTTATCTGACTAGAGTTTCAGAAAACGTAGCTTAATCAATTCACAAATAAATTAGTAGGAAGTTTCAGCTTTCCAACTTCTTTATCCAAATGCATAAGGTTGTCTACAAATGAGATTACTATTTAGAAGTAATTGGTTAATAGTTTTGGCTAATACATTTGCAAATTAAGCACTGAGGATGCAGATTATTCCATGTTATCTAAATGCATGGCTTGATCAGCCAATTTAATATTTTGCCAGTAGGGGAAAAAAAAAAAAAAAAATAGGAGTTTTTAATCTTTTTCTTCACTCACAAACCTCCATTTTGTATGCAACAATGGACATTGGCTTCTTTTGGTAGGGTTACATGGATAACACTACATAGAAAAATTCAATACACAAGCATACTCAAGAGCATTCAGGTAAGTTTTTAAACCCAGACATATTGAAGTTAAAAAACCCCAAAGTGTCATACAAACATTATTTTATTCTATTTTCTTTGCAAGTGCTTTCCAGACATTTACACAGCCAGTGGGCTGACCTGAAAAGCAGAAAAATTGTCCCCCCCATTATTCATTTGCACACAGCCAGTTGAATCACTGCTCCCTGTGTAAGCTACCATTGAATTTCAAGTGGTTCCAGGAACTGTACAGAGAAGGACTCCTACATGAGGATGCTAAATTTCATTTTTTTGTTCATGATTACTACATGTGCTGTTACTATATAGACATCTATATGTGATCAGTTTTTAAAAGACAACTTGAAGATTCCCAATCCAACAGCTGCAGATACTGGGGAGAATAGGAAGGAAATGGGCCACATGTAGCAGAAGGATAATCTTCTCCCTTCTACCATCTCCTTGCCCAGTAAGACACTTCTGTGGTCTTGCAGCTGAACACACAGATATAAGTGTTTAGACCAAAGTCAATGGAGTTTTTGTTGTCCTGTAGGTGTGGGGTCTTTTGGTCATCTCAAGCTGCCTGTACCTGCATCACCCTTCAGCGAGAACAATCCAGAGGCAAGAGGAAGAAAAGTAGAAAGTCAGCTGGACAGAGAAAAAAGTCAAAGACTTATATCTTCCGTTTGTGCAACATTTTTTTGATGACAAAAGACAAAGAAAGATAAGGAACTCTTGCAGCAGTGTTACAAGCTGGATGCCTGGAAGCTATTTATACTATTAATACTTTTGATGAGAAGGCAGTTGAGTATTATGTAATTTTTCAATTTATTTAATTTTTATGAGTGATAAGAGTAAAAGACAACATAACAGGAGAAAGAATAAGAAAGCTTCTGCTATAGCAAGAACTTCATTGTTAGGCTGCCAGAGCATTAATCCTGTTGGTGTTTCCAGCCTTCTTGGTCAATCCATTCCCCTTCCTAATGTCCTCTAAGTAACTGTGTATCATGCAGAACTGATCACTACCTCTCATTTTCAAACTCAAACGAGGCAGACTAGCATGCATTACTTTAGTACTCTGAAGTGGCAAACACTACTTAATCAGAAGCAAACATCTCTCTCTCTAGCCTCCCCACATTCTGAAGATGAGCTGAGCTGCAGTTGAGGCTTCTGGAGCAACTATTACCTGATTCAGCTGCAGTGACTCCTCCTCATCCCCTCATCAATCCTTTGACACCTACTCAAAACTTGTGTGCCTATTGTTAATAAAAAAACCTAGTATATGCATTCAAATATGGAAGAACTCTTTCCAATCTGCCCAGGATGCCCCAATCATTATCTGTGTATCAAAGTTGCACTGTTGCTAACGAATAGCTTGACCCAAATAGAGTATATAAAAGTGCCAAGAATAGACGTGCCAAAGTATAAAGAATCAAAAAGTAGTTCACACCTTCTGAAAATGCCAAGTTGCTTCTCATCTGGCGCCCAAGAACCTGCTCATTTAGAACAAACAACTGGCCAAAGGGATGTAGTTAAAGCAATAGCTCTGAACACACGAGCTGTTATCCACCCTCAGGGGTTAACAGCACACAGAATTTCCCTCCTATGAAAGGCAAAGGAGACAGACAGTTAATCCCCTTCACCAGTTCCTCACAGGTGGATCAAAAAGTGTGCTTTTACCCTTGGTGCAAGCTGTCATTATGTGATCCATTAATACGATTAAAATGACCTTCATGAACCACAGCTATCTATATTATTGCGTCTTATCTAACATTACAGAAGAGGTCAAACATTCAAGTTTACAGAATGGCAAAAGAGATGACCAGAAAGGACATTGCCAGATTGATGAGAATGGAAAAGGCTCTTCCTCATTACAATTGCAACAATAAATAATTCTACAGTGATACAATAATGCTTTTTAGAGAAGACTCTTAGTAATAATAAAAAGGTTTTATCTGTTTTTTTTTTAAATATATATATAATTAAAATGCTCAGCTGTTATCTCAGCTTTGTTCAGTAGAAAGATATATTATTGTGCCTGTTTTATACAGGGCAAAATCCTTCAGGAATGCCAACAGTGTCTCAAAAGGCAGGGAGGCGCTGGGAAGGGGATGGTTCTTTGTACTTTTTTTTTTTTTTTTTTTGGGGGGGGTGGGGTGGGGAGGGGCATGTGGTGCACAGGGAACAGGGGACATTGGTTATTTTTACTTACACTTTTACAAAATAACCAGAGAAGTTATGATTCATTGCAAAAAACGCATGTGGACAGATTTGTAAAACTTGAGAATGAATCACAAGTCAAGCTGGACAGAGTCTCGCAAAACTTACAAGAAGCTGATTCACCCTATTTATACATTATTCAGCAATTTCTTACAGAATATTCAGACATGACTAGTACAACTACAGAGTGGAATTCTTCCTGTAGCCCTAACAGTGTGGCACAGAGGAGGGAAGTTATGAAGCCAATGTCCCACCAGTTTCTCATCCCCAATGCATTTAACAGTGCTTTGTATGATTGTCTTACACCTACAGACTATATAGTAATATTCGTGACAGAATTATGCATAGCTATGCAATATGGAAAATCTCTTATCTCATATTAAACACAGAATTATCTTTTCCATATACTGCATTTTCCGAAGATAGGTAGAAGATATTCTAGGTCCAAAGATATTCAGCCACAACTTCTACAAGCAGATTTGAACAGACAGGGAAAGGGGAAGAAACGGTTTTAAGGACAAAGATGCTGCCAATTATTCACACACCTTTATGGCTTCCTGATATGTAGTGAGTGCCTACAAGGAACAGGGATAACATGAGCATGGCTCAAAATTAGAGCTAGCAACTGCTCTGAAAACCTTAAATATCTCTGGTCCTGGTCGAATACAAGTTGGTAGCATAAATTTTGTTGGGTGTTTTCAGGCAGCACTAGTAGGGACAAAGTGTTTTAGGAAGGTCTTTTTCTTGACCAAGATCCACTGTCCAACTCCAGGAGCATTGTTAATTCCTAGGGAACAACTGGCAACCCCAGGCTCTCAGTACATTGTGGACATTTATGTAGATATCCCAGTCAAATCAACACATAGTCATATACATACACACTTGTTTTGCTCATATACAGGTTTTAGAATCCCCCTTTTCAAGACAATGTTAGCTGTCAACTAGGAATAAGCAGTTGCACTTCCCTACAGATAGTCAATACCTTCATCGGGAACCTTACCTGCACCAACCTTTCCGTTTCCTCAAGGAACAGGATCACTTCCACATACTACCCCATGTTAAACAAAACATAATAAACACTTACAAAACAAATGCTTTTAGCAGGGCTTACAGAAAAGTTATGTTTACAGCTTTACAGAGTGGCTTCATTGGGAAATCAATAAAGTTGAGCATGATTTATACCAGCCTACCCAGAAGCAAAGCTTAATTATTTATATCCATACAGCAATAAAAAGTGCATACATAAAATCATTTAAATACCCACAGAATCAATTAGTCTCACAAGTGCAAATAAGAACAGCCACCCCAAAAGCCAAACTAATCAAGTGCATGGAATTAACTCAGCAAATAAATGAAAAGTAGCAAGACCACTCCACTAGATCTCTTAGAAGCATATCCCAGTCTCCCTATAAACTTGACAAAAAATAAATTAAGGTGGGCCTAACTGTTTGGATACAATCTGTATTAAAATGCCTTTACAAAAATAAGAGTTCTTATTTAGAAAAAAAAAATATCGTTACTTGCTTTTTCTATAAATCCATGTAGCACCATATTGAATGACTGTTGCTTTCACTTACAGACATTCTAGACAATGGCTATATTAATGACTCAACATAAATTCAGGCAGCATTCAACATGATTGGAGCTTGTTCATACAGCTCTTAAATAAGACTTAGTGCAGAAACTACATTGTGCACCTTTTACCTGATGTGAATATAATTTGTGATTAAGAATAAAAAAGGAGACTATTTGATTGCACAAATTACACTTTTGTCTAGGTTTTTCCATCAAGGGCAGTGGGTTATTCTCCTTGTTTGACCCAATTTCACTGCTGCTGAATTTTAACACTTTTATAGACTACATAACTACTGTCTATCTCTACAGCAGAAATATTTTTAACAGATATCAGGAAAACATTTGTGCTAACAGAAAATTGATTCTCCCTGAGTCTTTAAATAGGAGATTACAATTTCAGCAAAAGGCTGTTTCAGTGCTTCTGAACAAAATTTTATTCTGACTTGGAAAACATTCTAAATGTTTCAACTTCAAGCTAAATGAAAAAGTTTTCAGTGTTCAAAAATAAAATGAAGGTTTTTATTATCTATTCAAGATATTACTAATTTTTAATGGTAATAGATCATTTCCCATTTCTATTGAGGTAGCTATATCCACTTCTAAAGAAAGGAATTTTATTTTGTATTCACAACTAGCTGGGAGGTCAAAAAAGGACACAGAAGTATGGGGAAAAAAAAAAATCAAGTATTCATGCTTTTAAAATTATGATTTACAACAGTTTAATTAAATTAACTAGAAAATTATTTAAGTCAGACTGGTTCTACCTTTGTTTTTAGATAGGGCTGGCACTGGAAACACTTCACATAGGATCAGAAGTATATGGCCTTCTGGTCAAACAGATCAGGGCAACAAAAGCTTCAGCGTAGGTATAAAGAACTCAGAAGCTGCTGTACTGTGATTCATCTACATTTTACCTAAGGAAATATTTGTACACACTAGATTTTCAGAGGGCAAAGCTCAAGAGAACAGTTAGTGCAAGCTGGGCAGCAAGGCAATCACAGAGCAGGTTCTGCTCCAGCGACTACAGAGAGCAGCCACTAGAGGGAAACCACCACGTTCACTAACCCTGCTCCCGAAACAGCTTTATAGAACTACAAACGAATTGCAGTACTCAAAGCATTGCTTTCCAGAGTCTCACCTGTTGATATATTTTGCTCTGAAGATGACTACACCTCTGTGATGAATAAAATAACTCTAGATCTTCAGTGCAGATTCGTCCCCTAAATAGCAAATACCTGTTCAGGTATATTCATTTAATGGATGCAGCTTGCCATCCAAGAAATGAGTCTGTGGCTCAAGAAACACACAAAACCTCCAAGTCTTACCATAGGACAGAATTTTAAACCAACGATTACAGCGACAATTATGCACAGACTTTTGCAGACCACAACAGCAATAGAGATGTAAATAAATCCTGTTTTAAGACAGCTTTACATTTTAATAGCTTTCCGGTGATGCAGTGCTAATCAAAGCAAGATGCAGGCATGGCAAAACTAGAGATTGAATTCTTCTGGTTATTCCTGGGTAGATATAACAGCACAGGCATCAAAAGCAAACAGCTTCTCACTACTACCATCAATGTATCTTACTCAAAACACAGATGGATTGTGCTACCAACAGCTACAAGGTAACCGTATTTTCCTCTTCCTGTTTAGTTTCAAATCTCATTATAAATGTTACAAACAAGCGGATTAATCATAACAATAGTGAGAAAAAGATACTGGAGATGAGGCTGAGACAATTGAAGTGAGCCACATCAGGTATCATGCAGGCACACATATAATAGCAATGCAATAATTTGACTACTTACTGCCCAGACAAGATTCAAACTACTTATCTCCGAGAGGAAGAAACAAAAATCAAAAGTACAGGTCTCTAAACCAAGTACCCCCAAAAGCTCTTTGCTTCTCTTATATTAGTAAGAAACTACATTAGAGTAGGTTGTAGAAGCCTGTTATCATCCCATTTGGTGAGCCCTGTCATGCTCTAATTGCCTCTATTACTTCATTAGAAGGAATTACTTGAATTTTTGAGTCATCTGATTATTATTTTAGAGGTTTTTTGTGCCTTTGTTTGTTTTTAAAGTATTATAGCAGCTACTTCTCATCGAAGTCTGAAAGCAAGGAGATTAGAAAGCAAGACAAATCAGTCAAGATGTGGCATACAATGTCTTATAGTAATTGCAGACACATGTTTCAGGACCACTTTCCAACAACAGGGTAGCATCTTTGTTCTTTCAGAACACAGAAAACAATGGCCAAGAAAGGGACTCCTCTTCCCAAAGACACATTGAACAGTTGAACAGGCAGTTCAGTCGGAGGAAAAACTCAGATCTTTGAAGCTCCAGTCACAAATATTTCATAAAAAAAACCTCAAAAGTTGTTTAGGAAATGCTGCACAGACCTCATTAACAGCACAATGTAAGAACAGAAGACAATCCTGATACCAACACTTCTTTATTCAGATACTGAAGGCAAAGACCAGCAGCATCATATATTCAGAGAACTAAAATTTCTTTCTCATTTAGGTACCTTTCCTGGTGGCACCCGAGTGCCTGAGGTGCTACAAATGCACACAGAGTTATCGCCATGGTTGCTAGGATTATTACATAAACTAGTTTCAACCTCCCTCTAAGAGCATAACAGCCAGTATCACAGAAATTATCTCCCACTATGATTACAAAACCAGCAGGATTCCAGTCTTCTGCAGGGGGTGCAAAACACTGCATACACTCTTGAGGTTTAGTTCTCTTTTTGCAACGCTCCCTCTATTCTGAAGTTTGCCACTTTTTTTTTTTTTCTTTTTTTTGACCTATGGTGACAGATGAGTAGTTTTGTAGTTCTCCCATTGAATGTGAGCCAGTATTTATAAGTCTACTGAGAACTCCATGTGTACTGGGAGGGAGAACATCAGATGCATATAACTCATACTAATAACAAATAGAAACAGCAACTAAAATTTGCAGGTGGAGACCTTCTGTTTTCAGGTGTTACTGGTAAACTGTGTGTGCATAACAGGTAATGCACCTCAGTCTGCTTCGCCTGAACTGAGAAACTCTGGTGAGAAGGATGGTAAGTGGCACTTGGAACTACATGCAAGAGTGTTTTGCTTAAGGAGCTATTGATGAAGGATCAAATACTTCTGCAGAGCTGAGGGATCAGTAGTGCAGGCTGGAGTGTTCAATGTTAAAGGCATTTAAAAGCTTAACCATCGAGATGTCTTTCACGTGGAATAGAACGGAGCTTAGCTTTTTGAAGAGTCATTGAAATAGGAACAGTTAGCACAAGACAGTCACCATGTGGCAACACAGATGACAATATCCTGACTGAAAACCCTCCTGATATTTCATTGGTATGTATTTTAGCTGTATAAGGTAAGCCACATTTTAGTAATGACTATACATTTTCAGGTGACATACCAGATAACAAGTATGACCCACTAAAAACACTTTATGTTTAATTTTCACCTACACAAGAACTACAGACATAGGACAGTCTCTCCAAATACCCCTTTGTCCTTTCTCTTATCGAGCTGTAAGTTAAACCCTTCCTTTTTGGTTGCCATCCTCTATGCCTTTCATTTATATCTATTCTTTTATGTATTTACATAATTCCTAATTCTTCCAGCACATGACAATGCTAATGCATGCTCAAAATAAGGTTGGATAATACTGCAGACCACATTTGGTGAGGCAGAAACTGAGACAAACCCGCACTGCCCAGAGCATCACAGCAAAAGCTTGGTCCCTCTTGAATAAGTGTTTTCCTTTCCCTTTACAAACTTTGCAAAACTGGATAAAACCGGACTGAAATTTGGAAGCCTTCAGTGAATACTGACTTTAAAGATTAAGACACAACCAGCAGACAAGAAGCTGTTTAGAAGTCTAGCTGCAAGTAATTTGTTTAATGCCACTTAACCCTTCTATTTCCAAAAACCTCTCAGCAATTCTTTCACAAACTGCCAAAAGAACTGGGACTCTGCTAGCAGGAACCCATCTGAGTCATAGCAACAAGATCTGTATCCGCTGATTAAAATCCTCCTCAGGTAGTTTAATGACACCACAAATCTCCAGTCTACTGGTAGCACACACTGGTTCCTTTTACCTGAACTGAAAAACCCAGATGGTAAGGATGACAAATGGTACATAGATCTCCATGCAAGAGACTCCTTATTTAGCTTAAGGAGCTATCAAGGAAGGATCACCTGCTTCTGGAAAGCTGAGGGATCAGCAGTACAGACTGAAGGATAGTTGAGGATTTACAGATAAAGATGACATCTGAGGCAAAAATTGAGAACTCCTTTGAAATTCAGATTTTAAAGTCACAGCTTTCATGTCGACTAAGGAAAAAATGTCCTCAGAGAAGAAGGGGAAAGGATGATAAAGCTAAGCACATGTGGCTTTAAACACATCTACACCTTTCTGGCCCCAGAGCTCTCAATGACAAACAGTGTCTATTATCCAAAGTGAAGCCACCCCTCTTCTCAAACGTACATCCCAAGTCATTGTGTTTCATATGTATGCCTTCATACAAACTCTGCATATTTCATGTAACATGCACATGTAACTCTTGTGTCACTAAAATTAGATAGGATTACAGAAAAGAATTAGTTGGAAGGAATCATCCTAAAACTGCCACAGACCAGGAGAAAGAGAAAGCAAAGCCAGTAGACCTCTTCCCACCAGGAAATAGACTTATTCCTGGAAAAGGTACCACTAAGCCTTTGGAGATCTCCTTTTCTCGCCCAATACAGGGGAGTTAGTGATCACTTTGAAAAGACCAGAGCACTGACAGCAATGTCAGAGTACAAATAATGAATTAAACACAAGGAAGGAAAGTAGTGACTTCATAGCTCCCAAGATCAACTGATGCCTGTGCATGTTCATCAGCCATCTTGGTTCCAAGGGTTATCAATTCTAACGCACAACACTTCAAACAGTAGTAGTAGCCTGAATTGTAAAGTTTCTAAAGAAAACAAAAAAAAAAATGACCCAGTTATATTGGGACTACATATTAGTTCAAGCTGTTCCAGAGACATTAAAGCAATAAGGTTGTTGGACTATCAAACAATAGTATATGTTGGCCTCTGGCTAAGTTGTAAAAACAGTAGAATTTGATTAATGGCATAAACTGGTCACAAACATCTCTCTAGCAGTTTCATTTCCTGTTGAAAGCTTAGTGACAGGCATACTTTGTTTTCCATTGCAAGTTTGGAGAGACATCATTTTGCTATGAGAAAATGTTACTTCTGTGTCAATTTTTAGAAGGCACACACAAGAAAACAACACAAAACTCCCACAGCCTCGATCTCCTTTGCTGGTTGTCTGTTAGTAGTTGTTACAGGGATGGGATCTCTCTATATATATATCTATATATCTGTATATCTTTTTCCCCACTACATCTTCATTTCCAGCTTGTGAACAGCTGGCATGTTGCAATGTTGAGAAAACCAATATTTCTCTCTTATTTCTATTATTCACAAGAGCACTGTGAGAATTAATGCATGTTTAGAAAGCATTCAGATCCTGTGCCGAACAAATGCTGTAACATCATTAACATTTACAAAGTATGTACCATCAGTAAATATTTAAAAAGTATCACAGCAGCAGAATATGTACAGATTCTCTTTAAAATGTGGATCTATAGATTCTAGAATCAGTGCAAGGTAAACACCACAGTAACTACAAGTGATCAACAAGTCCCAGGTGTCAATCAGTTAAAGAGAATGGATTCCCAGGACATAGCACCAGAGTGCTAACGTGGGCCATGACACAGGTGATAGAGACTACTATATAGGGCAAGGCTCTTATGATCTATGCGGTTCCCTTGATTTCAAGGTCAACAAGCACTCCTCCTCAAGGACGGTTTTTGGTGGGGGGAGTGTTGGTTTTTTTTGTTGTTGTTTTTAAATGAAAAAGAATAAGTTACCTTAGAATGATTCATTAAGATCTGCAGTCCCACTGTAGAATCAGTCAGGAAAAACAGATGCCACTGCTTAGCTCATCACACCCCTGAGAACATTAATTATGTGGGGAAGTAAGGGTTTGACTGATTATTCAAGGCAATAGCCAAGCCTTGAGAATGAGAATTACGCCACAGCTTCATTTTGTTTGGTGGTGGTTGGGGTTTTTTTGGTTTTTGTTTGTTTGGTGGTTTTGGTTGTGTGGGGTTTTTTTGGTTTTGTTTTTTATGGGATTTTTTGTTTGTTTGTGGTTGGGTTTTTTTTTGTTTGTTTTTTGTTTTTTGCTTTTTTTTTGGGGGGGGGGTGGGGGGAGGTGATTGGTTTTGGTTTCGTTTGTTTGCTTTAATCTGCATTGGTAATGAATTCTTTAGATACTGGTTCCTAAACTACTCCCTTTCACTGGTTTGTGACATTATATCAAGTACAGCATTTCCAACCAGCAGTCTGAGAAGGAGCTGGACGGCCTGTATGAAACAGAGGCCCAGGCAGCTGTCCCTAGTCAACAGCCTAGTGTTTATCACTGAATGGCCGACAGAACTTGTAACATGGAAGAACACTCAGAAAAATACTAATCTGCGTGCTTCAGATCCACATGCTCTTCTCACAGCTTAAGGTCTAATTCTTGCTGATTTCCTTTACTGGTGACATAGGCCAGGAAAGCACTTCTGGGTCTAGAGTACAGCAATGATTTTGACATCTTCTCTGCTACCCATGTAGCCCATACCAAAAAGCAAAAGGGAAAGAGAAGGAAGCAAGTTTGAATCCAAGCCAACCCAGCTGCTCTTTAACAACAAGAACCCCAAACAAGCAAGAGCGCTAGCCCCGTGCTGATCTCTTCATACACTGTTATTCAAACGCACGCACACGACCCCCGCTACCCGTTCCTGCCCGTGTCTCACGCACAGCCCGTGCCCGCAGCCCCGCACCGGCCCTTGGGGCGCGGCCCGGGCCGGCGGCGGCTCCGCTCCGCCTCTGGCGCCCTCTAGCGGCCACGGAGCGGCTCTGCCGCAGCCTCCGCCGCGCCGCTGCAGAGCGGCACCGCTTCTCCCTCTCCCTCTCACTTATTTATGTTGTTGCTGGCGGGGTCGTGGGGAGGAAAGAAATAGGTTAAGTCCTGACGCCTTTTCACCGCAAAAAATTAGTTAACGGTATTTCAAATTGATAGCAGTTCAATCTTAATAAATGCAGCCTTCATTAAGTCGATGGCAGCTCGATTTTCAGAGGTGCTGAATGGGAACTGTAAAGCACATCACTCTGAAAAATCAGACAGAAGGTACCTACATTCAAAGTCTCAATACATGACAGACCACTACTAAATTTCATCTCCCAGTTTTACAGGAAGCAAAGTGTTTATAAAAGTGTCATTTTTCATTCGCTTCCAAGTCCAGCTTAAAAGTTTCTAAGCATTTGTATAATGCAAAACATGCTTAGTATCAAACAGGTAAACGAAGTTTTACCTATAAGCCAAGCGCTTAGTACAAGCTTGCAAGCAACCAGGTCACTTCTAATATCACTAAACATCACTGTAGTAATTTCAAGCAGGCAGAGAGTAATTTAATTCCAAGTGATCACAGTATTTCTAATTTCTCATTCAACATCAGTAGCAACACAAAGCAAAACAGCTTCTAGTTTTATACCAATGCTGACTGTTAATGATGTGTCAAATGCAGGCACACGGTTTCATGCAAAGAGCAATAAAAAGACTATTTGTATCAGAACACCAATCTAGGACAACCATCTGGATCAGCAAATTTAGTCTTTTATATCTATAGCCAACTGCGCAATAGCCACATAGTGAAAAATGATGCACAAAACATCTGGTTGCACCAACAGATAAAGAAATACCCCTTCAGTATATAAACAAATGGAATGTAAAAATGCACCTTTTCTGTGAGTTTCCTCTTCTATAAGCCACATCTTATTATCTACTGAAGAATACTTGCTGGCAGCATATAATACCATGTATATTGGATTATGATATTCAGGTGAGTCTTTGTACTATAGGCAAACACATGGGTGTGGAACAAGGACTGAACCAAAGAGGTGCTGTATTAGTACAGACGATATTTAGCATCTGAGGAATACAAAGAACTGGAGGTATTTTTGGTTCAATGAACAAAGTGGAAACATCAGAGGAATGAAAAGAAGATCACTTCAGACCAACACAAAAATGTCCTTGTTTTTTTGGACCAAAAATTGCCCCTGCCCCTTCACCCTAAAAACAAACCAGATATGGTTCAGCATAGAGGTTTTGAATTCAAAGCTGAAAAGGGCTGAAAGTACTCTGTCAATTCCTTCTTTGCTGTGGTATTCAATGGCAAGGTCTGCCCTCAGGTCTCCAAAGCTTCTGACATATATACATTCATGGGACCACAAAGGCTGCATTCAAAGGTCCTGAGGCAGCCAGCTACTGACAATACAAGAACACCTTCAATCACCTCAGAAAGGCTGCAGTTGCAGAAGGAGGTCCAAAGTGACAAAAAAAAAAAAAAAAGTAGAAATAATCTCTAGAGACCCCTTTCCAACCTAAATAATTCTATGAAAACATTTTGTTTCACTAGTGACCAGAAGTTTTTGTTTTTACTGACTGGGAAAGGAGGTAACTTTATAATAAATTAAATGCTGAGACATTGTTAGAAATGAAAAGTCAACATATTTTTATATTAAATGTGATAATATTTTTATGTTTGCTATTTCCTTTTTCATGAACACTTGCCAAGTTCAAACTAAATTCTCAAATAGATGCAGTCAACATAAATCTGCACTTTCCAGCTAATAAACTGTTCAAATGAAAACACTTAATCTAGTTCTACTTGGCAGCTGCTTTCAGCAATGTTACTGCTGAAAAAATACAAAACATTTTGAGAAAAACCTCTATTCAGAAAACTGCATATAAAATTAACTACTTCAGGCAAAGTCTATGGACTAATGTCCCAAATTACCAATATCTATTTAGCTCATCTACCGACCAACATGTATTAAAATATTCTTAGCATCAGACATCAAAACCACCAACCACATATCTGCACCATCACCCAGGTAAACTGGTCCTGATCAGGTCTACGAGCTTCACCTGACCCAGAGCTCTGCTGTACAACAAGCAGTGATGTTCTGCAACATTTCTCCGTAAGTCCCCATCCAAAGCAAAACAGGCTGCATTTCCACTGCGCCTGACCTGACAGATTTCCTCTGACAGAGAAAGCATGAGGACACATTTCTCCTGTATTTCTCTCACCCTGAGCAAATATTGGGAACTACTTAGTAAGTCAAATTGCAAGACTGTGCAGGGAAATGCCTAAACTTCCTTACAAAGGCTTTGTCTGTGCCAGTTTACAATTTCCTTCTTGACAGTTTCAACCTCCTTATTAACATGATAAAATTTGTGCATATGACCACAGCTAGTACAGGAGGAATTTATTTTGTTATACTCAGAGTTTACGTCCACTTAAGGAAAGATTAATTTTTCTGGTTGCAAGATTGACACTAATGCTACACAATCACTTCTCTGGCATAAGGCCAGAGCCCCTGCTACGCCTGTGCTTTTATATTCAGTTAACATTTATTCTCATGAGGCCAAGAACTACAGCTAAAACTAACTCTCTGAACAGGTCTAGTACCTTTTGTCATTGGTATTTGGGGTGAAATTGTAGCACAAGGCTGGGTTCAGTCTGGCTTTTGTTACTACAAAGACCGTTTCTGCATTCTGTCACTCTGAAGGAAATATGTACGTGTGAAGGAATGGCAAGGAGATGCAAAGTAAGAAGAAAGCTTTCCAGATGTGGTTTCTCTACCACCCCCACCTTCTCCTCCTCCTGTATTTGTATTTTATCTTATGGGCAACACAGTGGATGTGCAACAGAATCACAACTGGTCAGGATATAGTGAACAGTCCCACCATGCATTCTACGTCATTCATAAATGACAAGGACCCAAGTGGTAAAACATCTCAGCAAATGACTGCATTTTCGCAAGGCTCAGAGAGGCTTTAGTTCCATTATTAACTTTTTTTTTTAAAAATTGAAATATTTGTCAGCAATATATGTATTTATAACAACTTAGGTATCCATGAAGCTTAATCATAAAGCATGTTAAGATGCAAAAACAGTTCAAGAATTTCTTGGAAAGCAATGCAGACAATAACTAGGACAAAGGAATACCCTGGAAATATAGGCATAAGAATCTTCCTTTCACTGCTAATTTCTGTCATGTCCAATGACACTGAGCGAGTCCTAGACAGAACATGAATTAGTGGATGTTAGCCACTTGAACAGCTAAAACAGCATCATAACTATAGTCTAGGTATACTGATAGAACATTAATCATGATGAATTATCTTCCAATTTAATAATTATCAGAAACTATCGGTTACCTTGTCACTTCAAAATTCTTTCAGAATTTTCTCTCCATATTCTCCACTCACCTATCCCTTCAAAATAATTCAGCACATCAAATAATAAGAAGAGAAAAAAAAATATTTCTAAAGGCTCAGAGGGAAAACCTCAACATTACAGACAGACTGCATGAGCCCTTGGGAACATTCAAAATACATTCAAACTTGCAAAACTCAAACACAAAGAGTTAGTTCCAGCTGACACCTTACACTATCCTGTCACTACAGATACATAACAGAGATAAGACATGACCTCAAAGAGCTTTACATTTAAATAGTCATGGATTAAGAGGCATTTCTCTTTTTCTTATAGAGCCATCACAGAACAGAGAGGTAGAGGAGTCTGAAGTCCCAACACTCATATTTCTCACAACATAACAGGTTAATAGGCTTTTCCTACGTTACAGCAATATTTAGAGACTTCTTGCAAAATATTACACCCCTCTGTAATGGGTGTTGAACAAAAGTAAATGGCTGTTTAACACTTAGAGCATGAGTGGTTTATTTCTCTAGTGCCATCAGTGTTACTTTTCCCCACAGATGATGGCTGGTAATGTCAAGGTATGGTTAGGAGACATAGCAAATAAATAACTTTTGAATATATTAGGAGGCTCTGGTCCATTCTTCAGAGTTGATTGACCTGAATTAGTTCTTAGCTTCGCCTCTAATACCTGACAGTCACTGGGTAAAACAGGGACTAATCTGTGCTTCCAAAATGGTTTCTCACATTGTGTCCATGTTGCTTTCATTTCTATGTGTTATGTCTCTCACTTTTCCCCAGCAAGATTCAGAAAGAATCACAAGTTTTACCATGACCAGGAAAACAACTACTTGCAAACCTGCTAACATAAGGTCAGCACATACATGCAACTGTGGGGAGACCATGTAGGACTGAAAGAGCCAGTTTGTCCTCAGCTTGCATTTTGCTGGAATTAAATCAATCCCAGCTATAGTATCTTTGTGGTCCATGAGTATCAATCTTGTCAGGAAGGAGGAAATTGCCTAGGGACCCTAGCAACACACAGGAAAAACTGTATATGAAAGTAATCACAAGAATACCCTACTCCAAAAGAAAGACAAGTGAGCTGGGGGCAAACCAACATACGTGATGCTCCTTAGTTTCCAGTTCTTCTCATTAAGCCTTCTTCACACATTAACTAGAGCTCTAATCAGGCAGCAGGACTTGTATCAGCCTCTACAGACAATGGAAGCTCTTCCGGACAAAAATTACAAGTAATGGCTCAGCAGTGAACACAGCCCCATCATCTTGTATACATGAACAATTTAGGAATTCACAAGGGGAAAAAAGCCTATGTGCAATATTAACTTGTATTTGAACTTCCTAATCAGCTAGAAAATTAAAAGCCTTCTGCTATCCCAACCAAAGCCTTTCATCTCCAACAGGAGGAAAGATTGCATGCAGAGAATGTTATGCAAGATAGATCCACTAATCAAAAGTGCTCAGAAATTTGTGGTATAATATGGAGAAAGAACACAAAAGAGAACTCCAATTGCCAAGAAGATCCTGTGTCCCCCAGATCTCTTGCATTCAAGACCAGAAGTACAGTCTTTGGCACCTACACTGTGATCAGCTGCCACAAAGTCCCAAAGGAAGAGATACAACCTTAAAGCGCCAGGATCTAACACCTACAGATGTTTTAGGACTACGTACTCAAATACACTTTTGAAAGTAAATGGGAGATAGAGCTGCTAATGGTATTTGAGTGCAGTGCTCTTTTTTTGTAAGAAAAATAACAAGATGAAGCATCTTAATTATACCAAACGGTATTGCTATGAACTTCATGTTGCAGCTCTGCAACCTGGAGGTGCTGCTGATGTGAGTTACAGTTGAAGTGACCCAGAGCAAATAGAAAGGCTTCAACTTTTCGACATTGGTGATTTTTCTTTGTTTTTTTGTTCACTACATGGATAGCCAAGAGGAACTGATAAGTTGCAAGCTGAAGAAAAAGTTTGGAAGAGCCAACTCTATCCATTAAGACAGTGGTTTTTCTTCATCCAGCCTGCCCAGCTTGCTAAGACTCAAGCAAATCCCCTTTGATCAGCACCTGATTTTGTCAGGATACAAGACTGAAAGCCGCTTCTGCCCACTATACCAACACAAAGTCAAGGTTTAGATAAAACCCAGAGAGTACAGACAAAACTAGTATACTAAACTGATGTAACAGTGATGCTTTGAATTAACATGAGTTTTATCTGAAGAAATTCATTCAAGTATAGCAAGTAAGTCTGGCAAAACCGAGGCATACAGTCAGGTATTATTTTCCACAGTTCACATAAACTAAATATACTTATCAATGTATTATTTGTGGATTTAATAAAATCACTGATAAAGAAAAATGCTTGCAATATGGAATGACTGCTTGACTTGTCCAAAAGTGCCTACACAGGGAAAGAGTTGCAAAGATGATCAATGTCTACTCTTGCCATAAGTCACAATTCATTTTCAGTATTCATAGTAAACAAGGCACAACAATAACCAAATGTAATATTATTTCCTCATTTACAGTTTAAATGACAGTTTCAATGAGCTTCTGATTTGCAGATCTAAAAAGGGCTGAAAAGCATACCTTCACTGAAATAACCAAAGACTAACCTTTGAATTTTTCTTTTGTTTCAAGCCCTTTTCTTCTGATGACTTCACCTCTATGTAATACCTTTTCATACTTCTGTCATGTCTGCGCTAGCAATGTTGCATGACCTTAAAAAAAAAAAAAGCATGCCTATGCTATATTTAATCCCAACATACATGACAGCATCAATGTGTGTTATTACCATGGACTTCCTCACAGAACAGCCAAAGTGCACAGCTTCCAAAAGCCTTGATTCTAGTACTGTCTATGACTGCCAACCCCATTTCAAGATATTCTCCTTGATAGCTCCCAGCATCTTTCTATCATTTTTATATGATGTTTGCATCCAGTTCTCTTAATTTAATCTTTTACTTCGCTATTACGTTTTGCTTTGATTAGATTTTATTATTTTCTTTTAATATTAATAGCAAGGTACTTATGTAACTGTTATATAAATGTGATGGGTTCATGAAAAAGCAAAACTGCATTAATTTTACTGGAGCTGCAAGGCATGTTTTCTCAGCTGCTTATCTCCAGTGCCACAGGTGATCATCTGAATGCTGTGGAAGATCGTGCCTGCAAGGCTCTGCCACTTCTTGCCAAGCTCCCTGCACATAGCACTTGATCTTTAACAACCATAGTGTCTAATGGTAAGGTTGTCAAAACAGAGAAATTTTGTATAGGTCTTAGGTGTGAAACAGGCTTATGATAACATAAGGGTATACATATCAAGTCAGTGAGATCTTTAGTAATATTCAAAACTTCATCAGACAAGGCCCTGCCAACTAACCTAATCAAACCTATTTTGCATAACATCCCAGACATCTCAGGATATCCCTTCCAAGCTAAATTATTCGTAAGTCTCCTATCTTGTCTCTTGGAAAACCTAGCACTACTAGTTCTGCCTGCACCGCTTGGTCTGGTTAGCACACCTCCCAAAGACTCAGATGCTGATTTTTATTTTTTCCTAAAGTACAGATAACCTGGAAGAGAGCTGGAAATCAAGAGATACACAAGAAGTTAGCAGATGGGCAGGTAAAAGATGAGAAGACATAATGCAATAGAAAGTGGTGTATAATAACTTATTAGAGTAGAAGAGAGGAGAGCATGCCCACAGCAAGAACAATAAGGAAACGATAAGAATAGGCTTTGAAGTAGAAAGAGAAACAAAACAGGCGACAGAAAAGAAAGACTACATCATTTGAAAAGACCCTTGGGAATAAAGCACCTTAAGAAATAACTAAAAATAAATGCTTTGCTAGATACATAGTCCAAAAATGATATTTGAAGAGAGTGAAAAAAAAAAAAAAAAAAAAAAAAAAAGCAGCAACAAAACCAACCCTGCAGAGGTAGGAAATTGTTTTTTTGAAGCACAAAGCCAAGAAAGATCAACAAATTCAGGCCTTCTGGCTGCAAAAATAGCATTTGCAAGTGACCTCCTGCTTTTCTTCAGAAGAAAATAATGTTACAGAGTACACAACAACAACAACAAAAAAAAACTATAGCAAGCAGCATCCTTGGCATTTCTTGGCAGCTCCACAAAACACAGCTGAACCTTCAATCAGCTCTCAGACTCAAATACTGCCCTTCTGTTCACAAAACATGTACAAGCCAAGTCACCGTAACATTGTCACGTGTACAACAGCAGCCAAAGAACAACCAAATAATCAGAAATGTGCATTACTGCGAACACGTGTATATATTTATTGGAATGAGCAGTGAAAGAGAAGGGTGTACAGAGAAGACTAACTTGCAGTTATAATCCTATATTAACTGCTGAATCTAACTTCTCATGCAGGGATTTATATACTTGGGTTTTTATGTGAAAATTGTATATGGGCTTACTTGTATTCCTCCTAGGCACACACTTAATAAAAGTAAAGCAAGTGCAGTTTTTGCTTGGAAGGTCACTTCTTTTTACCCCAGCCACAAAAGTGCCAGATTTAAAGACCCTTAGATTACCAGGAAGTCCAGTTTGTAACACTGCAGAACCATGCCATTAAAAATAGAATTCATTAAAATTCTAGAACAGTTTCTAAAATATAGGAAAGACTAGGGTGTCCTGATTTTTCTAAAGCAAATAAGCATGCACAACTTTCTCCACAAATTAGACAGTTATGAATCCATCTTCTGCATTCCATATGCAGAACACAAGACATTTCACTGAACCCTCCTGAAATGCAGTATGCCTCTTCACAGCAGGCTATGCCTCTTTACAGAAGGCTAAGTGGAAATCCCACATTGGAATTGGAATCAAGCTCTGAGTAATTTCAATAGAGTGACATCCAGGATTAATTAGGCTCATTAACTGTCTTATAAAGATGACGAAGTGACACAGCAACTCCAGTCACTGTAGTGCAATGCCCCAGAGAAGCAAGCAGGAAATATCTTGCCCAGAAATCCCCATTTGACCTGTTACCAGCGTCCATTGTAGATTCTACTGGCTTCTCTAAAGGAAAGGTAGATGTGCTGATTTCTTGGACCACAAAGATATACGATATATGTAATAAATGCAATATTGCAATAAAATGCAATGAGAATCATCTTGGCAAAACAGCAATGAATTCGTCATAATCCACTATTGACGTTTTTATTTTTTATATTCGGCACACGGAAACCGTACTGAATGAACATTCTGAAAAGACAGTAGATCCACCACAACACAGATAAATTATGCAGAACAGGCAGCATGCTTGCTTGCTCAATTTCCTTCAGTGACAATACGTTCAAAGGCTTAATTTAGAGTAC
This sequence comes from Streptopelia decaocto, assembly GCF_964273445.1. Lineage (NCBI taxonomy): Eukaryota > Metazoa > Chordata > Aves > Columbiformes > Columbidae > Streptopelia > Streptopelia decaocto. The sequence continues at coordinate 23,258,425 of NC_138661.1, forward strand.
TGAGTTATTATACATAGAGCTAAAATAATAACAATGTAAATTGGATTGCACTTTAGGAAACAGAAATAAATAATAAGCCATGCCGTGGGACCACTACAAAATTACCATAAAACTTACAATCACACTGAAATTAACTGGTGAACTGCTACCATATTATTGAAAAGGAGTTACAATATCATGGTGCTTGAAATTTTAACATATAAGCTAATTTTAATTCTGTTCAGCATCCAAAGCTTCTAAGTCAGTCAAACACCTTGGGAGTGTCAGGAATCTGCCTGACAGTAACTAGTCCCCTTGTAAACTCTGCACAATTTAGTTTCTCTGAAAAGAAGACAAAGAAAAATCTAGCATATCAAAACAGTGCTGGCATTTAAGGTGGAAACAGTCTCCATCCTTTCTCCTGGTTTGTCACATACTAAACCAGTGCTGTCACCTGGGCCTGCTTAGCACAGCTCTATTTGGGACAATATACTTCCAACCACCTTGCACTAAAGTGGTTCCTCTCATAAGGGAATTCTTTACATCCTATAAAAGCAATAACAAAATGCAAATACACCTGGTTTATTGTTGGCTATACTAATGCTCAACTATAGTAAGCAACACAATGTTCCTTAAAGCCTCCAAATGACAAAACTGAAGGTAGAGCTAGGCTCGAAGTAATTAAAATGTGATACTGGTTCTCCGTTGAAGTGAAATGCCATGAAAAAGAATAGATAACAGAAAAGTGCTCTCAGCTTACTGAAAAATTCTGCCATTTTAAGTTAAAACTTCAGCTAAGATCTTGCATTTTGAGATGGTAAGTAGCCTTTCTTTTAGCTACCCATCATCTTCACCTGCATATGCTCTCATCCAACCAACAGGACTTGAAGTAAAATCTGATTACAATAAAGATGCTCCTGCAGAAGTCAGGGTTTTAACCTTAGCATCCCCACCATGATCTTGATTTGACACTTACATTTGAAAGACTTAAGTGTCTGTTTAAAAAAAAAAAAAAAAAGACCAGAAGCAGTTGTCTTTTGTTTCCTGCTGACACAAGTGACTCAATTGATGATCACACAGATAATTCCAAGTGAATCCTACTCTACACGTGACTGCACAATAGTGAAATACATACCTGTATAGTTTGTAATTTTGGCAATAATTTCAAAATAGGACTAGTGTAGTTTACAAGGCTGACTAGTCCTGATCCAAAATTTATGAGTTTTGGGAAGAGATGAGGATAAAATATGAGAAGAAATCCTGAAGTCCGTAAGTACTAAAGTAAATTCATTTGGTCTACAAGTTTTACCATTAACTTATGGTGAAGGAATGTGTCTTCATGAGAAAATCTGGAGAAGAAAGTTTTAAAATGGGAAAAAACACAGACTACTAAATCAAAAACACTGACACTGTGGTGGACAAATCTCTACAACTATCAATGTCTGTTTCAGGGCCTTACAGCAACTTTCTTGCTCTGCATATACAATTTAGGAATACACAAAGCAGTATTATACCTCTATAAAACTTTATTCAAAACCACTGCTGATTTGGCCAGCTTAAGGAAGGATTTTACAAGATTGTTTTTCTTTCCACCAAACCAGTGCTTCTGGCATCAAGACTTACATTTAAGTATTTTGTGCCTTTGAAAATTATGGTGGAAGTAATCGTTAGAAATTACCTATTTATTCCCATAGATGCTGAAAATAAAAGTGTTCTCCTTTACTATTCTACCCAGCCCATAGAAGGCAGGGGAGGGAAGGTGGCTCTAGCAGGCAGAGTCTTACCTGCAAGACAAGGTAGTGGTATCTCATAAGGTAACACATATACAAGACAGTAAAAGCTGTTTACGAGCTCCCCACACAGGTGGCAAAATACTGGGTTAAATTTATTTACTTTTACTAGACAGACAGAAATAATCTATGAATACCAGTCTTTTAACCAAACATGAACTTTTGCAAAATTCAGTAAGGAGTTAATTTCCCAGTCCCTCTGACTACACTTTGGCAAGATTAGAGAAAACAAGATGTTCTATCTCTTAGGTTCTGCCAACTCTAACTTAAGAAGAGATAAAACAGTGCAATTACATCACTTGGGGGAGAGGGGGGAGAAAAAAAATAAAGAAAAAAGAAAAAAGCCCTGCCTGATGCTCACTCTAATCTTATTACACACTGTCATCCCCTTACCACCATTTACACTACTAGATTTTCCACACTCTCCTCTTAGCCCTCAGGACATGTGTTGTGACACTCTTCTCTGCCACACTTGGGGTAGCAATTATGTGACAGATTTCATTCATAGGAACAGTAGGGTGGAAGGGAATGCACAGGTAAATGAGCCTAGTCAAATAATTGCAAACATCCATGCAACTGCTATCTAGTTAAGTAGCCCAAAGTACATGCTCCAGTAATACCCATGTACACCTCTCTCAAACATTTCCCTATATCCTGTAATAATTAAAGACTTCCTGTAAAGCTCTTCTGGTCTTCTCTTTTATAGCAATCTTGCAAGACAACTGCTCAACATTGACTCTTCTAGGTCTTGCACTTCATCATCTACCTGGTACAGAACTGCATCCAGAATGGACGACAATATTGTATTGCAGATGCTAAAATGCTCAAGAAAACTATAAGAAGAAGTTATTACTTCTCCACACTGCAACCAAACGTTACCTGTGGAGCTCCAAATGCAAAAGGACAGCCACACTGTAATGGAAACTCAAACTTAATGTTTTTGCCACTCGCATGACAGCATTCCTTTCAGGACTCGAAGGAAACTGTCTCACCAAAGAAAATTACTAGCAGAAAGAGACATCTCTGAAAGAGAGGCACTAGAGATGAAAAAAAGAGAAAAAAAACAAACCACAAACAGTTTACCAAAGGGATCTGCTTCATACTCACACCTTTGGACACAATAGTCCTTCACAGCAGGTGCTTCATCACATGCACTGCCTCGTAAGTCAATATAGTTGAAGAGCCTGAGCAATACAAATCTCTAGGTTTTACACAACTCTCCATAAAACTCCCACATTTGCTCTTTGAGAGCTCTCTAGCAATTCATCCTGCAAAGCCCATTTACCTGTCAGCCTCCTCATCCCTGGAATTCTCATGAGATTTCTGTGATAAAAAGCAACACATTCAACTGCATGCTGAGCACATATCCAGTCCTCAGGGACTCTGAATGCAACCCAGGCTTCATAATCAGATATAAATTCCTCTCTCCATGATACCTAGCAACACAATGCCTTTGATACTAATTGCTGCTTTTTTTTTTTTTTTTTTTTGTGCGGGGGCGGGGTGGAAAGAAAGATGGTTTGAGCTAAACCAGTGGTACAATATCTGAAAAATGACCATGGCCTTAGAAACAGAGATACAAGTAAAGAAACCCGAGTTAATAACAGTACTGAGCTGTCAGAAAGAGATGAGAACGAGAGGTAGTTAGTGCCATAACTGCTAGTTTGGGGCTGTAGCTGCCCGACTTGATCAGTTCAAATGATTGACTGCAAGGTGAAAAACTGGTTAAAAGATCATTTAAGTGAAGCATTTATGGTGATACTGGAGAAGAACCATTCTAGATGCCTTCGAAGCACAGACAGAGAATACTATATAAGTATTACCCTTAAGTGTAAGAAATTTAAGAACGTCAAGTCACAACTGTAGTTAATAACAGTTTTGAGAAAATAAGTATGACTGAAATTTATCTCTAAACTTTATGGGAAAATGAGAATGAATGCAAGAATCCCAGAGCAATTATAAACAAAGGCCAACCCTGATAAAGTACCATCCCTTTCCTACAGGTGAAGAAATGAGAGTCCCAGGAGAAAAGCCCTTGGGGAAGGGGAGAGGGGGATAACCAAGGCCACTCAGCAGGCTTGGTGCTCTGCTGGAAAGGGAATGCAGTTCTACAAGCTCCCAGTTTCCCTTTTTAAACACAAGAACTTATTACATAAATAACTTTATTATATAACATATAAGGTGGGGGAATGGAGTCTAACAATCCTATACTCCTGCTGTGTTTTTGTTGTGTTTGTTTGGGTTTTTGTTGTTGTTTTGGGGTTTGTTTTAAATTTCTTACAGCAGCAAAGCCACTGTTCCAATCATTCAGTGCTTAAAGGGACTATCAATGACACCAAAATTGACCTAAAAAATGTCAGAGCTTTGAAGGCTTAAAGCCAAAACTATTTTGGAGTAAAATGTAAGTGAAGGGAAGACCTCTAAATATTAGCTACTTCCTTCCCAAAAGGATGAAGTCTTTATTCCTAACAATTTTATTGTTTGCTTGATAATAATAGATTATAAATTTGATCCTTGGAGATTGATTTTATTTGTGTGTTTAACACACAATCCCACCAATCCTTGGATGGCCATCCTTTGAAAAGAGTATTCCACCACTCATTCAGTGTGTATAACCTCCTCAGGGAGAGAGAATACAGCAGGCAGATATCAAAAATGTTTTACTTTGGGAAAGGGAGCATGACAGGATAGAAATAAACCCTTAAAGAAACATGGACTAATTTTACATGGTGCTTCCCTGGGTGAATAACCAAAAAAATATCCTTAGCTTGCCCACGAGTTAGCTTAGTTCTAGGTGATCAGGCTGCCCATGTTATACTACAAGGGCCACATCGATGGAGCAGAGCATGGAAATGGCTCCATTAACTCCTTAGTCCAGAACAACAAAGAGGGCATTAAAATAAGCCTCTTGCGGCTACACCCGTCTCAGTACTGCCCCCATTAAAGCCACATCCGTGAATCCTCTTGGCGGGATTCTTCGATCGATTTTTAGCACCTCATAATGGAATCTGCTGGTCACAGCTGGGGAATGAGAGATGGGCAGTGACACTGAAGGGATAAAAGTCCTCTGGCCCTGTGTGATTTGGTTTGTCTCTTATTACAGTCATATGCTGCTTTACCTGGAGATCTGCTGCAAGAAAAGCTATCCAGTTATCTTCACTTTTTAGATATGTGGAAACAGAGTTTGTAACAAGAACATACTAAGCAGCTTCTCAAGCCTGTCTGGCCTCTTAACTGGCCAGAATTTCCAGCTTGCACAAAGCCTTCCACAGCAAGGAAAAGTAAATGCACACAGATGCCCCTCAACAGCACTGCTTTTACCCTGTGCTCTATTGTATTGTGCAAGAAGGCCCATGCAGATCTACAGTTTAAATAGATTACTAACCGATTTTATTTAAATTGCAAAACATAAGAAGCAGAAACATTTCAAAAATATTACACATTTGCTTCATGTTTAACAGTTATTGTATTTTGGCTGTTCTGTAAATAATTATTTATGATTACAAGTTTCAGGTACTTGCAATGTGATTTGAACAAAACAAGAAAATCAGTATTTTGTTCAAATAAGAATAAATATTTTTCAACTTTGAGTACAGTTATAATAATTACCATTAATAATTCCAGACTCGCTTCACAAATACTATGAAATAATAATAAAACAACCCCAAAATATCTGTATTGGCAGCAAGTTTCCTATCTGTAGTGTACCAATAGAAAGTTATCCTTCAAAACGTTCTCAACACATACAAGACAGTCAACAGTTAAAGCCAAAGTCACAAATAATCTGGGATCAACTCCTGTTCTATTTTAAGGCTGTTTATGCAGTTTTACTTCTTACGTATACAACTTTCATCTCACAGTAGTAAAACTGGAAAACAAAATATCCTGGACTGAGGAATTCACAAATATGTTCAGAAGGATATAATATTCTGTGAAATAAGAATTGAAGTAGACATATTATAGTAAGAAGCAGCTTTAACAGATGGGTAAAGTTCTGCCTTTCTTACTGTCTGGCTGTGAGCACCTTCAAAGGCTGACTAGCAAGCATGGTAGGCAACACAGAGCTGATTGAAAGCATACTGATGTAAATTGTGCCTATAAGATAAAAGCCATCTGTGAACCTCCCTAAAAAATGGTCTCTTTAATTCAATATTTTTGAAATAAAGTTCAGAGATGATGTCACTGCTGCCTGCAAACAAAACCCATCTACATTTCCAAAGGCAAGCGTGACTGCAAATGGGGCATCTTCTCCTCTACTATAGGAGGGCATGACTGGTGTGAGTCTCTTCCAGGCTACTTGCATCCACAACATCGAGTTACAAATCATTCTTTATCCACATCTAAGATGCTTAGTCCAATTGAGGCATACAGGACACATTATCCTTTCGATCTATAGTCTTCTAGAAACATACTAAAAATTCTAGAAAACAAATGTATTTAGGAAAACCCACAACCTCTAACAATCTTTATTTAATAATTCTTCATATGTTTTACTTCTTAAGAGACTGGTTCTTCCATGTCAAAAACCTGCCAACCACAAACAGCCTACTAAGATCTGTACATTCACCTCAGGAACTTTATGAGTCAACTGTGGCAATGGACAGCATTTGTTAATTTGAGCTGTACTTTGCCTGCAGTTTGTTCCTGTTATTAGAACAAGAACCTACTTGCATACATATGACTAGTAGATTTCCTGAACACCAACAATTACAATACCGTGTCTCCAGTATACAGTCAAGAGCTGAGGTTAAATGTTTTTCCCAAAATGCATTGAATTTATCTTTCCATATTCCTTGAAAGACTAAGAAAAGCAGATCACATATGATCCTTCCACAGCCACAAAAGGTCACCAGAGCATGTCAGAAACTCCTTTCAGACAGAAATACATTCACCATCTCTCAGGGTCAAAATTAGACAAGCTCTATCACCACAAATCCACATTCCCATCACAAGTTCAGGTCACATCACAGAACTGTTGTTTGTTTGTTTGGGTTTTTTTTAATCACCACATTTGGAAATGTAAACCAAGACAGGATGCGAACTTCCTTTATCAAAGAGGTTCTTCACTAAACATCAGCAGGTACTTCTAAAACAGCATTCAGAAGCACACAATTAGTTACAGAAGAAGTATGCTCACCATATAATGGGTTTCTAATCCAGTGTGTCTGATTGTCTGGCTTCAGCTGAACTATCGAGTACCAATCTCCCTCAAAATCTAGGATTATCTGAGGCATCAACTGTGACATACCTGATAGAGTGAAACAGTAACATTTCATTTTTTTCTTCTCAAAGTTACCCTGATGTAGTGCTATTATTGCTTCTACTTTGACAGCTCACATTTAAGTCTGACCTGTTGGATGGAAATATTTGAAATACAATTTTTCCTGAGGAAAAGTTTTCAAATGTCAGTTCACAGAACTGATGTGCCTGAGGTTGAAATGTTTTGTTTAGAACATGTTTAAATGTTGATTTGATCAAAGTAGGGATCACTGAGATATAGCAGAAAATAGCAATGTGCAGCTCCTATCAATAAATTAGCATGAATGACTTTCAAAAAAACCAGTCAGAATTTGTTGCCATTGGCTTCACCTTTTGCTTAAGAAGTTATGCAATTAGAGGGAGAGAAGTCATAGGCAATTTTTGCAAGTGTTCACCACTCACACAGAATCACAGAATGTTAGGGATTGGAAGGGACCTCCTCCATGATTCTGTTTAAAAAAAAAAAACAACATAGAATCACTTCTCTGCTTAATTCCTGTCTGCCAGTGAAATATATAATGATAGGAAAAAGGAAAAGCAACTTCTTTTCCATTAACAGTTTGCAATTTTCCTCACAATATAAAGCAGATGGATTATCCTAACAGTTCGACAGTCTAAGTGAACTTTCAAAAACATCTTCAGTTGCTCACTACTTATAAATAAGTGAAAAGTTTTGTAACCTCTTTCTTGATGAAAATTAGCTTCCACACAAGTCTTCTGTTTAAATCTGTACTTTATTAAAGAAAATCTTCCTACTTCCTGATGGGGAACAAGCTAATTGACTTTTCAAGCCTCACACCCTTCTTCTGAGAATGATAACTTGTGTTATCACTATTGAGCCAAATCTGGAAGAGGTAGACCTACCATTTCTTTCTTCCTACTTTATAAATACAGATTTCAACTACATTTGACCATCTGCCCACTGAGCTAACATCACCTCTACGAACAGCAACTCAGCACTGTCCTGTGTCCTGCTCCAGTGCCCTGTGCTTTTTCCTGCCTATGCTGGGTTCCGAGGTGGGATTATAGGTCTCAGCATCGACTGGTTTCCTGCAGCAGGATCTGTCAGCAGAAAAAGCCAGGCATCATACACAAAAAAACCCACAGCTTACAAGCATTGTTTGCAGAGGGAATTCATTGGAAATTTAAAACAAACAAACATCCCAAACAAACAAAAAGACAAACCACAAACAAACAACAACAACAACAGTCACAAAACCACAGAACCAAAAAAACCCACAAACACCCAACAACAAAAAAAATTCACCAGAAAAAAAACCACAAACCAAACCCAACATAGGATACCCAAAGGGGAGAGTATCAGCGGTCATTATCATCAATAATCCAGCACTAGAATATTTTAAAGCATTTGTAAGCAAGCTTATGAGTTAACTGATCCAGACTAGTTTTTGTGCACTACAGGGAAATATTTTGTATTACTTCTCCATGCACAGTAATTGCACAGTCTTCTCTGCTACACAGTAATATTATTTACACATAAAGACATTCTGTTCCTCAAAATATATAAGGAGGATAGATGGATTATACCTATTACGAAATATAGACCATATATACTTCGTGACCAAAGCTGACTTCAACATTTACCTGTGTACAAGTACACACTAGTCTTGAAAACAAGGATATAATCTATTTTGCATAATACTGTCACCACTATCTATAAACATCACATAACCGTATATTAGGTGAAAGAATTCCACAGTTACTTGAGAATAATCACCTACATATGCCAAAAACAGATCCCAAAAATCTACCCCTTTCAGGATGTCCTCATCACACAACTGAAGGTAATTAGATGACGATAACACTTGAAGACCTTTTAGTAAATAAAGCAACCACCCAGATAAGTCACATCACAACAGAACAGTTACACTGCAGACTACATCCTTCATCTCATTTGTAGTCAACTTCCTCACTGATATTCTGAATAAACCTACAGAAAGTGCTTCTGATGTGTAAACCATGAAAAAAAGCACTTTGCCTGAACAGCCCAAAGGTAACACTTCACCTGCCTCTCTGTGCATAACTTAACACCAGACCAAGGATCTCAACTCTGTTGGAAGCTTCTCACTTGCTTTAGACAGCGTGTTCTACATGGAAGTGCAGTAAGAAAAGGGTGTATGTGTACACATATATATATATAAATCTACTTTTTGTATTATTGCTTCAAGTTCAACAGACATTTCTGTATTGCCAAAAGCATATGGTAGCAGCATTGACATGAGCTGCTTAAAACACCAGAAGTTCTGAAACTGCTTTTCATTATTTGAGTCAGATGCTTTCACAGTAGGTTCACAAAAACTTCAAAGACAAGAGACTGTACTACTTAAGTTGTTCTAGGGGTGGCACCTTATAGCTATGTGGACACTTTTTATGGATTAGTACCTTCTGCAAACACTGATAAAATGAAACTTCAGCAGATTAGTCATTACAAGATCTTATGGTAGGTTTTAATTTCTTTAAACTTCACAATAGTTTCCAAAATATGTCACTACAGATTGATCAGATTCTTTGCACTAGTATTTCTGCTACTCAAACAGAACCATGAGTGTCTGGAAACTTTCAAGAGCTTTACATGATTTTACAGTATCTCCTTAATCTTCCACAGAGATTTCAAACATTTTCTAGAAGATGCTGCCACCTCAGGAACGTGTGATGGCTTCTGTGAGAAAAGTACATAGAAGATGTCAACATACAGTGTATTTACCATTTTCTTGTTTCAATTGCCAACAGAGATTTTCCAGAAAAAAACATAAACACACACACATACAAAACCCCAAAGTGCACACACCACAACACGATGCACGCACATTGGGCAAGGTGCCATACATAGGGCTCATGTGCACAGAGGAACAGGTCCACATTTCTACGTACACATTCGTGCACACTTATCCTAGATGCAGTATTTTCACTCGAGTGAATTATGTACACATTCGCTTGTCAGTTATGAAGAGTACTGCGGGAAAGCAGCAGAGATCTCATGTTTTTTTCCCCCCAACTTCAGCAGTGAAATTACACTGAGTGGTTGCACAATCTGCTTCTCAACGACAAGCCATATACAATGCATTTCAGAAGAATACAGAAAAACAGAATATCACCAAACAATCTAATATAATGATATTGTGCACACACACAAAAAGCACTGTTGAGAGACTCAAGCTTTATTACTGTCAATATCAACTGATTTCAGTAGTTACAAGTGGAAATTGTTTCCTAATTCACCATCTGTGCTGCTACTCTCTCCTTCACTCTAACGCTATGAAGATGCATTTCATTAAGTCAGACAGTAGCTCCTAATCAGTATTCTGTTACCTTCTGCACTCACTCTTCAATTATTTTCTTCAGGAGTGTTTTACAAAATCTCTGGTCTAAGTATTCATGACAGCTTTCTAAATCCCCAAACTACTCAAACACAGTTATTCCTTGCAATTACCTAAGCTGTCTACAGAGAATAGACAAATTCAATCAAATATCAGAGTATCACCAGCAATAGGAGCAACACCACTGCTTATGGATAAGAAAATTATACTTGTGAAAAAAAGTATCACATCGGTTGAAATCCTTAATACCAGTGACAGGTTTCATTGCTTTCAGCAAGTCATAACCTTTATACTATAGTTCAAATCAAGTAAAACACTTTAACACAACAAAAAAATCCACCAAACCAAAAGCTCCCAAACTAAGGATCAAAAAGAGATTTTTTTGATAGGTGAGGAGAGAGAAAGCAGAAATAAACAGATAGCTTGGGTCAGGTGAAGTATCTAGTGCAAGTAAAAACCACATCACATCACAATGTGTATCAGCACAAACACAAAGCCTTTTTTTTCCTACAAACCTACATATATACTACAAAATATGTTTCTTATAAGCCAACATCTCTTAATGCATCTACTGAAAAGCAGTGTCATTACCTAGCTCAGCATCTGAAAAGTCTGCATAGGCCTCCTTATCAGGGTTTGAGTTCCTTTGTCCCAAAATTGCACTCACTTCCTCTTGTTATTTCAGCCTAAGCATTTTGTTTCAATTAGCCCATGCAGACAGCACCAAAAAGGCATACATTTGTGAAAAGCGGTGAATCTTGAAAAAAAATAGTCCATACCCTTTATTATCATGTTTCTCTTTGAAGTGCCTCAATTATTGCATTCTACAGTCATTTTTATTCTGTTCCCATTGTGTTTTATATTTGAGAGTCTCTTTGAATGGTCATGAAAACCACACATACAGGCAATTACGTTTTTCCCTCTTCAGGCTTCCAAAGCAAATATTTATTGTTATAAACTGCCTATTCATCCTTCTATAAAATGAGACTTGCCAGAGGCTAGGACAGTACCTGCAGTTCAGCCCTTTTGTCTGCTTTCCGGCAACCCACATACACAGCCTTCTTCAGACTATGCGGGTTTTGGACAGCTTGGACAACTGCTGATTTCCATCAACAGTTTACCATTATACCAGCACACAACAGGACTTGTTGCCTCTGTGTTTACCCTCAAAGCACTTGTATTTGTACATCTACAAAGCAAATTAAGTTAGTGAGACACTGGAACATGCATCTTGTAAAAAATGAAATAAAATAAAAACAGACAGAGAACAGTCCAAGCTACATTAATATTAAATTGAGATCTGTCTGCATGAATAACATGCCAGTCAGACTGTTCTTTCATGTATGAGGGAAACCTAAAAAGGGAGTAAAAAAGGTCTAAAAAAACAGAGCATAGTTCATGAATTGAAATCATTAGCTCTGTTTCATACCTAAACTCCCATTTCCTTCCTCTCTGACTGCTCAACCCTATTTTCCACACACATAGAAAGCAGCAGATACACAATGCACAGCCAATTTAGTACATTTAAAAAATATATATATGTCTAAGTGGCTTATCATTCTGGGCTTTTCTCTTGTTTTCATCGCCTCAGTATATTGGCACCCAAGCTCAGATCTTAAAAGAAGCTGCAATCCTGAAATATCTCCCCAGCAGTAAAAGTATTTATTTCCTTCTCGAGGGCCAAACTCATTTTGTTTGTCAGAAGGTACGCTGTGGGGAGGAAGTAGAAGACCCTGGGAGTTTCACATACCTTTCATTTCTAAAGGACATATTCCACAGCTTTTCTTTTCCAAATTAAAAAAAAAAAAAAAAAAAAAAAAAGACTTAGGAAGGAACTCTGCACTAAACAAACCTTAAATAGAGACTGATTAAGTATATTAACGTAACAAAAAAGTTAATGGCCTTAAAACTACACAAGACTACATTTAGATGAGAAAGAAACAGCTTCTTAAAACTAAATGTAATTTTTAAGAGAATGTACTAATTGAAAAAGCTAAAAAAAAGGAATACTAAAAGGCAGATTAAATAATACTTCCAATGAAGCAGCACAAGGAAAAAAAGTCTGCAACAGTTTCAACAGACGTCTGGTCCCTACCCACCAAAAGCCTTCAGATTTACAAGATGGGGAACAGAGAAGGGGAAGCAACAACATTGGGGAGGAGCACTGGTATTATCCAATAGTACTCGTTTTGTGGCATACCTTTTAAAAGAAATATTTAGGTTAGAAGGGACCTCTTGAGGTCATCTAGTCCAATAGTTGTCCTTGAAGTAGGATGACTTAGTACAGGTTTCCCAGGAGGATTACCAGTCAGGCTTTTGGTATCTCCAAAGGTTTGTTGTTGTTGTGGGTCTTTTTGTTGCTGTTGGATTTTGTTTGTTGGTGGGTTTTCTTGTTTGTTTTTCATCTGGTGTTCACATGGAAGTTCTCTCTCTCTCTCTATCTCTCTCTCTCTTTTTTTTTTTCTTTTTCCCATTTGTGCCCATTGGCTCTTGTTCCATCACTGGGCACTGCTAAGAAAAGGTCAGCTCAGACCTGTCTCCCTTCTGAATCCACCTGTTGTGCTCCTTGTCCTTTCCCCCCCACACTTCCCCAAATCATGTCTGATATCACCTAGGAGGTCCTTGCTAATCTGTGCAAGCCTCCTTTTGCTTTTGTTCAATTTCCTGTTTGTCAGAATAGATCTTTCTTGATCTTGGAGAAAGTGATCTGTGAATATCCACCAGCTGTCCTACACCCCTCTTCTCTCCAGGGCTGTATCCCATGGGATTCTTCCAGACAAATCTCTGAAGAGGCTGAAGTCTGCTCCCACAAGTTCAGGGTTGCAGTTCTGCATTTTGCTTCACTCCCTCCAGTTAGGATCTTGCACTCCATCATTTCATGGTCAGTGCAGGCAAGTTTGCATCTGACTCCCACATCCACAACCAGTTCTGCCTTGTTGGTAAGTATCAGGTCTAGCAAAGCACCATTTTTTGTTGGCTCCTTGATCATCTATATCAGGAAGTTGTCAACACACTCAAAAAAATCTCCCTGAGCCATACTGTATTGTCCTTCTAAAAGATATGGTGGACAAAGTCCTCTAAGAATCAAAGTCTGTTAATGCAAGGCTTCTTCTAGTTTTTCGAGGAAGCTTCATTCGTATCTTGCTAATCAGTAAATCAATAGCAGATACCCACTACAACACCACCCATGTTGGTCTGCCCACTAATCTTCATGCATAAACTCTTGATTAAGTCCTGACCCATCCCAAGGCATAACCCCAAACATAACGTCTGCTTTCTTACATCAAGGGCAAATCCATGTCCTTGCCTTTCCAGTCTGTCCTTCCTAAAAAGGCTTTAGGTCTCATTATAGCACTCCAGTCACATAAGCCATCACACCATCCCTCCATGATCCCAGTGAGGTCATAGCTCTGTAACCACACACAGACATCTAACTCCTCCATTTGGTTTCAAGCAAAAGTGGTCCATAACTGAAGCTCTCCTCACCTTACCAGGAAGTGGCAAGACACTGCCCTGCATGCCATCAAGCACAATAAGCATGATCTAGTTTCATATGTCCCTGCTCATTGCAGGGGGGTTGAACTAGATGATCCAACACAAACTATTCTATGACTACAGCATAACTACAGAAGAAATATTCTTTTTCACCAGCTATTAGTTTAGTCAGGAACACATCAATAATGAGAATTAGCACAGTATGTTACTGACGGTTACTAGTTCTGATAAATAGAGGAAGCTGACAAGTTCAGAAGGGGAAAAAGAGCCAATAAAGCAAAATGATAAAGAAAGATGATACCTAAAGTTCAGCAAAAATGTGGTAACATAAAATATACACCAAAATCAGATATGAGTATGTGTGAGAGAAGAGAGATAAAATCTTTAGTTTATGCAACAGATGTGACAAGATGTCGAGACAGTTTAGGGAAGTATTCTTCCTCCATCTAAAAGACAAAAAAATGTTACAGATGTGTATGGGTGTTTTTATGTGCCCCCTATTAAAGACAGAGTTAGCAGAACATGTCACATGAGAGGAGTTTCTGTTGCTCTTCTGCAGTGACAGATTTCTGACTTTTTCCTCCAAAGAAAACTGAAGACAAGGTATTAAAGGACAACATAAAAATGGCAAACTTGAAAGGGATAGCTAGATTCTTCTGATAGCAGATGGTGAGTGGGATATTAACATCATGTCTTCTACATAAAATTTTAATTAAAATTTTAAAAGGGATAAAAAAGTTGGGCTTGATTGATACAGTCAACAGAATTATTTAATCGTCTCTCCTTACTGTGCAATCTCTGATGTCAGCTCCATGCAGACTGCCTAGGAAATGGCTGTTGCACTGGATAACGGACTGTACATCAGAAGGATTTTCTCAAAATATAAGGTTTAGCTTTCTTATTAAAAATTTTCCCCCTTCACTCTCAAGATTATGTTTAGACTGTAGTTTGTGCTGCAATCATCACATCATGGTCATGACCATTATCGCAAGCACTAGCAATAATCAGGCATCAGCAGAAGGCTGTTCAGTACAGACCAACCACACAGAGGTGCCTTCCTTGCTTCTCAAGACCATTCTGGAGCCTGTGCTAAGTCCCTGCTGCTGTAGAAATATAGAATCATAGAACAGTTTGGGTTGGAAGGGACCTTCAAAGGCCATCTAGTCCAACCACCCTGCAATAAGCAGGGACATCTTCAGCTAGATCAGATGCTCAGAGCCCCATCCAGCCTGGCCTTGAATGTCTCCAGGGATGAGGCATCTACCACTTCTTTCATCATGCCTATCCATACTGGTATGCCAGCAATATCCAAGATAATCTGAAATGAGTTAGTCTAAAGCTAGCTTGGGAACCACGGGAAATACATATCCACATGTGCTGGGAGAGTCTTTGCCCCTGAGCAGCTTTGCAATCCCTGCTGTTTTCATGGCAGCTGCTACAAAGGGACCACCTTGGTAGTACAGTCACACAACCCTACTACTAAGCTGCAAGACATTTTCTGTGCACTCTATATGCTTCCCCAGATGATCTTCAAGGGTATGAGGTGAAGAAAGGCATCCTGCTGCAGCAGAAGGCTCCACAGCTTTCCTCTGGCTGCCAGACCAGAGTTTGAAGGCTCAGTACTGTGGTATCCTAGCTGCCTCTCTGTAAAGGTAGCAGCATTCTCTTACAAACTTAGTTTCTAACACAACCAATATGCAGAAACACTTCTGTAAGCCAACTTGAATTCCGTATTCTTACTAAGAAGCATACTGAAGTCAGTTTAAATTACTCTCAGATAATAAGCTTCCCTTTGTGTGAGCAGCAGCCAGCACAGACCTCACATTTCTGCTCTGCGAGTACAGGTTTCAGTTAATGAGCTAAAAGATATGCTCTATTAATTATGAATAATGTACAGCCAAGGACCCACAGTTGAGCTGCCAGAGACCAGCATACACATAAAAGAGCCAGGCTTCTCCAACATTTACACACTGTGACGCTTTTAGCCTTATAATAGTAAAACCCCTGACTCACTACCATGAAAGACAGATTTCAGTTTCTGTTGAAGATCACTAGAGTAATAATACAAAGGTACAGTAAACTAGAGGGAAAGGCTCCACATTTTTTAAAAATTATTTTTGTCTCTTAATGAAAACATTATTTTGTTTAAATGCAATCTGTAAGAAAAATAAATGCAATGATATGACTAATGCCTTCACAGAACCAGTCTACTTTTGTCTACCCTTTTCTCCTGCCAATTAGATGTGTTTTAAAAACACAGTTGATCCACAGCCAAGAAGAGACAAGATGCGAATTAGGCTCGCTTCACAAACAAGAAACACAGACGGGTACTGTGTCACTAGATGGAGCTCATTACCTACCAAAGCCAAGAAACTTTACAGGATTATATTATAATAAAGCAGGAGTTGGAGAAACAATGTAAATCAACCAAATTTATATTCAGACAAGCTATTTAGGTTGTTTGCTTTCTTGTTTCTTTTTTTTTTAAATGGTTCCATATGTTCTCAACAATAAATCACAATAGACTGATAGGACACAGAGAGAAGAAATTCAGGCACAAAGGTAAGCCTCCTGTCTTCTATTCATTCTAGTTTATGCATATAATCCCCACAGCTGACTGATCCCCATGCAAAGGAATTTATGCTTTAATTCCTTGTTTCTGGGGTTAATCTTTTCCACTGAGGCAAATCAAAATTGTAATTCCTAGTTTATTAGATGAGAAAATTGAAATCTAGAAAGCTCAGGGCTAAACATCAAAATTTGAATCCATTCCTGAGACCAGTCCTGTAGTTGTGGTATATAATCAATACATTCCAAGCCTGAGCTAGAGTTACAAAATATTCAGGTCCTACAAAAATTGAACCTCAGTAGGCCAGATCTCCAAACAAATTTAGAAGCTCCTATTGATTTCACTAGCAACCAAATGTCCATGACCTTAGAGAATTTATACCTAAATGAACCGATTTTCATAGCTTTGCTAGCCTTTGCAAAAGATCTATGTTTGTAGTCCTTTGCATGAATCATAAAAAGTCCTTTTCTTAAAATTAACAATGGTAAATGGCTCCAGAAAGAATTCCTGTCTACTCTTAAATTAAAAGACCAGGATGTAGTGTAGTAAGGCTTGTGGGAACCAGGGACTCATCTCCTCTCAATATGTTCTTTATTGGTGGGTGGGTGGAGAAAAATGCACAGCTGAAAATGGGCTTTAGTGTTCTGAACCACAAAGAAACAGTGCTGAGGGTATAGAGGTTTCTAAAATAAGACAGCTTTGCTTAACAAGTTGATGCTGTCAGAAAGGTTTGCAGAAAACAGTGTTTTGTGGTTAATGGACAGTTTTCCAAATGCTCATGTAGCCTCGCTTGCTGTTTACACATCCAAAGTGCCTTGCAGCAGAAAGCAGGCACAGTGCAAGAAGGCAGTGATGTCTTTATTCCCCACACACTGCTTGCCCAGCAAAATATTCCCCAAACTGCAGAATGTGTAACCAATGGCAATTGAGACATGGGTGACCCTTTTCAAAACCTGGTATCAGATGACGGATGATATTTCAGATAGAACTGGCTTTTAGCAGGTAGGAGAAGAAAGGTGAACAAACCCCCAAAATCATGCCACAGCAGACTCTCCACCTGATTGGGTAAGTCTCTCACAGTGCTCTGTGTCTAAGAGCAGCCAAAACAAGGAGTCCTGCGCAGGTACAAAGGAAAGTGGCTGCAAGCCATCACAGAGGAATCTGTGTATGTTACAAGCATCTTCCAAGCCTCTAAAATGGAAAGGTTGGCATAAAAATGAGTGCAAGTCTTGTATTTTTCCTATGTATAGTCTATTCAATGAAAAGAAAATCATAGCCTAATCCTAGATGCACTTTTATCCAGATGAATTTTCTATTAAAGAGCTGCAGTTAAGCTCTTTGCCTTGATGCTATCTTGTGGTAATGAGTTCCACTGCTTAGTTATGAAACATGACAAAAGCATATTATCAACTACTGTTGAATCTGCTGCCTTTCAGTTTTAGTTCCATTATTTGGTTTCTTCTATTGCATCATGAGAAAAAAAAAGGAGCACCCTATGCAACATATTAGCACCATTCATTGCTCTGAGCAGCTCTGTCATTGTCTGCCCCTAATTGTGCATCCTATCTAATTGATATATTCTCAGTCTCTCCTAGGAGTATGACTTTGTTGCCAGCCTTTCATCATCACTTGTTTCTGAATGAAAACACAAGAAAATATTATACTGTCAGGAGTAATATTCCTAATGCAGCTAAGTTTTACTTGAACAGGTAAATATATTTAGAATCACAGACTATTAAAGATGACAAAGAGGAAGACCCGTTGCATCAAATTGGAAGGAAACGCCTCATTGGAAAGCATATGAGCAGTGAATAACAAACTACAATCAAACATTAAGCACTGTGGCAGTCTATACCATATATGTTGCAAACTTTCAGTTACCAAACAAGCTCTAATCCACTTAATCTAGTATCCTATTTTTGACTGTGGTCATTGCCAGAGGCAATGGCAGAGCTATAGAAAGAACAGGAGTGGCACCCTGTTCTCTACATCAGGTCACTTTCCCACCTCTTTCTTGTTATAAGTTGACTATGATCATGAGGCATAATATTCCCCTCAAACCTCTATGATAAACAGTAAAATAGATTCTAATCATCTATACAGAAAATTGATGTTTTCAAACCTCAATAAATTCTCAACCTGAATGACTACTATGGGTTAATTAATCATTTTAAAATAATTTCATTTTCTTAGTTCTTTTTTTTCTATCCTTCCATTTTTACCTGGATTTTGTGGTTGTTGGTTTCGTTTTGGTTTGGTTTTTTTAATTGGTTTTGTAAAGCTACATTTCCTGTATCATTCATTATTTTAAATATTTTGGTCCATCCTCACTTTCTGCTCAAGAACAGTAACAGTCCTAAAAATTGCAAAGCTTTTTCACATCCTATCTTCACACAGGTCAACACTATGAAATGTCTTACTTTAGCTAGAAAAACTCTCAGATTTTTCAGAAACTGAGAACAAAGTATTTTTAGAAGCAAATAAGTTCACAGAAACTGCAATTACCAAATAGCTCTGAAATTACAGAGAATTCCCTTCCCACAAAGTTAGAATTCCAAGCACTTGGAAATTGATTCTTCTGCAACTAGCTAGAGCAAAGAAACTAGCCCTAAAGAAAATTAAAAATAAAAATAAAAAGAAATATTATCCTTTAAATGTCTCACATCTTTCAGACCCTATGAGTTTTAACATCAGAGCCTGAATTGCTGTGCATATTTATACCTAATAACTAGCCAGAAACTTGAAGTGGATTTCATCCCTGTCTTTTCTCCTCCCATGTTTAAACTGAAATCTGTGAAGCTTTTCCAAAGAACAATTTTTATTACTCTGGCCTCCAATGGATTTTTTCTCCTCCTTCTATTTTCTTATCCTCAAGGGGAATAAAGGGCAGAGAATATAGCGGCCTTTCTAGTCCTTCATGTTTCAACTAAAAAAAACACATTAATAAAAGACCCTGGAGTGCTGTGAAATTGAGGGAAAAATAAATAAAATTGAAGAGAAGCAGTAAAAACCCTACAGTCTTGTTGGCAAATATCCACTATTAACACATTCGGATACAGGAAATTTTAAAACTAAGTAATATTTGAATATTATTGCTTTTTATCCTCAAGTTTGGTTTTAGTTCTCCAATAGCCTTCTCCCTTACTTCATGCCAGAGACACAAAAGGAGAAGAATCCATTCTGTAAATTACAAGATCATGTCTAGACTAATTTCTCACTCCTTACCCTGCATTTGGGGTTCCATTTGACAACCACTGCTAGACATCAAGATCTCTAGTAGCAAGAAGCATGGGGAGGACTTCCTGACCAGCTCATCCTGCAGCATGTTAATCCTCTTCCAGAAAAGGATCCATTGAGATGAGTAGGTCACTATAAATTTAATTACTTGAAACCTAAGCCACAAGTCTAGGTAAAAGTTTTATTTCCATCTCCAATTCATCCTGAAAAGATATCAATAGTAATCTAAATGAATCCCAAAACACACTTCATTAGTTAACAAATAATCTCACATAATACCGTGTTCACCTCCTAGGTACAGCACAAAACAACATACAGTGTAACACAGCAGGTAAACCTGTCACTAAGGGCAGCTGAAGAAGGAAAACTTGGAGGCTGGGATATGAGTGACACCCCTAATGTTCCTATCCTCATCAAATTCCAGTGAAAAGAGGTTTGCTTTCTCACACAGGTAGCTACTGAATCAGAGGACAGTCACACAGTATATCAGCATCACAACAGCAGTGTTGTTGTTCCAAGTATATGCTATATCGAATCATATTAAGAATATAATTAAAAAAAAAATGAGGTGCGTTTACTACCTGGATGTGTGCAGTATCCTCAACAAGCACTGTGTGCTCTTGTCAGCAGCAGCTAGCCCTACCACATATTTAACATACCTCTCCTCTGCCCTGGTTTTGCCAGGGCCATGCAGTTATACTTGGCGCAACATACACCTGCCTAAGCACTGTGTCTTCCACCACTTAAAATACTACAGTATTATCTGAGACACCTGCACAGGACTGGCAAACTCAACAAAGAAGGTGAGGGAAAGCCACAATTTTCTGGAGTGCCAACTGAAGGCCCGGCAGGCTACCAAGAAATGTTTAAAACGACACTGTACACCATTTGAATCCCACCCCTGTTCAGCTATCCCAAAGCAATGGTTTGAAGAGCCTGGAGACAGCTTGCACTGCTCTTCTGCGCATCCAGCCAGCAGCACTCCTCCCAGCAGACCACTGGGAAGAAAAATCCCTGCAGCACAAGGGAGGTCACCGGGCTTTGAGAAAGCAGTTCATGCAGAACGAGATGGTATAAGAAGACCACTGATGTTGACCGTTGCTCTTGAGAGAAGGAACCTTGTACCTTCTACAAGGGTGGGACAGATTAAATAGGTCCTCTTGTCCATACTTTGTTCTCAAAAAGAAGTACCACAGCAACAGGTTTCAAACATATGAAATCAGCTGGGGCCCAAGGAGACTGGCTTGAGGCCAAAAGACATGCTTCTCCTCCAGACCACCACTCCAGCTTCTGGTGACATAATTAACCTTAATGGTAGTACAATAGGTCTCAGCATTGGCAGTATGAAATACTAAAAACATGTGGCTCCACAGCTGACTGGAAAACAGACTGGGCATCACCAACAGCTTTCACCAGCAGTCCTATAACTTACAACAAATGCAAACTTTGAAGCATCTCAGCCATGTTCACAGACTATCCAGTCTGACAAGATCATAACTCCGGTGGGAAAAGCTATAGACAACTTAATGGGTAAAAATATTCAGGTTCCCACTTTGAATGACTGGTTTGGAAGAAATCACAATGAATTTCAATATCACCACACCCAGAGTAAGGTGAGAAAGACTTGTAAAACCACAGGCCAAATTAGTGCATCTGGTCCAATTCACACCCTTGCTATTCTAGTGGAATACATGATTTTTCTGCAGAAATTCCAGTCTTTGGGATCCTAGAACCAGAACAAGGACATGCCTCCAACAGCATCCAGACTAAGAAAGGCAAGGCATAAAGTTATACTACCTCTTATTACAGAAGATGTCCTTTGAGGTTAAAATCCAGATAACCATGTGATATCACCTACTGTGGAAGGAGATACTAACAAGAAGATACCTGTAATGATCTATTCATTGATACATAACAGACTGAAATCTCTATGCAGTGCACTGCCCTGTTAAGTCTGCCTGGCTTGTTCAAATATTAATTTAGCTGCATGGTTTCCCTGTTATTCTCATTCCAAATTAATAAACAGGTCTAGGGGCCTTTGGTTCTGTTACCAACAATTAAAAAGATAAAATACAACTACAAATAAATAAAACACAACAGGAGCTTTTCTTCTTTCCCAGATGCAACTGAAAACAAACTAGAGGCAACAAAAGAGTGTACATTGAAATCTCCTTTCACATATCTGGAAGAAAATCAGACATTGTCTGAACACTAAAATGTTCCCTAAAAAAAAGTAGTAAAATAGCATGCCTGGAAAAATCATGGGCAATATGAATACAGGTATATAGGAGAAGAAAATTTTTCCAGACAGGTCTACATCTCCCTGAGCCATGAGCACAGACATTCAGTTTATCACCAACCAAATGGGCACAAGAACACTAGAAAAAAAGTCATAATATGTCTGTATCCCCCCAAATTGAGCTACATTGACAGGGTAATAACTTGGCTATAGAATTAAATACTCATTTAGGTTGGAAAGGATCTTTAAGATCATCAAGCCCAACCATAAACTTAACGCTGCCAAGTCCACCGCTAAACCATGTCCCTAAGCGTCACATCTACATGCCTTTTAAATACCTCCAGGGATGGGTGACTCAACCACTTCTCTGGGCACCTTATTCTAATGCTTGACAACCCTTTCAGTAACAAAAATTTCACTAATATCCAATTTAAACTCTCCCTGGTGTGAGTTGAGGCCATTTCCTCTTGTCTTGTTACTTGGGAGAAGAGTACCAACACTCTCCTTTCAGGTAGTTGTAGACAGCAATAAGGCCTCCCCTCAGCCTCCTTTTCTCCAGGCTAAACAGCCCCAGTTCCCACAGCTGCTCCTCATCAGACTTTTGCTCTAGATCCTTCACTAGCTTTATTGCTCTTCTTTGGACATGCTCCAGCACCTTAATGTCTTCCTTGTAGCGAGGGGCCCAAAACTGAACACAGTATTTAAGGTGGGGTCTCACCAGTTCTGAGCACAGTGGCAGAATCACTCCCCTAGTCCTGCTGGCCACACTATTTCTGATACAAGCCAGGACGCTGATGGCCTTTTTGGCCACCTTCCAACTCAAGGTGCTGCATACCCTGAGAACAACTGGTCTTCCGATTAAAGACTGAGGCAAAAGAAGGCAGGGTGCCTTCCCTAGTTGACTCCCTGATCAGCAGCATCAGGAAGTCCTTTTTTGGTACACTCCAGGAGCCTCCTGAACTGTCTTATCTGCCTTATTGTACTTTTAGGTTCAGTATTAATTTGAGTGCCTCTGCACCACACTCCATTTCATGGTGAAAATACCCCTTCAACCTAAGCACCCCCCCCCCGCCTCCACCTCTTCAGGTATCTCACACAGACCTTGGCTGAGAGGTATAAGACAGTCCACATAAAAGAAGCCTTGGTGAAGGGAAGTCTAATGTGAATCTCAGAGAAAACGGGTTGAGGAAGAGGGGCAGCCTACCTTATAAGCAAATATTCTCATCACTTTCTTGGTGAGGATACACAGCAAGGTAGAGGCTTTTACTTTGTGACCAGAGGTACTAGTGATCTCTTATTTCTATTCAAATTATAATTTTAAAAAAAGGGTCATATAGGTTGAGACACAAATACAGCCTAAACTCTTCCTCAGCTTCCTTTTGAACCTCTATCTGTTCATCCTTAATCTATTAACTAAGATAATATTCTCTCTCATGAAATACCATAACACTAAATGCATCAGACAGAAATGTGCCAGAAATAACTGAGTCACACAAATAAATGTGTCAGAAATAAATGGCAAAACACATGCAACTAAAGCAAGAGACAGTCCCCATCGTTCAGGCATCAGTCTGAGCGCTGCTTCACGCAGATAGCCTCTGCATGTTTTAGACGGCTGAGCAGAGCCTAAAGGCTGCTAATTTTGTTTTTCTGTAAACACAGCTCTCGTCCATGCTCAGATGACACCAACATTGAACATACAACCTAAATACAGCTGGACAGAATTAATGTGTAAAGCTGCAGTGACCATCAGTGATTGGAGCCATTAGGACAGCAAGCACATTCAACATCTGCTCTGTTTCCTATGGTTTACACATCTAGAGTAAATTTTGACTTAAGCGTTTGTTTGATATAAACTTAACCAACCAGCGCTGGCAAATTATTTGCAGTAACCAAACGACATGGACATCTCTTACAAACATGAGAAGGTGGTGGTCTGTTTGTGGAAAGCAGAGAAACAGTCACAAGGAGAGAAGCTCTGCTTGCAGACTAGATGTGCAACAGAAGAATTAAGATAAAAGTCCCACTTTCTCAGTTATTTTTTGTTGAATTAAACATTACTTCAAAAAAAATCAACCCCTGTTCAAGACAAACTAAATTCTAGATGAGAGAAGGCTGTTAAGGGAAGCGCAGTCAGTATGAACAATGTTAATCCGCAAAAACCTCAAGTCCCAATGCATCCCTACAGAACTCCAGATATATGCACAGGAAAAGGCTAAAATTACCTCATAGTTAGAATAGCCAATGCTTCCTTCTTTCTCCAACAGAGATAATAGCAGACAAAATAGAAAGGATTCCTCAGGCCCCTAGGATACATGGTAGGAACTGTACTTACATGTTCTCTCACCACATCCTTATTAGCAAGCTGAAAAGTACAGGTTAGATAAATGCACCAGGGAGACGGACTTAGAACTGGATGAATGCCCAGGTCCAGTCAGTTGTGACCAGTGGCAGGAAGTCAATTTGGAGGCAAGTCAGTATGATGTATCTAGGGGGTGATACTGGGGCCAGTCCTATTCAACATCTGCATTGGTTACCTGGATGATGGCACAAAGAGCCCTGTCAACAAGGTCACGGATGACACAACAGAGGGAGGACTGGTTGGTACCCCAGTGCAGTTTGCTGTAATTCAGAGGGACCTGGACAGGCTGGATAACCGCACTGACAGGAAACTCATGAAGTTCAACTGTTGGAAATGCCAAGTTCTGCAGATGAGGAGGAATAACCTCAGACATCAGTAGTTGCTTTCCAGCTGGTCGGCTCCAGCGGCTTGGTTGAAAAGGATCGTGCAGTTCTGGTCAGCATCAAACAAATCATAAGCCAGCAATAAGCTTTGGTGACACAGAAAACCTCCTGGGATGCATGAGGGAGGACATTGCCAGCAGGTCAAGAGAGGTGATCCTTCTGCCCTCCTTAGCACTTGGGAGGTCACGCTTGGAGTTCTGTGTCCAGTGCTGGGCTCTCCAGTACAGGGAAGACACCAGCTTACAGGAGTAGGCCCAGCATAAGGCCGTGAAGATGAATAAGAGACTGGGGCATCTGACATGTGACAAGAGGCTGAGGTAACCAGGACTATTTAGCCTGGAGAGGAAAGGTCTCAGGGTGGGAGATCTTATTAATGTGTATAAATATCTGATGGGAGAGAGTAAAGAAGACTGAGCAGTGCCCAGTGAAGAGATGAGAGACAATGGGCACAAACTGAAAAAACAAAAACAAAAAAGCAAACACCCAAAACCACCAACCACACACAAACAACTTGTGGGTTTTTTTTACTGTAAGGGTGTTCAAACACAGGAACAAGTTGCCCAGAGAGATTGTGGATGATCTGTTGATATTCTTTCCAATCCTGAATACTTGCCAACTTTGACATTTATTTTTAGTTATCATAATTTGTTGGATTTTAAAAAGTTACTAAGCCATGTATACTTTACAGACTTCAGTGGAAATGAGGTATAACAGATTACTCTTCAACTAAGCATGTGCTCCTACCAGTGAATTTCTTCCTCTGAGATGCAGTTAAATTAAAGATAATATCTTAAAATTGATGCGTCTCTCAAAAACAAACACCACAAATAAATCACTGCTTACAAAAGAAACTTTAAAGGTACCCTGTGTCTGGGAGAACAGGTGGGTTTCTGTAGTCTGTGGTTTAACAGCTGCTTTGTTGCCCAGTAGATCTGTAATTATCAGTCATCCTCTTTCCTTATGTTACTCATAGTGATAACAAGACCACACTTAACCAAAAGCCTATTTTTCTAATGATTTGACTGCAGCCAAAACAACCTCACATTCTCAGCAATACACCATCCAACACACACAAAGCAATGACTTGCATTCTTTTTTTATATTTACATTTTCACTGGGGTTTTTTCTGGGGTTTTTGTGTCATTTTGCTGGGGTTTTTTTGTTTGTGTTTTGTTTTGTTTTTAATTAGAAATTAAGCCTTCTGGATCATATATGAAATGTCAGAGACCAACTAAAAATGCATTAAAAGCATTCTGCTTTTCTAGTCTCTGATTTACTAGTAAGGAATGGCTGAAACAGATGTCAGTACTTTTTGATACATACAGAAAATGGCTTAAAAGCTTCACAGGACCTAACAAGCCCTTCTGAGGCTTCCATTCACCTATGTGTTCTGTCAGGTCCACAGGTAAATTACACTGGATGCACCTCCCTGCTTTCAGATGTCAGCAATGAGAACAGGGGCAGGGAAGGAATTCGCCTTACCTTTTTCAGAAGCACCGTCTGCTGATGTTTTTCAAAAGCATTTTATATGGAGTCATTTAAGTTTTCACCACGAAATATGACTGAACAACATACCTACTTTCGGTGCACTTGTCCATTCCTCTGTCACTTACCACAGGTCAGCTTCAGGAATAATAACAAGCACCAGGCTTAGGACTTCTACCCAAAGTAGAGAAAGTTGGCAAAGCTTGTTCAACAGGAACAGACAGGAACCAGAGTAAAATGAGATTTTATTGGGAGGCCACACCCACAGATATCCACAACAAACCACCTTTCTCTTGGACACAGTCTGTCTCATCATAAGCTCATAGTTTCTCCAAGCATGGCTTACCAAAACAACCTCAGCTGCTGGCAGTCTTCCTGCTTTTTTATTTATTTCTCTTTTCTTTAAACAAGTGAAAACAAAAGAAATCCATGCTACCTAGATGTGCAAGAGAAATTAATTCACAGCAGCACAAGCTATATCACTTAGTCAAAGGAATGTTCTAAACACCTGTTTATGAGCAAAACCAGTCACAAAAGCAGCTGTAAGCAGCAAACAGGAGTGAACAACAACAATTTCCCATCCTTTTCCAGACACATAATGACATTTAAATCATGTAGCATCGCAGAAGAATTGTATAGAGCTGATGGTAATTGACGTAATTACTTGTATGCATTTCTCCACTACATAGTGTTGTTCTGTAAACCCAAGTGTGTTAAAAGTAAACAGAGCTTTTGAAATCCTAAAGCAATAGTAAGACAATCCATGCTGGATCCTTTCAACCTGTAGATGGAAAGAAAATAACTACTTCAAAGTTTTAAATCTTCAAATACATCCTTTAAACCTCAGGCAGACACTGAAACAATTAAAACTTTGCAAGTTCCTTTGGTTAAATGGGTTCAGATCAGAGCAGAGATGTGAGACAAACAGGTAATGAATACTTACATGATTAAAGGTGAAAACAAC
This sequence comes from Streptopelia decaocto, assembly GCF_964273445.1. NCBI lineage: Eukaryota > Metazoa > Chordata > Aves > Columbiformes > Columbidae > Streptopelia > Streptopelia decaocto. The sequence goes on from NC_138661.1 coordinate 23,285,525, forward strand.
AAAAAAAATTAAACCACTAGGAAAAATTGTAATATTTTTTCTCTTTTTTTAAAAGAAGTAAAAATTTTCACCTAAAGAACTTTGATAGACCAGAGAAGAGGCATCAGTGAACCTAAATTACAGAAAACACCTTTCCCTTGAGTATACATTAGCATTGGGAAAAACATGAGGGAGGCAATGAATAACAACATGCTGAAGATATTATCTCAGAGGGGTGGCTGTTGAGGAAGATTCCAAAGACTGTTAACTGAAGACAGCTTTTGCTAGTAAATCATTGAATGCCACATACAGGGACCTTGTAGTTCTGTTCTGGGGTGGGAAGAGGCAAGTAGCTCTGCAGTCAAATGCATCTCTAGTTTCATGCAGATCTGTGCATAAACTTTAACACTACATGGAAAAAAATCCAGCTAAGTTTGACCAGTCAGCTACAGTTTAAAAAAATGTCTGATTAAGAACTTCAGTGGGGAAAAACACCCCTCTTACATATAAACAATAAATACATAACTCTAGATAATAAATCTCAGCAGGCTAGGTAGTGAGACAAGTCAGATGATCATTATCAAAGAATTATCTTGTATTAATCATGGAATACATGTAGAGGGGGCACAGGATCCTTCACACACAAAGAAAGGAGGTTCCAAAGCTATCGCTTCCTCCATATGCCTAAACATTGAAACAAACAACGCTCAAAAGATTTCGTTTTCCTCTCAATTTGAGAGTCAAAATAAAATAACTAAGTAGCAGTGAAGAAAATCTTAATGGCCCAAAATATAATAGGAATCCCCTAAAAAAACCCAAACAAACAAAAATCCAAAACATAACAAAAAAAAAATACAAACAAAAAAAAAACAAACAAAAAACACCACCAAAAACGAACAAACAAGCCAACCACAAAAAACCCACCACAACCACTCCCACGCCAAAACTCCCAACAAATTCCAATTTGGCACAACCTTTCCAGTACTCTAGACAAATGTGAAAGATATAATGTCTGTTTCCAAAGCCATGACTGTTGACTGATGACAGATGGAAGCTGTCTCATAGGTACCTTTTAAAGATTAAGACAACTGGGTGTTTTATTGGTCTATGTAGCTCAACCTGAGTTGTTTAATGCATCTTATTACCTTTTAGTCATTAAGCTTTCATCCTGGTTCTCTATGTCAGCAATTTATTGGGATGGCACACTGGCTGAGATAACTTTAGGATATCAGATGGTATTTCAACAACTAATCAAATAACATTTTCTCTGTACCTTTGTAGAACAGCCTTTCTATAAGCACAAACACAGAAAACCCAAGGGATGTCAAAGCTGCGGTAATGGGGCGCTAATCTTTTTGTCTGCAAACACAGCACCTGATTTTCAGAAAGAAGGGAACCAGGCCACATGCCTCTCAAAACCTTTGCAGATTCTGGTCCCACATTACATGCATACAGCTGCAGAAACAGCTCCAACAAATCATGAAATACTGTAAACCAGTGGAGTATAATGAGGGATTAAGAGCAGTGTGGGGGGGACATGTGAGACATAAAGAATCAACATGCTTAAACACTTATCCTAAGCTGCACCTTTGTTTAGCTGTTACACTATTCCTGGATGCATTACAAGATAAACTGACTGGAAATGTGAATATATTGGGTGTTTCTTTAAACTATGCCTTCTCCCAAAACAAGTCAGAATAGGACATTTTCCTATGCAGGTGGATCCTAACAATGTGCATGGGTTTCCCAGGATTAAAAAAAAAATGTCTTCCAAGATAACCTCATGACCTACCTCCTAAAGACACTACCAAAATACTTTTAACTCTCTAGTGTAAGGATAATTCACGTTTCCCACTTACTATTCAATATAATATATACTTCAGACCTCTTCTAATGTGATGTAACTTCGTCAAAATCAGGTATATCTATTCAGCATTGGAGCAGGTGAATCGCCAAATTCAAAGCTAACATTTCTGCTTGCCTCAGTCATATTAATAGCTTCTCATGACAGCTATCACACTAGTGAAATAACCTAATCTCTACACATTACAGCCGTGGTTATCAAGTGGATATCTGCAGTGTAGAAGCTCTGTTTATTTCAATCCAGAGCTAGTTTACACATGCACTGCACCTTCTGTTCAAGAATATTACCCAGATATATCAACTCCTCCAAACATCCATTGTTCTACATCTAGGAAAAGTAAGAAAAAGATGGATTAACAGGCAAACTTTCTAATGTTTTGTCAAGTTTTTCATGACTTGGTTTTAAGGGTTTTGTCTGAGATGTTACTGATTTTCAGCAGCGCAAAGCCCCATTACTTCAGTGAAGTCCAGGTCCTTAGTCACTCTCAGTGCTTGGTCTGTAAGATTTAGAATTGTGACATTCAAAATCAGAGTTCAATTTTTACCACTTTTAAATCAAATTATTTGTCCAGACTCCCTCCCAACAACTGACAGGTAGACAAAAATAAAACTGAGAATCTAAGGCTCACATTTATGTGCTCTGTCAGCAGTAATTCTATGAACTAGAACTATATAAAAAAGAAAAACGCAGTAGAACTAATTACTACTTTTTACTCAACTATCTGAAATAAAAAGCTTTTAGGTTTTCTTGGAGCTTTCAAAATAACACTTTGGGTTATGTGGGCAGGATCATCAGCCACCAGATCTCCAATACATCCAGCATTACAATCTTATGTTATGATACTGACATAAGAGAAACAGGCAAGAGCACAAGAAGCAACGCTATGCCGGGTGTCTGCAGTTACAGACTACTGTTGAAAAACAAGTTGCCAAAGCTGACTGCTGTCTAATATAAAAGCAGTATAATTTGAAAAAGCCTGGTACAGGAAGTGGATCCATCGTGCACAGGCACAGTGCTGTCTTGTGTTCTTAAGCAGAACTTGGTAGGCCTCAGGCCAAATCATAAAAACATGGCCAACAGTATCTACAATGCTCTCTCATGTAAAAGCATCACACAAGTTCAGGAAATTCTAACTCAAAATTTCTAGGCTAAACATACTCAGATATTCATAATTTTAAACCTTTCCTAAAACTTCATTATACACTTGAAACAGCAATGCTACTAGAAAAAAATCAGTAAGACTATAAGTAAAATTATAGCAGATGCAGATAGCCTGTTCTTCTACCACTAGTTATGCCTGAATACATGCACACAATAGCCAAGGTGTTCTCCGTTTAGACTGCAAACGGACCAGTTGAAGCCAGAACCCTTAATTCCTGCTTCTTTCCTCCAAAGTAATCCAAAATATCATACAAACAATAATTTCAAATCCCCAGGCTTTTTCTATGTTGGCATTACAAAGTTTTCCTCAAGTAAAGTAATTAACTCTCTTAAAGTTCCTATTTTACACTGGCCAGCTGCAGGCCAGATGTTGGCCAACAAAGCAGTACCCCTTCCTTTCTGCATGGTGCACACAACCTGACTGAATGCCTAAGCCTACAGAAGCCCTCAGACTCTTTCTCAGCAACATCAATGCATAACATTCTTCTATGCTATTAGGAAGCCCATGTTCATGTTATGCATCTCACAAAAGCAACCAAAAAACTAGTGTCCAGGAGGAAAGCACCCTGAGTGTCTCTACAGGAACACTTTGCATCATCATCAGCCTTTTCAATAAGAAGTTACATTGCTGTAAATGTAATAAATCCACAGAGATGTTCAGCAGTGTTCATCACAGTGTGCATCAATCGTGTATTACTAACACACTCTGGAAGGACTGCATAAAAGAAAAATCAAAGGGCTTTGAAGAAAACTCCCCCCTCCCACCATGAAATCTCTTATCAGTAGCACACATCTCTGCTTCAAAATTATAAATATGCCTAGAAGCAAAGATTGGTTTCAGTTAATTTCCTCTCTCACTTATTTACCAAGACTCAAAACATAACAACAACATTTTGTAATTCTATAAATCCTTCCTTTAAGAGTTTGAATAAACACTAATTAAAAATGTAATCTCTCCATTTTATGGAACAAGAAGAAAAGTCTTAAGGCACATGTAAATTTTAAAATATTGCCCAAGGTAAACAGAACTCAACAGCTTTGTTTTCTGACCTTTTACCCCAACCCTCAGGAATGTGTGTATTCCTCTCTTATAAGTCCTGGGAGTTCTGGGAGTCCTTCCATATGATTCTGCTCAGCTACCAGAAACTTAAGTTTTCCAAAGCAATAAGGACTGTCTTTATGCATTTAGTAAACAGGTTCACGGAGCAACAAGTAGTATATGTGGATTGTTTACCAACAATGAGAATTAGTGAGTTACATGAATGCTTAGATGAAGACAAAGCATAGTAGGAAAGCTGTGCTCAGTCTCTGGAAGCCATTCAGAAGACAGCGCACATCAGCACACTGAAGACAACTGACAGCTCTTCATTAGGACATACCTTGAAGAAAAGGAACCAAGTAGGAACAAATGAAAAAGACCAAATTACCAAATACAAGAAACTAACTACTGCTGACGACTGAAGCCAAAGTCAAAGATACTTTCAGCTATAGGAAGATACATTCACTTGGATTAGAATGAAGAATGAGATAAAAGGACAGAAATGCATCCACTTCAGAAAAGTATCAGCTGAGATTAATTTTATAATAAAAAAACCACAGGAGGTAATAGGAGTTGGATGTGGGCATTACAGTAAAAGCTGTCACATAGTCTGTGGCACATAGGTAGTGTGTGGTGGCAAGAGCAGAAAAGAATCTGTATAATTTTGTCAACATTGCCCATGAGCTGGGTTCTTTGCACACTCAGAAGTGCTAAGTAGTGGTTGGTAAGCATTAGAAAAAGAAGGAGGAAAAGTTGAATACGGAGACAGCAAAATAGAAAAGAGAAATATTGAACACTAATCCATGACAAAAAAGTTCTGTGTGCCAGAAGAAGCTGCACCACATGACACATGGGCTGCACTGGAGGAGACTGCTAGAAACAACCAGACAAAAACTGAGAACAACTGAAGCACAGATAAAGAGGCCATTTACCTGACATCACTTAAATGTTCAAATACAGGCAGACCCCTTCAAGACTGTTCCCCAACCACACTTGCTGAAATCAGTACTTTAGAAAATGCTCATTCTCACTGGTACTAGTTACATTCAAAAAGGAAGTGGAAACTACAGCTGCATCACTGAAAAAAAGTATTACAGGATGGCAGCGAAATAGCACCCAGCAGACCTTCTCTTAACTCTCTACTGAAAGTGACCACTACAAAAAAACAGAAATATGAGTGCATTGAACTCCTGTTTATAACACGAAAGTTGAGAGTTTCCCCCCCCACTCCTAGTTTTTCTTCTCCAGAAATGCAGAGTCACCATCTTCAAGATGCTTAGCAAACTACCTTTGCTAAACTACACATATAGTTGGAAAGGATGGTAGAATATCAAGACTCTTAAAAGATTTTGCAAATGAAGCTAAACTGCTTTAAAGTGACAAATTTATTGTAAACGATGAAATAAGGGGAGAAAATGCTCAGACTTTATATGAGCCCATCTTACTCTTTAGTTTTTCACTTTGTGTTTGGGGTGCTTTGTTTTTTAATTACTCTGCTCCAGTTGAAAATGATGGTTCTTTCTCTACAGATCTGGAAAGGCTGTTTACTCCTCCAGGTCTGTTTAGAACATCTTTTAGCTTCATTTTCATGTTATCATGGTCATTCTTATTCAGCTATTCAAATCTCCCACTAGAGAAGCACATATGAACTTAAAAACACTCACCTAGTGTCTGTTCCATTTTGCACTGTCCACCAAACCGGCATAACTAATATATTGGATTTCTTTTCCACAATGTAGTTTGGCTAGATAGGTAACCATAGCACTCAGCTGAAAGGCTTGTATTTGCATCCCAAATCTATATTTCACCCCTGAAGCATACCATCCAAATTTTGGGGAAGGTTTCTGATATCAATAGGAAAAAAAAAAAACTGGCTGACCAGACAGAGGCTTGGAAGATGCAATGCCTTATTTCAGAGAACACGGGGAAAACTGGAAAGATTGTAAGATCACTGGTGCTGATAAATAGCTGACTTAAATTGACTCTTGGATGAGGAGTACCTCAAATGAGTAAGAGAGGTGTGCTAGTCACAAAACAACAAGATATTGCCACTACAAAAAATTGTCCAGTTACTAACTATCAGGGTGCTTACAGCAGATAACTCCTATTTAGTTTAGATAAATCCCAGATAAGGGAAGCTGGTGTTCCCAACATGCTCAGACAGGAAAAAAAAAACAAACACAACAACAACACCACCACCACATAAAATGTCAAAAAAGCATAAAATAAAGCTATTAAAGAAAAATCTTGACAACATTTTAGAGAAGGGATAAGCTAGGCCTAACACTCAAAGCAACAAAATGACTGTGCGTCAAAAACATCCATCATCCTGACCTTTGTTTTCAGCAAGTTCTGCTCTAAAAATAAAATTCATTGTGGATCACCTTTAGCCAAATGTCCCAAGAAAAAAAAACTACTTTATCTTTTGATTCTGTTTGCTCAGTTTGGTGGCAGTCATGTGACTATGATGGATTCCTTCTCCATTGCCTGAGAAAGGGGCAAGACACAAAAGTATCATGAGGGTCTCGCTCTTCTGCAAACAGCTCATGCAGTTCAAGAAAGAGACTAGCACAGCAGTATGGAAGACTCCTATCCCCCCACACACATCCAAATTGCTGCAAGAGGAAGCATAATACTAATGTACAAGTCTGTCAATCCTACAACTTCAGCAAACACTCATTTTATAGAATATCACTTTAAAAAAAAACAAAACAAAACACTGAGTTTTGCACTATATTGCTCCCTTTTGGCCTCAGTTAGACATGAGAGCACTCCACAGTAACCCACGGCACAATGCAAGGGTGGCAGCAGTATTGGTGGGTAAGTTTTGGACACGGGAGCCTTCCATTACTGAAATGAGAAGCACCAGTTTTGGAAAGGGCCATGCACTGGAGAGGATGGACTACAGACCCACCAAGATATTAGCTCCAAAATGAAATTCAGGACTGACAGAGGCACAAGAGCACCACACAGGCTAATTATAGGGGCTTTTTCCTTCAATATAAAAAACTGCATTTCCAGTGCATTTGATCCAGTTTTTGGCACAGAAGGGACTACTTTTAAATTGTGTATGTAAATTGAACTGTTCCTCAGCTAGGCAAAAGGCTGGTTTGTGCTGTGTGCAACATACAGAGAAGCATAATGATTGCATATATTATAAACCTGCTAAAAATCAAACCACTACAGTTCCTGCGTTATTTAAAGCAACTATATAGTATAGAAAGGTACTACCTAAAAAAACTTTGTTTTCTACACCTGATATACTGCGGGTGAATTTTGAGAAAGAGAACTAGCAGCAGTGACTGGAGCTGGATGGAGCCAATGAGTTTTGTACCAGAGTCTTTAAATCCCTCTCTGCCTTGTTAGAGTGATCTTGAACATTACAGGCTGACACAGTCCGACCTAAAGCATCTCCTGACAACTAGATTTGCTTCTTGGAAGACATGAGCAGTGTTTAAACACCAGAAGAGAACACTACTCATAACCCAGGACTTGCTTATTCTTTCACTATTGCTCAAACATTGCAAATTATAGTTTAATACCATCAGCAGAATTACAACCTTTCCTTCTGTCAGCAAACTCTGAGCCCTGACAGAGCAAGTCTGATTTCCAGATGCTTACCCTTACAAGTATGCCACTGAAGGGATAAGAAAGTTACAGGTGATTGAACACAGGGACTTAGGTCGACCTGCCTTTTAGTCTCCAGCTGCAAACTTCTTATTAGCCAACCCACAACAATATTCATATATACCATTAATGTTGCTGAACTGTAATTAGAGCTAGCAAGTATCCAGTTCAGAGAGATAAGAAAGTACCAGGTGTCTCACCAAGTGACGCTCTGCGTTCCCACCTACCCCTCAGCCAGCCTTTGCTACAGAAGCTCCCAGGACAAGTACCTGGCATGGCTGGGCAAGGGCAGACCAGGAGAAATATTCCCATGAACAGTTTCCTATAGCTTTAGGGAACACGTATGGCCCTACCAGCAAAGAGACCATGATTTCTGGTTCCATATATTTCCTGACAGTGTTTCTTCACCCTCCACAGCCTTTTTTTTACTAACCAAGGTCTTGTATCTTCAGGGAGGTAAATATCTCTCATCCATTTACACATAAAATCACCAAGTTTGAACAAGGTCAGTTCCAGATGAGCCAGGAACAGATTAATACATTTTTCAGGGCAGAATGAGTATTATGATCATAGGCACTGACCTCCTGCACAACACAGGCCCAAGTACTTCAGCCAGTCATTTCTACACTGAGACCATAACTTCAGTTTGAACTAGAGCTTATCTTTTAGAGAGACATTCAGTCCTGATTTAGAGACTTCAGGTGATAGGAAATCTACCATCCAACTAGAAAAATTGTTTCAGTGATTAATTACCCATACTGTTAAAGACAGGTTCCTTATTTTAAGTCTCAATTTGCCTAGCTTCCAGTCATCAATCCTCATTACACATTTTCTGCTCCCAAAAGATTAAGAAGCAGTCTACAATCAGAGATCTCTTCCCCGAATAAGTATCTGTAGGCTGTCATCAAGTCCCCTCTTAACCTTCACTCCCCTGTACTCTCTACTGTGAGCTCCTTCAGTCTCACTATGCCAGTTACGTTATGACACTCCTAAAGTACACATCCTTGGCTAGTAACATCTTGCATCATTTTTATAGCCTTCTCTGTACCCTTTCCAATTTACTAAGAAATGTTACTTCTGATGCAAAGGACAAAAACTTAAATCCTTACTTTGTTAATTATGTAGTTTTCTCCAGAGAGAAACCCTTCAGCTTACAAGTCAGAAAATTGCCTAGGTGGCCTAAATACTGCACAGATACCAACGCATATATTAAATCTTCCTCAGTAGGAGGATTTATTTAAATGCTACCAAGTTTCAACTATTTCATGCCTCCTGATGAAAAGCCTTAATAACGTTACCAAAAAAACTAATCCCAAACCAAAAATATCAGGTGCACAGATCCAGGCAACAATAGATCACCATTTTCAATAGAAAAACTCAGAAATTAGAAGTTATTCCCATTACTCAAGAATGCCACATAAGATGCTTTGGTATTGGCTTCCACATCCAAACCTACTACTGCATTTTGCATCAGGCTGTTCTAGCCACAATACATGCAGAAAATAAATAACCCTTGCTCTCTAATGGCAGGGGTCCAGTTAAACTCTTGAGAAAGAGTTCCCAGAATAGAAGGCAACAGCCCACTTTTTGCAGTAAATGGCAAACAAGACTGAACCAGAACAGCAGGTTACCATCAGGAAAAGGTGAGGGCAAATACAGTCCCCTCTGGTAGCAAACAGACTCACATTTAAGATGGATTTTTAAACTCAAGGAGACTTTCTGAAACCAAGTTGTCTTATTTTTCCTGAGATAAACTTTAAAGTAAACAGAAAGCCATTCTGTGAATTCTGATGGCCTGTGATATACAGGAGTTCAGGCTAGAGCGTCATAATGACTCCTTCTGGCTTTACAATTTATGAAGATAGGACCACAGCCACGAATTGTGTTTATACACTCAAGAGAGGGGCCATTCCCCTCAGAAAACAGACAAAAATAAATTATTTCCCCCCTTCAATTCTAGTGTTTCATTTACTCTCTCACAGTTTTCAAAATCTGAACTGATCCTTTAATCTGACCTTTTATAGTTAGTAATATTATACATTGTTCACAGCTTACAAATTCCATATTTCACAGGTCACAGAAGTCAGCATACACAGAGGGCACTTGGAGAGTAAGTCTTCTTTCAGAGCACTGACCAGTGAGAAACTTTCCTTAAAACCATAAAGCAGGTTTCACATCCCAACTGTAAATATTCTTACTAGTCATATGAATATCTAAATCTTTTTTCAATATTTCTTTGCCTCAGTATTTGTGACAGTGAGGCACACTAGCTAATTATGCATTTGTTGGAAGCATTTTTGTTTATGTAGGTGCCAGAGAACAAAAGAGCAAGATTACTGTGTCTTTTCCTTTTGAGCTTCCTTTCCATTGAATTTCAGTCTCCGTTTTCTGTTAGCTTCCCACACTCCACCATGTTAAATGTTGCTTTAACTGTTTCTTCTTGGTCACCTTAGCATTCCTTGTCTTGCTGTATTCATTCCCTTTGTGTTCATCCACCTTTCTCAACATCAACAACTGTTTCCTTAGAGTCTTTTCACTCCCATATAAGCATGTTACTTGGCAGAATGTAGGGACAGGGAAGGAAGGAAAATGCATCTCTTCAGAAACACTGTGAGTAGAGGGGGAAATCACTTCCACTGATAACATGCCACAAAGTCTCTCAGCCTGCTGCCTGTCTCAGTGAAACGAGTTACATGTGAAAAGGATGGAGAAAAAGGGAGTCTAGGCTTTGTTCTCCCAGCTCTAAGGTAGGGCTACCTCTTCTAAAATGGCCCTCTGAAACATGCTACTTCAGCTGTAATACAAGGGAAAATATACAAAGCATTGCCTCAGCTGTGTGCCTCAAGTAAATAGGAGAATTTAATGTGCACTGTGACATAGCAGATCCAGTGCTGCCAGTCTGCATCACAAGATGCAAGAACACAGAGGTGTGAGCACAAGCCCAGCTGTGCAACCCTCGCCTTGCCACACTAAGGCAGAGAAAAACCTCTCTGCTAAGTAAATGCACATAAATGGGACAGCAGACAGCAATAAGACATTCAGACAGGAAAGCAGTGTTAAGGAAGTCTATTCCTTAACAACACCAAGGACCCAGAGAGCCTTGAACTGACTGGGAAATCCTTATTTATTCAATTGAGAGTGCTGGGAGAGTAGATTCAGTGACATCCAAGATGAGCAACTGCAAATAAACCTCAGAAGTGCAGCACTGGAGCTTAATGAAAGTAGCATTAGACAACATATGCAAACACCAGACTTCATCTATTAAGCATCCTAGGTTATTAAACATTTCTTAAAGTTATTTCACAAGAAAGATCAGTGCAGACTACAGCTCTGAATACAGTAAGACTTTAAACCCAACTTTGGATCCCTTTTCTGACACTGCTCTTGGAAACCTCCTCCCCAGTACTTGCCTTAAGCCTGTCCCTGTTTTCCTGGAAGCAGACAAGGGACAACAGTACTTCCATTCTAGAAGGTAAATACAGGAAAATTTTAGTTAAAGCAACCTATATCCTGTCTACACTAGGAAACATCAGCATGTCCTCATCTCAGCCTGACTTATACCACAGTTCAAATTCTCTAGGGGAAAAAGGAAGGGAGAAAAGAGAAAAACACACCCAAGTACCACATTCCCTGCACAGCACAGCCATCCTGTAGGGCCAGCACCCCTCTTCCAGTCTCACTGACCTGTAGCTGCACACAGCCTGCCAGCCAAAGCTCCTGTCTCTGGGAGAACAGAGCAGACCAGACCGCCATGAGGAAGAACACCCCACAACACACTGCAGCAGGACATGGCACGGGGCTCCTATGCAGCAACAGCAGCATTGTTACCACAACCCTCCTCAGCTGCAGGCCTCCAGTACCTCCACCAGGTGTCTCAAATGTCCCAGCTCCAGCTGAACTTTAGGGCTTTAGTGGCTGCACCTGTTGGTCCCCCTCTACCTGTTATTTAACAAGACAGAAGACCTCTTGAATATAGTAATTGCTTGGACTTTTAAGAGCAGGAGTGCATCGAGCCAACAGACCAGGATGATAAAGCTTTGGTCTATAAAAGCACTGGCAATTGGACATGCTAGACAAGGGTGAGGAATTACTACTGTTCAAAGCATAGGTGGGGGAAAAAAGTCAGAAAATCACAAAGCAGGGATTGCTACAAACTACTACAAGGCACCATGTAGCCAGCCACCTCCAAAGAAAGAAAAGCTAGTACCTGAACGGCTGAGGACAAAATAAGTTTGCCCTGACACAAGGGGAAAGGCCTTTACCTGGGCAGTCACAGGTGAACTGCATCAGGATGACAATGTCCTCGTTTGTCCAGCTGTAGGGGTAGCACATTTGGGTGAGGGGAATGTCTGGGCAGCTTCTGTGCCCTACCAGTATTGAGTGGGGCTACTCTGTGCACAGCCTGGCCACAAAAATGGTACCAGGTCCCATCTGTTCCACTTTGGTGTCAAGGCATATCCTCATTCACTGAAAAGAGCTATACCAGGGCTTCCACTTCTCTTGGATGAAGATTGTCTGGAGTCAGAGCTCAAGTAACTTCCTTCATGCTTTTCCAATGTCTTAAGTGGGAACCATCTCCCATGTTCCTGTAGGAGACCCCATGTTTTACCCAGAACCTCAGGGAGGACTGCAGCTCCTACCAAAGCCTCCATCTGTCGAGGACCCACATGGCGTGGGGCAGGCTGGGCAGAGCTGAAGACTTGGCACAGCTTTCTGCAAACCCTAGTAAAAAAGATACTGAGATGGACTGTAAAAAGGCAGGGTCTCATGAAGTCACTGAGCTACCAAACCCTAGCAGTACAATTCAGGACATTGCTATTTCAGTAGTACTACCAGGGGATCCAAATAATGTCAAATAAGATGGAAAGGGGATGAGTCTAATTTTGAGCACAGGGAATGAGGTTCAGTAGTTATAGTTTCTGAAACAAAGATATGGATACAGGATTCAAGAAACTTGGCTTTAGTTTATAGCTTCATTTTACTTGCATGTGTAATTAGTAAATGACCCTTATGATTTTAAGGGACTTGTAAATCCTTAGAATAAATACATATTTTAAGACATATGTGATTGATGCATTCAGATATAATTTGTTCTTAAACAGACATTTCACAGCTTAAAGGGCAGTTACAAGCAGAAATGACTAAGTCTTGTGTCATACTTGAGGTCAGGATGGATCATAATGGTGTCTTCTGGCCTTAAAACATATGGTACAAAGCAGATAATAATGCCTGAAGAGGTACCAGTAAAGCTGAACTCTTTAAAATAGATAATCGTAGACAACTTAATGTCTGTGTTTTGCTCAAGATGGGTCACTTGGTGGAAAAGTTACATTTGTTGCTCATGAGCTGTCTGGGCTGACATGGATTGTATCATTACTGTAGGTCATTGTCCCAGCACTTCCTAGGGCACCTCACTCACTCCAATACCTTGTACCACACTGACTGCTGTTTCAAAAATAGGCTTCAACCTGCGATTTAAGACTAGCTCTGAAGCATAACATCTGAATTTAAGTCTTCCTATTAGTCACACATTCCCATCAGGGCAATACTGATAATAATTCAGTCACCAAACCTGCAAGGCCTCTTTCTAGCAATACTATTCATGGAATCCCATTAGAGAGCAGTGATTCACATCCTTCATAGCCCTTTGTAGTCCATGACTAACACTGAAGCACTGAAGTACAGGCTTTATAAGCAAAATTGCCTACTCAATCTGTATGCCCTTCTAAAGTAGGGACATAGTCAAATCTCAAGTGTGAGACAGCAGACTGTCCTTGGTGCTTTTCCAGACAGGCTTAGATTATCAAAACTGGTATTTAGCTTTTGACATATATGGCCTTAGGAGCATTCAACACAGCACATCTCCTGTCAAAGATGGGAGCTGCATATGCTGGAAAACCAAATCCACATTTCTGAAAATGTTGATTCCCTGTCAGATCCCCTGTCAAGGTGGAATAGTATGGCATTTTAATTTTAATTTATTCAACATCCTCTAGATGCTGTAAATGAAAGATTAGAAGGTTGTAATTTAAATATTCACTATCAGTACATCACAAAGATTCCTGCTGAGAATAAATATTTTTTAGCAGCAGTAGTTCAGCCTGTGGATTATTTCTTCAGTGTTCATAGAAAGGGGAAGATGCTAACAGACATCGCAGTTTGATGTTTAGCAAGGAAGAGTGCCAGGAATTGTCAACAGGTGGACTATTATAATGAGAGAAGAAAGCAGCATTAGAGCTGTCAAGTGGGAAGGGTGCTTGTGGGCTTTTTCTCTGCAGCAGGTAGCCAATTGGTCCCATTTAGTGACACCTACTGTGAGACTTTCTGTTTATAAAGCACTCGAGAATTCTGGGCTTGATAGAAACACCAAGACAAAAACAATTAGCAGCAAAACTGTATTTTCCCCACTGGATCTCCCCTTTTGGATCAAAATTAATCTAATTCATGAGATTAATCTCCCATGACCCAAAAATTATGAAGCTGAGAGGAAGATCAAAATCATGCTGTATTTTGAGGGAATTAGTTATCTCCTTTTTCTATGGGGAGACTGGAGTGAGATGAATAACATTCGAGTGAGAGGATCCTCCTGCATTCTTTCTTCTTGACTTCTTTAATCCATATCTGTCAAAAGTTAAATACCAGGTTTGAAAATCTAAGCCTGTCTGAAAAAGCACCAAGGACAGTCCGATGTCTCTCACTTGAGATTTGACTTCAGAAGGGCATACAGACTGAGCAGACAATTTTGCTCACAAAGCCTGCACTGCACACTGTTAAAAGTCTCTGGCACAGTTCTGTAACAGAAAAGTAGTGACCAGAACCACAAGCCAGCAGGAATAGTCTTGGTGCTGTTACCATTCCAGGGTAAAACTGCTTGAAAAGTGGAACTGTCTGTAGAGCATGGAGACGCTGGTATCTCTCAATGCACAGGGTTCAGCTGTCAGTCTGAGTTCAGGTCCAAGTGCTGGTCCTCTACAGGGGCATGCCAGCTGTATGACCAGTGAAGGAATAACATTAGCAAGATAGAAAAACTAAATGTGTGCTTAGAAAGATAGGAGCCAGACTCTTCAGTCCCTTCCACTAAAAAGCAACCAAAATCCTTGAACGTTACTACTAAAAAGGTCTCCTTTGAATGACCCAAAGCAAAGACTTGGGGAAAGGGTACTGGATACCACCAGTCATTGCACTGCTGGTGTTGCTGCACCTGACAGAGCAGGCAGGACAGTAATGATCCTGGGTAACCCAGCTAGTTGAATCACATCAGCCCTTATGTACACCGGGACTCCACACCACTCATCTTTTCATGTCACTTGACATGCCTCCTGCGCCTGCATTTAGTTCCATATATCAGCACCCCAGCTTTTGTCTCAAGCTCTCCAACAGCGGTAGAGCTTGAACTTCACTGACGCTTCCAACCTCATTTGTACCTCTCTTTATGGAAAAAGCTGCTGAAGACATGGAAGATGCAGAGTGCCTGGGAGAAAGCAAAGTTCAATGAACAGTGCTAGGCACAGACTATTAAACCTGGTCAAAAATATTTGCTCCTGATAAAAATCTCTGCACATTAGTGCTGCAGTATTTCTGCAGAATCAACATGCTATTTAGCACCTCCCTTCCACAGCCATTTCCAGGGAAAGCAATAATCCAAAATTTAAAGCTTTTAGAACAGGGTCTGCGAAACAAAATGTCGGGCTACAATGACATTGTAAATTCAAGACACTATCACTCCTGTATCCCTGTGAAACATTTTGCAGCATTGAGTCAAGGTGAGCAGAAAAGGGAAAGCAGAGCCAACCTCAGTGCGCCAGAGACTGAAAACACACAAACACAGGGAAGCCACTATGAGCACAGCTTCTTCCTCAAAAAGAATTAAGAATGGGAAAGAGTTCCTGGTAATTTAGTAAAAGTGAAGAGGCTCACTTCATTGTGAAAAGCTCTCATTCATCAACTCATTTGTGTCTAATACCCTTCCTGAAAGTTCCTAAGATATGCAAGGCCCCCTGAAGATATCACTAAAAACCCACCTAGGTTTTATTGGAAGTGGTTTCAGTGGGAGCAGAAACACATTCTTAGACCTGCCTTGAAAACATAGGACATGTAATCTCAGTTGGCTTGTTCTAGCTATTTACAGAGCAGTTAAAATGGCTTCTTTCTTCTGTACCCTTAGCATGAACAAATCAATAAAATCATAAAAAGATTAGACGAACTGAAAGACCAAATAAATGACTGACTCGCAAGATAGATAGATTTTGAAAAGACACAAAAACATGCAGAACCATTAAGGCCAATATGTCAACTGATAGATGCACTCAGTGAACATGCACACACTGCACAAAGTGTTCAGCAATTGCAGCAGAGCAATTCTAACAACTGAATCTCTCCCAGGAGTCAGGAGGCAAAGAAAAATGGCTCCAATCTATACTAAAAATTACACACACACACACATGCTGTGTTTTTGAGTATGATTTCCTCTTTTATATTCCAAAGCTGCTGCCTTACCAATGTGGCTTTGTATGTTCCGATCAAAGCAGCAGCTGCCACAGCTCTGCTATTGTTTGGGGTTATTTACAGAAGGGCACAGAACAATTATTCTCAAGGTATGTGAGGGCTCCAAAACAAACAGGTTGAGACCAAGCCGAGCAAATTTGGAAGCCAATTTGCCACGTGTTACATATTATACACGTAGATGAGAAGTGCAAGTCTCCATTCTCTTTCTTTTTTGACTTGATTAGATTTGTTCACTTTAAAAAAGATGTTAGTGTTCTATTCTCATGACAAGATCACCCTCCCCTCTCATAAACCTTTGTGATTCCCTAGTCTTTTCAAGATACAGTGAAAAACTGATTGCTCTCTGCTTTAGACATTTAAAATTGACCTTGTTAAAACTACAGTTTCTTTATTTTTAGATCTCTCACCTTCACTTGTTATTTAAAACTGGTCTCTTTTCAATCTCTTTCTGTCTCCTGACATGTAATTTAGTTTCTTCTGATACAAGGTATTTTTCCTCTGAGCTTCCTCCCTGCCTCTCCTGCCTAGCTAAGATGCTACGTCTTTTCTAACCTCATCCAAGAATACATTTCATTCTTTGATATGGGAGGCACAATATGATTCTTTCCTGATAATACTTGTATTTGTGCTCCTGATTCAAATTCAAAAGGAATATTGCCTTTTTGCTCCAGTAAGAAGCAGGATCGCACTCCCATTACGTGGATGGCACTAAGCCCTATATATATATACATACATGTCTCTCTCTCTTTCTCTCAGTATATATATGGAATGAAATGCCAAGAGTGAGATACAGTTAAAACCAGTAAATTTCTGATCATGCCTATAGAACTGATAATCACATGAACATTTGCGTGTAACATGAAGATGTCTATGCCATAATTACATGATTAAAAAAAAAAGTCAGGAAGAATCCACTTCAGTTTCATCTCAAATTCCAAGATGAGAACGTCTCAAAATCTGTGAAGTTTAATGCCAACAGTGTTTTGCTGACATCATGCCACTTGCCAAAGAAAACAGCCAGAGCCCCAAGTCCAGACATGTCACCGAGTGAGAAGAAGAAAGGCATCTGAACAGGCGTTCAGTCACAGCTGAAATGACATTTCCCAATGCAGAGACCAAAGGTGTAAAACTCAGCAGACCATTTCACAGGGCAAATAGATCATACTGCTATGGCCCAGGGTCAGCATCGCCACTTAGCTTTTATTTATAGAAGTAATTATTTTTTAGCACACAGGCAAATTTTAGCTTTAGTATTTCTTCTTAGAGTAACTGAAACTCTTACAAGCATAATTAATTTTCCCTTTTGCTATGCTGATGTAATTTTCCAAAGTTGGGTGACAACACCAACAAACATGAGAAAAACTCTGCATCTATTTAAGCTGATTTTGCTCTATCAGTAGAGCCTACTTTATCAAAAGTAAAATCAGCATTATATAAAGGCAGCATAGTATATTGAGCATAATCATGATCAAAACATGACTTAACTATTATAGAGAAACCCACATAAGCAAACTTCAGCTTTTGCAGACTCAGACAGCTTAAGTGGAAGATTAGTTCAGCAGCAGCAAAATGCTATGTTTTAATACTCAGTGTTGAAAAGACAGATTAAAAATTTCAGGGCAGGATCAGAATTTGCAATGTATGTAAGATAACTATCTAGTTCTGTGTACAAATGAAAGAAGTGAAACATAATGTATGGAGAATATAATAAACAGGGTAACCTGTTACCCAGCCTGCAGACATTTCAGCCATCCAGAAGATTGAGACATGCAATCATGTGCAAGAGAAATATCGTTAATGATAACCTCATTATTCTGTCCTAATTATTCTGTCATTTTTATGGAAGTTATGACTGAATCTGAAATACAGTGCGTAAATCCCAAGCCTACAAAACTGTACATATTAACCACATTTCCAACAATTCAGTTATTGTGTAGCAGACTGAGCATTTCTTTCATTTTTGTTTAAAGAACAAATCCATTATTCCTCGCTGTTTCCGAACACATAGGAAGTGGTGTAAGAAACACAGTTATCTTCTTCAATGCACTTTTTTGTGTGTTTTGTTGTTGTTGGTTTGGGTTTGTTTTTTTTTGTTTGTTTTACTGTTTATGTGGCATGTTTTATTGAATTGATGGTATCTGTATCAAAATAACTACATCTAAACATGGATGTTGATTTCTTTCAGAAAATTAATTACCACACATAAAAGCGAAAAATTTTCTTGCCACGATTCCACCAAATTGTACCAGGAGGACAATCTGGCCTTTAATAATTTGGAAAACATTGCATCCTATAGCAGTTTATTATTGTAATGCTGTGGGTAATAATCAGGAGTTCATTATTCTTTCATGTGCACTAAATATATTTGCACTATACCTTTGTACTGATGATATTAAAGTCATTACAGACATTCATGACTTCAGATGCTAAAGCCTTCTGGCAAGCAGGTGACTATTATTAGCTACACCTTACTAGAAAGCTGAAACACAGATAAATAAAGGACTCGTCCAAAATCTTGCTACTACAGAGTTATGTAGAGATTATTATTATCTGGAGACTCTTGTGAGGATGTTGATTTGAGAAGTCTACCGAAAGTCTCCATGAGAAGTATCACAGCAATGCTCCTCACAATCAGTCAGGAGGTGCAGGTGGATCTGAATCACCCACCAGAGGAGAGTGACTTTGCCTGTAGCTCCAAACCATTCTTTAGAAGAACTTTGTCCTCTCCACTGACTACACAGAGACAAGTCTCAAGGGACTAAATGCTAACTAAATTTAATCATTAAACTAAATGTTAACGCCCATACATTTCCTCTATGCCTTTAATTTCTGTAGTCATTTAGTTAATAACGTTTTCAGAGCAGCTTCTGTCTCCAAGCTGTCCTGTAAAAATATATAGCTCCTTGTACCATTCTTAGCAGCAGGAACTGAAACTAAGATTCTCTGTGTCCAGAACAGGGGCATATAATATCAAAACAGAAGAAGTCATATCTTTTGCTCTGATGGCACCAAGAAAAAGCTTTTATCAAAGCCAGGTTAGACAACCTGACTACTATGTCAATATATTGGTAATTCTCTGATGTTAGAATAGACACCGGCTAGTAATGGGGTTCTTGATGTGAATTGGTTCACCTACCAAAACTGCATCATCCTTTTGAAATACAAATATTCTGGTCTCTGTTGCCTGTGAACATGCAAGAGCATACGTCAGACCAGAATGCTGTGGAAGAGAGGTAAAACTGAGGAGAGACATTTGGGATGCTAAACTCCACCTCTAGCCACTGTGGAGATCTTAGAAGCTATAGGCAGAATTCTCAATGCTTGGGGAAAAAAAAGTTTGAAATATGAGCCAACCAAACAGGAACGGAATTGAGATGGTGGACTGGTGACTAAAGTGATTTATAAACAACTGTCTCTATTGAGTAAGAGCTCCTTCTGAGCCACACTGGCTCCTTAGGGCCTCTTCACATACAGTCTTCTTAAACTAACAGCAAGCAGAGCGATGTACAATGCTGCGATCACCACGTGGCTACAGCCCACTGCTGCACTCCACTATGTGGGGTACATTTTTTTACAAGCAAAATTTTCATTCAGAGTAACCACTAAAGAAATGCAAAGAAATGCTGTGATACTTTCCTGTCCTAACCACCTTCCATTTCTTTATGAATGCAAGGGAGAGGCCTTGGTGACTTTTATTCTTGTGCTATAAACCACATTTCTAATACCTACTTCATTTTATCCACAAGAGTAAACACCCTTGTCCCATCAGTTACGAGTGAGAAAAGCTCCCACTGTAAAGATCCTCTAGTAAAAAAAAAGAGCCCTAAGATCTGACATGACCATGTTCCTAACTAAAAGCAAGCAGAAGAGAAAAACATCCACTCCACCCTTTCTGCATCTGCAGGAAATTTGAGAGGTTTCTGTATAACACCCCTGTTCTTGGGGGTTCCATGAGGCTGACTGACTCTGACAGTGAGTCTCCAGTGCAGCTGAAAACTGCGGGCTCCTGCAGTCAGTACCCACACAAGGATCCCAGTAAAAGAAGATTGTTGCTATGACAGGGAATAGCCAAAAAGTGCAACGCACATCCAGATGTTTCAGAGCCCAGCTGCTCTTTCTTCAGCACCCCTGCTCTCCCAGTTATACCACAATGATAGTGAAGGCCCAAGGAAAATGTTTTACTGATGCAGGGGATGGAGCAGGACAGTGGAAATGCTGAGAGAAGGGTAGTTACGCTGTACACTAAACAGCAAGGAAGGTTCCCAAAGGTCACAGATAGGCCCATGAAACATCGACAGGCACTTCTGCTGTTCTGGATCCTTAAATGAAAGCCTTCTGGCTAGCTTGGTCCTCACTGAACACTGAACCTACCACTTGATTTTCCATTGTGAGATTTTCTTCACTCAGCAACAGTAAGAACAGACTGAAACTTCCCTACAGTCTTTGATGCTAAGGAAACAGGATCTGGGTTTATTTCACCTCTGTATTTGTAGCCATGGAAATTGCATGCTAGCAAGTTTGTTAGTACTTCAGATCATTTTCTTCAGAAAAAGCTGATATTGAGATGCTGTTTCAATGCCCTTGGGAAATCTCCTAGATTTCCTTCTCCTTTGCCCTTGCAGAATTTGTACAGGTTTTACACTAGACCCACTGCAGCTCCAGTAGACCTGCTACTACCTGGAAGCAAAAGATCTGGAACTATTGTCACCTGAGGCAGAATGTGAGGAGGTTTTTTTCAGTATTAATACAATTAACAGTGTTCACGGTTCATGGATATTGTTTTATTCCTAACAGACCAACTTCAAGTATACTTGTAGTGTGAAAAGCAGCTAAAGATTTTCCTTTCAGTAAGTATGCTACCCGGAAATTTCCAAAAAGTGCATTAGCAACAAATTCACACACAGAGCCTTCTTACACAAGTTGGATCCCTCCATATACTATTAGTGAGTAAAAATGTGTAACCTCTTTGCTCATACTTCTATCTCTGCTAAAAATTGTAGAGTAGCACCAGGGCTGAACAGCTACAACAAAGCTTTCCCTCACTGTCAGAAGTGCCCAGTAATGATGCTGTGTTAGGGCAGGGCTGAAAGCCCATAGTGTCACTGCTACTGCTTCTGCATAAAATGACTTCACACTCTGTCCTTCAGTAACTCCACAGGGATAATAATACCACAACTACTGTGGTCTTCTAAGGATTAAATCATCAGCATAAGAAGAATACTCCAGAGATAGAAATATGCTTAAGAACTGAGAAAGGATTTTTAATTTTAGGCTCAAATCTCATCTGACTATGAAACAGAATCAAATATCTGATCAGTGCTGTGACCAAAAAGGAGATGCCAGAACAAAGCAATGTGTTACCTTACCCAGTCATAGATGAAGTTACTGTACCCCCACCAAAAAAGGGAAGTGGGTTAAAACATTTTGTTATACATCCCTGCTTTACTTTATCACAACTGCAGTTCTATAAGTATCTATACTTCTATAAGTAGTTCTAAGTTCTTCTGTACTCCCAAACTCTCAGAAAAGTGATGTTTCTGTTACTTATCTGGCCCCATCAGAAAAAAAAATGAAAGCAGAAATCTCATATGAAAACATGTTCAGTTTTGGCCATGGAGTCTAAATATGATGCAGATCCCTAGAGGTAAAACTGTGACACATTAAACCACTTTTTTTTAAATTCAAAGCAAAGTAACCTCAGTCTTCTCAGGATAATACTTTTTTTACATCATGGTGATTAAATCCCATGGGAAAACCTGATCCATTAGGTACATTGCATGACTGAGATGTGATCACCAAGAACTGGCAATAATCCTGCCCACCTTCCCACTTGAAGACTACCTGTCCCAAGAACTTGCCTTTCTTTACCTCACAACAGGCTTGTCATATTTTCAGTTCTGAAAATTTCCCCTCAGTATTTGGTAGTGGATCTCTTAAGGGCAAAGGCCTTAAGATTTGGATCTTCTGAAATGCTGAGCATCTAAAAATCCTGTGAAGGCTGACAGGGACTGACTAGTCTCAGTACCTCTGGAAATTAGAGCTGAAGTAGAAAATAATCTTAATAACACCCTAATGTAACTGACTGCTGAAAACCACAGTATCAACAATCAAGAAGACAGAAAACTGGGCTTTTTTCCCCTTATAACAGAAATAATGAATATTTGAAAACTATACAAAGAGGTGCAAGAAAGAGGAATAGATTTTTATTTTAATTCCATTGAGTGAACTGGACAAACGAGATACCTGGAAGGACAAAGTAGAAAAAGACCTCTCTCAAAATTAAGGAAGAAATGTTTCCTTCCAGTGTATCAAAGTTTACCCGAAACAGGGAAGCAACTTTTACGTTTCTATTTCCCAAGGCAAGAGGAGTAGCTGGCACCTGTTCAGAGAGACACCTTCCCACAACTCACTCGCCACATTCATAATTTGCAATTTGGTTGGAAACATTCTCCAGCCCTTTGGCTCCCTAAACAAATCTCAGAGCCCAAGTTCCTCTGTCTGTTTTCTCACACCTGCCCTGTCAGAGTCACTCTTTGTGTGGTTGTGAAACACACCGATTTCTCTGGTTCACCTTGATTCAGCTCAAGAAATATCAGACTGGGTTCATGGTAAAGCAAAGAGTAAGATCTTTAAGAGATTTAAAGTATTTTTTTTGGTTATAAAATGAACACCAGATTTAATTCTAATATTAGCTTCAAGCGGACTGCATCTCAAATTTGTTTAATTACTCCTCCACAGAATTTCTGAGATGGGTTCTAGCTGATTCAACTGAGGATTTGGGTTTAAAGTAACATCATGTCTTCTCAGTGATACCCTCAGTTTTTACAACCTCTGTATTCACATACGGCCATTGCAGCCCATTACAATAGAAGTGTGGGCTAATGTGCTTTTAAGGATTTTACCTGAAATCAAAGCATAATATTTTCCCTACCTTCTTAGCCCACCTACCTGTCAGCTGCCCCACATCCAGTCTAGGCTGCTCTTACCATGAGGGATTATCCACACATTCATATGAATTGCTAGAAAAGACATCAGTTCTATATTCTGTGAAACTTCTGATCTCGGGAGGTGATGAACATTTCTGTAGGTACTCTGTATGCTATATTTTAATAAGAATGTTTTGGACATGCTTATACAATAACACTTACTACTTCAGGCCTGAGCCTTACCACTGGGTTTCCTGAACCATACTTTTGGAACCAGAGGGAGGTGGCAGAAACAAATGTTTGAAATACAGAACATTATGTTGATTTCAGCACTGGAAAGGAATACTGAAGTGAGGATGGTCCGATTTGTTGCAGCTGTCAGAGACACAGAACAGTTGTGTCTGCTACAGCCTGGCAGAGCCTGAGGAGTCCCCTCTGTCTGCATTCTTGGGTTGTTCATAGCACTCAAGCCAGAAACTTTCAGCCCCATAGTATCAGCTGTTTTAATATTGGACAAAAAGGAGTAACTTCAAGGAAGCAGAGCTTGTTGTTTTCTGTGCTGATTAGCACTGACCTATGGTAGAGTTCACAGTTTTCAAAAGTTTCGTGCTTCCTATAGAGCAGAACTGATATGGTAGCCAAAAACCTCTTTTCATTCAAGTCCCTTTTCACATAGCTCTACCAATGAACATAATCTTCCTCTTTACTAATTTCTACAAAGCACCCTGAACATACCTCCAACCCTTCCATAGGTGGGAAAAAAACCCAACACAACAAAGCCAAAATGATCATACTGCTTTGGAGACATATTCAGGCTGCTTAGCACAGGAATTGAAGCGACTAGATAATCTGCAGTCAAACCACGAGGTGGTGCTCAGGCCCCTCTGTAACAGGCACATCAACTAGCACCAGAGCCAGGAAAGTTTGCTTCGACTGGGTCCTGACACCCCCAGCCCAAGCACACACTGAGAGCTGGGCTCATAAATTATTCTCTCTGTGCAACATTCCCTGGAAAACTCTGCTGTGCTGCTACAGGAGTCACCCTGCAAGGGAAAAATTGCAAAAATACCACTAAGTCTGCCAAGCTGAAAGATTCAAATCTACTACACTTATGGCAAAACTCTTGAAGTATGGATAACTTTTTCAGTTCATTCAGAAAAACAAGCTGCATAAGAGCTATGGTGGAAAAAAAAAGTCCCCCATTTTCTTATAGTTTTCATGCTGTTGCCTCTGCTCTGTTGCATTTTAATATGCTTAAAACATATCAAAGTGTGGCCAGTGAGAAAAATATTATAAATTTTGATTACAAGGAGAACTGGTCGATTTTATTAGCACTGCTTTCAATGACAATGATGATTTAGGAAGCCCTTTACATATATATATATGTGCCTACATATATATATATGTGTTTGTGTGTGTGTATATATGTATGTTTCCATCTAAAATTATCCTAAGCAGCAAACTGTTGTAACATGAATTGGAAGCAAAAAAATTTCATTTTTTTCTAGTATAGCAAAACATGGAACTAAATGGGGCTAATTTTCTACCTATTGTAAAAACAAACAAACAATAAATCAGTCAAACAAAAAAAAGGCAATAATATTACCCACACCTGTGGCATCAATATTTTGACAATCCCAGGACTATGATCAGCATTTTCATGAGAGATAGTGAGGATGTGGCAGAATAGGCTATGGTAACAATATAATTGGGATGTAAGCAATTACTGTTAAACTATAATGGTAACTACCAGTATATGATTTGGCCAGCTGTGTACTGACATCCAAAAATCTGCCTGGTCATCTACAAATATGGTTCTTCCCTTCTTTTCTTGTATTAAAGTTGAATCAGAATTGTTACATGACATTGCTGCCACCTTCCACAGTAGAACTGACTGCATTTTAGCAGCAATGGATACTTGATTTACAAGAGCTCTCATAAACTCCTGGCTTAAATCACTCTCCTACTGATCAAACTCGCCTTACAAACCTAGAAGAAAAAAAAAAAAATCACACTTTTATAGCTCACTCAAGTGTCCTCTTTGCAATTACAAGAATTTTACGTTATTTCTGCCTTTAAAAAAGAACAATGGAATTCCAGCAGCATTTACGCCTGACATCTTTTTTGTTGCACTGACTGTGTAAACCCACTTTATCCAAATTAGACTATTTGCCTTTATAAACTCTCTAAGATGCACACACCTTTGACTGGAATGGAGTGAATGCATTCAAATCTAGAACCCCCCATATGCATGCAAAAAGACCCGGGTCTGCAGCAAGAAAATATCAAATGTATGACATTTTTCCCTACTCAGCTAAGAAAGGTTTGTGGTTTCACATGCAGCAGAATGATTTGGCAAATACTGTCCCTCCTCTTGAAGGTAAGAGCTTAAACTCCAAGAATTCAAGAGAAGCACTGTGCTAGACAGAAGACCACAACTTTGTTTAAATTCTTGAATGCTGTAAGAACTTTTTCACTAGGGAGTTCCAAAGATCCGAACAGCTTGGTGGAGGCAGGAACTGCTCGCAACCTGGAAGATGCTGATGTGAGTCAAGAGCAACATCAGCTGCCTTTCTTCTTTTCCATCCACACCAGTTCAAAACAGTGGGCTGAATAATTTCAAGTAAGGTTCCCCTACAAAAAAGGGGAACAGAAAAGATACCAATCCAAATGATGTCAGCATGCTAGCAGTTTCTTAATATGCAATTAAACCCTTGCCTGGATCTACTGTTAATTAGCATAATAGCTTCCCTGTTTTGTTCCAAGCTTGCTGGTGATTCTCTATTTCAAATTCATAAGCAAATTAAAATAATATTATACCCTTGAATTATTAAATCTGTACCTGGTGATTTGACCTCCAGTTCATGATCAGGCCTGGATACTGTGAAATCCACCAAGAGGAAAAAGCTATTTTTCCATAATGAAGTATGCACACATGACTTTAATACAGCAGCCACTGAAGTATCACAAATCAAAAAGATATTGAACTGGGAAAATGATTTGAGAACTTCTCTCTGGCTTCCTAACTTTTTACATTCAGAATGAAAATATTCAGCATCTTGCATTTTCCACTAGCTAGAAAATGTCTTATGATGATATAAAAAATTTTCACCACTGATCAAATGTATCTGCAGCATCTCGGCCAGGCTCCTTGTGGTAACAACTCTTCCCATGTATTGTATTTGCACAAGAGAAGCAAGAAGTCAACAACTGTTTCCTTGGCCCTGAAACCTCAAGAATCAACTTTTCTTGAAAGAAGTAGAAGATAAGCCATTAGAAAATAAGACATCACTGCTGAAAGGTTTGCTAAGGGCAGGTTTCCAGAGAAGCAGCAGCAACACAAGCTTGACACATGCATCAGACACAAAGGGCACATGCACCAGCTTGACCAAGTGAGACTCTCTCTAGGAGAAGGGCTCTTGTTCTCTCTGACTTATTTGGTCCCTGAAAAAAGATCTCTAAGGTGTTTTGTTTTGAGGTGGACTGCAAATCTGCAGCTCACCTTTCCCTGGCTCATTTCAGAGAGGCCAATGTTCAAAGTCAGAAGCACCAAAGGATGTTTTAAAAGTAAACTTCTATCTTACTCCTCAAGCACCTGTGTGCAATTACAATTCTTTGCTCCCTGAGAGAATTCTAGCAGCAGTGCCTTTTGCCAGACAAACCAGCGTTGCAGTGCAAAACACAAGAAATGTGAGAGGTCATGGTGGTAGAAGGACAGTAGCAGTCACTGCTGAAATAGGTGGGTGCTGTGAGGACCGTTAAGCATGGAAAAGAGTTCCCACCTGTGGAGAGGCAACTTCTGTCATTATCAACCCTCTCACTATTCATTCATGGAAACAGTATGCAGTATTTAAGTCCCAATGCAGCCATTGTTTGATTTTAAGATAGCCAACAGCCTGACATGTCTTAATACTGGAAACCACATATTTAGTACTGCCTACGTGGCTTCCTAATATTAACACTCACACAGCAAGTTTCCGCAAACTCAGTGCTTTGTGTAGGAGAAGATAAATTAATGAAATGGAAAAAGAAACTACCAAATGCCCGATGCCTGGGCACCAGAGATAACATTGATTCAGTCTACCTTTGGCCCTCTATTTCAGTGTAAGGCAGCAAAAGCATTGCCTTTTTAAGCCTTATAGCGTGATATCCACAAACTTTGAAGGCTATAGTTGCTTCCTGAGTGTACTGGATATGGCTGGGAGGGAGCTAATTCCCATCATAGCAGCCCTCATAGTGCTATGTTTTGGGTTTGTGAGCAAAACAGCGTTCAAAACACATAGGCTGCAGCAGAGTGAGCAAGCAGCTGTGTGGTGCTTAGTTGCCTATGGGGTTACATCAAAACACTGAGGAAAGCACAGGTGATGACAGCTGATCTGAAAGGAACACAAATCAATTTATACAAAGAACGTAGCCAAAACAGCAAACAGAGAAGTGGAGAAGTTTACCTATCAAAGCCTTTTTTTCCCCAGGCATCCTGGCTGAGATCCTGCAAACATTGCAATATGAAAGGAAGCAAGTCATCCTGCTTGCCCAAACAGATGTGAGAAAGGAAGCTTGTATTATAACTTCTGGTGGATAGGAGAAAAACATTGCTGACCAGCAACTAGTTAGTTCAATGTATCATTAAAACAAAAGCCAGCATCCCATGACTTCAAAAGTTATCCTGCCCACAAGCTTCTTCTTCCTACATTACTCCAAGGTTCACCCACAGCATCATTTTCCTCTGGCCAAAACAACAACAACATCATCAACAACAAACATTCCAACCTTTTAACTCATATTTCATAGTCTTTGTTATAGCATCAAGAATCCAACTATTCAGAATTTCTAGCATTAAGTAACAGGTATCTGGCTTATTGACTGACAGTATGATTGATATGTTTGTTTTGACTCTGTCCCCTTCCCAACAATTCTCATTTTCAGTTATGCTCCCATGGAAGGGGTCAAAGGCTATAGGAATTGAAAATGGTATATATAAAAACATATAGCACAAAGACAACCTTTCAAGAAGGGGCAAGGAGTCAAGAAAAGCTGCTGTGGTGAGAACAATAGTGAGTGAATTGGCATAGCTGTTTTCCAGAAGCAGGTCATTGATTCCTGACAGATGATTGCTGAGTTTCAAAGGTTAGTTTTCTTTCCTGTTAGATCCCACTGCAGCTATTTAGTTAAAAATAAGACAGAAAGTGTTCCATCAAGCTCTGCTCTCAACAGCGCCATCTCTTCAAACTGATGACCTTAGAAGACCTGCTGAAGTGTCTCCTTGAGCACTAGAACCGAAGCATCAAGACCACAGATTTTTCAAAGGATGTGACAGTATTAGCTGGAAGATGAAGGCTAACTGCTGCTAACTAAGAGCTGGGGCTAGCAGGAATCTGGTAAACACAGACTTGCATTCATAGCCCAGATTTACAGGCCCTGAAATACTCTGGGATGCAGGGACATTTTGATATCTCAAACTGCAGTGTAGGATTGCAGAAATTAATTAATTATGCCACAGCAAATCCTTGATCTTCATGGCACTGTCTGGATGAGGAGGATTAAAGACACTGTGAAAAGCTTTTGCTCATTACACCCAGTATTCTGCACCCAATAATGCAAATCGCTAGAGCCTCTTTACTGGTCACTCCTGATCCAGTATCCACTGAGCCTTAAGGCTCACTGGTTTGGCTTTAAATTTACTGATAAGGCAGCACCCAACACAGCAAGCCGTGCTTGTGCTGATTAGCGTTTGCTTTTCTTTTCCATTTTAACTATTGAAAGTCTCATTAGAGATGCACTCTCTGGGTTGTTCTCAGGCAAAATTAATCACATATAAAATACTCACTTCCTCCTAGGTCCTAAAGCATGAGTTTCCAGTTTTCTGTCAGTTTTCTTTGAATAAAAGAACAAAGTGGATGTTCTGGCAACTAATTACAGAATCTAATCTACAGAAGACATATTGTCTAAACAGCAGCAAAGCAGAGCAGCTTCTTGTATGCACTTCACCTTTTGCCTCTCGCCTAGGTGAACACGTCCATGTGGAACCCAGCCCCAAAGGGTCTTATCCTCTCCACTGCAACTTGTAACTGTATGGACACTGTCGCTACCTTTTTAAAACAACCTCAATAATCCACTTCGTAGGGGTACCAAGCAGCCTAAAGTCAATAGTTTTTTTTCTCCCTGGGAAATTGGAGTGGACTTAAATCAAGGAAATCTAAGACAAAATACTTTAGCTGGTGGTAGCTGTCATATAGAAGAGGCATTTGTTTGGTTATGTGATAAAGCTCACCTGCACACCTACAAAGGAGCTCAGAGAGAGAACAGCAGGAAGGCAAACCTAAATAATACCCTGCTGGGTTACAACCAGGGCTATCACAGGAGCCATCAGCCCATCTCCATAAGTTCAGAGGAGCACAGGGGCACAGTGGCAGGTGGGAACCCAAATCAAGGACTCCCAGTGTACAAACACCTTGTTTGGGCCACAACATGATTGTCCAACCAGAGCCACCAGCCCCAATGTCCAAGTGTGAAACTCATCACTATAATCATCTGGAGCAGCTCTTGAGATCACTTTTTAAATTAAGGGGTTTGCTACCTATGGTGGGACATATGGAATGCAGAGTGAAAGCAGCTTGGGATCACACAGACTTATTATGGGATGTTTAGGGGAGAAACCAAAGGCAGGAAAAGTGATTCTGGGAGGAACAAGAGCAGGAAAATAGAGGGGAAAGGGGATAAAATGGTAAACTAATGGCTGGCCAGTATGCTTGTCTTGCTGTGCCCAGCATCTGATCAGCACGGTCTGTCCTATCTTCTTATTAAGCTCTTTTTAAACTCTTGCCTGAGTGAATGCTCTCTCTTCTTTGTGTGTGATTGGGGTGTGAGTGCAGCAAGTGTAATCAGACCATGGGTCATAGGGCCTGTGTGTCCATGCTGCCAGAAACTGGAGTTAGCATGAGTGTCCCTGTACATCATCACTAGCAAAGATCAAGCTGGACTAGCCAGTGGAGAGGTAAAGAGGCCTGGGGGCACTGGGTGAAGGGGTCTGTAAGGGCCAGTTCTGGGTAGGAGAACACCTTTGTATCTCTAGGGTAAAAGCACAGGGGGGTCAGCTATTGGGACCTGAGAAGTCCTGGCCAACGATGTGTATGTGATGACCTGTACCAGCAACTGGAGTAGGGCTGCAGCCTCAGGGGCTTTTATGTCAGCAGCTGGGGAAGCTGAGATCCAGAGGCTAGCTACTGGGGAGACTGAGCATCTAAGCCCAGCTGCTGGAGCAATCCATCCCATATATGTGTGTACTTATATATTCTCACTAGCGGAACTCCATCCTGTCCAGACAGACAGAAGAACAGAAGGACGCCACTGCTGCTGCCTATGTGTGGGTGCTCTGAGAGCTTGTCTGTGATCTGTGTGGACAGCCATGTATTCACTTACATATGTAGTGAATATGTGTGCCTTGTGTGTGTACCTGCCAGGAATATATCTTCAACCTCATTACTGGTTAAATCTGAGAAGAGGGAGTGGCATCAGCCTCACCTCTCTCAGGCTGTTGGATCCAGCACGGTATGTTTTCCTTTTAACAGAATTCTTAGTTTACTATCTGACAAAATACCTGAGAGGACTGTTGTTTCATTACCTGCCTGAAGGAAAAGTCTTCCAAAGACAGATTTGCTCACTTCCTTTCTTGTGCACTGCAGTGCAGCAACAGCACGAGGCCAAACCAGCACCCCAAGTCTGAGACTGCTCAAAGGTAAGACCTTTCTCAGCTAGGCTATACAGATGCTACAGACACCGCCGCTGCTTTCAGCACTACAATATGACGTACCAGTGACTTGACACTTTTCAGGTTGCATAAGCATTTATTCCCTCCTGATTATGTTTAACTGGTGTTAGGAGACACTGGAGTCACAAATATGATGTGTATGTTTAATCACACCTCTTCATTTTCCAAATAACATTTTCACGTTAGAGTGCTATTAAGCTTTTATTAAAATGACAGCAACATCACTAGGCACCAGATAAGTGCACTTGGTTTTATAGCATTTTTATTACAGTTAGCACAGCTTCCTATTTACTTATGATGATATGGAAGAAAAGAAAACTTTACACCTCTCCCAGAGAGTTACACATTATAGGTTTGTATTTTACGTTGTTGCAGCGGCACTTACTAAACCAAAACATTAACGTTTGCATTGAATTAAGGCACTAAATACAGTAAGCATAGGAACTGAAAAGGGAGAATCAATCTCACACTCAAGCTGTCTTCCATTGTCAAAGACCAGTCCAAAGACCAGACCAGACGGATCTGAAACATGCTAAATGTATCACCTCATAAAGACACAGGATCAACTAGTAGTGACTGGACTGTAATTTTCCACCCTCAGAGGCTCAGGATTTACTGAGGCTTCACAAGTCACATGAAAATAGGTAATGGCTGGTCTGACATGCTCTAGTGAGAAGAAAAGGCCTTATTATGAAACAACAAGCAATAAGACAAAGTATTCACTGTCACAAAGGCAACTACTTTGGGAAGATCGAAGCTCCCATAAACATAGTGTCAAACTATGTGACTGTGACTACTGACACTCCACATAAAAGGTCTGGAAAAAGGAGAGAGACCTGGACCAAGAAAAATAATACAAGCAGTAACTTAGAAAGAAAACAAAGTGAAGACACCTCCAAAAGCTAGTAAGTCTGTAGCACTCACAGCCCTGTCCTTGACACTTAATATTCGTTAGAAAGCCAAAAACTAATCCCATCTGGACTGATATGAAGTGGGGTCACTGAAAAGGGAATAAAGAAATTAAGGACTAGATTCCTTTGAAAAAGGATGAAAAATAAGAGCACCAGATATTATGACACAAACTATAAAACTATCACAACTTTAACTTTCTTTGAAGCAGACTATTTCAAGGAACAGTTTACAGGAAATGGACCAAAGAGCTACTCTTCTTTAGGAAATCCTATTTAAAACCCAAAGTATATGTATGCAAGAATATAAGGATATTTAGAATATAGTTATTCTCCCCATAAATCCAGCTAACAAATTTGTGCTATATGTTACACCTGTATTATTTTGATGAATCATTCAATGCACCTTCACAGAGTGTATTTCGGAATTGTGATCCTGCCTTTGGTTGCACTGATTTTACACTCAGAGGAAAAGAGAGTTTCTACCCAGTTACATCTGTGTAAGCAACAGCACTACCAGGTCCTTCTAAATTCAAACTCTGTCAGTGTACAGAGACAGATAGATCTGTTTAGGTATTTTCAAGAGGGAAAAGAGGGGATAAATATTTTAAAAAATACAGAAAAATTTAAAGAAAAGGTTCCTTTTCTAGGAAACTATGTTAGTCTTCAATTCCAGAACTGTGAGATATTACAGCGCTAAGAAACAAAGGGTAAGAAGAAATCAAGTGAAGGAAAACAGTATTTTGCATCAGATATATGACATCCTAAAGATATGCAAGTAAAAAACTTGCATCCTAAAGATATGCAAGTAAAAAAAAAATAAAAAATAAAAAATAAAAAATAAAAAAAAAAAAAAAACCAAAACAAACCACCACACAAGAGAAAGTATATTGGAAATGCTTGCCTGGGACAATATATTAGACTTCTCTCAATCAGCATTAGCTTCAGTGCTTGCTGTGACAGGCTCTTTAGCCTACATGTTCCATAAGACCTCAAAAGTACAGCTCTTCAAAACCTTTAAAACCATGTGCCAGGTTCCTTACATTCCAAACACTTCTGCTCATTTCAACAGACCCTGGCAGACCTGTCTCCCTCTGAACAAGTAAATGCCAGTGTGCCTGCAGGAATGGTTCTAGCGATATTCGGTTTGCTCTTGCCTAACCATATTTTATTCATGCAAGAACATATAGTTTTTCATCAATCAGTTCCCAGGATCCCTTCCAGAAAGCAGGGCAGATGACCCAAGTCATTGCAACAAGCAGCAACAAAACAAGGTGTTGGAGGGACTACAAGTGGAGTGGTTCATTTTCAGAAAAGTATCATAAAAAATAAATTAGGAAAATCTGAAGTGTTTATAAATAAATAAATAAACACAAACCCTCAGAGGAACACAGTATTTAAGAATGCAACAGACTCAACTATTAAATATGCATGGAAGCAAAATGATTCAAGATGTTTTGATGCTTATGGGGAAATTAACAGAAGCACTGTATTGAGACCGTCTTCCAACTGCTCTATAAGATTCTCTTTTCCCTCTTTTTTTCTTTTTTGAATGTTTCCCTCAATTACAGCTAGATTTTGATTTGCATGAACACCAGATCACTGCTCCTTGCTACTAAAGCTGATTTCCCACCTGAAGATAGTCTTCCATAGCTAAGCCTTCAACAGCCAGCTGCCATCAAAAGTTGAAGATGATGACAACAACATCAGATGGTTTTCCAGTACCAGAGGAGCTGACACGTATGCTCAGTTGACATGCATCAACAAGAACTACGGTGTCAGTGTTTAGATAGAGTTACAGGTGACTAAGCCCCAAGAGCATATGAACTCTTGGGAAGCAAAAGATCCTATTTTTATGCAAATGTCCTTAGTCCTGCTGGGTAAAAACTGACAATCTCAGCAGAGATTCAAGGCACTTCTTCCTATTACCCACTCTATCTTGAACTACAGTGTTAAAACTTTTAAGAGCAAAACATATTCAACAAGAGTTGTCAAGCTTTGAGTCATACAGGACTAATCCCAGATAGTCCTGTAACAGGGTTGAAGAAGGCTGCATTTCTTAGTGTTGTGAACTCATGGTCAAGCTCCTGGAGTAATCACACATCAGGTAATGGTTTGACTTGTCTCTGGCTGCACACTCCCAGGGACCACGTCCCAATGCCAAGAAACTAATTGCTTCCTCTTCCCTACAAAGTAGGATCTCAGCTAGCTGGCAGTGATCAGGAGGGAAAGCTGATCTATTGTCTACTTATCTGTGTATTTATTCTTCTATCTGCAACCACAGAGAATCTTGTAGATTTTGCAAAGACTGTACATCAGGAAAAAAACAAACAACTGATATCTGTTCACTAAGACTACAAATCTGCTCTTAGTCCAAAACTATGTCAAAGCTGCTAAGAAACTGCTTTACAATAAGATTCTCTAAGTGATGCTGCAGTTGGCTCTGTTACTTGGAAGCTCTCTTTGCTTTTGGGGATGCAACACGCTTCTTTTCCCATTCTTGCTCACTGAATGAGTGATGAGGCTCACTGGTGAGCAAAAAAACTGCAGCCTCTGGAAAATACATGGACCATCCTTGCCTTTTAATGCCTTATAGCATTCCCAAAGTGATGTTTAGCCTTCCACAAATCTTTGCACATAAAGCCTAACACAGAGGATCTGCCAGTTCAGCAAGGAATCTGGTGGAAAGCAAGATAAGCCTCAAAGTACACTTGAGATCTAAACATCTCCGTTCTTGGGGAAGTGCTTTTTATTTTGAGGCCTAAACCAACTTCAACCAACTCTTTGAAGCAGAGCATAAAAGATTTTGTTTGCTCAATCTGAGCAGTGACAAATAGGATATGATCTTTCACTATTATTTTTCACAGAGATTTTCTAAGTCTTCTTCCCTGCTTTTACAGATTGAAAGGGATCTTCAATGACCCAATGACTCAGCTGGAATTTTTTACAGAAACCTCAGAGTGGCAAACGCTATACGAAAGTTCATCACAGAACTCTGATAATATACTCAAAATCTAAACTCTAATTTTTCCTTCTTCTACACCAAAATAAAAATGATTTTTAATAAGTATCAGGTTGTCACCATTCTGAAGTAAAGCGAGAGTTTGAGATGGGTCGTTCTGTTTCGCTTTTTTAAAATATGTAGGCTTTTTTTTTTTTTTGTAGTGGAGAAGTGCATACAGTACCTGTTGTTATTCTTATGTGGTTTTCATAAAGACAACAGGTTACCAGTGAAATATAATATCAGCTCATCAGGTTCTTCAGGTGCTCTTCTGCAAAGCTATGAAATAACAGATCATCTCCTCCTTGGAGAAACGTAACACAAAATTTCACATACAGTCACTGTAAGTTATTCCCTCCCCCACCCCTGCAGCTTCATAGCCCACCCAACCATTCAATTTCAGAAGATTTTCTTTTATTAAAAAAAAAAAGGAAAAAAATAAAAAGAGAGAAAAAATAAAAACAGCTTATAAAACAGCAAAGAAAATAAAGTTATTTTAATATATATAGAAAGAGAACAAAATGAAACTTGAGGGAAAACTTACTGGCGTTACAGTTTATCCTGATACAGTCTAGATGGGGAAAAATAAATGAAAGATGAAATTGCATCCTTCAAGGTAACAGCTGCAGACATCCAAAAACAATCAGTCCACCCTTCCGGGGACAGACACACGCAAAGAGATGTGGCCATTTTATACTTATATACAGTCTGTACAAGTTCAGGAGTGGGTCTATATGTACAGTATATTCTACAGAAATATCGGCTACATAAATATATATATACACGCACACATATATATATACACATATGTATAGAGAGATATACCAATATACATATATATCCACATGTTGACACAGAAAGCTATTTTATTTTTATAGAAACCTATGCATCTAAGAGTTTCTTCTACTCCAGAACATGAAGTGATGTGAATTACAATTTAAAAACTGACAATTAAAGCACAAAAAATCTCCCTCAAAATGTAAGTCACACTCCAGTGTCATTTTGTTTTTTAAAGAACTTTAGAAATTTCTCTAAGAAGCTTGAAGCTCAAAGTCAACCTTTACACTTGGTTTCTTGTGAACTAATTTGTATTGTTATTACATAAATACAGCATCTGTCCATCACAGAATACCTGTAAATTCAATCTATGAGATTTGTTGATGCAATATTTAACCCTTTCCAGCTCTCCCAAAGACAGACCCTCCTCTCATTCCCCCAATACCAGCCCAGAATATTTTTTAATATGTGCACAGACATATTTGATACTGTCCATTCAGGTGAGGAAAGGGTTAATATACTGCCCAGTTGTGTCCTGTTATAAAATGGCCACTTGCAAACGGCTAACCGCACGAACGCCCAGCCCAGATTTCAGCTAGTTCTGGAGGTTAGGAATACATTTGTTTTTTGGCTAGGGGGATGGGGATTTCTTTCAAAGGTCTCCAGCCCTGCCAGTTCTTCAGAGCCCAATCTCACCTTGCTGTCTGAACGCTAAGACTGAATGGAATGCTCGTAACGTTCAGGGAGAAGATGAAATGGGCAGTGAAGTGGCAGATCTGGGAACCTTTGCTGGCCCTGCTTCATTCAGAGGTTACAGGCAAGGGACAGATGAAGAGGGGTACATGGAAAGAAAAATAGAGCTATGCTCATGGAATCTAATAAATGGTAACTGGGAGTCTGCACAATGAAAACAAGTTGAGGTAGGGGAGCCTGAGCTAGAGGGCTTCTGAGCGTTGCTTCTCTCATTTAACACAGTAATGCTCAGCATATCTCAGGATACGACCCATAAGAGGATCTCACGTGTATAGATGTCTGCTTACAGCCTTGTGAACATCCAGACTGCAGTGTCTGGCATGGGCAAGAGCTATCACGTGAGTGCTATTATCTATCTTGGGCCATGCTAACCTTCTCTTAGAAAATCAAGGCCAGGAATAATAGAACCATGTTATTGGACATCCTGCCAGAACACCTAAAGCTTTGACCAGCAAGGAAGGTCGTATTTATTACAGAGATATGGCCCAGCAAGAGAGATTATACAGAATGACAGAGAAATATGATGTAGTTAGTTGCTTAACTGGACCAATTTTGTGTTTATTTGGACAGATATAGGAAAATTATTTCAGCAGCTGAAACTAAATGCAGTTTTTAATAAAATGAAAGAGGAGAAAGAATAAGAGTCTATAAATAAAGAACTGTAATGATCAGGGACATGCCAATCAGGAGCAGCAAAGCCAGAGAGAGTCTGTTTTCAAGCAGAACTTCTCTTGAGAAAATCTGGGTTTGGTTTTGTGCGATTAGGTTTGTCATGTGTCGTCAACCGCAACAGAAAAGTGGGAGCAAACAGCCCTGGAGCAACTGGTACAATCACCATACAGTGGTGGGTATATCCCTTATAGGAGCTGGGTGGGATAAGGGGATTTCTGAAGTACATGCTGGGAAACTTCCCTCTGTGATCTGATGGAGAGTGACAGCAAGAGCGAGAGAGATTCCCAAGTCTCACTGCAAACGAGATCGAGAGAGTTGTTACGGCTGGAACAACAGGGGAATTTCTTACGGACTAAACAGCGAGTGTGCTGGAAAGGGAAACATGGCTGGTCTTTGGCAACATTCATCAAACTTGGAAACCAAAAACATTGTTGTGTTATTGATGTCTGCAGAGAAGTTTTGCGTTTTTAATTTTTTTTTTTCAGTGATACCCACATAACCACATATCCCAGGGCTTACCCTCAAGCTGAGTCATTGACTGCTTCAAACTAAAAACCAGTCTAGCCCTTATCCTGACTTCTAGATTTCTATTTCCAAGGATGAGGGACCAGGTCACTGAGGGGGTTGTCCTGATAACTACCATGGCGCTGTCAGATCTCCAGACTCTGCGAGCACGAAGGCTCTGCAATGCTGTGCAACTGAGTGCCAGGCAGAAATGCCCAAGTGCACTCCAGAAAATCCAGCTCCTGAACAAGTCTTGGTCCAGCTGGGTCAGTGGGGATCCTGCTTGGCAGCTGAGTGCATCTGCCTGCACTGTTACACCAGCACCACCATACTTTCCACGTTACCTTCACGGAACAAGCACAGGTGGTCTTGGTTTTTTGTTTTTGTTGTTTTGGTTTTGTTTGGTTGATTGGTTTATGTTGGTTTTGGGGGGATATTTTGTTTGGTTCTGTTTTGTTTTTTTTTCTTGCTGTTGTTTTGTGGTTTGGTTTGGTTTTTGTGTGTTTTTTTTTTTATTTCCTTAATTCTGAGCCTTGCCCAAAGCAACCAAAAAGATTTCTGTTCATTAATACATCAAGTTGTTTTCTCCCTCTTATATCAGTTTTATAAGGAAGAAAACTTTCCTCCAAACTAGTACAACACTACAAATCCAGAGCAAAGGATGCTGTTGCTGGCAGTAAGGTAAAGGTTTAGTCTGGTCTTTGGTCTCAAAACAGCATCAACTAGGGGATTCAGGAATAACTAAAAAAAACTGCTTGGGATTCCTCCTGCACTGGACCAGGGCAATAAGACTTCTCGTAATTGTCATCTAAGGCTCTCAGCACTGTTATCAGCTTCTACTGATCGGATTTGCTTTATTTAGGTATGGCTACATTCCTGACTCAAAAGACATTTCCCCTTGCTTTAGGTTTTGAAGACGAGCATGTCTAACCATCTGTAAATCCAGTCATCTGCCAGTTCAGCAACTGGATGAGTACTCTGGAGGACAGAAGTAAAGTGAAAACAGAGTCTGTAACTGTATGGGGAGCAGGATGAGCTGGGAAGACCTTCTACAGTTACTTTCTTTCATTATTATTCCTAATGTGAATCAAAAACTGCTGCCCTAGTGTTCAGATGGAAAGTTTTCCAGAGCATATCACCTAGAAAATGGGCCAAAGACCCTCTCCTTGGAAAAGGTTAAATAGCTGCCATTAGCTAACACTGGGGATTTATTGTTTAAAGAGATATATTTAGCAGCAGACAGAAGTCTCTATGAATTAAGCCTGTGTATCCTACCATTTGTATCATTGTGCCTGAAAATAGTGGTATTTCTTTGGCAGGATGTTTTTCTCTTGAATCAGGAAAGTCACCTTTGCTCTGCAAGGACAAAGTATTTGTTCCTTTTGATGAGCACCCATAATGCAGTTATGGAAGAGCACTTTAAGTTAAGACAAGGAAAAGAAAGATAATAGGGTCACGATAGGTTATTTTCTGCGGAGAAACTGGATGAGGTCCTGTGCAGATTCTTGCCCTATGTTATAGTGTATCTCCTTGCCTCTCTCCTACTTGCATGTAGTCAACCACCTGTAACTGGCAGCTGACAAATATTTTTGCATGACTATGGTAAACAAACAAAAAAAAAAAAACAACACAAAGGCTTTTATATGTACTGATTATGGAAAATAAATTTATTAGTGAGAAACAGTGTGAACAGGCATACACTAGCAGGTCTGAGTGTCCAATTCACACAAAAGGAAGTGTGGTATAAATGTCCACATACTTTTTTAAAAGAAAGCTAGAAACTGTGACTGTGCTGTTTGTATATACAAATTACAAGAGAAACTTTGCGTTTTGGAGGGCAAAGATGTTTTGACACTCCTGAGGAGATGTCTCAGGAAAAGACAAGAGAGGGATGATTGATTGCAGTTCCTTACAGAAGAACTGACTCTGATTAACAGGAGGCAGACACTATTTACTTTAGCCACCAGTGCGCTGAAGATGAGCCAGGCCAGGGAGAAACAGAACTGAAATATTCAGTAATAAAAGTCAGTGACACTACTTCTGCCACTCATCAGTGGGAGGAAAAAAAACAATTGAAGGTGGATTTCCCTATTAGACCAGACATTTCTTTCCCTTTCTGCACATCATCTCAGCATCAGGAATTATTCCCAATGATGTTCCACGCCATGTTTTGCTTAATTTCTCTCTCTCTCTCCTTCCACTCTAGACCTATTTCTTCAGAGTCCTTCTCAGCAGAAGTGAGATCTGTATCACATTTGAACTTCTAACCTTCACACAACAAACACTGAAACTACTCTGAGACCTGCTGTCAACATGCAGCTGCAGTGCCTCGGGCACCTCCAGGGGAAAGGTCTGAAACAACTCCCTCACCCCTCTTTCTTAGAGAATTATTCATCACTGCACTTCCTCTCCCTCCCACCTTCTACAGCCAGCACCCACCCATGCCCGTGGTGCACCGTGTCCCCTGTTTGTTTTGTTTGTGAGTGCTGAGGGGCGGGGGGGATATGCCAGCCCCTGCAGGCTGCTCTGTACGCTCTGTTCTCAGGGCTGTTTGCTGTGCGGGCCGCAGGCTTCAGGCCTTTGAAGGGTTGAATACCATCTTTTGATTTACCATGGTTGATGGGGTATGGGAAAGCTTTACAACTGAAACACACAGAAGAGTTTTGAAACAAAAAAATAAACAAAATAAATAAATAAACAAACAATATAGAGAACACCTTAATAACCACACAAATGATAATAAGTAATCAAATGGAATAGATCAAAGAAGAGAAGAAAGAGACAGCTCTTACTAATAGTATTAAATGACTTACAAGAAAAGCACAATTAAATAACTCACCACTCAAAACAGCCTTTGTTTGCACACATCTGTCATGGGTTAGACACTGGGTGGGATGCTGACAGGTAGCTAGTCAGCACCGAGCATGCTCAGGTCTTCAGAGACGGTGCTGATGATTGTTTCTCACTGGTAAGGGGATTTGGCAGGGTCAGATAATGAAGATTCAGATCTCATGTGTGACAATTTGGCTATGAACAGTCTCCTTAAAGAGTTAGATGTGACTTAGAGTGAACAATTGAAATTGAATGGCTCTGGTAAGGTAATTCCTCTTCAAGTTCTGTTTCTTCAACAGCAAGGCAACCTTGCCATTTTGAAAGAAAGTAAGTTCTGTTTTTCAAGGAATATATTTGACAGCTTTATAAATCTAAAGAGAGGAGAGGTGAAGGTCAATCCAGGTTCCAACAGTCTAAACTACCCTTCTGTTGAGTTGCACATAGAGAGTGCTGACAGGTTTCCACTGATGCAGCCTGTAGTCGCTTCTGGGAGAAGATTCAACCTTACAAAACTTTCCAGCTCAAAAGCTGCCAAATCTGGCATATACATTGCTTCAGTCCCTGCAACTACACAAAAACAGCCTTCAGTTAACACAGGGTTTGGTTTACAGATTTTGTCCCTGTATTAAACCATCAATGACATCTCTTTCCAAACATGTGCAGACCATGTGTCAATTCTTTAGCCACATCTTTTAGAAGACAGAGAGCTGAACAGTTCACCTGTGTGCTAGGTGATGGTGTAACAGAACCCAGTGAGTGCTAAAAGTGACTGATGCCAATCAGGCACACAATATTGACCAATCATGAGGGAAAATTTTGTCTTCCAGCAAGATATAAGGGAAACAGGAAAGGAAAGAATAAGCTGTAAAAGATTGTAAGTGTATTTGGGGTAATCTAAACATGCCCTCCTCATATTCACATGAGCTCTAAGTCTAGGATGCCCTGAACACCAAAAAGAGGCAATTCCCCCTATTCTCATTGATTTTAAAGGAAGATAAAGATAGAACAGAATCAACAAGTGGTACCTTTCCCAGAAGAAAAAGCTACAATTTTTATGAAGTCTGGCAGTTTTCATGCTGTAGTACTTTTCATGTGGGAGTATCAAAGGTGATAGAAGCAGCACTTATTAAAATAATACCAGAATCCCTGGCAGGTTGTGAAGTATTCTGTCTCCAAGAAAGAGAGAAACTAAGGCATTCAAGGTAAAAGAAATGGCTCAGGGTTGCAAAAGGGGGTAGTGTAGAGCTAAGCAGCTACTCTACTGCCTCATCACTTCCGCAACAGAAGCATGCCACTGCCAGTGTTCCAGTGATTAAGTTTATCCTCTGAGAATAAAATGGCTAGCAATAATTGCCAAGCAAGGAAACAGTGGGGAAAAAGATAACTTCATTTTGCCAGATTATTAGCACCAACTGTATTAGATCAGAAGAAAATGTAGTCATATATGTACATGCACTGGAGTTTTGTGAAGGATTCTCTTTGCAGATGTAAGAATGCTCAACAGCTATTCTTTTGAGCTGTTCTCCAGAGACACCCTGCAAATCCATGAAATTTTCCATCACTTTAAAGTTATTACAGGCAGATATGGCTATTATTTGAGTGCTGTTTCTCTTTATTGGAGAAGTTACTATCATAGCTGAGGTTGATCTATTCACTCTGTCCTCTAGGCCAGTTTGGGTAGCACAGCAACTGAACCTATGCTAGCTAGACACTCAATAGTGCTTTACACTTCTTCAGTCAAGCTAAGTATATATATATATGTGTATATATATATATATGTATACTCCAAATAGGAACTCTGACACACTGCATTTTCTTTTTTTTTTTTTTTTCCTTTTTTAATAAAGAGACAGGATTTCTATAGCCCTTTGGATGGAGAATCTTTGCTTTTAAGAGATATGAACTTGTTTAAATGCATTTTCTTCTCTTCACTTTCTTCTACCAAGAGCAAATATTAAGGGTCTGATTTGCACTTTCAAAGCCAAAAAGAGACTAGAAGCAATTTTAAAAAACAATCTAGTTCCAGAGGACAACTGCTGGACAACATATTGCCCACATGAGGGTGAACCTTAAACTCATCACTCAAGCTCTTTTATGGCACATCAAGACCTTGACAAACTTATCACATGTAGCTGGGACAGGAGTTAAAAACCAAGAACCATTACTACAGGTATGGGTGTATAACACAAAGCCACTACA
This sequence comes from Streptopelia decaocto, assembly GCF_964273445.1. Classification (NCBI taxonomy): domain Eukaryota; kingdom Metazoa; phylum Chordata; class Aves; order Columbiformes; family Columbidae; genus Streptopelia; species Streptopelia decaocto. Next base: position 23,328,040 of record NC_138661.1, read on the forward strand.
TGTTTTGCTCCTGATATCACCACAGCAGGGCTTTGAAGATGCTGATACTGTTAGCTCAAAAATGTGAAAGCTTGTGTTGGTGGGGATTTGTATTTAAAAGTTTACACGAGCTTTCACAGACCATGCACCTATCTTCATAGACAGTACCCTACATATTCGAAGAAGTTTAACATTTTGCACAGTCATGATAGTTCTGCCTCTTTGACTCCGAATCTCTTCTTAGATGTATTCTGGATTTACATGAAGCAACAAGTTGCATCACTGAACAGTGAAAGAAATCTTCAACTTGTATATTTACATTCTTTAAAAAGACTATTTGTCATTCAGTACAATATTTCAAGACTGGCAAGAAAATGGATTGAGACTAATCTAATAGTATATTCACTCCCAGTTTTTTCATTGTTGTTATTGTTGAACTTGTTTCTAATTGTCTTTTTAAATTATTTTTTGGAAAAGTGTAACTCTAAGGAGACAGAAGACAACCCTTTGGGAGGAGGGGTTTGCACTTTTTTTTATTGCCTTCATTTTAATAAAGACACAATCAAAAAACCCAGGCTTTTTTACTAGATATAAAAAGCCCTGAATGTTGAAGCATATAGTAACTGGCAAATAGAAATAATTAGTAAATTAATAAAATAGATCAAGTTCTATCAAACGCTGCCAAATTCTGTAAAGAGCATGGGATTCACAGGACTTCTGCTTGCCACCATATATATCTTGACATTTTGCATCTCTCCCATGTTTGGCTTTGACTGTTTTGAGTGATGCTAGATGAATGAGGGATGTAACTGATCAAAAGATGGACCAAGCAGCATGTATCACACAGAGCTTCACCAGTCCCAGACCAAGAAAGGAAACTTAAAAACTTAAAGACTTAAAAACCAACACTGTCCATAACGAAGAACTGACAGCAAATCTTCATGCAGCAATGCAGAAGAGAATTTCTCTCCGCAAGAGAATATCATTATGAAGGTCTCAGCAGTTATTTTAGAAATCAATCCAATCAAACCAACAGAAATTAAACAAAATTATTTTAAAAACCACTAGTCACAAGCCCAAAGTAAGAGTGAAGGGAAAATGAAATTTTTTTATACGATACCTAAATTGACCATAAGTTTGACACGGCCTCCATCAAGCTCCAGGCGCAGAGTGTCAGCAGAGTCTCGAGAGGTGGTTGCCATCAACAGCCCATAAGCACGCTGGGACATGAAACGGAAGGACACATCTTCTGCTTCTGTGTGCATGACCATAGGCATGATGATCTTCATGTACATGCTGCCATCATAGCTTAAGATAGAGGCCTCTGCAAGGAATCAACAAAAAATTGAACAAAAAAAAGGAAAAAGAAGTTACAATTCTGTATGATCTTCACTCCTGAAAAACCCTGACACTTATCATAGACCACTGTGTTTATAGGAACCGTACCACTCGCCACAGAAAGGTGTGTAACTGGGTAAAAACACAGCAACTGTTTAACTGCATCCAGCAACTATATGTGGCAAATATGAACAGCAAACATAAAGATATGGTATTCACCACAACTGGAGGCAGCAGTACCCATGGAGACAGAACCCCCAACAATAAGTATGTTAGCACAGAGCCCTTTTGTGACAATGAGCTGGCCAAGCCTCTGTTTTTCACATCTTCCAGAAAATGCAATCTCATCCATTACTCCAGCCTTCCCCTGCCCTAGATGTAATGACTACTTTAAATAATGTCTACAACACTTCTACTAGAGGATTTAGTCTTGCCTTTGATGGCTCAAAATTCCTATTTCTGGTACTCTTACGAGATGTTGCTTATTTAGAGAGGAATTTCATTCCATTGTTAGCACTTAAAAGAAAAATAACTGTATGAAGCAAGTTTCCTAACGGGTCTTTTCTACATCAGATTTGTGCTGTTTCTTGATTTTATATTTTTCCACTCTATACTAACAAGTAATATTTCTAGAGCTCTGCTGACACAACCAATGGCACTGCAACGATAATGAAGAAAGGAACAAACCAAACTTCATTGCAAATTTCAGTGTCATTCAAACACAGGATTTGTCAGGAGATGGAGGCATGATGAAAGCCAGGAAGAGAAAAAGTAAGAAACAGCAAGGAAAGAAATTGTGTTTTTCTATTATCTCTGAGGATGTTGAAGAAAATGGGAAGTTCAGCTGAGGAAAGGAGTTATAGTACTTAACATTCTCTATTTGTTCAGGGTCTTGCCTGCAGAAACTGATATTCTCCTCTAGGGGCTAGAATTAAAGTCTTGTGACAGAACTGCAGCAACCACTATGGCATGGCAATCATTGTTTCAGTCCAGGAATATGCTCCAAAGCATTTTTATCAGCAAAATTTTAAAATGTACATAAATGTATTAATACCTGAATCAGACCACCCCTTCTCCCCACAGCTAACCCTACTGAGGGCAGAGCCACAGAGATTGCTCCATATAGGACTTCGACCACAAAACTATACATAAAAATCTCAGAGGATAAGAAAAAGAACTAGTCCGGCTCCCTAGGCATATGAGAGAATTGCTCCTTAAAGCACTCTTACCAGTGCCTCATCCAGTTAAGCTACAGTTTTCTCAAATGGTTGGGATTCTCACCAGACACCCCACACAGACCCCAGAAAGCTAGCATCTCATTTAACCAACTGCAACAACGTGTATTTAGAATCTAGATGCTTTCCTCATGTTTCACCCCTTTGTCTTGTGTTTCCCAGCCAGGCTACCCAAGCTGACAGGAGTGGAACTTCTAGTGCAAAACAGCAAGTTTGGCAAAGCCAATCCTTATGTCCTCTTGGTGCCTAAATGTTAGATGATAGAGTAGGGTAGCTGGACAGGAAACTGAGGAACAGCCATAAGTCCATGCTGGAAAGGACCCATGGCTAGCTCCACAATGGCCAGTGACAGAACTACAGTGTGGCAATAAATATGCAAATAAGGTGACAAATAATGATATAAGTGTCAGGCTGATAAAGTGCGAGAGGAGACATATATGGTTACAAAACATTCGGTGGGGATCACTGTAGTTGTGCTGGTGCAGCAACACACCACACTAATAGCTGGTGAGCAGCACCTCTCTGATCATGGGACATACAAACCCATTAAGAAGAAAACTTTTCTGGGATCATCATTAAAATAAGACAGCTGTGAACAGCATCCCTATTCACCAGTTTTCTTAGCTGCACTCCCCACACACTGTCATGGTCTGTACACACAAAGCCCTCTACACGTAATACCCACTCAGCCATACATACACCTTCTGGGCACCAGCTGTCAGTGCTGCCCTGGGGGTTCACATCTTCACTTGGCCAAGAAACAGAGAAGGAAAGAAAGTTCCTTTTTCAAGGTGGGGAAATGGTTTCTTTTTTTTCAAAGTGCAATTCTCTTCCCCCTCACGTCTGCACCTCTTACTTGCCACCCACAGCTGCAAGCTGGAACTAAACGTACTGTATATTATACATACACTCAAAGGCAATGCGTATGTACACACAACCCCCCCTTGCTCTCTTTCCTCTCTCTCTCTGTGGATTGTATTAGAAAACGCAGTCAAGCATGAAATGGCTCTTTTGACGCCTTCAGCTCAGCTGTGCCTTGCATGAAAGAGTTGCTCGCCCTGGTGCCTGAATAGCTGTGAGAAGGGAGCTGGAGGACATGCGGACTGTGAGGGGGAGTAGCTGACACAAGAGCCCCAGCCCTGCTGGTTCCTACTCCACAGCACCATGTGTTAGGTGCTTTGGAAACATGAGTTTTTCTGCAGACACTATAAGAAAACAAATTGAAAGCAGGGTAGTAATGAGTCTCTTCCCTTCAAAAATAATTTGTGTCCTTCAGCTCTACTGATCCCATTGCCAGAAAACTATTGTCCTTAGACAAGAAATCTCAACCATTATTGTTAAACTTATGTAAGAAGGACCTGAAGAACACCCAGAATTGCTGAAGACGGCACAAAAGTCTAGACAGTGTTTCAGCTAACATCCCAGAGTAGACTAAATCGAGTATTACTGCCCCTTCTCTGGCCAATCTGCTACAAACAGGGAGCAATAAATCCTTGTAACAATTAAGCAGATAAAATTAAATAGCATGAAATACTTGAAGCAGCCTCTGCACAATCACAGGAGACGGCAAATTCCTGTGCTTGTGTATGCCCCCATGCTGACCTGAGCCTGGCCCAGCTCAGACCACCTATGCACTTGACACCTTTTAAAAATAAAGAGATTTCATTCTCACCTTGCAAGTCTTCATCATCTGGAGTATTTGGGAGCTTTTTCAGCACATCTCCTTGTAAGCAGACCACTCCCTCCAGCTACAAAAATACCCCTTCTGAGGGGGGGGTATTGCCTAGTAGCAGTCATACAAATAAAACTGATCTCCTTGTCTTGGCAGTCAGCCCCCAAAACTCGAGGAAGGCACTTTACAGCTAAGCAACACATACGGCAAATCTGCTCAGAGTTGAATGTAACCTGGCAACAACCAGGTGACCTCAGTCTCCTTGACACATGTGCTAGTGACTTCTGCCTGAATCCAGGCATCCATTAAATTGTCCCCAGCCATCTGCAGCAATGGGACTGTAACACTTTTCAGCACCATAACTACAGGCAGTGGCACAGTTATCTGAGTTAAAAATACACGCACATTCCTTCCACTCTTTTACAGTAGGTATTATACTTGGATGCCTCAGAGACGTGCATAGAAGCAACGGGTGAAACCATGTTTCAAAGACCCACAGATTTCTACAGATGAAAAGATCCAGAACACAATTTATCTGCAATTACAAAGCCAGAAGCTTCATTGCCAGTAGCTTGGAGATGGGAAGATGAAGAAACCAGGTGCTGATTCAAAACTGCCCTGACATAATGCCAGAGATCCGTGAAAATCAATATGTTATTAGGAGCGATTAGCTTCCCAGTCTTGTGCTCTGAGACCCTGCCAGCTTTAATTTTACACTTAGCATCCAAAGGAGCAATTCCCTGTTCTTCCCCACAAGGCTCTGCATAAACCTCACGGGGAGACAGAAACAGGCATGTTCTTAGAATACAGAGACAAAAATATTCAAGACCTCTTCATGCTCTTTCTCCTGCTTTTTAACCTTTCTCTTGTATTAATCTCCATTCTTTGCCTCTTTCATTTCTTCTCTGCTTTAGCTCTTCTGTAATCTCCTGTTCTTCCCTGTGATCTCTTTCCTCTGCCTCCCAGACAGCAACATAACTTTCTTCCTTCTTCAAGCTTCCAGAAAGATGGCAGTGCAAGAAGGAGGAAAAAACACCTTCCCTTCAAAAACATTCAATTGAAATCACCAACAACAGCAGTTCAGGGCACATGATGTACTCCCCATAACTACATTTGCACGAGTCAGCCCAACTGAGCAGAGATTCCCACCAACTCGACAGGCACCAGACACGTTGCAAGGAGCAAGTGCAGCGAACAGGTATGCTGGTTCAAAACTACAGGGAATACAGACCAAATGTTTCCACCTTCTCACAAAAATTGAAAGATCCTTCAAGAAAATGTGCCAGAACTTTGTATCCACAAACTAGACAAAACTTCATATAGGAATTACACGGCACACCTCTTTCCATTCCATGCAAACCTGCCAGCTTTTATTTTAATATATCCGCCAGCAGACACATGATCACAAAGAAAAGCAGCCTTAATTTTCTGAAAACTAAAATCACATTTTACAAAGAAAAAAGTGGCGTAAAAATTAAAAAATAAATCCTCATTCCTGTCAAGCAGATTCCATACAGATGAGTTTCAACAATGGAAGTCTGTTAAGTAATTTGGGGAGCCTGAATATAACCACTCAGACCAAAATCTGACTAGGACCCAGGAGTTAATATGCCTTTTTTGGTGAAAAAAATGTAATGGGAACCTAAAGTGCTCACAAGCAGATACAGCCTTGTATATCATCTGGCGAGACAGGAGCTGGGAGCTGTGGGGCTCCCAGAGCTGGGCTCTCACTGCCCAGGGGTGTCCCACACACCTGGTGAGCACAACCCAAGCAGTAATTCCCTTCCCCTGGCCACCTCCCCCAGTTAAATACAGAGCATTTGGCTAGTTTGGGTCAGCTGTCCTGGCTGTGTCCCCTCCAGCTTCCTGTGAAAATTAACTCTATCTTAGGCAAACACAAGACAGAGGGACAACAATGGGGAACACAAAACTGTCTTTAAATACCCACCTAAAAATAATTATTACATTGGAAATAAGAATGCATTTTAGTAGTCTAGCAAAATACCCTGCAAATAGTATCACTAATCAGCCACTGATAGGTTTATTGTACTCCTAAGAACAAAGCTATTGTGCTTTAAAAATTTCAGCCCGTCAAGATGTCAATAGCATCATCATCAGTTGTTATGCACTGAAAACTCATGAAAATAAAACAGTTAAATCTTGGACATGTACAACCACATAAATGTAAAGAACCTGGACTGGTGGTGCTGTTTTTGCCAGGGTTTATCCTCCCTCACGGACCGAAGTATTTTTGCAACATCAATCCAAAGGTTTTTTTGTTTCAAATTAAGACTATGCTGTCTTTCCTTACTCTCGGTAGATATACATCTGCTTTACAAGAGGACTTTCATATCCTCAAACTCAGCATACCATTACCTCAGCTCTCTTACTCTATTCTAGACTGAGTAAACCCCATTCCTTCAACTCCTGGCTTTTATTTTCCAAAGTTTGTCTCTTCTGCTTCTCACCTCTGGCTTCTCTTGTATTTGTATACTACTTTCTTAAATTCAAATGCTCCAGTTTGAATAGCATATGCCAGTTAAGACCAAACTGCACTAAAAGTAGAATAATTACATAAGACACCCTTATCAGTACAACGAGTACAAAATATTTCCAAATGAGCAGCAAATGAGAGAGATAATAGAGGTAGCTGCAAGGCATTCATCACATTTTCAGGGATGCAAGAATACTGGTGGAGCAGTAATAATAATTATCACTTATAAGACTGCTGCTATAGACAAAAATTGCTAGCAGATGTTTACATAGACCAGATGACATACAGATGAATATTGTTCATCAAACACATATTTTCAAAACCCTGTGAAATTTATAGCATAGCTTTATTTAAAAGATCTCATTACTTTTAACATACATGCAAATCTGAAAACAGCCTAGAAGTGCTGGATGGTTCATATAAAATAAGAAATTCCTGAAGAACACCTGCAGTGCAAACCACACCTATCCATTTATCTAAAAAGTCAGAACAGAATAAACACCCTATTCACCATTTTTTTTTTTCTAAACACAAGTAGAAATACCAAATTACTGCAGAAAAAAATATCATTTAAGTATCCACAGAATGAAAGACACAAATATAGGCAAGGAAGGCAAACTAAGAGCCCCAAGCAACATATCCATATGAAGGTGCAGGGTTCACTGCAAGTACTGTAATGTCCTTTCTCAGACAAAAAAAATAGCTTGATTCATAAAGCTAAGGAATTGAAATTACTTAAGAATGGAAGCAATTCTGAAATTTTTTCAGAACTGCTACACAATTCTTTTTAATCTGAATCCAAAATGCACACCTTGCTTTTCTAGTTCAATATTAACAGGAGGTTACATAATACCAAAATCCTGTAAACTGGTGCTGAGAATTTTCAGCTCAAAGTGGGTGTAATCTTAAGGAACTAGTTAAAACTACGACGATTCTACCATTGTAAGGGAAAATGGCATCAGGTTTCTGACTGTCTACAACAAAAACTTCAGTGGAGACCTACTAAATTTTAAACTGACCCAGAGAAGACATATTAGGATCCAGGATCCCAAATCTCTCTCCATTAATAAACCTCAGAAGTCTTTGCACTATGGATTCTTTTGTTTAACTTCTGTAATGAACCACCCCTCCAGCTCCCAAGGCTAACCTGTGACCACCCTTCAGTGAAGTACGGACCAGTTTCCATCAGCATCACGTTTGTTATGTGCTTCCCCTCCTCCTGTCATCACCACACACAAAAGAGGATAAAATAATTAAGGGCCGTAGTCAGGTGCAGAGTTACCAAAAAAAAAAAAAAAAATCACTTTAATCCACAATGAAAGGTAAATGTTATCTAATAAACTTCACATCTCTCTTCTTTGGGCTGCCATCATAAAGAACAGGGCTGGAGAGCACTGATCAACACAGTGGAAATATTTGCAAAAAGAGGAAACTGTAGCTTGTAAATGTTATTGCTAGCCCTGGGAGGTGACAAGCAAGGCTGTATTGCCATACTGAAGCTTGGCAGAGACACAGGGGAACCAAGAAGGAGCACACGGGCTCTTCAAACTTACTTCAAATGTCACTCTAACATTTACAGAACTGTGTACAACTATTTGGGAAGAAATCTCTGTCAAGAAGGCTAAGGGTAGAAGAATTGCTCTTCAAAGCCAAGAAGCATAATGAGGAAGGCATAGGGAAATCTGCTGCTAAAATTATAGTCTGAGAGTTTGCCTTACACACATCATAGGATGTAGAAAATGAAGTGACTTCTGTTTAGTTTGACCATCTCTGAGTTCTCTTCATGGCACTGTCAAGCCACTTGAAGCATCTGATCACTCTCTTCCCAGTAGCATTCATCAAAAAACGGAGATGAAGTTTTGCTCATCTCAGATGTATACATTGAAAGAAAGAGAGAGTAGACACAATTTGCAGCAAGTGAAATCCCAGAAACTTTACCCCTGGAAATTTTCAAGCCTCAACTGGAAAATGCCTCTAACAACTGATTCTGTTCTTGAAGTTGGCCCCACTTGGAGCAGCAGTTGGGACAGAGATCCCTTTCAACCACAACTGCTCTATGACAAGTGCCAGAATGCACTGATTTCAATGGATACATTTCAGAGCCATCATCTTACACCTGAAAGTTGCTACTGATCTGAGATGGAATAGATTTTGTCTTTCGAGTTACTGCGTTAATGGGGATGCTGTTTATGGCATGTTGTTAAGCCTGAAGAAACAGGAGATTCAAAATTTCACACTCCTACAGGCACCGTATGTCCTTGGGCAAATTCTTTATCCCCACTGAATCATCTCAACAATTACAGTTAGGAACCAAACATATTATGACATTGCTAAACACACCCAACTATTGTGGTTTTGATCTTTTATCCCACAAGTAAGGATGCTCTCACTGAACTGGCGTGTCATACACTGTCAACATCTCCCAGTGGCTGCTGATTGTCAGGTGAAAATGGAAATGCTTCTAAGGGTGGCTCTCAGCAGTAAAATTTGCATTACTTCCCCAAATTTCCAGGAGATGAGGGCTCTGCTACAAAATCCACAGATGTGGGAAAGCTACTATGAAGGCAGTTATTACCAGCCTGCCACTTTTAAAAGGCAAGTCTGCTATCTGAACTACATTCATAACCTTGTATAAAAGCACAATAAACCTTCCCCCAGTTCTGTTTTTTGACTATTGGAAAGAAAAACAGTAACTCATATTGCCTCCAGCTGTTAGTTGAAGAAAGGTTCAAGGAAGGTTCACAGCATGGACCAGACAACTTTCAATTTCCTTTTCTTCCTTTTTCTCATCTGACAGCCCCAAAACCCTGAACGTTTTAAATTCCTGCAAGGGGTGCTTTAGTAGGACAGGGAGCAGAGGGAAAACATGGGTCTACAAACTGTAGAGTAAACTTGTCCACAAATATCAAAGGTACACCATGGTGTTTTTGAAATAGAAACCATTATTCAACGCAGGAAATCTCTGATTTAGGACGGACCAGAAGTGGAACTTCATAGACTGCCATGTTGCAAATAAGTAGGCAGAGGAGCTGGGTAACTATTTAAAACTAATACAAGGCAAGCAGGTTTCTGGAAATGGGGATATCACAACACTCACTAAGGCTGGCAAATAGGTCATCTTTGAGGGAGGCCAGATACAACAGAGCAGGTGGGAATTAGGAGAGTAACAACAGCATCCAAGCTGTGGAAAAATGCAATATAACATGTAAATTGGGGTTTCAAACTACATCTTCCAAACTTAGAATATAAACTAAGAAGAGTTTATGATACTAGGACCTGTGGGAAGGTCCTTTCAAAGCCTTTTCTTCTCCTATCATAGAGTTGCTGCTTTCCCTGAAAACATTTGCAAAACCTTCAATCTCAGGGTGGTGCCTGCCTAAGAGTGACGCTCCATCCATGCAGCACAGACTGTGCAGAAATGGTGACACTGATTTCCAGGCATCCCACAGGCTCTGTCCACTCCTAATGAAGTCATCAGCAGAGATGCAACAGCCAAGGCTGCTCACTCAGCTAATTGCAACCACTGTCCAATTATTGTAACCACAATGAAGAGGAAAAGCGAAGCAGAAACTAGTAGTTGGCATGGGATGGCAGTTGATATTGCCAAGATCATGACAGCTGAAGCAAGAGATACACGTTCAAGCATGTAAATTTCACTAGCAGATAAGAGAAATTAAGTCCTGCTTTCAAGTAAGTAATAGGCCACTGTTTTCTGAAAACATGATTGTCCTGCAGACTAAATTCTACCACATGACTCTGATACTTGTAACAAAATGTGTTTATAAAAAAGGGAATTCCAAATAAATATGAAGAAATAAAAACGTGACATATGAATGTATGCTGCTTCTATAATAATGATGACCGCAATTACCCAGAATTTCCTTGTTTAGGCAATTAGAAGAATGTCCATGAACTGTTCCTCTCCGACTCCAAACATGACCAAGTGCAGTTTGTCTCTTAGAAAATGAGTATAACCTGGTAAGGGCAGAGTTAGCAATTCATAGTCCAAAACACTCATTATAATTATGCAAATTCATACACTTATTAAACTCCTACAAGCATATCTCAAATAACAAAGGTTGTGGTACAGCATCCCCTAAGTGGATAGACTAGCATTCAGTGGATGGGTTTACATAAAACAGTAGCCAACGCAAACCTTCCTTCCGAAATTCAAAGGTTTAGATGCACAGAGAAGAGAGTTCCATTAATCTTCTTCCCCAAGCTCTAAGAGCCTCCAATGATCTTGATGGGAATTGTAAAAGATAATAAATCCTACTTCCTAGGGAAGCTGTGAAGGTTTAGTCAGGGTTTGCAAATTCTTTTAAATCCTCCAGTCAAAAGAACCGTAGATGTATAAATTATGACAGTAGCTGTGACCCTAAAACTTTCATATTCACCACTATGCTGCCCATTTTATTCACTTCAAAGTTCAGAGCAGCAGGCGGAATACAATAAAGAATGTCATGCTCCAGAAGTGCCAGTCTGATGTCTCAGTTAAGTAAAAGTGAATCTTCTTCAGCTGCTTCTATCACTAGACAGAGATAGTTCCTGAGGCCTGTGTCTATTCTGATTCAAAACCAGACCAAATATTGAAATCACCAGTTATCTTAGACTGAAATTGTTGTTTCTGTGCAGATTTTCAAACACCTGTTACATTATCTACGACTTTTCCTAAATATTTGGATCTCTCCTGATCCTAACAGAAATCAGAAAGCAGTCACACTGTGTCCTGGTTTTGTTAAAAACAAGTTTCCCTTTTAGTGAATTTGCCTGTCAGCTAAAGCCAGATACATGGTTTGGTAGACATAGCAATGGAATGCGAGGTCACTGGACTGATAAGCACAGATGTACATCTAGTGAGAGGGGCAACGAGAAACAGGTGACCAAGAAACTGACCAACGGAGTATAACATCCCATTCACGTGAATACTTCATATAAAAGTGGGAGATCACGGGGATCTCATCCCTTTTCCTTATGGCCAACGTTAGGAGAGGACCTTGCTAGTCGTCCCTGCGAACTGAGGCCTAGTGACAGACTGAATCCAGCTCCGGTTGGCTGCAGAGTCCAATCCAGGACTTTGGGTGCTGGCTCTGCAGTTGCTGAGACTTTCAAGATTGGTTTTGTATATTTTGTATCATTTTCTCTATTTTTATTAGTAGCATTAGTAAAACATTTTTAATTTTTCCAACTCTCTTATCTCTGTCCTTCTTTCCCTCCCGATCGCCTGTGCTGAGTGGGAAGTGGGGAGAGGGAGGGGCTGAAGAGAGAAGTGGGGGGAGAGGGGGCTAACAATACATCTGCCAGGGTTTTATTGTCACCCTGCAATCAAAACCTCGACACACTGTTATCCTGTATCAAGACATTTACATGCACTTATAGACAAGATGTGATAATGTACCAACATCCCATATTGTTTTCTTTATACTAGATATAATGGAAAACTCTGAGTTGAGAGAGTGTAGATGGTGAAGAACCTGCTATTTATCCTCTCTAAAGCACTTCTGTCCACTGTAATGAAGTCCAGAGGGACATTTACTCTCCAGATTGCTAGCAGCAAACCATATGTGATGTATTTTGTTACAACATTTCTGATCCATTACATCAAATTATGCCAGATTAAATAAAGCTCATGAGGGAAAAGGGCTGCCTCAGACCTGTAAGTTGGCTCAAACAGAAAATTCAGTGTCTGTGCCTCCTGTGTGATGCTGCTTTCCATACGACTTCACCTGATGCTAGGCAGCACACCTGCACTGTTAACTACCTGGGAAGGAACTTCACAATGGCTGTGCAGGCAATAAAACTCTTAATTTCACCATGGTGATCTAAAGTTCTTTAGGTTCCTGAACAACCTCTTTGTGTGCTAAACCTGAAAGTCACAAAGACTCATAGCAAGGGAGAATTAGTTCCCCCACCCCACCAGTATTAAGCCTTGTCCTATTCAGAACAGCAGTAAGAACAATACAGTTGATATTCCTGCCTCAAGGAAGGAATGAAGAATTCAAACATGAACCACTCATTCCTAAAAATCAGAGTTCAGAAATACCTTAGAAATAGAAAATGGGAGTTTTGTAGTCTCAGCCTAAAGAGAAATTTTCCCGTGTCCTAAAATCACCGTTTAGAACAACCTGTAGGGCTGCTTGTGCTCTGAGGAAGTCTGGGACAGGAGGAGGAAGAAAGCTACCTACCCCAAGTACAAGGTGTTTGCTAACCTGGGTGGCGGACAGGAAGTTCGAGATGTTTGATAAAGAAAGTCAACAGGCACAGCCTCAATGCTCTGTGTAATGGAAAGAATAGCTTGGTTTCACATATAATGTATTCCAGAGATGGAACTAGGAGAATAAACTGCAAAAGCCATCCCATGGAGCTGAGTGGGATCACAGGTAAGGTCAGGTCAGTTAATTACTATGTATTTGCTGGAAATGACCTATAAAGGTGATTAGATGCACAATTCTCTTACAGCAATTAGCTCCTGTTGATCTGAATATGAAATAGGTACCTAGTAAAAGTTAACTCTGTAATGAAAGGAAAGAATCAGAACAAAGACAATATTCAATGATGTAAGCCAAGGCAAGTATGGGGAATGGCCAGATGTTTGAATGCACATTGGAGGACTGGAGAATGCTTTCACATGTATTATTTGGCCCACCCTCTAAAGTGTGTCATAGAAAGAGAGATTGTCAGAACAGAGCCCAATACAATTTAACAAAGCATGGTAAAAGCAGATGGCAGTGTGGCTATCAGATCAACCTTGTATAAAGGCTGTGGCAAATCCATCATGAGGTTTTCCAGGCTCTGAGACAGCCTGACTAGAACTGGTCCTACCATTAAATTGCGTTTACTTCAGAGATGAAAATTTTTCTCTTTTCTCATTATAAAAGCCTGAAAAGGGGGCGAGGAGGAGAGAGTCTGACATTTTCTACTCTTTTAAGTGGTATTTCTCTGTCATGATAAAAGCCATTAATAATTACCAACAAAAATGGGAGGGAGGGGGAAGTAATTACAGCCTCTGAAGGCAAAAAGTGATCTTGCACTCAGCAGCTTTACTTTCTTTCCTTCACTTTTTCAACACCTTGTTGCTCCAGTGATATCTACCCCCTTCTTCTGGGCTTTCTGCAGTCTACCCTCCTACTGTTTCTGCACCCAAAGGAGAAGGATGAGAAAGCTGGGCTGCAGCTTTCAGCTGCGGGAGAGCAGGGTTCAGGCGTTGCCCAGACCAACAGGGACAGACAGGAGCAGCCCCACTTGTGCACCTCTCACACCTGCCCACATTTCAAAGGAGTCACACAACCAAGCACAGGAGAAAAAGCAGCGGTAGCTCTGCTATGACAGACAGTGCTGGGCAGAGCTTGTAGCTGTTATTTGGGGCTGAAACACGCTAGTGAAATTGCATGTGAAACTAGTATCAAGCCTTAGTGTCCCAGACGGCTTCAGAAGGCTCCTGATTTGGAAAATATTCATGACCCCATCCAGAAGCTTATTTAAATTTAAAAACCCACAACAATAGTCTGGAGGTTTCTACATTCTAGAGGATCCTGTACAATTTCAGAAATGATTTAGACAAAAAAATTCCTTCATAACAACAGGAACTGTTTCAGTCTGAATATAAGAGCTGCCTATTGGGACACCTTCCATTTGAAATTAAACGCATTGGAAAAAAAAATATCCCAAACCTGCTAGCTGTACATACTTTTTCTGTCAGATTTCCCACTCCTATCATATGTGGCATCGGAATAAGGCATTTCTTTTTTTCCTTCTCATGTTACTGTGCAAAAGGCCTATACAAAGAACAGCAAAACCAGCTAGCCACCTGCACAGGGCAATAAACAGCACATCAGATAATTCCTACCTGTAACACAGTTATCAAATTTTGTTGTATTTTCCAATACATTCTCCTTCCAATTTCCAACCAGTTTTAGAAAACAACAAAGCAGAATACGCACACTGTGCAGCGAAAAACACGGTATCATTATTTTCAATGGGAGTTAAGGGGATGACTCTGCCTTAAGAGCAATTTTGGCAGGTCGGAACAACATTTTGCATAATATTAAAGCAACAAAGGTTACATCTAGTCGTATTGCACCCTTTCTTCGGGGAAACACATGGTTAGACCCGCAGCCACATGGTCTTCTGAGCATATCGCCTCCTCTTTAAACTGCATAAATACTGCTCCTGTGTCAGCTAGACTGAATACCACCTCCACAACAGATGGAACACAACAGAAAAATGTAACCAAAGGAAGATGGACAATGCTCTCCCTTTACCGAACAGAAAACCAAGCTCAGCAACTAAGACTATATCAGCTATGGGGTTTGAACAACAGGACCAGTAACCAGGGAAAGTGAAATCTGTGTGCTATGCTCCCGGCAGGCACAGTTTGCTATAAAAATTCTATAAAATGCAAACCTTTTCCATAATGTCTCAGTCATTGTTCATTAAGAGCAAGAACAGTATTTGAAGCTTGTTCAGTCCTTAGCTTCTGAAACACAATGGGGGTACTTTCAAACTGATGCTGAGCAAAAAGCAACCTCTCACTTCTAAACCCTAAATTCACAAAACCATCTGCATGTAATGTTCACTGAGAGTTTCACCAGACAAAGTTTAAAGGACCAGACTAAATATTCGGAGGATGCAGTCATATTTTTCATTTTGAAGCCTGGATTGCAGACATTGCTTTTAGCTTCTCTTTGCCCTTCTTTTTTTTTTTTTTTTTTTTTAAATAATAAAAAAGGGTCTCTATCATGTGATCTTTGAAATAGCACCTCAGAGCTGTATTTATTTTTTAGTCTAGCTTCCCTCAGTGTTAGCAGAACACCTCAGAATTAAATTTGTTAGTAGATTCTAGTCCCCCACTTTAGTCCCTGCTCTTCAGGAAACTCAGACATATAATAAGACTGCAGTAAGATGAAGGACTTTGCAGCTGGAGAACATACTTCAAGCAATAAGAACTACCAACTGTTTTTCCTCAGTCTGGAACCTGGGAGTGTGCACATCTTCTCTGAAAAAATATAAATTTATAAAAGGGCAAAGGCAAGTATTCAAATATTGAAGACAGTTCCCAGTAAATGATGAAACTGACAGGTTCACAGAGTTATAACCTTCCACAGCATCACAGTTCATTTATTTAATTACTAGATTACATTATTTAAGAAAAAATATCGATTTCTCTTTTTTCTTGTGTCCTGAAAGAGCAAAAAGCTTGATCTTTCTTATACAGTATAACTCCGCTGTGATACTGAATTTCACAGGAGTGCCTATGAAAGGTGTGGAAAGAAAAGTTAAGATGTCAGTTTGGAAGGAGGAGAGGCAACTTCTCAGACTTAAAACATACATTGAGGAAACACAAGAGTAAGTGAAACTGCCACCTAATGGTGACACTGTAGCTTTGAAGCAGGCTGAGCAGCCAGCACAGAAGGACACAAATGCTGCTTTGACCTGCATGTCTTGAATTCAGATTGACAATCACCTTCTTCAACAATATTTAATATATGCTGCTTCCTACAGCAGTGGCTACTGGTGAAGCAAAAGTTTATGTTTTAAGTGACAAAATATATCTTCATCAGGGATGTGACTGTTTTCTCGAACTAACAGATTTGATCTCCAGTTTCATGCCACAGATAAGAGATTGCACAACAAAGAATATAATAAAGCCAAAGTTCAGTTTGGGATTTTCTGAGGACTGATAATATCATCTAAACTTCTGATAAGAACTACCAGCATTGGAGGAGTGTAGAAATGCTACTGAGTTAAACCAGCTAAAATTACTCCACTGACACTGATTTAATGGACACTTCAGTCATTCCAGTGTTTTCTTTTCAGTCACCTATTACTTGCCTCTTGATCTGGTGGTAAAGCTCTCAAAACACTTACCTCAGTGACTGATGTATGGGCACAGTTTGTGGCCATGCTATGCACCAAAACAAGAGGAGCCTAGTCCATATGAGTCAGTATTCCCTTCTCCATTTCACTGAAACAGCATTTATTATGTTTCCACTGAGCCCTAATAATATTGGCCTATCCACTAAAGCAGGACACAAATCAGAACTCAAAATCAGTCTGAGAAGTAACTCTGTGATTTTCCTTTATTTAATCTGAAAGTAGGAAAGGATGTTATTTACTTGTCTTTAACAACGTATTTTTAGATCCTTGCTTACAAAATCATTACAAAACTAAAAAGAATATATTAAAAGGATATTGCAAATAAAAAAAAAAAAAAACTAAAATATAATCAACTATTGTACTGAGGATACTATGAATAAGGCATAGATGCATTTGGAATCCACTACTGACAGGTCATCAGAGCCTAACTCTACACTATTACCAAAGACAGCTCATTTTACTCCCCTTTTTAATGTGAAAGCAAGGGCCAGTGAAAGCTGTCAGACTGACATGATGGAAGACAAGTGCCTAGGATACGTTTAGAAAGAATGCTTCCTTCATACAACTCACTCTACCTGCTGTTATCTTTAACAGTCATTCAAGAATTTAAAAATTCGTAGCTTAATACCTGCACCATCAATCCCCATATCTCTGGAGAAATGGGGTGCTAAGCTGTTCACTCACAGAAGCAGACATGCAGCCTCCCTTGTACAAAGAGTGAGGCACTTCTCTCTCTTCTCAATATAAACTGATTCATAGGCTTTTACACTGGGCTCAGTCATGTTCCCAGGAGCTGCAATGCAACACCTGTATGCTACAGCATGCCCTGCTTTCTCCTAAACATTCCTGGAGGGGCTGCGGAGATATGGGGAGCCCTGGGGGTGGAAACGCAAAGAATATCCCGTTTCCTAAAATAAGCAGGTGACATATTCTCTGACCAAACAGGGAAAAGGGTAGGTCTCCTAATAGGATGGCTTTCCTATCCTTGACTCTTGTTTTCTGAAATCCCCAGCACAATTTGAAAGCATTAAGATGCCCTCAAGAATGCCTTTTGAACGCGTCTGCTTTCACACAGAAACTGAGACGGAAATAGGAGTCAGTTCATCCAACGTCCCACTGCAAAGCCATAGCAGTGCAGGGACACAACCCATGCCCTGAACTACTGTTCTACCATCACTGGGCTGCTGTTCCCCCTTTTTGGATCATCCAAGAGCTATCTGCCACCTTCCTCATTCTGTTCTTCATTAGGCAGGCCTTGAAAATTTCTCAGAATATCAAAATGAAATCAAAATAATGAAGAGGCCGATAATTCCTTTGGAAACTGGAAAATAATCTACAAACCTAAAAATAACCTAAAATTATAGAGGAAAGGGGATAGTTCTTGACATCACTTGAAACATAGATGGAAAGGCTCCATAGATATAACACCTGTTTCTCTTTCAAATTCTGCAGATAGAGAGAATCAAAAGGGGAAGAACTGAGGCACAAGACAGTTTTTTAAGATTTCAATTAGCCTTTTATTTGGACTAGGATTTATTTACTGCAGAGTTAAGCATCTCTCATAGCTACAGATCCTGTATTTATATCTGCTAACTGTGCAAATTTCCTGGTTCCCTGATTCCAGACCAGCTGCTGGGCACAGCTGTGCTCCAACAAAGGCACCAAAACCAGCAGGGATTGCTGCAGGACTGTCACACTTCCCTGATTTCATCTGCATCTGGAAGTAGAAATTGCAGGACATTTCTCACTCACTCCTGACACAGCTCAACAGAACAACACCAGTCTAATTGAAAAAACCCACAACAATAGATCACCAATGTGAGAAGCCCACAAGCTTTCACAGCTTTTAAGCATGGCAATAGCACTTCTACAAGGTACAAGGTTGCTGACACAAAGAATATAGGAATATAGGTACGTAGATACATACAAAACTCTTGGACAGAGCGGAGGACAACTTGTGCACAGTTAGACACGTGGAAAGATGAAGGCACAGAATTGCAAGGAATTTACAGTCTGGCAACAAAGGAGTTTCCATATAATGGAAAGAAGGTGATTTCAAAGCAAAGCAACTGTTATACCAAAGTGCCTCATCAACACACTGCGGCTGTATGACCACCTACAATGCTATTTGGCATCTGAATCTTGAGACAGGTTTTAGAATGTGAATTTCCTGTTCATGTGGGCAACAAGTTCAAGGCTGCAGCAAGATCAGAGCAGTGCCCAGGAGAGCGGCACATTGTCCCCCTGGCACACACTGCTGCTGCTGACCCTGTCCCTGTCCCATACCAGCCCCCGGCAGTGTGCTGCCTGCTGTGAACACCGCCCTCACCTAACGGCCTCTGCAAACCATAGGCAAATAACCGCTGATTTGGGATGTTAGTCTAAGAGCTGGTGGGCCTCTAAGCACTACACAGGGTGGGTATTTACTACTTTTCTGCATTAAAATCTAATTGATTTGCCTAAGATCAAGCAAAGTCCTCGAAGAGCAGGACTGAATGCAAGTTAATTAAATGGCACACTACCTTTGTGTTGTTGTTGTTTCAGTTAATTTTTTTTTTTAATGTGGAGGGGTTTTTTTATTTTTTTTTTTCTATGCTGGTAAGCAATATTGAGGATGAGAGCTTGGAAGTCAGAAAAGTCTCTGTCCTTCACTTGCCACAAAGGTGGACAGTAAGCACCAACCTTATTGCTTCTGCTCATACACTGGCCAGAGAGAATGAGCCCTACACTGGGCTCTCATTTACCAACAACCAGAACAGATCTTGGAAATGTGCTACGCTTGCCCATGCTTCTCTTTCTCATGTGACTCTGTAAACCTCTTCTAATTGAGATTTGAGCTTGGGATTTGAGGTTTTCTGGCAATAGCTTTTTCCTACTGTGTATTTGACAATACCTTCCTTAATGACATTCTTTTCCTCATATGCTACATAATACTATTTCTAATTTGCCTAAACATGGAGTTTGTCCCACAATTCTTTATTAAGATCTAACAAAGAAGCTGAGGTATCAAAATGTTGTTAATTTTACACAATAAACTATTTTACCCTTCCTAATTCAGTAAGAGTTATTATAATAAGTAATTATATTAAGAATCAAACAAAATACACTTTGGGAATCAGTGCCTTGCATATTTTATAAATTTATTCATGTTCTCACTAGCTGGGAAAACATATCCAGTCATTAGCAGGATTTAGAGAGAAAAATGAGTCTTTTGAAGTTAGGAGACGTCTCAGGTTTTTATTATTCTGAGGCATACATTTCACAGAACCATACAAGCTGTAAACAAAAGAGCTACCTAAATCACACAGCACCTTTCCATTCCTTCCCTCTTATAACGCACATTTCATTAAAGCATACAGCAGCATGGCCATACTCTGCTGTTTTAGCCATCCTAATTTCCAGTGTCAAAATGATGGGGCTTTCTATCCCTTCCCTTGGGTTTCTGTTATAGCAAAACAAAACAGAAAGTAATAGAGCTCATTATCGTGATTCTGTCCACTCTTAATAATTTTTATTTCATAATTTAACCCCATATTCCACAGCTAGTGTCCTGTGAACTTCCTTAAATAATCCCTCTTCCTTGGAAAGGCAGTCCTCCCATCAGCGCTGATGCATCATCCTCCCCTCAGGTTATCATTTTACCAAGCAATACATACTGAACTCTTCTGATCTTTCTCCATAATTCCTCCCTTCAGCCTCCTGATTATATTTCAACTTTTTTTGTCAATTTCTTTCATATTGCTGGATTTCAGTCAAAGTGGTTCGGCAGCAACCTCTTTACACTGATTTATTTACTTATCTTTAATAAGAAATAGCCATGGAAGCTTGTTAAGGCAATACAGTTTTTATACTCACATTTCTTGACTACATATTTCTACCTGTGTGACTAGTAACACTTCTCACTAGCATGGCTGTAGCTCAGTAGTCAATGTCACTTCATTAGTACACAATTTAACTGGTGAAGAGTTGATATTTAGGTTTATTATCTTCACAAAGGTCAATGGGTAAAACTATTTAAGGCTCCCTTCTTGTGTGCTCTGTAAATCTCATATCACTATTGATTTAAATACATTCAGTCAATAGCTGACACACTATACAAAATCTCATCATTTGTTTAGTGCTTCATAAAGGGCAATGAATAATTTTACCTTTTCAATGCCAAAGAAACTAGAATTTTTTTTTTCCCCTTGAGTGGCTCAAGTACCACAGCATTTCATCTACAAAAGGTTGCTTGTATACCTCTCAAAACCCCCAGCACTGTGTCTGAGCAATCACACAAGGATTGCATTAGCATTGCAGGTATAGAAAAGTAGCACAAGACAGAAAGTCACTGCTACTTTAAAAGTAAATCTCTGACCTTTAAAGAGTTTTAATAACCATCACAGGTCTGGGCAATGTTGTTCTTTTGGGGATATAAATTCAAATTATTAATACACAAATCCAAAAGCTGTCCACATTTCTGTACTGAGGAAAACAACTATGTATCAATCCACACAATAGGAAAATCAGTTAGATAACACAAAAACAAATATCAATCACTATAGTGGACAGCTTTTCTACCTGTTGTTATAGCAGAATGTCCATTAAGCTAAAAAAACTACAAAATGGAAGGTCAAAGATTAACTAAAATTAACATTTTGCTGGTCTTCACCTTTTTCCATCCTAGAATCTGAAGCTCTTAATGATAAATGAATTTTTCACCTTACAATCCTTCTATGACTTACAAGTCTTGAGTATCTGGGGATTTTTTTTGCAGTCGGGGCAGATGAGGCACTGAAAAAGAACTTGTCTGTAGCAATATAAGCCAGAAAGAGAATCCCAATGAATGTCTGCATTGTATAGTTTTGTGAAGCGTTGAATTAGTGATGTCCCATGTTTGTCAATGCTTGTTTCGTGAGAAGCCCTGATCAAATTTCCTTACAAGCCCAGCAGTGCCCGTGCTCACAGAGGTCACCTGCAGGAACTGCCACTGAAGCAGCCAGTAGATGGTCCCACAGAGCACACAGGACTGTGCACACAGTACTGCATGGTGCTCTGTGCCCAAAATACTGCAACACACTTTCTGAACAGCACCCATGAGGTGGCTTTGCAAAGATTTCCAAGTAACAGCATTCATTGCGCTTCTACCCTGGTCCAGGGAAAATCACTGTCTTTCCTTCTTTCCTCCCTTGCTGTCAGATAACATTTCATTAATGTTCATTTGCTCCTTAAGTTCTAGCTTGTACAACTTCAGTTTTGTCTTACAAGCATATCTTTACTATCTTCCTCCACATATGAGTTGGAGTCCCCTGGATTCTGGCCAGGCACACAGGGAATGATAGTTGAGTGAGTGCAACGCTGGATAAGAGAGAGGCTGACCCGTGGGGAGCTGTACGGTAATCGGGTTCTCATTACTGCGCGGCTGAAAGGCCAAAGTGATTCATCAGTGCTCTTCTGAGTGGGAAAACAGGAGAGAAGATGATGATGAAGGAACTCAGGCTCTGATATGAATTATCTCTCTGCTATCACAGTATATAAGTATTTATCTCTAGGAACTGCTAATCAAATATCCCAGGACTATGTCACCATGTCTGTAGAGATCTGCAAATTTATTTTAGAGACATCAGATAGCTTTTTCAAGGTGGAAGAAGTACCTTAGTGACCCAAAAGTCTAATGACTAATTTATCTGATATCATAGATTCAGACATTTACATCTCAGCAAAGTAAATGCAACACCTTCAGCCCATGTCTTTGGCTAATTACTTTTGTAATCTTGAATCTTATTGTAGGTAACTTAATTGCTGTATTACCCAAAATGTAAAATGATAATTATATCTATCTCTTTTTGAAAATACTTTGCATATATGCAAAAATGGCACTTGTTTACATAGAATTATCACTTTGCATCCTTACAAACAGTTTAGCATGGGTTTATTTAGCTTATTCTGATAGCCTGAAGACATGTAGAGAAGTCAGCAACTTATTGGCTTTCACTCAGCTATGACCTTGCCTGTTCTTTGTAAGTCTGAAGGCTCACCCATTGCTGTCTGCATGCAAAGGTATAAAACTTCACCCAATCCCCCATCTCTGGCTTCTACAGACAGAGGGGCAATACTGTGAGATTTGGCAGGCCCCATGTCACTATGGCAAAGAATTGAACAAAATCCATTGCCAATGTGCAAAGATGGTCAAAACAACAGTGTCAGACAGGTTACAGTTCATTGCCTGAACACATCTGTCTCACCTCAGAACTAAGCATATTTCAGTCCCAAATGCAAACAAGTATAATACCAGGATGGCCATATCTCCACTCCCAGTTGTACCAAGGTGGTCCTCCTTCCTGCCCTGACGCCCTCCCTAGGCAGCCTTCACCAGGGAGTTGCTGAACTGTATAACCCAGGAGCAATGCTGAAGCAGGAGAAAACACACAGCCACCTGCAGGCACCAAAACAGATGCTGAGTTACAGCTCTTGGCATGAACAATCTCTTCTGTGCCCCACAGAATACTCCCTTTCAAGGCATCCACATGGGAGAAGAAAGTTATAGGTGCTACTCTGTTTTAATTGGATCTTGTTGATCAATGCTTTGATGGAGCACATTGATCTAGAGGATACTGGCCAGTACCCCTTCTTAATCTGAGCGACGGGGTGTCTGAGAAGAAACAACTCTCAGCAGAAGGGATGTGGCAGCTGTTTTAAAGCTGCTTCTCCTGGAGGACTTGCTGACTGAGACTTTGCTGGTGACACAGACAAGGGTATGAACTGTAGGCAACACTCACATACACACACAGGGGCAATGACGAGCATTTTAACTTTCATGACTTTTCTCTTTCTCTCTCAAATAAAAAAAGAAAGAAAAACAAACAAACTAACTCACAAAAAAAACCCACACAAACCCACCCATAACAGTGTAAAAGGGAATGATGGGCTCAGCAAATAGTCACCAGCCAGCAGAAAAAGACAAAAGAAATCACAGCAGTATAAACCAACCTGCAGAGAAATGGCTAAATGAGGATGCTGATTGCTGATCTACATCCTGTCACTCTGACTTTATAAGTAGCCTAGCTCAAGAGGCCACATGTGCAAAAGCAGTCACATAAAAGCATTGTCTTTCCCACTCTCATCTGTATTCACAGCAGACCAGGTTTTCACTTTATGGCTGCAATGTTCTTGTTTCTTTTGCAGGTCCATTAGCACTGTGCACATCGCACAGTCAATATCAATTCCAGCCTACACTTTTCTGCCTTTTTTATTTGGACACAAGTCCTTCTGTCTGCTGGATTCATTACTCTTCAACGTGGCTATTTGTGGTGTTCCTTTATATTTTGATTTTTTTTTTAGAGCAGTCCAAGTGCCTTTGACTTTAAATAAAACATTAAAATATAAAGCAAAACCAAAGTGAGTCATTTAAAAATAGCATGATAAATCATTTCTGTTTCTCTTCACTCTAATCCTTTTTGTTTTGCCTAATTGCTTTACCTGAAAAGGTTGCAGGTTATGAAATGAAACAAGAAAAAAATATCAGCCTTTTGTTTGACACAGCTTTATTCATTCCTTCCCTTGTTCTCCTTTCCCACATCCCAAGAAATCTTTCAGGACATTCCTTATGCTTCTGTACCAGACAGGAAAGTGAAATTTGATTGGACTGGAAAGTGAGGTGGCAGAAGAAATCTGGCAGGCTTAGGGGAATGGCATACAAGCATTTGAACAAGATACAGAACTGTGATGCAGCTTCAGGAAAAAGCAGGATGACAGACTGGGACAGGAGTGAACCTCCATCCCACAGAAATCTGGACCATCTCCAGCCCCTTCACCAAGGGGGCTCATGGCAGCTCCTTCACTCCACAGTGGTGCTCCCAGCATGCGACTGGGACCGGTACAAAGTGAACTGCCAGCTATTACCTGTGCCTTACTTCATCCACGTTCTCAGCTCACCAACCCTGTGTTCAACAAGAAGAAAATCTGGAATTATTGAAAACACAGCTTTGAATCAAGCACCTCAACTGTAGTGCTAAATCATCCCACAATAACACCTGACAGGGCAGGAAAGGCTAAAATTCAGCACTGGTCAGTCCTCCAAGAGGAGAGAATAATCAAATGCAAATGTAGGATAAAGTCTATTTCGGACATTAGGGCTGACCAGCAGAAATGGGGTAGCAGTGACTTTTGGAGTTTACATCAAAAAGCCAGACTGGAACAGAAGAGAACTTCATTGGGAAGATGGTAACAAAGCAGTGAAAACTTGAATATTTTCTTGACTATGCAAAGAAATGTCAGGCTTCCACATCTAGGAACCAGATCCTGTACACTGACAGTAGTGTAAGAACTCTGGATCTTTTGAAATTTCTTAATATGTCAAGAACCTCTCCTTTGACGTTATTTTTCTCTTCAGTCACAAATATTAATGACAAATATATTAAAAGAAACAAAAACAAACACAAAAAGCCTACTAAATGTTTGAGGTCTTTTCTTCTGTATTCTTGCTTCCTTCTCACTATTACATTTAGCAAGCACGTGGCTTTTGCCGATCGCTTGCTTAGGGGGCAATCTTGTCCTGACATGGCAGATGATATGAGCAGCATAAACTCCATTTTGTTCTACTCACCTCAAAACCTTTTGGTCTGCTCACTGGCCTGGCTGCACTAAGCTGCCTCATGTCCTGTCTTCAGCAGTCACACAAGCAACGGAGAGGAAATCAGAGCTGCAGAAAAAGAGTTCCCCTTTTCACCACTCTACTTCGCAGCTCTACCAAAGACCAAGCAGGTCGGGAAGACTGACGCACCTTTTAATCTCTAACGCAAATACTTCTCCAAGAGATGAATAAGGTATATAAAGGATAGCTACTCTGTATATATTTCTCATTCTGAGCACAAGCCTAGGACTTCCAGAGCTGCCAATCTAACATGCTTTTCAGCTGAGGGCTGAATTGTCATTTTTCCGTTTTTACTCACTTAATGAAAGACAGTGGATAGAAATTCATTATTTAAAATACCATATTTTTCTTTTCTCAGCAGTTTGAAATGGTGCCTGTGGATACCGGGGCAATCACACTTAACAATCTGATTCAACGTGACTACGTTTGAATCCTAAACTCTGGTGCTTTGAGACAAGCAGTATCCAACAGTAATCCCCTCCAACCATCCCCATCCTTCTGCTCCCTTTAGTGGTATCACTATATGAAGGATTACAGTTGTTCCTTGTTCTGAAATGGAAAAACGCTAAGTTGTTCACAAGAAGACAAGATTAGGATGGTAGAAAATTCCCTACCCAAAGGGCCCAGGCTGACCACAAGAGGATCTTGTCTTAACAGGCAGAACTTCAGAAGTCAACAGCTGCAAGCCATATAAAATGGAAGCATCGTGAGACCAACAGCCCTTACTATGAGGTTACTTTTCTTGTACATCCTCCCTGCTTCTGTGTCTCTTCAGTGGGATGACTTTTGCATTAATGGCATGGGTATCTCCTGATTTTTAGGTTTTAACCATCTGTCTACTCACCACTGATAATCATCAAAAAGCAGGAAGTCATCCTGAAACTTGTATTAAGATTTGATTTACGAGGATACACTTTCCCTCTTCTACACCTTATCTACCAAGTTTAACCTCCTCATTCGCAACTACCCTGAAAATAATGAGGATGTTGGTAAGATAAAGATGATGAAAATTATCTTTCCCTTATGCATTCTCAGACCCTTTAGCAGAGTGAGTGAGAGTGGTTTCCCTCTGGAGAGCTATACCTTGCAGTCTGGTACCTAGTCAGGGGGATTCAGCAGGACCACCCTATGAGCCATTCTGTGGATTAACGACATATGAGGCAAAGCAGACAAATCAAGGAGATCTGAGTGAGCCAATATAAACCACCAAACAGGGCCCTTCCACACTTGTGGTGATGGTTGTGCTTTTGCATTTCCTTTCCATATCACATAATAGCCTCACCCAATCGATCAAAGTGTCCAAGGGATGACTGCCTATCTCCACATAGAGAGAGTCAATTAAAGGAGCATCATGAATGCCAAGTCTTTCCTGTCCCCCTGAGATGAATAGAGAAGAAGAAATGAGACAGAAAATGCACTGTGCCAGTGCCTGCCTTTCAGCTTGACAGCTTCAAATGGGCAAAGCGGAGAGATAGAGAAAGCTAATTTCACAGATAACATCTCTAAGGTCTATATAGGAATTTTTAAATACTGGAAATAATTTTTCATGATAGATGAATCTATTTTATCCTGGCCACTTCCATCAAGATATTCCCATTAATTGCAGGGACAATTAGTAGTCTCAGCAGAAACACAAAGTCTGATTTGAGTATATGGAAAGGAAGAGGGGTACGAAGCCACAGGGAGCGAGGTCAGTCATTGAGCAATAAGAGACTCAAAGATACTATATAGTCTGACGGGACTCTTGCACCCAGTGTGATCATTTCTAGCTGCCTGACAAATCACAACAGACGTGGTGCATGCTCAAAGTAAGCAAGCCCATTATGGATCACGTAAGTGACATTCCGTTATATGTCTTGCCGGGAGTTACCTGGAACAGCTAGGATGAGAGGGTGAAAAACTATTTCCTTGCTGCATGGTGACTTATCTCTTCAGATGATTCAAGTTTTAGTAAACCCTACCTGCTCCTGATGCAGTGTGATTCTGCCAAATCTGACCTGCTATGACAAGCTGTCCTTTAATCTGAGAGTTACTTGAGCAGCATTGTGCTGCCTTGCCTTATAGACGGGATGTATTTTCTGGCTTGCATTATGGAGAAGCCATTGGTCTGAGCTGATGTTTCTAACTGAGCAGATAAATATATACACTACTACAATATTAGTCCTGTAGAAAAGGCCTATACTAACAAAAGTATAAGTTGCTAAAAAGCATTAACCAAATGTTCTTACTGATCTATCCATCAACATCTTCTTTGTTAGCTTTACAGGAGCTGACAGTAGCACAAATCTAATATTTTTGGATAATTGTATTTCTTCAACTGGGAATACCTTGTGAGATACACATTCAGCACTAAACAGAAACACAGAATTTTAGAGAAAAACAGCAGAAATTATCTTATTCTGTGGCATCAATTACTGTATTCAGATGAGATAAAGAGCACCTGGAATACTAACAAATTCACAAACGGCATGGAAGGCAGGAGTGGCCTTAAATAAGAAGAGCACATGATGATGGAGACAGGATAAAGAAACAGGAAAGAACAACACAGAAAAAAAAATCATACCACTGTCATTATAAAATATAGGAGAGTGATTCAGTTGATGTTTATACAGTTTCAGATTTTCCAGCTGCTCAGCAGATGCTGATGGACATTATCATATCAATGAGACTCTTCGAAGTTAAAGTTCGGCAGCCTAAAGACCACAAAATTATCTTTTCCCAAACAGACATTATCACCCTGACTGCAGAATTAACCGCACTCTCTTCTGTACTGAGGATATCACAAAGGCATTATAAGGCAACAAATACCATCACTTGTCCTGGAAACAACATGTACTGAGAGTGGCTTTTGTCTGAATAAATACATCTATGGATATAAAGTTATGATGAGTGGACAGGATCACAATATAAATTCACAGAACTGAGAGACTCCAAAAGTGTTACTTCATATTGCTTCTCTTCCAAGTTCCACCTTGGCTGCACTGTCCTTACCGGAGCTAGCACAGCATCTCATGAGAACCTTGGGAATTGTTTGGATGTTAGAACAGAAGTTACCCCATGGAAGGCAAGGAAAGGACACAGAGAGGAAGAATACTTAAAAGCCTCATACAGTAGAATAATCTAGCACTTATGGAACCAAACAGTAGCTTTCTACTCTGACAGTCGTTAGGATGAAATAGGAGGGAGCTAAGCACAGAAAGGCCAAGACAGACTTCTTGAGCAGAAGAATTGTGTACAGGACATAGGACAGTAGTGGATGCTTGGGGCAGCCACACATGTTACAAATGGACAGATGGCAAGTGAGAAAACAAACTTCTCACACAAATGCCCTTAGCAAAAGCTAACACGCCTCAGATAATGTTCAATGCAGACTTTTCTATAACATTTTTGTGATGAATGTATTAAAATGGGTGTGAATGGAGTGCATGAACTCTTTTTTCCAAATTCAGATGGAATGTTTTTTTCGGCAGCTTGGAGGCATTTTTGGAAATTGCACAATAGGGACCTATCTGGTAGTAGTAAGTCAACGAACAGGTGAGCTCTAGCAGAGACCTTCTGATTTCTAACATCTTTCACTTTATCTCACGAAATCATAAAAATTATTCTGATGTTTTGACTTTCCTAAAGTCTTTGAATATTCAACATCCAGCAGGGATTAAAAGCATCAAAAGACTGCAACAAAGGCCTTTCTCCCAATATGTCCACCACCTCTAGGAACCATCAGTTCTATAAGAAAACCTGTTTTCAGCAGTTATCTAGCATTACACTGCAGACTGAGAAGGTCTGGACAGTCCAAAAAAGTATCAACACATTTGAGGGTTTTTTTAAATAAACCTTCAAATATGTAATCATCACCAAACATCTTCAATAAAATAAAAAGGAAATCTATGTTGCTACCTGTACTTGAGATAGAAAAGTATGCAGCACTTAAACTATGCAGTAAATGATTTTGTACCATTTCTTATTACCGGTAAGTTTACAACATCTCTGTTTATTTCCTACATAATGGGCAGATGTGTGTTGTCATTAAACCATTCTTAGCAAACATTGCCATAAAGGTACTTGGCAGATAATAAAATGTGCAGCCCTATGCTCAACATCCTCATTGCCAACAGCAGGTACATTGCTGTTCACAAATAGTATGCTACAAAACACAGAAAAATCCTGGTTTGCTCAGGGTGTTAATTCTGTGAGCATCTGTGAGCAAACCCAAACAGGAAGTGACACTCGTTCCAGCCCTCGGAAAGAGAACTGGAGTGCGACATCTCTGTCCTGCTGCAAGGAACACTGGGTGCAGCTTAGCAAAGGAAAGGGCAGGAACAAGACTTGTTTTTTCTTACCTGGAAAGGACTCAGGCTATGTCCAGTTCTCAGCAATTAACTTCAGAGCTTTGAAATCTAAACCTCAGTGCCTTTTACTTCAGCCTTAACTGGCCGGCAGTTTCAAAGAAAACTCTGTGTTTCCTAATCTTATAAGTACCTCTTAATAAAAAGAAAAAAAAAATCTGATCACGGCAATTAAGTAGGAGAAAGCATTAAAAAGTGAACGATCAATAATATTCATTTTTCATTGGCCTAAAACAAACAGATTTTTAGTTGTTTTTTGTTTTGTATCCTTCCTGGGCTTTTGCCCTCTGCAATCTCCCTCACAGTGTTACAGTAGAAGGAAAGCAGCAGAACAGACCTCATGCACCTTTTGAAGCCTCTGGCATTTTCACTGAAGCTACAGAAATCACCTAATGGTAATACAACACACAGTCCCCTCCTCCTGCTTGTTTACTGCCACGGCTTTGGGGTACTTTTCAGAAAACTCCATGGGTTGTGAAGAGACAGTTTGTTGTCACAGCAAAAGAGCACATCATCTGTGAGCCAGATCCCACCTCTAACACTTTAAGTGCAATTAACTGGGGGTTGCAGTGACCTGATGCCACAATTGACATCAAATACTAACAAATTAGAAACCAAAGGGTACAGAAGACATTAAGTACCTAAAAAAAACACTAAAGTTCCTTCACAGTAGCTGTACCAACTCACTCTTCCCACTCCCCAGCATGTCTGTAACAGCCCTCCAGCCCTTCTTGCTATCAAGACTTGCAACTCAGCCTAATTTTTACTGGGTTCAGTATGAGAAGGTATTTCACATGCCACAGGAGAAAATGTGCTACCTATTGCATTGGAGGATCCTATCCATCAGTCCTCCCAAAGCCTGCCCTGTGTCTGATGACCAGAAAGCATGTGGGCTTTCAGATATTTTATATCCTTTATTGCAAACTAACTAGCAAAAAGACACACCTGTTGGAACAAAGTACTCTAGAATGCAAAGGCTGTACTGCAGCTACTGTTCTCTGATATTCCAATTCTTTCTAAAAGCCAAGGATGTAAGAATGGCTAAATACCACCGAGAATACAAGCTCCACATTTTTGGTGTTTGTTTTTTTCCTAATGCCTGACACACCACAACCCAAGACCACAACTTCAATCACAAATCCAACCTCACCGTGACTCTCATTCATTTCAGAGAGACCCAAAAATGCCTTTCAGCTTACGAGTCTTTCCAGCATGATTAAATCTTACTTTCCACTGTACATACTCTAATCAGATATCACAGGAATGCAGGAAAGCTTAGGGAGCAGGGGAGGCGAGAAGATTGTTACCACATTACAAGGGTCTTAGAGCTACACTTGTAGGAGGAACTGTGTTCTGTCTATTAGTTTGTTTTCCATTTTCTTCACTTTATGACCCCACCCTAAACAAGACATCCTCTTTTTTGTCAGTCTGGTAGCCTTGGCAGTTTGGCACTATCAATTCCTTTGCAGCATAGACAGTTACCTTCTGGAATGCAGCCATACTGTATTATCTGACCAAAATCTCCACATAATCAATAAAAAGATACATGCAAATCAACAAAAGAAGGCAAGCAGATCACATCACTGCTTTGCATTTCTCCTGAGAAGCAACAACGTCCCTCCACTGACTGTACAAGGAACTCAGTCATTTAGCACAGATCCTCATTGCAAGGCCTCTAATTCTTAAAATCTTAGAATACTTATCTGAAGCATCAAAACAAAGAGGTCAGAATATTATTTGAGTTCATGCCACTTGCAAAGCCAGCAGAGTCTTATTTCCCAGCTTGGTGGACAGCCGCACCACCCTTCCCTTCCAACAGCTACTGGAGAATCTCTAAGGTTTCAGAAAATCATTGACAAGCTGCCATATTTATAGCAACTCCTAAATTTTAACAGTGATTCAAAGAAGCTCTTCCTACATATGATTCCCAAGACTGCCACACTGAGTTAGATTGGGTAACAGAGAAGCATTATGGAAAGATGACAGAGAATGGGAAGCTCAAGGATTTAAGAAAATAAATAACCAAGGGGTTTGTTACCATATCAGCATAGGCTCTGATGAAACGTGTGAAATGAAAACCACATCTAATTAATTGCCAGCACTTGCTGCTGCCGTTGCTTAGCCTCAGAGCCTGCCATTGAGCACTTCTGGTCCATGAATCCCACTGCACTTTCATCTCCTCTCCCTTCTCTGCCACCTGCCACTGGCTGGAGAACTGGAGAGAAAGACAAACTCACAAGCAGATCAAGTGAATTTTATGAAGACTGAAGGGAGTCTTACGTAAGTGAAGTACTTTGTGTCAGCCTTTCTGAGGGTCAAACAGTGATGTCCCTTCACTATAGAGCAAGAACTTGAATGCAAGTATACCTAATAGAAGTCTTCAGGATTTGTCTCCCAAGAATATTCTTTCCTAGGTAGTTCACAAAGAGGTGAGTACAGGAAAAACATCATTACTGAAAAAAACAGAGCAATCTACCAGCACTTTCAGTTCCTTGACGTTGACCACCCTTGGATAAGGAGCACCTTAGACATGAGCAGGTCTTTGCCATATCTCACCCCATTCCCTTCTACACAATTTCAATTACCCCAAGGAGGAACTATATTACTCTTAGAATCTATCACACTTTAAGATCAAAAACGCCTTTGCCTGCTTATATTACTGCCAATACTGAATGACCGATTAGAAACTGGAATTGTAAGAATGAGTTTGAGGCCTTGGCAGCGGTTCTCTGTTCTGTGCCTTATCAAACTGCAGCCATAGCAAGCTTTCTCCATCTGCACAGAAGTCCTGTGTGAGCAAATCACTGAAATTGAAGTCTATGTTGCATCTAGTGTAACTTGCTGAATATACAGAGGTGTCAATTCACTGACAGGATAACATCCTACAGGCTTTAGATATATGTGACATACTGAATACCACATATTTGTGTTGTTTCACCATGAATGAAAGGAACCCGAACCTCTTTTCTAAATAGGACACAATCCATTTCCTTTTCAAGTCCCTTTTAGATGTATAACAGTCCTTCATATGGCACAGTATAAAATATATAAGAAATACAGCATTATAAATGTAGAAATGCTATAACCAGAAAGTGGGAGATAGACTTTACCATCAGCAATAAATGAATCATCTGCTTCTCTCCCTGGAGTTGTACATACATCTTTTGTATTTTCAGTACTTTAACTAAATGTTAAGTATGTGCTTTGCTTTGTGATAAAGAGTGATTTTCCTGGTAGCCAACAGGCACAGAAGATTCTTTATTCTAGGCTCCCCTACCTCTTAACCCTTTATCCTAAATCTTGGGCTGCAAACTCCTTACGAGAGTTACACCCATCTCTTTTAACAGGACAGAAGTCCAATAACTGAAAAAAATGAGAGAGCTCTTCTCAGATAACATTTGGCAGACTGGAGAAGTGGGTCAGTAGCTGTCTCTTACAGAAGAGCTAGCCTGCTCCTTCTTCATTCCTCCCCTTAACCACCAGCATGCCACCCACCCCACCCCCCTCCGCCCCCCGTCCTGGGGCTGCTCAGTAGTCACAATACAGAAGTGCCACTGTGGCATAGCAGCATCTCTCACTTTAATTCCCTTCCCAGTCTCCATCTCAGCTTTTCTCCTCAGGCCAGCTGAAGCCCGGACTTGCACTAATCCTTGGCTGTCTGACCATGAGAATGAAAAATATCATTTCTAGCCTGAAATACTTTTGTTCATGGAGATTAAACCACTGGGCACCAGAGCAGTTGTCTGATATCAAGTAGTTGTATCAGAGAAGTATGAGGCTGTTGTGTAACACCACACTAAATGTTGTGGAGTCAAACACAGTTCAACCCGCACAACTTCTTTCATGTATTCAGTCCAAAAACATTTATTCCCTGTGAGCTGCTTCTTGTGTTCCAGAGAACCTCAGGCATGAAAGAAACATTTTGCCAGATACTGGGCCTAAACCAGTAAGGGGGTCTATGTTTTGTAGTTATAGACAAAATTAGTTTCTCAGGCTTAGGACCTCTGCATACATCTTTTATGTGGTCCTGAACTACAACATCATTGTTTTTTTAACCTTAAATGTGCTCTGATTGTAACACATATTTATTAGGACCTCAGGTTCCCACCCTAGTAGACATGCATTCATACATGTATCCATGAGGAGACTAAGGGGGGATCTTATTAATGTTTACAAATATATAAAGGGTGAGTGCCATGAGGATGGAGCCAGGCTCTTCTCGGTGGCAAACAATGATAGGACAAGGGGTAATGGGATCAAGCTGGAACACAAGAGGTTCCACTTAAATTTGAGAAGAAACTTCTTCTCAGTAAGGGTGACAGAGCACTGGAACAGGCTGCCCAGGGAAGTTGTGGAGTCTCCTTCTCTGGAGACATTCAAAACCCGCCTGGACATGTTCCTGTGCGACCTCACCTAGGTGTTCCTGCTCCAGCAGGGGGATTGGACTAGATGATCTTTTGAGGTCCCTTCCAATCACTAACATACTGTGATACTGTGATCTTACTTTTA
The DNA here is from genome assembly GCF_964273445.1 of Streptopelia decaocto. NCBI lineage: Eukaryota > Metazoa > Chordata > Aves > Columbiformes > Columbidae > Streptopelia > Streptopelia decaocto. The sequence goes on from NC_138661.1 coordinate 23,362,121, forward strand.
TTGTTGCTGGCTGGAGCATCACCAAGTTATGGATCTCAGGCCAGACTTAAGATTCATTTCCCCTAAACTGAAATGCTTACATGCCCTTAACCTGCTGATTTATTTTCACTGATAATAAAAGGAGTAAAAAGCAACACCATATACATCTAAAGGTACATGAGATTAATCGTTTAAGTCATTGGTTAGCTTTGGATTCTCTTCTGAGAGCTAGATCCCAAAGATGGACGTGAGACAGAGTCCAGAAAATCATGAATCACAGAGCTGGTCACTCATAATACTAAATAAACACCAAGGGCAAGCATAACTGCAATTTTTGGGGGGAACAATGTATTTATTGTAGCACTTCTTTTTATCATGTCTCTCCAAAATCTAATCACACAACAATTGTCCAAAACAATTCCCAAGGCTGTGGTCAAGAAAACCTCTGATGTTTTCCAGAATCTTCCAATCCAATGTAGTCTATAAGAGACAAGTACCGAGATGGTACTGGAATAGCCAATTTCCATAAATCTTAAATTTCACCCATATCCTCACAGCATGGATGGCAGCGTTGATGCTTCATCTGTTTTAAGGACCACTGGCAATTAACTACTATTGCTGTCTAGGGCAGCATGCTACAAATTGGTGGCTGTGAGAAGCTTTATGAATGATGATAGATGTTGTGCCATAAAACATAAAAACCCCATCCTGTCTATAGGAAGAATTCTGGTCATCAACAAAAACTTCCCACAAAGTAGAAAATCCTCTGGAGAGTGAATGAATTGCAAATCTCCCGTCTGTCTAATATTTCAAGCACAGTTCTTAACTTTCACGTTCTTCCTCCTAACTGGTATGGTACTACAAACAATATTAAAAAATCCATGGGGGACGCTGAATGGGAAAGGAGCTTCTAAAATATTTATGGCAGAAGCTCAAAAATATCCAGATTTCCAATCCTAAAACACATGCTACAACCATTAGGCTGTAGTACCAAATAAAGTCATAGAAAGAAGAGGCAGAAAGCCCTAGGACTCTGCTGATAGTTTGTAGTTAATTCTTGGGTGTACTGTGAGTGCAGTTCAGCCAGACTGTAGTGCTCATGGCCAGATATTAACAGAAGATTGGTTTCAATACAAGAAAACACCCTTGAGGGAGTACTTTCTTTTCTAAGTGACCTTAGCCCCATCTTTTTTTTGGTTTTGTTAATTACTCACCTACCTCATTCTGAAGGTAGCAAAAGGACAGCAAAAAATAATAGAACCATTTGGCATCTGAGAAATGTATAGCTGCAATATCTTACATTAGCTAATTCCTTTCCATGTAGCCTAGAACACACACGTTTTGCCCGCCTGAGCCAGCATTACTTGTGCTTCCTATTCCAATCAGATGTCTTTAAATCACCAGTGAGAAAGAGTAAGATGCAGAGAATCTCCCACCATCTCCTACAGATTTGCCTTATCAGAGGTGAACTTGGACACATGTTGCTGTTAACACTATTTCATTAGCTGGCTTTACTCATAAGTTCCCAAAGAAATCCTACCACATGGAAAAGAGGAAGACTAGACAGAACTGGGATAAATCATTTGTCCCAAGCAAGTCCATACTTGGTACTGTTTCCAGTAATTTGCCTGAGATTTCTCATATGCAGCAGCATTTTCTACCTTAGAAGAGAAACTATATTCAGCCAGAGAAACTCTGGAACCTGAAGACAAGGACTTCAGAAGGCTTAGGGAGTGACATAGCAGATGAAAATGGTAAGCTCGTTAAATGAAAGTGGAAAAGACTGGAAGGAAACCATCAGAGAAGTAAGTTTTACTAGTGTGGGGACTGGAACTTAGCATCAGGAAAGACCAACAAGGGTGGGGAAAGTCTCACAGAAACACTGGATTTTGTTCTAGTTCTCCTGCACACCTTCAGATCTGTTTAAGTGAGGTCAGAAAACTCAGCTTACCTCGCTCACACGTTCTGCCCCAGTAGCCAGTGCCAGTGCAGTCACAAATGAAGCGGTTCCAGCCATCCTTGCAGACGGCGTTGTTCTTGCAGGGGTAGCTGTCGCATTGCTTTGTGCTGAGGCGGGAGCAGGAGGACTTGACTCCTGCTGCATTCTGTGCCTCTGCCAGCTGCCGGATGTTCTTGCTTCGTCCATCGATGAACAAGTCTCGGATACAGCCGACGTAGCCGTAGTTCAGCATTGCTGTCCAGAGCTCTGTAGGAAGGATGAGTCCTGCCCGGTTCTCAGGCAGCCCACCCAGGTACATGTCGCCTTCCAGATCTAGGATCTCACTCTCCCCACTAGCAGTGAATGGGGTGCGTCTGCTGTTCACTGATATAGTACCTAAATGAGGAGAATAAGGAGATATCAATCAACACTTTGACTTACAGCCTCAGTCTAGCTAATTTTTTTCCAATAACAGATTGAGGGTTAAGTTTTAGTGCAGGATAGTGAAGATTCTTCCCTGCCCAAATGCACTCTTAACAGAATCAGTGTCTCCCACACAGCTCCCCCTCCTCTACAACAACAGGCCATAAGTGGTTCCATTAAGTGACTGGATCATCATGTGTCTGTATCCCAGCTTGCACTGTAACATCACAAGCATAACAATACAATGGCTAAATAATAATAAATAAAAACTTAGCATTATTTAATGGTATTCATCCAGCAAAGCAAAGACTTACTGAGAACATATAGGAGTTTGATGGTATCAGGACTAAAGAGGAAAAATATAAATTTAAGAGAATTAATTCACACTACACAGCTTTTACAGAAAACACACTTCATCAGTACCTCCAAAGCTGGACTTGGATGATGGGACTAAATAGCCCCTCATCAGGTTTGCAGATGACATCAAATTAAGGAGAATGGCTGATGCACTGGAAGAAGGACAGCGTCGTCATTCAAAGAAACTTTTACAAGGTGAAGCAAAGGACCACTAGAATAACTTCATATGTAAGTACAGGCTGCAGACCAACCAGGCTAAGAGGTAACTCTGCAGAAAAGGACCTGGTGATATGCTAGACAACAATCTGAACACGGGTCAGCAGTGTGCACTCGCGGCAACCAGAGACAGTGATCACAGTTGCAGCAAGGGAAATGCCAACTCTATAGAAAGGAACATTTCTCACCATAAAGGTGGTCAAACATTGGAACAGAAAACTCAGAAAGGTTGTGGAATCACCATCTTTGAAGCTATTCAAAACAAAACTGAACACAGCCCTGAAGAAAATATGAATTTCAGCAGAATTTGGACTAGAAAACTCCAGAGGTCTCTTGTAAAAGAATTATTGTATGGTACTACAAAGAAAGTTAAGTATTAGGACTTCCATTTTACAAATAGGAAAACTGAGACAAAGATACGGGTTATCTCTGAACAGCAGTTGTTATTAAAACTGTAGTAGCTTCTATATACTCCAAGCAAGACGTAGGCATACTGAACTGAGACCATCCCTATATATTTCAAGAAATTATCTGAGTACATAAAATAATCAGAACATATAATACAGAAATATAATCAGAACACATGAAACAGGTGCAGAGAAGGAAAGTGACTCTTCAGAAGAGCATTCAGCAGCTTTCATGATGCGGACATCTACCCACCAGATGCTCAGCTAAAAATCAGCAATTCACTGTCCCTACCTATAAATCATTGCAACCAATTGCCATGTCATTAAGATAGTCTGTCCTCTGTGACAACTACCCAAGCTTTAAGATTAATTCCACATCACTGCATTTTTATCATACATCCCTACGATAAGGTGGAATAGTTTAGTTAATAGAGTTGACTCTATTTTGTGTCTCTGTGAGAAAGTGCAGCCACGTACACTTGCTCTTTCTTCAGCTGTATTAGGTGTCTTCTTAGAGAACAGAACGTATAACACAGAGACAAGGTATTTCATGTGTGCGCTGTTCAGTAACGATTTAGGAATAATGTCAGAGGCAGCAGAGTGCCAAAAGCAAGAGGCATTACAAATTAAAGGCTCAAAGAGAACCAGGGTTATTTGATGAATCATTTTGTAAAAACAAGCTGCAGCACTGCAGATGTTTTCCCTTTTACAAAGTAAGAAAACAGAAAATGTGACAGCACACCTACAGTTGTAAAAGGCAGCGTGTCATGGAGCCACAGGATCACAGTCTCCCTTCCAGTATCTCCACTGCTACTCCTCAAAAGCAGCATGTGGACTACATATTGCTCAAAAAGCTAGGAAAAAACAAAATACTGGAGGGCTGAGCTCCAGACAGCTGCTACTGCAGAGAAAACAAACATCACCTGCAAAAGCCACAAAGTTGAAGAAACTCCCCAAAAGAGAAGAAATACTGGATCCCAAGAAGTATAAACCTGAAGAAAGAGCATGAAACAACACAAGGAAATAGGCTAGACAGCAGCGTAAGCTTTCTGCTCATGTTTTGTACCCTGCAACTATTCCTGTAAGGAAATGGTACTAGCTCAGATGTGCAGCATTTTAAAATCAAGCTGCTGAGATGAGGAAGTTCTGAATTATCCCAATGAAGGAGCAGCCACATGAGGTTGGTGTTTATTTTTGGGGTTTTTGTTGTTTTGTTTGTTTGTTTTCCCCAAAAATTCCATGTTTGCAATGATGTTTAGGTATACCAAATCCCATCTTGAGAAACATCTAAGCATCTCCTTTCCAATCCTTTAGGTACTTCATGCAGGGCTAAAGAACAGACCAAAAATCCCCTGTTACTGAGGGGCAGTGCTGGAACACAAAACAGGGCAGTGATACAACCGTAGACCAAACCTTCTGGTCAGATTTTTTTAGTGTCTGAGTGGGTGGGACAACATGTGTGCTTTGTAGCCGATGACCACCTGAAAACATTTTCTTGTGTAATGTTCTCAGTGTTCCTCAGCTAGAAGCTGTGACAGGTTTTGTGGACACTTTGTAAGGGCTTTCCCTAAGGACACAAAGGTTACAGGACAGTAGGCATCCACGTCCACACTGTCAGCTTCTGTCAGAGCACAGAGATAAACAGCTTTTGTTGCTCTGGCAGCCAACACAGACCAAAGCAGACACAAACTCTAAGGGGACAAGAGGTGCCAGAGGTTATTTGAGCATGACTGCCATGCTTCCCACCATTTGCACTCCCACCTTAGTACCTTGCCGTAGTGAATATTTGGATTTTTAGGCTGTTTTACTAAGCTCAGCGGAGCCTGAATTTTCAACTGAATTTTGGGAAGAGGAAGGAGACAGATGAAACCTAATGAAGGTTTTACTGCTCTAGTAATAGGAATTAGAACCTTCAGATCAGTAGCTCATTGAACTCAAAAGGCTATTTTGTGGTCCACATTAAGTAGATTCATTATTTCAGTTTAGTTTCAAGGTGACAGATATCTACATTAAAAAAAAAAAAAAAAGTCCTCAAGGTATATCCATTCTCTGGTTTGCACGTGGGAGAAAAGCCAAGCACTAAACAAGAAGGGATCCTGAACTTTCTTCTCATACCTACCAAAATACCACTGGAGAAGACTGGTTTATGCTTGCTAAAGGTACATTGTGAAGAAATCAATGCCAGAATCCTGGTTATCTGGGGATACATCAGTCAAAAGGACCATTAACCCAGTACGTGTCATCAGCAGAAAATGAAAGGAAGATGGAAAGACAGAGGAATACAAGAATGTACAAAACTGTTCATTCTTGTTGAGCAAAATACTTTTAATTCAAAATCTGTTATCTCTAATCAGTGTACGGGACATCACCCATCTCCCTGCCGAGCAGCAAACATGTCAGCCCTACAGTCTCATCTACCAAGCAGCAATGCCATCTGTCACACCCTTCAAGTTCATATGAACGTGTCCCCATCTTCCTGGGTTTTCACAAACTTTCTTAGCAAAGAGCTTAGTACCATTTGTGTATCTCCTCCTGCAGCTGCTTCTCCAGGCACCAGACAGTCCCCAAATGAGCAAGCAAAACTGAAGGCAGCACTGAATGCAACTAATTGAGTTTATCCTTAGAAGTTAATTAAATTTTAGCAATTCTAAAGAAATCAAAGCTCCATTTGTTTATTTATGGCTTCCTTTATCAAATGTTATAAAATCGATGTCTTTACGAGATAGCAATATATAACCACACATATTAAGCCCTAGTAGAGCACCATGCCAGACACAAAGAAACTCCTTACTCAAAGAAAAAACTAGCTTCAGGCAGAGGCCTGTTCAAACAGCTAGGCCTTGTGTGGTATCTAAAAGTCAGCTCTTTTGAAAACTCCAGGGAAGCAAATTCTAGCACTGCATTCTCTCTACCAAGGGCATTCAGCAACTGGAAACATAACATTAGGGACCTAATGCTGTCATCTGGAGATCATCAGACAAATCCCAAATCCACTTGCAAATGTAAGCAAAATTCCCTTTGAAAGGACACATGGTCAGGCTTTGAGATCCCAACAGCTCAGTAAGAATTCAAGTATAATTGTTCACATATTCTCAAGATGAAGCTACAGTATTTGATTATTTTTCTTCCTTCCACTATATCAGAGTACATCACGAGTATGTACAACATACTCATACAACAAACAAAATACCTCTTGATAATTTGTGTAGAAATAAACTAAAACATTTTTGAAAATGAAAAGCTACAAGGACAAAAGAACATTCACTGAATGCTTACTCAGATATTTATACTAGAATTTGGCATCCAAGTGAGAGTAAAAAAATCAAACTGAAAACTGCAAGATGCTAAAGGAAACAGAAGGGGATGAAAATATTGATTTGTCACCATAATTTTGTCACTGGTTGTACCAATTAATTTTCTTTTCCTCATGACAAGATCCAAAACCCCTGTTCTTTATAAAGACACAAGACCCAGGAGAAAACAATAATATTAGGTCACAACAATAAGTCCTCATTCCGTTTCTACTAAATTCCTTTCTGAACAGAAGCCCAAAGTAGATCAGTGAGAATTTCTCAAACTAACAATGAAATAATAATGGTTCTGAAAGATCTTAAACATTATAGCATGGCCTAAAAAGTTATCACTATAATTATGTATGCAATTGCAAAGATAGGTCCAAATACCTGAAGACTGTGAATAAAATGTTAATAGAGTGCCTCTGTGATGTGTTTTCAGAAGTTCACACTAAACACATTTAATGAAAACATAGCCATTTATACCTTTGCTTTGCTGGATAAATATCACTGGAGTGACACTAAGTTTTTCTAAAAAGGTGACTCATATATAGCAGGTTTTGAAGGTTCTGAGAACCAATACACAACCCCAGTTCTATAGCTGGATGATGAATCTACTCAAGGAGAAGTCGTCACTCTACCTGATCTTCCATCTCGTTGAATGTCCACATGATACCACTCTCCATCATTGGCTTTCTTCTGAGTGGCCTTGACTTTAATGGTCCCAGAGCCCATGTCCAGCAGCAAGTAGAGGTTCCCATCTAGAAGCTCAACTGCAAAGAAGTCTACCTTTGTATTTTTCTGGCTCCTGACATCTTTCCTCTCTTGAGGCTTGCCGTGAGTGAAAAGGATCAGTCCATTGGGCTCAGTGGTTCGGAAATCAAATGAGATGGAGCCCATCCTTTTGGTATTCCATTTAGGCAGACTAATATAAGCCTCAGGTGTCTCAAAGCTGATGGGATCCAGTGTAGCCACATTCTCGCATACAAATTTAACTTCCCCATAGATCTTCATCTTAGTATCACCAATCCGTGCCAAGCGAGACAGTTCCAGACGAATGTCGTTATTCTTATAAACAACCTGCCAGACACAAGGAAAAATATCATACATCAATCCCGCATACAGTACAAATACCCCAATTACTTTCAGTCATGGGAGATAAACTTCTCCCAAAAGGCAGTGGAGAGCAGAATGAAGACTATGCAACAGTCTGACATGATTACAGAGGGAGAGATCAGAACCAGGAGTGTGTGTAGAAATGACAGCAACAGGTACTTTGCAATGACTATAGATCAGATAAAGCAGGCAGAAGAGAACATTTAACTGAAGGACAGTGAGAACAATTAAATCTACCACAGGCCCACTCTGCTGTAAAAGCTTTTGTACATAAAATCCATTGTGTGTCTGGTATCATGCTGTTGTATTTGCATAAATCTCATAAAAAATACATAACAAAGTGTAACCTCCATGTCCATCTCTGCTTGCCACAGCAGGGAACTTTGTACTGCCACTGTCATTTCTCTATTATTCCTATAAGCCCACTTAACTAGTAGGAGAGAGGTGCAAAAAAAATGTAAGGAAATTGCTGTGAACACTTGGTGATTGCCCCGTAGCCTCTAAAGAGCTAAAACAAAATAAAATCAAAAAAACAAAACAACCACAAAAACACAACCAGGACTTAAAATTTCTCTGATCAAAAAATCTTAGAACAGTACAGGCACAAACTGGCGATGGAGATATCTGCATAGCTTACTCTTGCTTCAAAAAACTTAAGCTCTCTGCGTTAACACGCAAAAGTCTGTACATATTCAGTGTCTGGGCTCTTACCCTCACCAGGTTAAGGACCAGAACTCTGGACTCCATGTGGCACTACATGGATAGAAATTAGTCAAGAGAAGAGTCCCAAGCAAGTGAGCACACCTGAGCATGTCTGGCTTGCTCAGGAGTCCAGACTTCCTGCCCTTCTCTTTCTCACAGATACAGAATTAATTCCTTGCAAAGAGAGTCTTCTCTGCCCAATGACATCCTCACAGAGGCAGAGACTGGAGAAGGTACACAGCTGAAAAACTTATAACCTATACCTTTTCTCAACCACCTTCTTCACTTCCTGAACCCAGAATTGACACATACAGCCAGCAAAAGCATTTCTGCAACTAGCACTATTTTGATTGAATTCATGTTCTGTGACACTAATGAAGACGCCGATTTCTTCTGAGTTATCATTTTTAAATACTTTGTGTCTTTTCCATATAACATACACACACACACAAATTTGATTTCTGCTTTCAAAATGCTTGCAGGATGATTTGCCAGCAATTCACTGTGAAAAGAGAATGGAAAGGAGATATGCATTGCTAATTCTACAAATAGGACAGGAAAGTCATAGAAGTCAATCTGAAGTAAATATTAAAAGGCAAATGATGAAGAGAATGAGGGATAAGCTTCTAAAGTAGGTGACCTCAGGATGAAAAATAAATGAAACCACAATTCAACACATTTGTAGCAAGTGAAGAATTTCCAGGTTTTGCTAAGCATTAAAGGAGAATTCCCCAGTGCAGCCAGCACAGCATCAGATCTTCCTGTTGCAAATGGAAAACACCCTATATCAGAGTGAAAGATAATCCAACTGTTAATTCCCATTTAGAGCCGAGGCACAAAGCCGTAGTTCCTCCCAGCAGAGGACAGTATTGACCCACAATAGCTTGCTTTGCTCCAATTCCCAATAAAGCACTTTGCCCTCACACAGACTTCAAAAACGTCAAGTCTATTAATATCTCCAACAGGAATAAAATATATTTTCAATTTGTAGGACTGTAGTAGTTTCATTCTACGGATTAACCATGTCAAATGCTCTCACTAGACAGACCATACACCTCCCTCCAGTGACTCAGCAGGGCTGTGCATTGCAGCCTCCCCCTCTTGCCAGACAGACAGTGAGGTGGATGGATCTCAGCCACACAGCAGAGCTGAGCCACAGCTACATCAGCATCCAGAAAAGGCCCACGTAAGGAGCGTGAGATGAACATGTTCTCCAAGCACGTGTCTCTGTGCAGCTATCCAGACTGCCCAGGACTTCTGCATGTACTTCGTGTCTGCAGCAATTCCAGCTCTTGTCTAAACTGTATCATAAAAATCTTGACCTAGCCGCTCCAGAGAAGCAGAAAGGTAGCAGAATACTCTACATATGATCAATGGCTGGTGCTTGGTTGTATGTAGCTTTGACTCTATGACCTGCTTTGAGCAACCCATGCAGGTTATTGGTAGAAGGCATACACTTGCATACACAGAAGTAGCTTCCAACTCTCAGCTGAGCCACATATGGGTTATACCTCCCCTTTTTACATATTTGATAACTTGAGTAACAAGTTATGGGGAAACACAAATAGGTTTATTTAGGATTTGTTGCAGGCTGCCTTGTATTTCAGTAGTCATATCAGGACCACAGCTGAAGAATCCTTGAGACAGAAGACTTTCAAAGGATCTAGAGAAAATTACATGGAGTTAGTTGTAAACCAGAAAGTCACTAACAATGGTGGATCTGAGAGCAAGTTTGGAATAAAGGACCAACAAACCAAGAACAAAGGAAGAACTGGAGAAGAAAGGAGAAAGGGTGTTTAATAGATATAAGCATTACAATCTGAATCTCTGTTATTGAAATGTTTGTTGTTCTACATTATTTTCTTTTAAAAAAACTCCAAACCCAGAATGTAGCTTGAGAACTTTAAAAAACACCTGTGTTGAAGGAGAAAGTGCAAGCTTGTTCACACAGCAGACTTGAGGTACTGATAGCCACATTTGGACATCAAGACCTTGATATATAATCAGGTACACCAGAATCACAGAACTATAAACAAAAGGATAAAAATAATCCTTGGGTGTAAAACCTGGTCAATCCTAAGCAGAAAGAGAGAGACAGAAGCATCTCTGGCTTGAGCATGAAACACTGCCTTATAGCTTCTAATACCCATAGTTCAACTGTTAAACCAAAGGTTCAAGAATGCAAAAAGGGAAGGTAATTAAGGGACTAGAATGAATGTCCCATAGAGAAAAACATTCAAATTCATCTGTTTAATAGGTAGAGGTTAAAGGGTGGTTCAATTACAATCTGAGTACCTGAGCAGAAAATGGAATTTGGCAATAGAGGGCTCTTCAATCCATATGACAAAGGAATAATGGGATCCAAAGGCGAGAAATTGAAGTTAGAGAAATTCACATTTTAAAATATTGTTACTTATTTTTACATGAGGGTAATTTGCTACAGGTTATGGTGTGTTCTCTGCTACCGGCAAACTTTAAATTAAAATAGGATCTTGTTTTCTCTAAAAGACATAGTGAGACAGGAATTAATTATATAGCAAATCGGTCTAGATTATCATAATGGCTCTTTCTGGCCTCATAACCTATGAATCTTTGTGTTTTAATGAAATCAACAGATGCTTTAGTGCAGTTTTCCAGCATAGATGAAACACATCCTTCCCAAATGTTAAAACTGCCTGGTAAAGAAGATGCTTGTGTCCATTCCAGTCTGACTTGCCACTAGTGCTTTCACTGAGCCTTTATCACATATTTGTGATCCTGCCTTTCAGCCTACAAATAAAAAGAAAAGCAAGTAAAAAGCCTAGGATGAGCTACTGGATTCTATAGTTCTAAATATATGAGCTTCAAGAACTAGTTTCTTAGGGAGTCACACACTGCAAGCCAGAGAAGGAGAATTTTCACTGAGAACACTGTCTGCCAGCAGTATAACTGAGCATTTGCATAACATTTCCTACCTTGTATTCTCATTTTACCAGAAATCTCTGAAATTGAGTGCTTTTCAGGATCTATCAAAATACTGTTTGAAACCCGCACCTCTTCAACTCCAAATGAGGCCAAGATTGACTCAGCTGTTCCTCACTAGGCCACAGCCTTCTAGAACTGCTCTAGGACATGGTTTCCATAACAACAAACAAGCACAGCAATGAAAGCAGTGGCCAGGATTTTGTCCATTTTTATCAGGTGGCTTTCTGAACAAAGCAATCTTGCCTGTTTAAACAGAGACCAGTTTGATTTTATTCTGTGTCTGATATCTGTATCAGAGAGGGTCAAGATGCCTAAGAGAGTCAAGGAAATTATTCCTGGGGAGGAACACACACATCTATTTTACAACTACCCCTGAAAAGATGGTACCAAAGAGAAAGGAGGAAAAAATGACTAGCAAAAGCTATGCACAGAGCATTTGAAAAGTAACTTTTATGCTATTGTCCTGGTGACAGCTTCTAATCTTAATATCACTTTATATCCCAAAAATGAAACTAGAAAAATGACAAAAGTGTTTTTTTCCTTTTCCATGAGGACTGCTTCTGAATACACTTTAACAGAGGAATATTTTGACTGTTCAATCTGCCTTTGCTTAATGAACTGGACCAGTATAAATGCATGGTCAGGGATGGGATAGTCCAGATACAAACAGCCCCTGGTAATCAGCAGGAGAATTCCATGGCATCTAAGACATTTGGAGGGATAAAAAGATGTACAGTAAGTTAGGTTTCCTTTAAATCTGCTGAGAAATAAGAGTTTGTTGTAAACTGAGCTAAACTAAATCAGCAATCTAGTTTGGAGGTTTCTTAAAAATGGCAAGCTCGCAGTTCTGAAGCATTCAAGGAATTTCTGCAGCTAAACTTAAAAGAAGCTTCACTCATGGGTTAACGAGAGCTCTAATCAGATGGCTTTTCACAATGATGGAAAGCATCTCTCTGCAATCAAGTAAAGATGCAGATAGAGAGGGAACAACAAAAGTGAGAAAAAAGTTATGTGCTAGACTTGGCCAGTAGCCAATATAAAGATTGCTCTCCAAGTTGGTGCTATTAAGCAGGAAACATGGCTTTTTGTGAAGGTTAGTCACAGGCACCCACAGGGTGGGTGGCCGGGGGGGAAGCTATTGAGAGCCTGGCAAATTAGAGACGACCATCATGAACTATCATGAAAAAGGGCAATAACCTGAAAACTGTGTAAGTTTAGTGAACTAGGAAAAGCACCCAAGAAGTTCAGGCAAGTTCACCTACTGCATCCTGTGTTTCACTGGTTGCTTTTCATCAGCTTCCCACATCACTTCTCAGGACAGCTAATGCCAGACACTCAGCCTAGAGCCTTTCTAACACTTCCTAAAAGGCACCTGCTCAACCAAGACAGATTCATGCAGATTAATAAATGACAGTTTATAAGATGGTTTAGCAAAACTGTGTGTTTCTAGTCTGCCCCTCCTAGCATGTAGAAACAAACACACCAGCTACACAATGCTTTGCTTTGTGTCTGGGACAAACTATATGTGCAGCAATCCAAGGCTTCAGTGACAGGTAATTAAAGCTGCTATGCTTATTTAAAGAACTGTATGTGGACTGTGCATACCTGGTCTAAACATCTTTGATGGTTCGCTGGGATTACAACTGTATTCGAGTATTTACATAAACATAATCACCATTTACCACACTGAAGGAGTTAATTTACCTGTCATTAAAAACAACACATTGAACATTAAAAACAAGTAACTGAAACCAAACAAATAATATCCAAATATAATTTGTGCTATGTTGGCTAAAGTAATACTATCCTACATTTCATCTGAATTTAACAAAGAACATGTGTTTACCCAGCTAAAAATAGGCATATGGTGAGTAGAACACTTAAAGAATGAAGCAGAACTATTTCAAGTTTCCCTACAAAGTTTTTTCCACCTAGGTTCTGAATAACTTCAATTTTGTAGAAAACTCCATAAGAGAAAAGAGATTGATTTCATTTTAGAAGAATTATAGGAAGATACAGAGAAGCACTCCCTGAAGTAGAATATAAAGAAAGAGAAAGAAAAAGGATTCAAGGTGACAGTAAAAAGGGCTGAAAAAGGCAAGGTAGAATTTCTTCAACTGGTCTAGTGAGAATACAGTAAAAATAATTATTCAGAAAGAGGCTTATCCTGAAAAATGATATTTCCTTAACAGATAATGAAGACAGAGGACCCAGTACTTCATTGTGGCCACAACTGTCCTTTAAGCCAAAAAATTAGCTCCTGCTTTTCATGAGAATTCAGGACATCTGAGTGTGTCCACAGTTACTGCAGAGTTAATACCAACCCAAATCATGCACAGGGTATCCCAGAGCAAGCTTAAACAGATCAAGGCAGACCAAGGTCCATCTTGCTGCCTTATCTTTCACCTTGGAGTATACTAGGATAAAGACTAAAGATTTCTATCTGTGCCTTTTTGGAATAAAATCTAGGATTATTTTTGCCCTACGACTAACCAAATATTGCATGAATGAGAGTGATTCCAAACCTGTAATGAAGGAAGAATAAAAATCAAACTTTAGGGGGGAAAAAGTTGCTTTACAGCTATTTACTGAATTTCTAATATATGTCTAGAACTGTACAATACATTTTTGCATATACTGAGACTGCTGCTTCTTGAGTTAACTATGAAGACTGCCAAGTGAATAAAATGTAAAACACTGTAAGACCATCCTTATGCTTGGTGTTGCATTGCAGCATTCAAACTACAGAAAAGTAGCGTTGTGAAATGACCTACTTCCTTTTTAATAGGTACTAATAAGGACAGAAATTATTTTATAACGTGGGTGGATTTCTGCATCCTCCATAGAGGGCTACACTGACTGCTAATTCATTTGGTCTACTGTTGAATAAAATCTTTATTTCAAAGGGAATGGCAGACTCCACAATTGCATCTTGAGACAAACATGAGTGGAACATTAGAAATTACATATGTTAATTTAGAGAAAAGGACATGACAGCGTACACAGGGGAAAGAAGCCTTCATAGTTGCAAGAGAAATGCTGATGAAGCATTCCAGATGAGCCTCAAAGACTAAAGTCTTTTCCTCCTCTACCAAAATGGCACAGCTTAGGCAGCAGTAAGATAAAGTAGAATTGGTTGCAGCATAGACTATGATTTAAGGATGAGCGCTCTTTTGTGCTGGAAGTGTCAAGTCATCTTCTCGTTGCAGAGACTTCAGATTCTGGAATGAGTGAAGAAAAGGGTCAAAGGACACAAGGTATAGTTTCTGCATTTCTTAAAATATCACCTTTCCTTGGAACTTCTAAACAATGGTGAGAAAGCCATCAAACCCCAAATATGTTCAAAAATATGTTCCTCATATCATGGTGGATAACTTGAGGTAATGGAATTGGTTTTGCAGAAGTGCTCATTTCAATTCCGACTTTACTGCTAAAGGTAAAAGAAACGCTCTTAGAAATCAGACTTAGATTTCTCAGTCTGTTCCTGAAATCTAGCTGATCTTTGTTAATATTTAGGTGAAAAAGTAACTGACTGATATGTGACAGTAGTAGAATTCACCTGTGTCATGGCAAAGAGTTTAAGGCATTTCACCGTGCATTCAGGTGCAAAAATTTGAACTTCCCTCCTCCTTCATGTTCTACTCAACCTCCATTTGGTGTAGTAACAGAAGAATAAAAGCTCCAAGACAGAGGAGCCAAGATAGCCAGCTGTGATGGTCCTTACCTGTGCCACAGACACAGGCATACCTCATGCTAGCCCTAGAAAGCTACTTGTACCTTGGACATGTCTCTGGATATAAGAAAGGGCAGAGAGGAGTTATGTCAATATTTTACAAATATTCATGAAGAAATAATAATGAGGAAATTCTGTGTTCTACACTAAGCTTGTATAGCACAGAAGAAAAGAAAAAGATGGCAGAAACACTTCATAACTACATACAGAAAATCTTTCATTGGGTAGACTGAATGAAGCATCCTGGAATGTTTAGAGACATAGGAGGTGACAGTGCTGTAGCCCACTGGAGATCATGTCCATTTGGAGAACTGCACTTCAAGAAAGGAGTGGGACTATTGAAAAGGGTCCCAAGGAGAGAAAGCAGAATAACCAGATGTCTAGAAAATAGAAGAAAGATTGAAAGTATTGCTTCTTTTTAACATAAAGAAAATAAAACTGTAAGGAGACATTATAACGGTGTTCAAATATAAAAAGGCTTCTACAAAGCAGAAAGGAATGATCCATTCTTTGTATCTATGCTGAAAAGGACAAGAAATAATAGGCAAAAATTACAGCAAGGAAGTGTTTGAATTAATGTTAAGAAAAGCTTTTTTAATTTAAGACAGTGAAGCACTGGAAGAGATTGTCTGAGAAGCAACCATCACTGGAGGCCTTTAATTACAGGTTAAAGAAATCACTGTCAAGACTAACATAGATGTCATTGATTTTGCTTTGGGACAGTGGAAGTCGAAAGGACTAAATAACCTCTCAATGTCAATTCCAGTTTTATTTTATATGATTCCATGCTGGGGGCTGGGAGGGTGAGGCGCGGTGAGAAAGGGGAAATTACCATGTAGCTAAAGATTTCCATAGTGTTTAATGCACAGAAAGGATGATCAAACCTTATATTGACACAATTTACATATCACAAACATAAACAGTGTAAGTTTACAAGTGAACTTCCTAATTAATGAAGTTTTAACAGCTTTTTTAGAGTTAAAAAAAAAGAAGAAAAAGAACAATCACAGAAGCTTATTTCCCAGCATGCAGTAGTTGACTTCAATTACATTCAGTTCTGTATTGAGCTTATATAGACATTCACCAGTTACAGAATGCTCTGCTCCTCCCAAATGCATCCTGAAATCTCAGATTTGTCTAGCTAGCACAAGCTAAATCTGTCTAGCCTGGTTCAGTGATGAGTACATGAGGAAATGATTACTGTCAAGTGTCTTAAAGATTTCATCTGAAAGGCAGAGAGGAATTATTTTAGGATGGCCCCACTGATCATTTAGGTCTTGAACCTTATTACACAAGACATTGAAAACTGCATCAGTCAATGACTTAGCAAATAAACACTCCACTTAGCAATTTCATTGTATTTCAAAT
Organism: Streptopelia decaocto; assembly: GCF_964273445.1. Lineage (NCBI taxonomy): Eukaryota > Metazoa > Chordata > Aves > Columbiformes > Columbidae > Streptopelia > Streptopelia decaocto. Next base: position 23,378,618 of record NC_138661.1, read on the forward strand.
CCACCTAAGGTTGTGCAAGTACAAAAGACCTATCTCAGGAAAAAGATCTGTTTAGCATGGCTGGGTGAACATTTCCATCGGGATAGCTTTCTAACAGAGAATTCCATTTTCCTGAAGGAGAATTAGCAATGAGATGTTGCACTTCAAGCCACTGCAACCCAAAACAGTATGTTTAGTTTCATTGAACTTAACACAAAAGCTTTTGAATGAACTTACCAGAACATAAAACTGTATTTTCCGAGCATTGCATTTACTTTCAATAGCAGTCACCACTTTTACCTCTGGTCTGCACTCTCTAGGGAAATACTTTTACATAATGCAATGTCAGTCTTCCCCATGTTGTTCCTCAGGAGTCCACATTGTGACCAATATTATTTAACATCTTTGTCAGGGACATGGGCAGTGGGATCAAGTGCACCTTTAGCAAGGTTGCAGATGACACCAAGCTGAGTGGTGTGGTTGATATCTAGAGGGAAGGGATGCCAACCAGAGGGATCTCAGCAGGCTTGAGGAGTGGGCCTGTGGGAACCCCATGATGTTCAACAGGCCAACTGCAAGGTCCTGCACCTGCATCATGGCAATCCCAAACATGGACACAGGCTGAGGGATGAAGGAATTGAGAACAGCCCTGCAGAGAAGGGCTTTGGGATACTGGTGGATGAAAAACTGAATATGACTCAGCAATGTGCACTCAGCCCAAAAAGCCAATCACATCCGGGCCACACAAAAAAGGAGTGTGGCCAGAAGGTCAAGGGAGTTGATTCTACCCCTCTACTCTGCTCTGGTGAGACCCCACCTGGAGTACTGCATTCAGTTCTGGGCCCCCTAGCAGAAGAAGGACATGGACCTGTTGGACAGAGTCCAGAGAAGGGCCACAAAGATGATGAGGGAGCTGGAGCACCTCCCCTATGAAGACAAGCTGAGAGAGTTGTCGTTGTTTAGCCTGGAGAAGAGAAGGTTCCTAGTACTTAAAGGGGGCCTACAGGAAAGATGAGGAGGGACATTTTATGATGGAGTGTATTGACAGAATGAGAGGTAATGGTTTTAAACTGAAAGAGGATAGATTTAGATACTAGGAAGAAATTCCTGTGAGAGTGGTGAGACACTGGAACAGATTGCTCAGAGAAGTTGTGGATGCCTCATCCCTGGAAGTGTTCGAGGCCAGGCTGGATGAGGCTTTGAGCAACCTGACTGAGTGGAGGGTATCCCTGCCCCCAGCAGAGGGTGTTAGAATTAGATGATCTCTAAGGTCTCTTCCAACTCAAACATTCTACGACTAGTTTTGCCACAAAGCAGCTTGACCAAATACTCTGGCCTCCATGGGAGAATGGGCCACAAGGGCCCTACAGTACAGCTACCACATGGAGCTGAACTGGATAGGAAAATATAGTTCTTCTTAAACAGGCTCCAGAGTATTTGGGGTCAGCTCAACCGTTAATATGAAATAATTTGGCTCAGTGAATATCAGAATGTTACATATTTGATTCTGAATTTTTGAGGGATTTTCATTAGGAAAAAAAAAAAATACATATATCTTACCAGCAGCAACAAAACCAAATATGGGCTAGAGGAACCTCCTTCGAGACAGAAACTTCATTTCACTCAGCGTTTCATTTCAGTGATACAATGTGTTTTAATGAGAATACCAATGTTTAAAGTCTTCTGTGACAATACTGAATAGATATTTCTTGCTTACAGGTACACATTTTTTCTCCAGTGCTATCTTCCCTAGCCAATATGCCTTGAGCCTGCTTCACAAGAATATCCCTGGCAGGTACAAGAAGGTAGTTTAGTCTCCATATGCCAGTCAAGCAATAGACTCACTGCCCAGGCTTCCAATGCAAATTGTGCCAACCACAGTGGCACAGAAAGGGGTTTTGTCACTTGTACACATACAGATAAGAAAAACACCAGAAACAAAACACCAAAACCAAACCAAAACAGAACACACACACAAAACCAACAAAAACAAACAAACAAACAAACAATCACCAACAAAACACCAACACAGACACACTAAACAAACAAAAAAACCCCACCAAACAGAAAGCATTTGTCATTATGTATGGGAGAACACATGCTTAAAAGTGAGCACTGCTCAAATAATTATACAATTAAGGCAACAAATTACATGGCAGATTTAGTATCATGTAGACTTAGTCCACAAACTTAAAGTGCTGTCACTGTAGCAGGATGCTGTCACTGTAGCAGGATGCTGTCACTGTTCATAGCAGAATAATAGCAATTGGGGGTGCTGCACCCCAGAATGTGTCTCCCTCCCTGAGCCTTGGCACAAAGATCACAGGGACACTGGCATTTCCTCCTGCCTGCAATGGCAACCAGAGTGAGAGGCAGGCCCTGACCCTAACCCTCTCCTCCTGCAAGGGAGCAAAGACACTCCAGCTCTGCTGAAGAAGTGCCACCAGCAGGATGGCTCTATCCCACAGCACAGGAATCTCTCTTGCATCTCTTAACTCACCTCCATTCAAATTCCACAGCATGGAACAAAGTTCAAAACCTCCATAGGTAAAGTTCTGCAAACACTTATCTCACACAACATAATGCCCAGTGCAAAGTGGGGAGGTGATGAGCTAAATATTTGCTTAAATATTTGCCGGAAGGGGAAGGAAATGTAACTAACTCCCTGCCTACAAGTGACATCAGGAGAGAAATACCATCCCCTTATAACCCCACCTTGATGCTAGAAAAAGAACCAGAAGCAACTTTACATCTTTCTTCTAAAAACTCTTCAGTTGTGACCTCCAGCTCTACACCTTCCAACTCTGACAAAAGGAAGGGAGGTGAATAATTTTTTAAAAATCTACCTTCTGTTAGGAACAGAGTCTCAGTTACCATGATGCCAGAAAGTCCAGCGCATCCCTTCAGAAGCCACCCAGCTGCACCAGCCACAGCTTTAGTCCACAGTGCAGCACTGTCTCAGACCAATAAAGGTGGGACTGGGACACCTTCCCCTCACCTGGCCTCCAGAGCAATCCCTATTGACAAAACCATTTTCCTAGCCCCCACTCACTTTACAGTCTTACTGAGGAAAAAGAAAACAGAGCAAAAGTATAATAGTATTGAAACAGCAGACCTGCCAGAGCCCACCAGAGCTGTCAGTAAAACTTCAGCCTCATCACTTGCTTTCATACGGGAGCTGTGTGCATGGAGCAGAAGTCCAGCCGCTCTGGGGGGATGAGAGGGAAGGGCAAAGCAGTCGGCACAGCCAGAACGCTGCTGCCGCAGTGGGAGAGCATTAAGGGAAGCACACAAAAGGAGAATGAAACAAAAGAAAAAAAAAGAGTGACATTTTCCAGCTGAAGCACTGAGATGAGAAGCAGAAATGTGAGACAGATGAGGGCCTGAGCACCCCATTCAGCACTAGATTACACCTCCTCCTCAAAGCAGGTGGGTGCTGCAATCAGGAGCAGCGAGAGCTCTTCGGTGGGGAGGGAGGTCAGGGCTGGAGTCGGCATGGAGCACCAGACAAAAGAGGCACCTGATTAGCTGGTTCACCCAGCACACTGGGCCTGGTGCTGCAAACTGCAGAGAGTTTTCAATACCATTTTGCCTCCAGAGTGGGCCTATCACTATCTATTTTTTTCCTTTCTAAAAAAATGGGGGGCAGTTTTTCCTCAAAGAGAGCTGAAAAAGATACATCTCTCTGTCATAGAAACATTTTACAGAATAAATTCCTACAGGACATTTTCAGTTACTGTGTGAATATTTTTTTCTAGATGTTAACTCATCGTATTTACCTATGACCATCTCTGACTCCCCCATTAAGGGCCACTATCACCATTTTACAGAAAGTGAAAGAGAAGCAGAGGGAACTGAATATTCGTGGAGAATTCATACAGCAAGTCAATACATAGAATGTCTCTTCTTCCTAATTACTACCTTGCAACTAAGTAATAGCTGGATAAACTGTTTTGATGACACAGCTTTGAAATTCCATACTGTAAATATGAAATGCCAATAATTTCTTCCCTTAGTTGTCTTTTCCTGTAATGTTGTTTTAATGCATCCAGGCAGAGGGTTCCCATTTTCTCTGTGTAGAGCCTGGTTTTACATAAAAGGGAGACTGATCTCACATCTAATAAAGGTTATTTGATACAAGCCTAACTTGCAATATTATCCTACATTTTCTGTTTTCCTCAGTATTATTTTGGTTCTTAATTTCTTAAGCAGGTGTATAGAGCTTACATTGTTCAAACACTAACAGGCAGAAAACAAAATCTGCCTTAGTCATTTTTTGACCAAAATTCTCCATTTAAATCTTTTAACCCTTTCTGGTCAGCAGGACTGCCCACCCACTTCTGTTGTTCAAGTCCCAACCACCTTTCCATGGCTTCACTGAGACACCACTGTGGTGTGACAGCTGCAAACAGTCCCAGAACATGGTGAACTTCCATTTCTGGAGTAACCTTCTTTGCAGGAGAGGGCTTAGGAAAGGGGCCCTCTGCTTGTTATTACCCACACTATGATGACCAAAATGATAGAAATGATTGTTTCATCCATGTAGCACTCTTAAAGAACTAAGTGTTTCTCATCTATGGCAGTTTTATTCTCCTTGCACAGAGCAAGCGCTGTAAAAAAAAAAAAAATCACAAAATACATTGAAATCAGTCAGCTATTCTCTTTCTAAGAAAGCTTGACTGCATGGTACATTGGCTGTTGAAGGAAAAAGTAGGAGAATAAGAGGAAATGGCTGACACAGTCACAAAACAGATTTGTATTCTTTAGTGCGGGACTGGATGCTGATATCTGGACATGTAATTAATTCACATGCTTCATTTGTTTGCCAATTTGCACCTACGTATATTTGCATTTACATAAACATATCCATGCACTGCACATACATACATAAGAAGGCACACGTATTTATACACTCACATACAGAACTGAACAGTGGATCTCTGCATTTGTACCTATTAAGGGCACACATCCAGTTTTATAAACATATGTAAACAGTACCTGTACACATGCTACTATATTTACATATGTACCTACACATGCCCTCATCTCTCCACCTGCGATTCTTACGCAATGCACACGTTTTTCCAGGACAGTAAACTGAAGTGTGCTTATGATCCGCAGTAGAAGAGTGCACACCATCTGCATGTGGATTCTCACATGTGTGTATTCTTATGCAGGTGTGCAGCCAACAAACTGCTTGTCGTTCTGGAAACTGCTATCCCTCACACATCCCGAGGCAGCTCAGAAAACAAGAGCATATTTTTTTATTAAACACTCTACACAAGCATGGAGTTACCATTTCCTAAAGAAAAGACTGGTGGAGGTAAGATTACACCAGCATATCCACACCCCCGGTATATCTAAAAGTCTGATTTCAGTTCAGAAGATGCAGCTGACTTTGCTGTACGTGACACTGGACAGCGTGCCAAATGGGACTCAGCAAGAGGTAAGCATGCTCTTTCATGCATTTCTTTTTCTGTCACCTTGGCATGGCCAAGTCTGAAAGCAGTACAGACAGGGAAAGAAGCAATGAAAAGACAATAGGGGCTTGTCTGTGGAGCGTTTCTAGTGTAAGCTACCCCGTGCTGGCCATGTTCTTGCCTGGAGTCCCGTTCCATGTCCAAATAACTCCACAGCAGATCCGACTGTTCTACTTTAAAAAGGCAAACAAAAAAATAAACACACACCAGAAAACAAACAAACAATAACGGCATACAAAGCCCAGTGTGCAGAATATAAAGAGGCAGATGCTGAAGAACACATTGCTAGAGAAAGTATGTTCAGCCCACCATCTGACCCAGCATCACTGTGTCTTGCCAGTCCTAGGCAGGAATTTTTCTGCTTGGCTTGGGTCCTTCATATGTAAGGCATTCAGAACAGGCTAGTGGTGATAACTAAGGCACTCTGAACATGCTGCTGTTTTCTAGACTGTACTATGCTCTTTTCTTCCTTTTTCTTCCCTTCCAGCACTGCACTTCGAAAGAGATGAAATTTTCAGCTACCCCACACTTCCCCATTTTGATTTGTAAGCAACATAAATAGCAACCAAAGCAGACAAACTATTTCCATGACTCCTCAGTCACTCTGTCAGTAGGGTCTGTATGGTTTTATAACACAATTCCTTTGCCCTTGAAAGTGCAAGTTTTTCAGATTGTTCTGGTATCCACAAGCCTGACACCTTTCACTGCAAACCCATATTTTGCTTGAGGGTCTATCAACATGTGTTACTAAGGACAAGAATTATTTCTCAAGAGTTTCCAAAAGGAAAGATGAGTTGCAGACATCTGTTGAAGATCCATTATTCCCTTACAAAGCCACAGGGAAACCAGAAATCCTGAACTGCCGTTTCTATAATACATTGTGCTACCAACTAGTTTTATCCTACCTAGGCTAACATGCATCCTAAAAGCAGATCATCAGCTTCTTGCCACATTCACAGTATCACAGTATCACAGTATGTTTGGGATTGGAAGGGACCTCAAAAGATCATCTAGTCCAATCCCCCTGCTGGAGCAGGAACACCTAGGTGAGGTCGCACAGGAACATGTCCAGGCGGGTTCTGAATGTCTCCAGAGAAGGAGACTCCACCACTTCCCTGGGCAGCCTGTTCCAGTGCTCTGTCACCCTCACTGAGAAGAAGTTTCTTCTCAAATTTAAGTGGAACCTCTTGTGTTCCAGCTTGATCCCATTACCCCTTGTCCTATCATTGTTTGCCACCGAGAAGAGCCTGGCTCCATCCCCATGGCACTCACCCTTTACATATTTATAAACATTAATAAGGTCCCCCCTTAGTCTCCTCTTCTCCAAACTAAAGAGACCCAGCTCCCTCAGCCTTTCTTCATAAGGGAGGTGCTCCACTCCCTTAATCATCTTGGTTGCCCTACGCTGGACCCTCTCCAGCAGTTCCCTGTCCTTCTTGAACTGAGGGGCCCAGAACTGGACACAATATTCCAGATGTGGTCTCACCAGGGCGGAGTAGAGGGGAAGGAGGACCTCTCTCGATCTACTAACCACCCCCCTTCTAATACACCCCAGGATGCCATTGGCCTTCCTGGCCACAAGGGCACAGTGCTGGCTCATGGTCATCCTGTTGTCCACCAGGACCCCCAGGTCCCTTTCCCCTACACTGCTCTCTAATATGTAATCTCCCAACCTATACTGGAACCTGGGGTTGTTCCTGCCCAGGTGCAGGACTCTACACTTGCCCTTGTTAAATTTCATTAGGTTATTCCCCGCCCAACTCTCCAGCCTGTCCAGGTCCCGCTGGATGGCAGCACAGCCCTCCAGCGTGTCAGCCACTCCTCCCAGCTTGGTGTCATCAGCAAACTTGCTGATAGTACACTCAATTCCCTCGTCCAAATCGTTAATGAATATATTGAATAATATTGGCCCCAGCACTGACCCCTGAGGCACTCCACTAGATACTGGCCTCCAACTAGACCCCGCACCATTGACTACCACTCTCTGGCTTCTCTCCCTAAGCCAGTTTGCAACCCACCTCACTACTCTATTGTCTAGACCACACCTCCTCAACTTAGCTGTGAGGATGCTGTGGGAGACTGTGTCAAAGGCTTTACTGAAGTCAAGGTAGACCACATCCACCGCTCTGCCATCATCCATCCACCTTGTTACATTCTCATAAAAGGCTATGAGGTTGGTCAAGCATGACCTACCCTTGGTAAAGCCATGCTGCCTGCCCCTAATAACCCTCTTATCCTTGATATGCCTTGAGATGGCACCAAGGACAAGCTGTTCCATTACTTTCCCAGGGACAGAGGTGAGGCTGACCGGTCTATAATTACCCGGGTCCTCCTTCTTGCCCTTTTTGAAGACTGGAGTGACATTTGCTTTCCTCCAATCCTCGGGCACCTCTCCCGTTTCCCAAGACTTGGCAAAGATGATGGAGAGCGGTCCAGCAATGACTTCAGCCAGCTCCCTCAGCACCCGCGGATGCATCCCATCTGGGCCCATGGATTTCTGAATGTCCAGACTATTTAATTGCTCCCTAACCCAGTCCTCATCAACTAAAGCAAACTCCTCCATTGACCTGGCTTCATCCGGGGTCTCAGGGGTACGGGGCTCCCCAGGACAGCCTCCGGCAGAGTAGACAGAGACAAAGAAGGCATTCAGTAATTCTGCCTTCTCTGTGTCTTCTGCCACCAGGGCACCCACCCCATTCATCAGTGGGCCTACATTGCCTCTGGTATTAGTTTTATCTGCTATGTATTTGAAAAAGTTATTTTTGCTGTCCTTGACCCCTCTCGCCAGCTGTAATTCTAAGGAGGCCTTGGCTATCCTAGCTGCCTTCCTACATCCTCTAACAGCAGCCTTATATTCCTCCCAAGTGGCCAGCCCCTGCTTCCATGACCTGTAAACTCTCCTCTTCTGCTTGAGCATACCCAACAGATCCCTATTCAACCACGCAGGCCTCCTGGCTCCCTTCCTTGACTTCCTACGTGTGGGGATGCTCTGATCCTGAGCATGGAAGAAGCAATCTCTGAATGCCACCCAGCTATCTTGGGCCCCTTTTCCTTCAAGCAGTCTTGCCCATGGGATTTCCCCCAGCAATTGCTTGAAAAGGCCAAAGTTAGCCCTGCTGAAGTCCAGGGTTGCAATTCTACTTGCTATTCTGTTCCTGCCACACGAGATGCTGAACTCCACCACCTTGTGGTCACTGCAACCCAGGCAGCCCTCAACCTTTACTGCTTCGACCAGACCCTCCTTGTTAGTGAGGATGAGATCCAGCAGTGCACCTCTCCTAGTCGGCTCCTCCACCATCTGCATGAGGAAGTTATCATCAATGCACTGGAGGAACCTCCTGGACTGTGGCTGGCTGGCTGAATGGTCCTTCCAGCAAACATCAGGGAAGTTAAAATCACCCACAACAACCAGGGCCTGTGACTGTGAGGCCACTCTCAGCTGCCCATAGAAGGCCTCATCAACTTCCTCAGCCTGATCTGGTGGCCTGTAACAGACACCCACAACAGTGTCAGCCCTGCCAGCCTGCCCCTTGATCCTGACCCATACACTCTCAACTCGCTCGTCATCCGCTCCTGGGCAGAATTTAGTACATTGTAGTTGCTCTCTCACATAGAGAGCAACTCCACCACCACGCCTGGCTGGCCTGTCTTTCCTGAAAAGGGCATAGCCATCCATGACCACATTCTTCCTTGTTTGTGTAGAAGTATTATACCCCAGAAAGTTAAACACTAATTAGGTTGAAGCAAGAGAACAAACCCTCTTGTGTTAATCACATCCTGCAAAGTTTGCATGCATGCTCCTGTAAGAGCCATAAAAGGCATAGTCACTGCCTTCTAAAAACAAGTTTCATTTTCCCAGGCTGTACATAAAATCTATGCCAGTAATGGAACATCACTATTACATTATTATTACTATCACTAAAATTACTATTGATTCTTACACATTAGAGGCACCGGTGTGGTTGGGAAAACCAGGAGGCAGCAAGTAGCAGTTGAAGGGATTTCTCTGACATGGAGAAGCATAGGGATCATCCTGTACTGCTTTCCACAAACTTAGGAGTAGAGGTTCATTCTGATGTCCAAGGGATCCCATGCATGAAAAACATTAAGGGCAGTAAAAGGCAATATGCAAACAAGAAAATTTTACTTTATGACTTGCTTCTGATTTTATGGAAGATATTTTATTAATAATATATTAATATATATTATATAAATTATATTTTTTATATATATATATATTAATAATTCCAGGTGCCAGAGAGAGACAGACTGAGGCAGTGCACTGGTGAAAGGGCCACTGCTCAAAGTTCTAGTCCTAGAATGGCTGAACTGCAACCATTGAGTGACTTCCAGATACTGGAAAGCAGTTTTGAGACCTAAGGTGAATTCCAGAAAAGGACAAGAAGATATCTAAAGTTCCGTTTACTTATCACTTTGACATGCATATAATAATACATACTCAGACACATTCTCATTTCAGTTCAGTCCAGTGCTAGATTATAGATTTAGGATCAAAGACTGTAAGTAACTCTCACACAATGGGAACCGTATCTAAGCCTTGCAAATAGTGACTATGAAAAGAGCACGTGTGTCTTGGTGCATAACCAATTGAACATGAAATGCCTTTGTAAAGCAGTTGTTAAGAGGGCTAATGGGATTTTTCAGTGTCTAAGTAGGAAACTGCCAAGAAAATACAGAGAGAAACCACTAACTATGTATATAGTATTACTGAAACCATTTAATAATACAGTGGCCTGTTATCTTGTCTACGCTTTTATTAATAAAAGATGTTCAAAAACTTCAAAGAGCACAGAAAAGTACTACGGTGATTTCAAGTCTCAAAGTCTATACTGTACTAGGTGAGTTATCCAATGAATTCCATGTCTCTCACCCAAAGCTAGGGCACAAGTCGATCCGGTCCTACAATGCTACAGGAATCTGCATGGGGAGAAGCTGTCTGACAGGGAAGGTCTGCTTTAATTTAGGAGACAAAAGCATAATCTTATATGGTGGCTAAACAAATTCCAAATATTCAGTCTGGAAGTATTATACGATGTTTCATAACCAATGAAGTCTTTAAATCATGATACAATGCATTAGTAGCCAAAAAAGGGGTTATATCTTGACACAGAAATCCATCAAAACCCCAAGAAAGCAATTGTTTGTTTAAAAGGTTCAGCTTATAAAATTTAAGAAGTATGAAACTAACAGTTTTTTCTCTGTCAGATATAAATACATGAAGAACGTAAGTGCTTATATCACAAGAGGATGACCAAGTATTTTGCAATCAATGAGAACAAAAGAGGATGTTGATCAGTTACCAGGAATAAATATGCTTTATTTTTAATTTCACAGACCTGTGTCACTTGCTCTAAAGTCTTAAAAGAGCTGAATGAGGAGGTTTATTTTTAATCTGGGAATAACAGAAAGATAACAGCTGAATAAAAGAATGTTAATGTTGTATAAATATTTTTTAAAAGCCAAAAAGGACAAGATGTATAACTATAGAAGGGTTTAGCCTGCAGGAAACATCGTTCCTGGAGGAAATAGCACAAAAGCTTCTATCTAAAATGCTTAATAAAAACATTAAAGGATAAGAATACAATACTTAATGTCATTAGATCTTCCTGTGTAAAAGGAGTTCCTGTGAAATAAATCTGGTAACATTTGAATGATGATGGTGAAGGCACAGATGAACCATTTTTTAAGGCACTTGACTGAACACCAGAAGACAGCTCCACTTAAATTAACAGTATACAAAACAGGACATAATATTAAATAGATAAATAGTCCTAAAGTAGTTGTCTGTGGGGTGCCATTACTGAAAAGAGGCATTTCTAACGCACCATAAGGGTCCATATGTGGTGCAAAAGTATTAAACATTTTCTCAGTTAGCTAGAAGTAAATATAAAAAGCACTGAAGCTAATACTTAAAGGTAACACTAAGTTGCGCAGAGCACTAAATAACTTTAAAGACAGAGCAGTCATACAGAATGATGTGTAGAGCATGGAAGTCCAGGCTCTTTCAATCCAAACAAATGTTCAAAGTTGAACGCTGAAGCATATGGTCTTACGAACTTGGGAGACAGGCCATGAACTACAGAACCAGGAAGGGGAAGCTGCGAGGGAGCCGCAATCTGCAAAGCAGTGACTTCAGAAATAATTTAGGTAACATCAGAGGAGTAAGTGTGAGCTTCCAGCAAAGCACTATGGCCAAAAGGGAGGGGTCAGTCTCAGAATATTTGACTAGAGTAAACTGTGAAATATGTAATTATGATTCGTGCTAAAAAAGAGTGCAGCTATTCTACTTGCATGGAAAGTTACAAAAAGGACATTATGAAAGTTACAAAAGACATTGCGATTGCTAATAAGACCCCCTCTTAACCAAATAAGGCATAGAACTAAGACAAAGGAAATACCGGCTAAGCTTTGAGCAAACTGTATGGCTAATTGTAAACCTGGCTTGCTTTAAACCAACTGTAAGACTAACGGTGAAACTAGAAGGTAACAAGGTAAGAAGAAGACACGGAGGAAAAAAGAGGAACTTCCTCCAGAATGACCAACCGCAAGAAGCCTCCTGAAGACCACAAAGGAAAGAACAAGTAATACCGAAGAAACGAAAATAGGCTGAAACAAACCGAAATCCAGAACTCAAGGACAATAAAAAAGGCCAGTTTGGAGATTTTAGTGTGTGTGTTGATGGAGCACAGACTCCCCACACACCCAGCACTGTTTTGCTTATGCATTATCGAACACATTATAATAAATGGTATTAAGTGCTGCTATCCATGATTGGAGTAGCTTGAGTTGTTTATTTCAAACAATAAAAGGAATAGGATGTTACTTCTGCATGTAGCATTGGTACGATATACAATTAAACATTAGGTACTATTCTAAATGAAGATATTTCTTAAAGAAAGGACTCTAAACAATCGCAAAGAATACATCAAGTATGATTTGAGAACTAGAATAAATGCCTTACAATAAAAGACAAGGAACTCCATTCATTTATTTTTCCAAAAGACAGAAAAAGAAGGGACTTGATTATAATGAATAGGGGAAAAAACACTGGATTTCTGAAGCATCTTTGTTCCACTAGAAAACTGCATCACAAGAATCAACATTTGGGAGATATTGTCAGACCAATTCCAAAAAGATAACAAGGCTCAATTTCCTTTAAAAGTAGGAGGCAATTAAACATCACAACAACTTACCAAGGAAAGCAACACATTGCCTTTTAATGCCTTCATATCAAGGCAGGTTAAAACACAACTCCCCAAAAGAGGCCCAAATTATGTGAGGAAAGTGTGAGAAATTGAGGCTTGATGTTTCTTGCTTATGAACACCCTGAAACTGTGCAGAAATGGGGAGAATTGAATAATCGAGGCAAGGCTGAGGTGGCTGGGTATGATGGTTCTTTTGGTATTATGGGTTTCACAAAGTCAGATTTTTACCTGCCATGAATTGCTCCGACAGAAGCAGGACAGGTGACTGCAGATTCACTTTGAGTAGCAGGCGTTCATTTTCTGCTGAGTTGAGCAAAAGATCAGGAGCTACGGCTCCTGGTTTCTCATTCCTGATCTTGTCACCTGTCTGTCAGACAGCTGTGGCAGTTTTTCTCACAATCTTTTAGTTGAGGAAGTCAGTAATTAATTAACTAAATAGCACTAACACATCTATCTCTACAAATAATAATTTGCTTTTCAGTTGCTTTTTTGACTTTTATTTATTTTTATTGTTAAGTCTCCAGTACTCAAAATGCAAAGAAACCCAGTTTTGAGAGGAAGTCTTACTTGTCCTTACAACACCTTTAGCAGCAGCAAACTGAACACAGACAATGACAAGCAGAGTCCCACGGTGAATGGCTCTTTGTAGAAACACTTCCGAGTTAATACACTGAAGGAAACAACGGTGGTTCTAGCAGAAGAAGATGGACAATGTGACCTGGTAGCTGTTTACTATTTCTAATATCTATGATTCTCTGGAGTTTGTCCCAGTAGGGTAGTTTCTTTTTGTCCCTTTTTTACACAGCACCAGTTCAGCTTAAAAAAAAAAAAAAAAAGCTCCTCAGTTTTTAAGTCTCCTGTAAAAGACAATCTCATGTAGATTCAGCACTCAGAAAAAGGGCCCAGTTGGGCAGTAATAAGCCTTCCTACCAGTTACTTCCACAGGGAAATAAATACACATAATCACAGTGTGAATATTAGTCCTGGATGGAAAGATTCCCATGCCCAGGTTAAGGCCTGGGAGCTTTCTGTCTGCTGTTACCACAGTCCATACTGATCTGGAGAGATTGTCCTACTGGAAATAGATCTCCCTCCAAGCCTTCACAGAATTCCTAGTTCCATACATACAAAGATCACTCAGCACTGAAAGGCAGATGCCTTTGCAACGCAGCTCAGTGGCAGTTTTACACCTCCACTTGTTAATATCCTCATTTTGGGCCAATTGTTTCAGGAGCCTTAATAACTACAAATGGTGAAAGAAGCCAACCTATGTTGCCGTTCTCTGCAGATTCCTCTAGGCCTCCTTGTTGCTCTTTTCACTTGAAGCATCTTCAAGTGCCTGACACACCCACATTTGTTTTCATTCAAATGGGCATCATTACATCTCTGATCAATATGTGCCACTCCAGCATTCTCTGAGCCTCTCTCTCTCTGTTCTCCAGCTCCTCCTACACATATCTCAGTTCCACATCTACACATTACTGCCTAATTTTGCACAATCTGTATATGAAACCTTATACCAAATTGACTCTGTGCTCATCTGATATCCCACTGCTCAGCTGCGTTCCCCTCAGCTCTGTGCATGCATTCAGAAACACCACTTTTCTGTGCAATACTTAAAATGAGGGGGTTATGTGTATATCAGGCAAAGCAAATGGACTATCCAGTTCAAAATACTACAGAGAGCCTAGAAATAGTGTGGCTGCTCCAGGAAATATTTAAACATAAAATCCTCCATATTATATTTCATCAGCATCCTACATCTGAAATCCACCTCTTCAAATACCCAGGCAAGTCTAACGGAGCAGCTCTGTAGCAATACTCCCCTAAAACCATTTCCCAGACTGGATCAATCTGAGGCTGGGAAAGTGGGCATGCACAGCTGGTATCTTTCTATTTCATATACCATCAAGGATTTTCCTTCTGTGAGTTTTTCCAGTCACAATATCATCCCAAGGCAAAGATTTCCATGACTTAGTTGCTGTCATATTTGGTTTTGTTTGTTCTGAAGTTTACCCTGCCTTTGTCACTTGGTGCCACTTCGTCCCTCTATTTGAAAAGAAACCATATGACAGTTCCTTTTGATCACTCCCCCACATTACACATTATTTTATGTCCTACTATCTCACCCTTTTTCAGTTAATTCTGTTATGAAGGGCCATGGTCTGACCTCTCTCCTGACCTTTGGTGATCTTTGTTGCCCTTCTCCCATTTCTGAGATTAAAAGGACAGAATGACAGTGTCCAGTGTGGTTTTATTTAATAGCATTATATTTTTGAATTGTTCTCTATTGCCTTCTTAATAACTTGTAACATTAGATCATTAGATGTAATTATTTCACCAATATTGACCACCAAGCAAATATTTTCAAATAATTCTTTACTAAAACGTAATACAGACGTCCATAACTACATATGGAACACTTGGATTATTTTTCCTCCCTCCCAATATACATACCTCAATTTGTATTTACATACATGTAATTTAATTTGCTATTTCTTTGTCCAGTCATTCAGAATTAATAGGTCATCCTCTGCAGTTCTGCAGACAATCCTCACTTGAATACTGTCATAATCTCAGCAAAATGTGTGCCTTCTCCACCCACATCCCTTTCCATTTTTATATCCACTAATGAATTTTCAGTCCTCATCATTGATCCCAGAGGTCTTCTCCATTGGGGCTTTCCCATGGAAAAACTGCTTGTTTAGTCCGTCCTACATTCTGTTTCATACCCTGCCAACCAGTTCTTCTTCTGTGCACAGACCTTCTTTCTTTGTCTATCTGGGGGTGGAGAGTGTGGGGGGTGTCCTGTTTTTTTTGTCCGTTTGTTGGCTTTTTTTTTTTTACTCCTGAAGAGCCTTTTGATGAAACACCTCACTGACTTTCCCAAGACTTTTGAGAAGTAGGTTACATTTACCAAAACTATCTTTTCCACACTCTTACTGATGCCTTCAACAAAGTCCAAGGAAGCTCACGGTTGCCACAGCTAAAATGCAAAACCAATATTAGTCAAAAGTCCTTGGCACCACCATCAAAGCTCATCTGCTGCACTTCTTACCAAAAAGTGTCCTCCTACAAACCAAGTATTTTCCATAAGCTCCAGTTGCAAAACCAAAAGAGACACCAACACTTATTTGCCCTCCTCTGCTGGATGTGCTGGCAAATCCAGCCTCCAAGAGAAATGGAGAAACAGAGCTGGAATCAAGTTTTAAAAACCCATTTGGAACCCAGCTGTGGAACCCAGCTGTGGCTTCCACACAGACACAAAACTCCTAAGAAGGGATAGAAGCAATTCAGAAAATGCACTTGATATCAAAGCTGTCATTTGAATTATTAATGTGCAATGTATAGACTTTATGTGAAGCTCACAGTGAGATGGAAGTTATTAACCTAGTAAGTTACATGCATAATTAATTTCTCCTGTGATGTATGGTTTGTGAAGTTCTAACCAAATGTGTCACAGAGGTTGTCAACAGGAAAACTAGCCTGAAGCCAGAAGAGCTAAGCATATGCTAATTAAGAGAACATACTAGAAATATGTATTAAGAAAAAATGGAGAAGAGAGAAGAAGTGACAACACTGCATTTCTGTGTGATGTCCTAGTGTGCAGCCAAGAAGAATAAGAAGCAAGCTCAGACAAGGAGAGAGAAGCAAGCACATCAGGCTCGGCTAAAGGAGAATGGAGGCATTTAGTGTTCTTGTTATCTCAGACAAAGGCAGCTTCAGGACAAATCAGCCCTGGAATATAAACCAGGGAAATGGAGAAAAGTGCTCAGCTGACAGCTTACCTGATTAGCTAAACACTGAAGCTGCAGAGGAAGAACCCATTCTTAAATATGGGAACAGCATATAGTTTTATTGAGCTTTGTAACCAATTTTAATATTGTAATTGATTAACTATTACCTGGGTAGAATAAATGACTGGGACATCCTCAGTAGCAGCTTCTACTTGAGAAAGGTGACAAACACAGCAGTCTTGTCCTTTAGGAGTGACAAGTCACAAGCATCATGGTTTGTCAAACTCTCAAAGAAGTTTTCCCCTGTGCTACAGTTGGTTTTCTTTACAGTTCTTCACACCTTCCAGACGGGAGGTGTCACAGCCCCTCCTTTGGGTTCGAACTTGCTTTGGGAGGCTACAGCTAACACCTAGGATTCTGTGATCTCATTTAGTCAGTAGCCATAAAGGGTTAAAGGTCAGTGCAGAAACTCAACTGTGGTCACATCATCAATATGAGGAGGACATATTTTACCCTAGTGTCTCACTGTTCTTCTCAAGAAAAATTTGAAGACAGACATAAAACAATTAACAGAGTGTGAAATAGAACTTCTTATCTAATTGTCTGATTTGTTGGGAAGACATCCTAGCATTGCCAACGTTGAAGCCTAGACTTAAACCCATATCAGAGGTCTGAGAGAGAACTGGCACCTACATAAACCAAAATAGTCTCCCCCCTCTCCTGCCCACTCAGATAACAACCATATTGAGCTCATATTAGCTCAAAGCCTCCATAAACCAAGCCTTTCAGGATCTGCCACACTTTCAAGTAATTGGTTAGCAACACAAGGGAAACCCTTTGCTTCACCGTTTTGCAGCCCATGTGAGAATCTTCCCTGAAGTACAAGAGCCAAAGGCTGGGAAAATGGTTGTCATCAGACCCTGGTCTGGACTGTTCCAGTTGTTTGTCAAATCCAGCTGCAAACATGAAGTCAACTGCACTGCTCTCCTAGCAGTTCAAAGCAACACTTTAGTCACTTCAAGCATTCTGATTTCCACTTCCACTCCACATCTTTTCCCTGACAAAAGTTTAGAAATCATCAGCATACTTATCTTCACATCTGTTCAGGGCTTGAAACCTACTGGAGAACTTCATAACCTAAACCAAACTGGAAAACGAATACTGGCAGGCAGCTGAGAAGCAGGATCAAAATGGGATAGTCCTGATCAGCCTTCTAAAATTCACCAGCCTCATTCCAATTGCTGCTACTGCCTGATGATGGCAAGCACATGCAAAAGCAGATTGTCCGCATACCTCCTGCCCCAGTCAAAGGAACATCTTGCCTCTGTCTGGCATCTCACTGCATTCAGCAATAAAAGAGGGAAATCTCAAGGACAACCGATCCAGCCAGGGTGTTCTGCCAAGGTTGCTGTTCCTAGCTGAGGAAATGGTCCTCTCCATTTTCCTCAGCTAGAAAGAAGGAGAGAATATACCCGCCCTACATTATCCTAAAGCCCGCAGGTGCCAGCAATCCAAATAAACATAGAGCAATTAACAGAATTAACACAGCTTTAAATAGCTTGGCTCACCAGATGCGTACTCTTAGCAGGGTTCTATAAAATGTAAAGTTATTACAGATAAAACCATTAATCATCTGTTCAGAGGCTTGTTCTAGATGCAAAACCCATTCCACTTAAAATGGCTAGTAATCAGAAAGGCAGGCACAGATTTAACAGGAATGGTTATGCCATTCTCAAGCCCCATTCCTAAATTATGTTTTTTGTCTCTGCCACCTTTCCCAAACCCCTGCATTCCCTTTGCTTGCTAACACTGCTACAGCAAGGAAGCTTTGCTGGCATCACTCAAATCTACGTCTCGGGGTGCTAGAACTGAGACATGGCCTCAGTCACTTTCACTCTGGCCAGAGGAGCTTGGTGACTCGCACACTATGCATCACTGCTTTCCTGGATGCAGTGGTTTCTGTTCACTTGTGTGTCTTCAGCCCCACACAGTTCACAGATAATGAATGTTCTCCCTCAAGCGCTAAGTGCTCAGATCAGTGCTTATGAAGTAGAAGCACTTGATTTTTTCTCCCTTCTGGTGACGTGAAGTCACCAGTAGCCACAGTATGCAATACAGCAATCTTCCTGATATTGCCCTAAGACCTGTTAAAATAAACACATCCATCTTGTTGTGCCACTACATCTATGTCTAGCTAGCTATAAGAAGCACAGGTGGGGAACAGACTCTAACTCATCTTTGACCTCTTATATTGCCATTTCTAACACCATCACTTGTAGAACTGTATCTCAAAGAGTATAAAATCCTCTGATAAGCAGTTCAGACCTTAAATTGCATGTGTCCATATACCTACATTATGCCCATTGAATTGTTTAGGGATCTCAATAGATCCACTGTTACTTCTGAACTAAATGAATTCTGACTGTGCAGTTTGAAGGGTGGAGGTAGAAAAAACAGTCCCAAATATTCAGTGCAACAGGCAACATCAGCAGGAACAGAGCAAAGCCAAACAGCAGCAATGACAAAGGATTAGAACTGAAAGAAAATCAGAGACAATACAAAATCTGGTTGTATCATATTGAGCCCACTGCCTTTTCCATGCAGTGTAAGTAATGAATGATGCCCAGTAGTTGCCTCCCTCGTCCTGTCCTACTCACACTTAACAGCCAGCTGGATCACTGCTACAGAGGAGCGGTGGGCCTGGGAAGAGTTGTCCAGCCCACTCACTCAACATTCAAACCTCATCACCCTTTCTTGCCTCCCTCATTGGCAGCTGCAGCAGCCTGGCTTTTTGTGGTAAATAGCAGTGGCTCAGCCTTTCCCCTCTGCTCATAACACACGAGTACTTCATAGCAATAGTCCAGCCTTCGGAGTAAGGCAAGAAGATTTATAAATTTGCCCGGAGAAGACCCAGAGGAGACCTCATTGCAGTCTACAGCTTCCTTACAAGGGGAGGAGGAGGGGCAGGTGCCAATCTCTTCTCTTTAGCGACCAATGACAGAACCCAAGGGAATGGCAGGAAGATGTGCCAGGGAGGTTTAGGTTGGACATTAGGAAAAGGTTCTTCACCCAAAGAGTGGTGGAGCACTAGAACAGGCTCCCCAGGGAGGTGTCACAGCCCCAGGCCTGACAGTGTTAAAGAAGAGACCGGACAACACCCTCAGACACATGGTGTGAACGGTGGGGTTGTCATATGCAGGGACAGGAGGTGGACTTGATGATCCTTCTGGGTCCCTTTCTACTCAGGACATTCTATGATTCTATATAGTGATTGCTGGTCCCAAAGAGATAACACTCGTCAAATGGGAAATAAGCTACAACAGAAAACAAACAGAAACCACGCAAAAAACAAAAACAAAAACAACAAACTTACAACCTCTAATTAAAGCTCTAAAAGCCTAGATGGCACTCCATGACTGAATGACCACAACCTACCTGAAAGCACAGCTAGTGTACAGTATTCACTGCTGGACACCTCCATATATGAAGATTGCAATAAAGTTAAAATACTAAGAGAAGAAATAATAAGTAACAAGAGGGCTGAGGACTCACTAATGGTCTGAAACAGGGTTAGGTTAGAAGAAGGTATAGCCTCAAACCCCGTGGTGCCTGTTCCTGATGGTTAAGGTAGCAGATATTTTCAAAAGAAGCATAACTAGTTTCATCAAAAGAAAGTGCACTGGGGGACACAGTTACATAGGCAGCTTAGAGCAGGTACTCAAATACAGAAGGAAAGATGTTTCTCTCATCACTATTAAGCTGTGTCAAGAGTCAGAGGGCTTATCATAGCACTGAAGAACAAATTAAGCTGTAGATGCTCCATGTTATTAACTCTCTGCCTGCCAAGCTTTCAAATCACACATGGCAAAAAAGCACATTCTCTTTTCACCTTCCTTGGTGACGAGCATCCCACTGACTCCTAGGCTGAAAGTGCGTGTTTTATACACACGTACAAAACCAGCACAGTTTTGCAGCTTATCTCTCATATAATTTTCAGCTGAGTTTGGTTTACAAATAGCAGCATATGGCAGGTCATGACTCTCTAAAACTACTCTTGTTTGTATTTCTGTCTGACAGTGTAAGATTGATCCTTAGAAATCTCTTTAATGCAACATAAGGAGTGACAAAGTATATCTCCTATTTTTTTCCTGAGTATTCACCTGAACCAAGAGTTTACTAAGCTCAGTGGACTACAAAGCCAAGAAAAGCAAAAGCAGCTTATTTACTGCCATCATAAGCTGAGAACATCAGACTTTGGACAGCCGCAGTTAAGATCACAGCAGCTGAGCACCACTATTCATTAGGATAGGACTACATCTGGCTAATGGAATAAGAAACAGGCAGCCAAAAATCTTTGCTGAAGTAGCCTCTGTGAGTATCCCCACTGCTCTGCTAATGACTTTGAACTTGGCTATGTTTGCCCATCAATATTGTGTATCCTATCTCAGCTTGCTCATTCTTGAACAGGGATGGATGAGATTGCATAACCACACAAGGTTTGTTGCTTTAGTATGTCCACTCTTTAGGACCTGGGTTAATGATTACCTTTATTATATGCTCAAAGCACAGGCTATATATATTGGTCCAAACTCCATTACATCTTCTAAATTTGCAAATATGAAAACAGTTCTACACCTGTAAATGCTCCCATTTTCCAAACAACAGCACACAGCACATCCCTTGCAGGTACAGAAGCCCAGCAAGAGTCAGGTTCATTATGGAGGAAAGAAAAGCCCACTCCTGATGGTCTTGCTGCAAAGCAAGCACAGGTGGCCATAGCAGCAGGACCAAAGGTCACGTGCAGATGGCTCAGCTGGGATTCAGTGGAGTGCTCTATTACCGGTGCAACATAGCAGCCTGCTGGCTACACTGCCCAGTGGGGACAACCACCTCTGCTGCTGCTTTCCTCCCTAGGTACCAGTTCTAGTGACGGCTGGAGAGACTGAGGCTGGGTTTGACCACACTTTGCTCTAGCTCTGTGGATTCTCTTTAGCTCACGAGCATGGTGGCAGTACGTAGTTCAAACGGCCCTGCAAAAAGATGCCTCTTGCGCCTTCTGCATAGAAAGTTTCAGTATCTGTATCTGCTCATCAATGCTTGCTTTAGAATGTATGCTCAACCTTCATATCTTCTTTATTAATCAGACTTTGGCCATTGATTACTTTTGTAAACTTTCTATGAGTGCAGTAACTTTAGGAGTTCAATACCACCGAACTGTTGATATGTGAATTATCCTTTAAATTAACCCCACAATCCCTCAACAAAATTTATGCACTGGGACTGACCTATAACACCTGCAAGCCACTGTTTGCCTACTGGTAAAAGTTCTAGAGAATAAGATATCATATTGTAATAAATGTGATCTTAACCAGAAGTTATATATTTTTTTTAATATTTGGACAGAGCTAAACTTAGCCCCTCACCCTGCCCCCCCCCTCTGCACACACACACACAAAGCCCACTAGTTTTTACTTCTAGGTTCATTATGGTTGTAGGATACTAGACACTTTGCTATACAAATTTTATCAATAAAAGAATTTTAGGAGTCTAGTGATTGTTTCAGTACACAAATGATAAAATAACAGCTTCACCTTCCCATACCAAAGTCAGCTGAAACTTCAGCTCCTGTCTTTGGATCTCCCACATTTTACCAATTGCAAAGTAATTCTAGCACTTCATTTTCATACTCAAATACCTTCAGTAAGGACTAATTTTATACGGTAATTTCAAATTGTTTTCCTGCTTAAGAGGAATACTTTCCATACATGTATGTGTAGGTCATTAGTACACTTTGTATGGACGCCTATGTGGTCAGAAACATCTGCTGAAAGACATCAATATAATTGAGTTTAGCTTATGTTATTTTGCAACAAACCCTCATTCCTGATCATTATGCCAGCAAAACTCTTGCTATGGGTGCAAATAAGCCAAGCTGACAAAGTTCTGTGTCATGCATGAGGCAAGGCAATAATGCCAGCAGAAGCCTTTTTCTGTAGGGTAGGCAAAGGATAAGCTACATAAGGAAAAGAGGCTTTGAATAACTCCCTAAGCTAAAGCAACGCTGCAGCATTGGCAGCACACTAATACACCTCACAAGATTACTGATTTTAGTTCCTGGGGGCCAGGCCATTAATCCTTACTAAAAATGTGAGAGCACAAGAAAGAGAAATATTAACCTCTGGAACGTGCAGAGTGACAGGTACTTCATTAAAGAGTCTCCTCCCAAATCCAGTAGCAACTCAGGTTTTAACTGGGTCCATAACTGGAAGATCATTTCCCATTCTGGTCAGACATAGAAGAAATCTCCTAAGACTCATTGCACTTATGATGCAGTTCCTAATATCTTGGACTGAAGTCCAACAGAAAGAGCACAAAGAAGCAGAGATATGCCCATCAGAGCTTGCTCACATTAAAAAATGAGCTGCAATGACAACTGTTCAGGACTGATCTGCATTTGAACAGTCCCCACCCTCAACCTCAGCTCCTTAGATTGCTTGGGAGTAGTGTCTGTTCTCGATTCTTCCTTCATTTCCTTACCTGAGATGACTCTTAAAAGGAAGTAGGGGAGCATTTCATACCCATCAGCAACAGCTCAGCTGGCAAGTTAAGATATGCTTTTGACATAACCTATATATATCCTGTGCAATCATCCGAAATTTGTTTTTCACACTTGTTCCCTTCTCGGCTTGACAGGAATGTATAAAGAAATCAAGGATAAAACAAGAAGAAATTGGTAAATATTACTGGTAAAGAAGAAAATTCCCCAGAGAAACAAGGTTGCAGTAATTCCAGAGACCTCTATTATTATCCAGTAAGAACAGTCAGTTAGTTGTGGCTCTTAGGTTGTACTGAAGACAGAGGCTCTCCCTGCCAGGAGGAAGTAAATAGCAACAAAAAGAGATGGAGAGATAGGCAAATGTCTCTCTTTTATCCCATAGGATGCTGACCAAGTCACATCAACATCTGTGCCTCAGCTGCAGCATTTGAAGGAAGAGAATAATTACATTTACTCCCTTTGGTACTCTATGTTTGTTGATGGTTTAAAAGAATTCAAAATCTCTGAGGCTGCTTTGAAAAAGCCATGTAACTGAATTCTTCAGACTAAGGGTCCTATGAGCTAGTATTATTCATCATTATAAGTTAGACTTTTAGTACATGTATTTACTAAGTATAGAGTCACAGTACATGAAGCTCTACTATTGGCTTTTCTGTGTGAGATCCTTGCCATTCACAAAAATCACAATTTAGAAAAAAAAAGAAAATAGACACTACAGAAATATACACCAAAATCAAATACATTCATTTGTCATGTCAAACTGACTGGGACATTCTGATCTGAGATTCTCCTGGGAAATCTCAGTCTGGGACACTCTACTGTCTTGGTGTTTAGGAAGTCAGGAGAGTTATGGCAATTCACACAAAAGAGTATTAAATAGGAACAAAAATTCAGAGACTACAGGGACAGCTAGGTAATTTTTTCCTTTCTGCCTAAACACCTTCAGATTAATTAGTTGTAAAATGTTGACATTGCATTACCACATGCCACATGATGCTTTCCTCTCTGCATGCTCCTTCTGCATCACAAAAACTCACCTCCGACCTGTCACCTCCCATGACCCCTAGGACTGCACAGAAACCTGCATGCTCTATTTTCTTAGCTCCCTGGCTCACAGTAAGGGTGTAGACTTTCCATGTTGGAATTATTGCCTTGCTTTTGGTTCATAGAACAAGCATTAGCATCCTTGCTAAATGATTCCCTAAAAAGGCCACTAGCAAAATCAGCCAAATCCAGTGCCTTATTCAGAGATACTGACATTCATCACTCCACTAAATGTTAGTATTGGGACCATGAACCATAGAACACTTACTTATGCCTAGTTTGACATAAGTGATATTATAGATTTTCTCTTACAGTTGTGTGTAGGGTAAATTTGACTCCAGTAGTTATTCCTGAGAAAAGAAGCTGGCGTAATCCAGTCTTTTATGATTCTAGGATGGTGTGTACATGTAAATTTTTGGGCAAGCAAAACAAGGGAGGCACAATGCCACTCCTTCCTGGCAGCAAAGCAGAGGTCAGGCAGGGCAAAAGAAGTTCCTCTAGCAGAAGAAAAATGTTTATTAAAAAATAATCCTCCTCAAAACATTGCTTATTTTTCAGTGCTATCAAAAAGCCCAAAGATAGACAGGCAAGGTGCTTCAGCTCTCAGCTGCTCAGTTCAGAAGGGCCTATTGCTCACCCTTGGCTCCATGTCAAGCCCCACATTCATACCAGAAAGCACAAGATATTCTTTACAATGAAAATCTTGCAGGATTCATGCCAAAGCATCCAACATGTGTTGGTAACAAGCAGACTGCCTGGGAAATGCTCCGTTGCCCAAATAAACAACCATATACCCTTTCTGACTCTGAGGCAGTATAGAAA
This sequence comes from Streptopelia decaocto, assembly GCF_964273445.1. Classification (NCBI taxonomy): domain Eukaryota; kingdom Metazoa; phylum Chordata; class Aves; order Columbiformes; family Columbidae; genus Streptopelia; species Streptopelia decaocto. The sequence goes on from NC_138661.1 coordinate 23,403,462, forward strand.
TACCAAATGAAAACCAGCTCAGGAACTAAGCTCCTAAGTATTACTCAAAGAGAAAACACAATAATTTTGGCCTCCCCATCTATTTGTTTCTTACAGATTGTCTCAGCATCTAACCTTGTATCATATTGCTCTCAGTTTCCAAGCGCCTCCATTCCCACCTCCAAATTAAATCTTTCCAGAAATATGTTTTTATTCCCTCCATGAATTTCAGCAGGAGCTGCTCAAAATGCTGCCCATCTCCCCTGTTATGTCTCCCAGGCCACTGTGTTGTTATGTTTCTACAAAAGGGGCACTCAAAAATATGACGGAGGCCCTGTGCTAGATGCTCTGCAGATCCATAGAGAAAATGCACAGATATTCTTGACTCTTGACATGCACAGCCTAAAGCTGCTGCAATGAGACATCCATGAGTAAGGGGCAACCAAAAAGTTCACAGGCCTCTGGATTGGGAAGTTTAGGAATCAGAGTCATCCTCATCAAGGCAATTTGGGATGCTCTGGCAGGGAATAGTAATGAGAGACCAGGACTAAGAACAGGACATATTTTGAGGAGAGGAATCATATTCAGCTTTTGGCCATGTTTTGTCTGCTTCTCCACAGTACCACTAGTCCTTCCCTTTTTCATATGTTAAACTCTCAAAGTAATACAAATAGAAAACCGACTGGTCCAAACACAACAGAGCAGCTGGAGCAGCAGTGTTGGACCAACACATGTGGGCAATTAATGTCACTCACGTGGTAACTCCTCTGCAACACACCAGTGAAATTCCCCACACTGTTGATTCCTGACCTGCCATCTCTTCTTATGCATTTCCGGGGCTCTGTTAAATTGTTGCTCTGGAGAGGAATCTTGAGCACCCAAATGCTTCTGAGCTATCTGGTCTGTTAGGGACGGGCTCTTACAACCGCAACCTCCTCCATCTGCCCTCTACACACTCAGGCCGTTCGTCTCCATGTTTTAGGCCTTCTATCTGCACCTCCTCCCCTCCTCCACTCCAACCAGAAAAACTCATCCCCAAACAGGAATCATATCATCATTAACATTAAACATGCAAATAGGCCCGAAAAAGACCTGGCTTGCAGATAGCATCCAAGATACAGCAACTGGGCATACTCATGAACCATTTGGAAATCTGGCTCCTAGTAGTTAAATTGCAGACAGAAATGATATAAGCTTTCACAGCTTTCTCCCATCATGACCAGATGGTGCCTGACCCCTGCAATCATTTCTGCCATATTCCACCCATATGCAAACCTCACTGCTTCCATCAAGCTGCTAGTAACAATAAAAAGCTCAATTCTGAAAAATGTTTAATAAAGCCTTGACAGAAAAATGTAAAGATTTCATAGATTCTCTCACACACAACCATTCTCTAGGGACCACCTTAGGCTCATCTAAAGCACCTCCATCTGCACCATCTAAGCACTGCTCCAAGTAAATCGAATCTGAATGGTTGACTCCCTAATACAGCCTAGAAAATATTCTGATTTTCTCCCTTCCCTAGTAATCGGAGATTGAAATACAGTTTTCACTCTTTGCCTACACAGCTAAAATTCCCACTCAGCCATTCTCCATCTCTAACTCCGATTATAGAAACCTTCCCTTTGAAACTCTCCAGCACATGCAAAACATTGCTGTTATTACCTTTCTTGCCATACCTCCTTCTGGCCATAAGGGTGTCTCTAAAAAATGGTAAGGGATCCTTTTCCCTTTCCATCTGCAGGCAGTGCATCTCCCTGGTTGTCCATTCACTGACTCTTAAAGCACTGTCACTCCTTCCCTGATACCCATTCAAAAACATTTCTGCTCATTTGCCTCAGATGTGCTTCTGTACCTCCTCCTATCCCATCCCCATACCTGGTTTCCTCCATGGTAGGAAATACACCAGCTTCCCCCCAGAATTCCTCTGGAATAATTTATTTTGAGACTGAAGGTCCAGAAAGCCTCAGATTTTATGCAAATACAATGCAATGTCCATGTTTGATGTTTGTGTACTTACCTATTTGCATATTCTGCCTTATAAAATTTTCATGAAAAAACGAGTTACTTCTGTTTTCCAATCATGCTCTCTCATTACAGCATCAGGTGTACTGCAAAACTGTCAGGATGGCTACAGAGAAATGTAAAACGAACAGTGCTACCAGGCATTTGGACATCTTTGATGAAAACAGGGGAAAAAAACCCAACCTGAACTACACATTCTGCACTGGTTTTGTGATCTAGGTATATTACTGCTAGCATCTTAGTGGAATCTCTTCAATTAGAACCTGTAGCCACAAGGGAAAGAAGAAGCAGGAGGATCTGAGGAGGAGCCCTGAGATCCCCGGTTCCTTGTCAGGAACACTCTTACACTCTCCAGTTCCTCCTAGTCAAGGCTTAGAGTCTGACCATGCAAAGTGTCTACACTGACAGAGCTGCCCCTCCTCCTAGCACCAACCCCAGCTGAGTGGAGAAATCCTCCCCAGCTGCAAAAGGGCAGAGTGGGGCATCAGGCACTCTGCCCACTGCACTTCAGCACCTGCACGCAATCTCCAAGGAAGCCAGAAGGCAATGTGCCACTCGAGAAGCGCTCTTAACCCTCACATGAGCAGTTTGGTTGCTGTACTGTAGGGCTGATGCGGTCCAGAAGAAATGAGAGTAGTGACACAGTGAAGGCTGAAAATTTCGTCCCAAATCCTGCATCAATCCCTTTGCCTTCCTAGGAAAGTGAGACATCCCTAGCAGAAGTCTTCAACAAACACAGAGGAGTCGGAACAGACCATCCTACTGCAACACATTCAATAGGTCAGTACAGGGCTTGGCAGGTTGTTCATCATTATAAACAGCAGTGCAACCCACTCAGCATGTGTTGTCTCTGGGAACAGGTGATTACATAGCTAAGGCAGGAAAAAAGAGACTTGCTCTACCAGAAAGCATAAATTGAAAGGAACAATACTGGTTATTATGGTCTATCCTATCCCTTTTTGCAGCGTCTTTAGCTTAGAATATTTTTCTTAAAAGCTCAAGCTATAGCAGTACTGGCTGATGGGAAACTAAGCATCCTTTTTGGCCGCACAGAAAAATGTAAAAACTTAATCCAAAGGGACAGATTTATGAAATATGCCATCATGCAATGCAGAGAGCCAAGTAAAATTCCCTGTAGTCAGTTCTGGAACCAGGAATGTTACAGGCACGCAAGCACGGCGCTAACCCAGTTCCAGCTCTTGAAGGAGCAAAGCTGGCTGCCCCAGGGGCTCATGCTGATCCCCACAGGCATTCTCACTTTCTCGAGGCAGCTCAGGTTTCCTTCATAGCATGCTGCACTGCACCGCACAGATATACCATGGGCATTTCAGAAGTAAAGGTAAAGAAAACACTCAAAAGAACTGTCCCCTGATTTTGGGTGGATTTGAGGCTGATTCTGCTGCCTGTGCCACCAGTGTTTTCATCCCTAGCAAAGGAAAGAAGAGGAAACTGACCCTGGGAGGAATTTCACAAGGCAAAGTATTTTCCGCTCAACTCATCCAAAGCTCCACTTATAATGAATGCACTGTCTGCTTTGGTGTCTGAGAATAGCTCACTAAATATGCAATGAGAACCTTTCTCTGCCTAATACAGGCTGTCTGTTCTGGTCAGACCCTTCTCCATGCATCTGTAGGGTGTTATGGCTGCACTTCTGGATTTTGTCAGGATTCCGACAGTCATCCAGGGCCACTCTTTCTCCATTAAGTGCAGCTCCTCATCACCTCCACTTGCCAAAACCAGAACCGAGGAAAAGCACAATTGTCAGCTTCCTCACACTTCCTAGTCATACCTGCAGTAACTCATCCTGCGGCCTAAGGGGTGTGGAAGAATAATGGACTGGACACGCAAAGTGCTAATTAGTAACAAGGATTTCCTTTTGAAATATTAAATTTTCTCCATTTATCACATTTCCGAGTGTTTTCCCCTGACAACCCTGCACTACCCTTATGTTTGGTGAACAGCAAGTACTGAATTCCTTCTCAGAAGCCAGGCAATGTACATTTTGAGCACATTTTCACAGCAGCTTGAAAGCATTATTAGGTCACTACTAAGAGCAGGTTGCTATTAAGCAGCCTATAGCTCAAACCCAGTGACTACCAGCCTGCCTTTAAGTGCAGGCAGCTGCTCACACACATCTCCCGTCAATGCTGAATCGAGATTACAAAGCACATTCTGATTATATGTTTTCTTCCACTTCCTCTCATTATTAAGCGGTTGCTTGGGTTTTTCTTCTCACAGAACATTAAGAGCCTGGGATGGCTATGTAAGCGGCTCTTAGCACACTGTGCAAACTAATAGAATACAAATGATTATATAAATAATAAAGCTGCTGAAGATTTTCTTGTCACTGCTTTCTCTGCTCCATTGGCTTGACTTAAAGCACACATAAAAATGGCCTCTACTAAGTGTTATGTTCATAGCATCCATAAATAAAATTAAGACCCTGATTTAAAGAGACACTAAGAAGCTGTATCTCTGCTTGATTTCAATCAAACGGGGATGCTCAGTGTCTATGAAAATCAGGCCCATATAAATGAAAACAGAAGGATCTGATCCCTGCATGAAGGTTTGTGTTCAGTAAGTCACTTTCATTTCCTATGTAAGATACTCACATGCTCTTTTCCAGCATATGTGTAGCCCCTTAACTAATCCAGAGGTCAGGCAGGAGAGCAGCTCCAGACTCTGACAGCCATCGCTCACATCACAGAACTGGCACAAAACACACGACCCCTGACACCACGAGTCGAGCACCGGTAGGATGGTAACTTGTCAGGCAGCTACAGCTGCAGAACAACATCTAGCTCAGCATTGCTGTTTCCATGACTCCTGTGCAGAAACTCACTGCCTTCCCTCTGATATTAAATGTTCATACCAAGAGGATATTATGACAACCCTCCTGGCTGAAAATAAAATTACAACCCCCAAGCCACACCCTGTGAAAAACAGGATTAGTACAGAATCACCTAATTAGGAAGAAAAGTCTTGCAGGAAACTCTTAGTCTGGACTACCTAGGAAGCTGATTGTCAGAAAAATTAAGATTGCTTTTCAGTAAGCTTTCTAGAACACATTTTGGGGTATTAATATATCATAGTTAATGACAGTGATCATCACAAATTATTTCAGAAAAGCTAGGAAAGAAAACAAAAGCTGACTGCAAAGCATAACACCCAAACAATAACTGCACCAAGTTTCAGATTTGGGCTGAGTTTTCATCCTTTTATTAAAATTAATTTTACTTTCAGGGAACAATAGTCAATATTCTGGTTCCTGCTGCTACATAGTTGTGGAAGCCAGGTAGCTCTTCCCGACCAATGCAGCAGTGCTCTGCTACATGGGCTTACCCATACAGTATGCTTCAAGTCCACACACCGCATTATTGCCACATTTTTCTCACCTAAATTATACATATATTTTATGCTACCCTCAACTTTCATTATTCCAGTTTAGGCTTCCTCTTTATCTTCCTAATAAATTGACAAATGCCTATATGCCCAGGTAAAACCCAAAACATAAAAAAATATCCTAAATAGGTTTCTCATTATGATTTTTTCACCTAAAAACACCGCTTAGTAATCAAAACCATTCACTTTTTTTTTTTTTTCTTGGTAATAGCTATTGCCTCAGTGCCTAAAAGACTGTAATGCTTCCTTCTAAATGACTACGGAAGGCACCTCTCCCCCTACCATGGATATGCTTTCTGTAATCCAAGCACTACAAGTCTCATTCTGACCATAAGATCATGAGTTTTGCAGCTGACTCCTTCTGTCTTTCTGAACAAGTTTATTTTTACAGAGCTGTTGCAGTACCAGTATAAAATGCAGCATCAGGAAAAGACACGGAGTGTGTAATGAAAGGCAGGAATGAACAATGACTTTGAGAAACCTAAAGCACAGAAACAAGAATTAATTTGAAATTGTTACCTCTTTGAGGCAGCCCATGAAGTTGTTGCTTACTGGAGAGCCAGGTAAATCAGCAGTACTGGGGCTCCCTCCCACATAAAAGAAGTCATCCGAGCCCAGCATGGTGTAGTCCTCTTGCGTGTAGCCCGTGGTGGTAAGGATGCCATCCACAGAGATTGTCACCTGTTCGAGGAACACAATGGACAAAGAAAATCCCAGCAATGACCTTACAATCCTGAACAGAAGAAGTTACCTCCTCTATTTTTGTGTCAGTTTTATTAAGGATTTTGTTGAGATTTGATATGATTTTTTTTTTTTTTAGTTCAGCCAAGCTCCATTTTCTGGTCCGCTTCACCCACAATGGAAATTCTCCAGCACCTGCTCTTTCCCTTTCTGGTGTATCAGCACTGTCAGGCTGACCCAGCTGTCTACCCATTGAGATGCTTTCCATCTATTCAGGCCAGAAAATGGAACTGTCCTTCAAAGTGATTTCTCATATTAGCTGATTTTATGATTAATTAGTCTTTATTTTAATGATTAGTTAGTTATGGTTGTTAGTAAAAGAAAAACCAAAACAAAACAAAAACAAAAACACACTAATGAAGACGAAGTTGGTATTTTTTATTTTTTTATGTTTCTTTTGCTCATGGCACACTGACAATCATGCGTTCAGGAAGGGGGGGAAGGGATCTCACTTTCAATACACTATGGATGTGCATGCCATGTACCTAGAGAGACACACACCCACCACCCACAAAAAAAAATAATATATATATATATTACAAATTAACTCATAATCAGAATATAAATAGGAAATAAAATAAATCAAAATAAATCAACCACACACCAACAAGTGTGAAAGAAGCAGAGAGGAGAAAAAAAAGAAAGAAAACATAAAGCGTGCACACTCTGCACTTTGACACATCATGCCAATATATCCGGAGCCCAGAAAGTTGACAGGAAAAAAGAGAGAAGAGAGAGAGGGAGAAGGAGAGAGAAAATAACATTTCACACTCGCATGCAATCAAAAATAAAAATACCAAACTCAAAACCAAACAGAAACGTCCCCAAAAATTCTAACCCCAAACATATGGAGGGTGAAGGGGGGCAGAAGGAGAGGGAGGGAGAGGAGCAAGTGAATTTGGTGTGTTTTGCTTAGAGTGTTGTTAGTGGTTTAAAGGGAAGATGGAGGAAAATAGATGAAGGCCAGGAGGAGAGGGGTGAGTCACCAGACGTGGACATGCCATGCAGAGTATGTACGGAAACAAACGACTGGCTGAGCTCCTGTTGGCCACGGCAGGTAGAGGTCAGAGAAAGTGAGAGAGAGAGCAAAGGGAGGAGGAGGAGAGAAAGAGGAGGGAGGGAAGCGGGGAAAAATCAGAAGAAAGAGGACAACTCCGGCCAGTTTGCCTCTAATAGCCGTTGCCACAACAAAAGGATGAGATAAAAAAGAGAGCCTTCACCACCACAGACTAGAGGCCCTGCAATGGTTCTGATCTAGAAACCTTCAGAGTTTAAAAAAAAAAAAAAAAAAGAAAAGGTGGGGTGGGGGAGAAAAAACAAAACAAAGACCAAAGTGAAAGAGAGAAAGCTAAACTCAAAAAGCAAGGGAAAAAAAAAAAAAACATTTATCACTTGAATGGAAAAGAACTAAAGAGGGAGGTAAAAAAAAAAACAATGAAAGAAATGTCCAAACCCCATTTCCAGAAGAGTTGTGTTAGTTGCTTTTGTTGTTCATTTTTCCATTAAAAAGAAGATGGGGAAAAAAAAGAAAATGTGTTTTCAATGAAATTAAATTAAAGGAAGAAGTACAAAGGAGGGGGGAAAAGAGGGGGCAGCGGGAGGAAAAGGCAGGTAACACACGGCAAACCCAAAAAAAGAGACAATAAGAATGATATCTACCAGACAATGTAGTTTGTTTACCATAGCGTGTCCAATGCCTGAGTGCTTTGCGGAAAAGGGGGAAGAAAGGAAATTAAAAAATCGTGAACAGAACGATTGTTAATTAAAATAACTAAAAGCAAAGATGAGTCGTTAGGGTGTTAGTACATTAGTTGGTTAGTAAAAAATGACACATTGCATGAATGGTCTAGTGTTAGTCTTTCAAAAAAAGGCGTGGGGCGCCTGAAACACACACAAAGTGAGAAAGAGGACAATATGACCAGGAGTTTATGGGGAACCATGCCATCTAGACTGTAAAGAAGAAGTCTAGTCTGCCTAGTCTTCCCACCCTGGTATTAGTCATTAACTTCAACCCTTGTATACCTTATCCGGTACTGAAGCAAAGTTAAAACAGTGCAATACTTACTCTTCAAATACCTATCAAGGTGCTTCCCCCAAACAAGAACCTTACCCTCAGAGATGTACACACACAATACATAGGTCATCCCTTCAGCACAAACCCAACCACGACTCCCTTCTTCCACCCACCATCATCTCTACATTCCTGCTCCTCTTCCAAGCCTCGCTACCCTCAAGTGTTGCAGAGTATCACAAGCAGGACAATATTTCCCTTGGCTGGAGGATGCAGATGAAGATGAGTCCACAACTCCAAGTCTTCCTTCCAAGTTTCTCAGTCTGCAGGTTTCTTTACAGCAGGTAAGTTTGTGACTTTCAGGAGAAGCACGGAACAGAAAAACGCCTGTGTTTGGCTCTTTGCCTGTAGCTCACTTATATCATTTGAGAGTATAAGAGTTGAACCTCTCCTACTTGCAGGGAGAAATGTTTCAAGGAATTGTGTAGGAAGAATAATGTTGCTTGCATCAAGGCTGAAGACAGAAGACTGACAAGATTTAGTGTGTCTCCTGTTGTACTACATTTATATCATAGAGGAGTTGGGAGAATTCATCAGTCAGTTCACTTATTTGGGTGTAGCAGAGCTTTGGAGATGCTTTGTTAGTCCCTCCCAAGGCATGAACATGCCAACTGTTTGAACTTATACATTGTTTCTTGTTTACTTTCTAGCAGCTGAGGTACTTAAGATCTTTATAGCAGATTTTGCATGGTGACTAGCTTCAATGTTAATAGGGAAATGGAGCTCGTGGAGGCTCCAAGTCCTTGTTCCAGTGTGACCGAAGTTGGCAAGAACTTGACAAACAAGATCTATGCTGCCTCATGTAAAAACTATCTGCTTTCGAATTTCTGAGTTATGCACTGACTAAAGAAATAAACTTGTGTAAACCATGTGGCATTGAACATAACATCCCAGGTCTGTTTTATCTGTCTATGGTAATGAATAAGAAATAATACTTGTGTATAAAGAGTGCAAACTCCTCTGAAATCTCCATGAAGAAGTCTCACTCTCAGCAATATGCTGTTACTAAATCCATTTTTACAAACAAGGAAGTGGCACAGAGGGGAAGAGGGTGCTCAAAACGAGACGGGGTGTCAGCAGCAGACATGAAGACAGACATGAGAAGCCTGACCTTCAGTCTTCCCTGCCCCTCCTACTCCCATCAGACCACACTGCCCCAAACATGCTCCGAAAGCCATGGTTAAATACAGTCATGATCCTATTTCTGGTAAAGGTTTCTCACAAGGCAGAAATAGGGCTTAGTTTTAACTGAAATAATAAGATAAATAAACAAGGAGATTTGCTTTGACATTAACAATCACTACTCAAGGGAATCTGTGGGTTCACTTCGTTTGTCTCTAAGGAGATTAAGTGCTGTGATAGTCATTTGATCTACAAAGCAAGCAGCACTTAGTACTCTTCTAGCTTAGCTACAAAACATTTAACAATTCCAAAAAGCACTGGGCAGAAGTCCAGCTATTTAAAGCTCTGCTCTAATTACAGGAACAGCTAAAAAATTATGCAAATCCTCCTCCCCCTTCTCCAACTTAAAAAAGAGCAGAGGAAAAGACTAGATGGCATCCTGAAGCTCCTGGTGGCCCATATGCCTGGAATTGGTTTAGCTTTGGATCATTTTCTTGGAATTTCTAATTTGTCTTTTAAAGTTAATTTTAATGGGAAATATGTTTATCTTCACTGCAATGTTTTCAACCAATTACACGGGGGCTACTGATTTCCGTATAAGGCCTCAGTATTCAGAGGCAATGTTTTATGTCGGGGTTTTTTGCTTTCGGGGGTGATTTTTTGAGGAAACAAGGGCACAGCTGGAAACAAGACTTCCAAGTGACCTGCATTATGATGAAAATTTACAGGTGAATTTATGTCAGAAAATATGCAATGTAGACAATTTCTTACATACAAAATTGTTTAGGATATACAAAATAATATTGGACACAATAAAGGACAAAATGTATAATTTTATAAACAAATAATATTTGTCCTTTATTATGTCTTCCATATGAAGATATCAAAGGACTTCACAGGTACATAGCCTGTCTGAAAAATGTTAAAGTATTTCACAGATCAAGAAACTCTCATGCACACACACAGGCCATGGAAGCAGGTGGAAGCTGTTGTCAGAACGGAGAAAAAAAATAATCCTTCACCTTGCGCTTTATTAGAATGGTGTCTTTATCTTGTTGTTGTTGGGGAAGTAAAGCATTTATAAGGTCAAGATATAGACTGACCATTCTCAGCTGTGTCCTGAAACATGTCCATAGCACTTATAACTTAGTTATCAGTCACTGAAGTTTACAATATTTTCCAAACTCTTTGTCCATTAGATTGAAGGGTTTTAAGACTTCTTTGTCCCCAGGAATGTCAATTAAAAGTAAGAATGCATGGGATCTGACAGGGAGGCTGCAGCATTTGAGGTTTTTCCTTATTGAAAAGCATGGTCAAACTTACCAATAATTTTTGGATGACAACTTTCAGGACTAGCAGGATTGCTTCTCCTCAAGGCCTCATCAGTTCCAATTTCTGGGCAGTTCTAGATTCTGTGTCAATGTCTTAATTTTGAGACTGAACTTGATCAGAAGTTAAAATGAAAGTATCCAGGGAAAAAAGATTAAAAAAAATTCAGCCCTATTGATATTTATTGGTTGAACTGTATTCTGTCATGCCTATTTATAGAACTGGACCCCAAATCACCTCTGCTACTTATTTTTTATTTATCATATGAAAAAATCTGTAGTGAATAGATAGGAAGATTAAATATTTATTGTGCTGCTTTACTGGCAAGGGACTCACCTGCTTTCTAATAATAGCCAAAGCACTGTCCTGGTCTAATCAAAGACAAAGAGACACAGACATATTTCCATTTAACCATGGACTCAGGAAATAAATTTTTAAATCACCAGCTGAAAGATCAGGAAAACAAAGTGAGAACTTCCTGTCCACAGTTTTGTCTGTGACCCTTCCTCAGTTTCTGCATCTTCAAGATCCAAACCAACGCTGGCATGAAGCAAGGATGCATTTTGCTTCAGGCACATTTTCCCATTGAAAATTGATTTCTGGTGAAACTATCGTTAACTAAAATGACCAGTTATCTATACTGAGATACTCAGAGACCAGCCATTTTCAGACCATCTAAAAAACAAAAAAATGCATCCAATAAAGCCACGTATTCTGACCCTTCCTTACTGGACCAATGGGAATATCTAAACAAAATAGGATCATTATGAGTCATCCACTGCATAAGAAACTAATTTTTTATCTGCATATAGACTAGAGAAAACAAACTCATGTTGCCATAAGTAAGAACCATGCAGTCTCATGAAAGTTTGATGATATCCTGTGTATGTAGCAATACAGGAATTCACATGGGAGAGACAAATCTCTTCACCCTAAACCCAAATATTTAAAAGAAAGACATGATAGCCCCACAACAGATACATTATCCACTGACATCTACTAGAGACTGTTTCTGGTCCTTGGCACTGATTATCTGATACTCACAAATATATTTTTACCTTAGCTGTAAAATGTTACCACAAAAGCTGTTTTCTCAGCAAACGAAGTTGTATAAACTTAAATAAAACTATTAAGGGTTGTGTTAATATTCACAGTAATGAACAACCGAACAGATCATACTGTTTTCACAAACTGATTTTAAAACCTCAGTTTACAAGCTACTTCTGCTGCCTCTACCAATCAGCAAGACACCAAATAGCTCCTATTCACAGTGTAAGCCTCATTGATCATGCAGTGAATGTGCCTTAGTGACTTGATATATTCACCAGCTTTCAGAGTAAGGTTATTTAATTTTAACTTATCTATTTATGACTGAATTTATATTTCATGAGGAAGGCTGCAGGATTTTAAGACTAACCTCCTACCAAATACGTCACCTGATAGAGTTGTTTGCTTAGAAAAGCAGCATACAGATGTGCAAAATTAAAGTGCTAAAACCAGAAAAAAATTTCTAAAGTGGATTGTAGGGCGCTGGATTGATCTGTGTTTGCTTGGCTTTTTTGATTCTTCCACTGTTCCCATCCTCACAGCCAACAGAAGAGTCTCATAGGCAGAGACAAAAAAAATGAAGTAGAATCTCATTATAGAAAAAAAGGGGGAGAAAAAAACAACAAGAAGAAAAGAACGGAAAATCAAGAAGAGTCAGAAAGACTCCAGCTAATTAGTTCTAAAACTATAAATTTAAAGTAATTACACACATACCCACCAGCCTGCATACCTGCACACTCACACACCAAAAAACCAAACCAACAAAAAAACCCCAACAACAACAACAAACCCCACACACACACACACAAGAAAAAACAAAAGTCTTTCAGAATTAGAATTATGACATCATGGCAATGGTTAAACCAATTAACAAAACTGAAAGAACAAGAAGAGAGGTGTAGAGCATTGGCTGTTGGAAAAAGCCTCTGTTCCCACAGTAATTAAATGCAACAAGAATATTACTGATAAGATTGAATCATAATTAAGGAAATAATAAAATAAAAAAGGGAGAACAGAAAAAGAGAAATGGAAAGGGAGATGAAAGTAAAGTTATATCAAGTTTTTATTACTAAATCAAACTGGAAGAAAAAAAAAACACAGAAAATTAATAAAGTGGAAATGAAGATATTGCAACAGGGATAAATTCCCATCAACTAATGTTTTTTCACTGTCCTTCAGATACCGAGATCCAGAAAAGGTAGAGAAACTCCAGCGATTCCACTGAGCACATCCATTTCTCCATTACTCTCTCACATCTTTCTGTCCCAATAAAACAGAAAAATATTTCCCCAGCATTTTCTCCCCTTCACCATTACCTGCCGCAGGTTTCGTGTCACCTTAACGTCGTGCCACGCGTTGTCATTGAACTTGCCATTGACTGGCTCCACAATGGCCTCGAAGGCCCCAGACCCCAGGTTAATGACCAAGGAGACTGCACCATCTTTCAGGGCCAGGTTGACATAATCAGCTGACTTGCCGGTGTGCAGGATGAGCCCGTTGCGTTGCCAGGTCTTGAAGGAGAGAGTGATCTCATCGCTGCTGCTCTGAATGGGGTTTTGTGACAGGTCATAGCAAAGGTATTCAGAACCACGGAAAGTGGCCATGTTCTCATCTCGCGCTGGAAAAAAGAGAAACAGAACTACTCAGCAGTCAGCCAAAAAGAGATTCAAGATCGTCATGAAATTTCTGAGCAGTCCCACAGCACTGCTAGTGTTTTATACAACTGTATATCATGGCATACTAATGACTGTACAGATCCTTTGGTAGCAGGGCCATCAAGAGAATTAACGGCAGGGACCTCGGTACCAAAGAATTTCAGTGCTGTGTTTTCAGTTTCACTGCAGTGCTGTCACCATAGGGACTGTTCAAAAGAATGCAATAGAGCCAAGAAAAAAGTATATTTAAAGACACTCCTATAAGACACTTCACATCCTTTTCGGGGGAGAATGGTGGAAAACTCTAGTATTCACAGCATGACCCAACATCTCCCAAAGATTAATATTTAGATTCATCGCTAATGTCATCTGATCTGATCTTAACTCATCTGCCAGACAATGTAAAACGGGCACCAGTACATCCTGACAGAGCTGCCCCCTCCTTTCTTGCAGCTGAATGAGACCAAGCAGACAAGAGGGCCACATGAAGCATCCAAGTTTCCTTGTCTGAGAGCATGAGGAAAGTCCACATAACCTTTCTGTTACCTGTCTGATCACCATATCCAGAAAATCTGTACTAGACAAGCATATCCTTTTCATACAGCACAAATAAAAATGGGGGGATTATTCATAGCATGTGACATGAAACTTTTCCTCCGTCAGGAAAAAAATCCTTTCTATGGACAACAGCAAAAGACACTGACTCATTTGTTAGCAACTGGAGCCAGCATTTGAATACCATAAAAATCCTTTGTGGGAGCTGGAAGCCTGTATCCCAGCACGTGGGCTTCCACAGCCACGCAGAACCAGCTCTGCTGCCATACCTTGCTTGTGTCACTCGAGCCACCTGTGTACCTTGGTTTTGCCCAGCAGAAGAAATACAGGACAGTGATAGCAAAGCTTGCAGGAGAGCTGTCTGTAGGTCACTACTACCAGTACAATCTGGGGAAAACTGTATTTACAGTGGAGTCTATACAGATCCTCCCACTCTGTACTACAGCACTGACTGCTGGCTGCAAAAGTGAGTCTGAGCGTGAATAACTAGATGGTACAAGCAGTTGAGCTATCATTACTTACAATCTGCTGCACAGGGCAAGTGCTGGTGTGATTGCCATTGACTTTAACAGCATTTTCCTGCTTCATTTTGTATCATTTAGTAATCCTAACACAGATTGGCCAGAATTTGTTAGTACAAGACTGAAATGAAAATACCTGTTGTCGTAGCTATTCTTGAAAAATAACTATATGGTGAAACCTGTGCCCTCGCAGCATGAAACAGTGGTGACAAAACAGCACAGTGTTGCAAAATTAACATATATCATCCTCAAGTGATAGATCTGCTTTAAGCAGAGACTTTTTCAGTCTCGATTGAGGGTATCAAGAATGAACTCATTCAAAAATCTGTGCACTTTGAAGGCAGCAGTAATGTGTGTTTGTGCTTATGTAAGCTTACTGTGTGTCTGTATACTCCTGCAAACAAACAGCAAGACAAATTACTTCACACAACAGTACAGATTGGGAGCCAACCGGATCACAAGCACCTTTACAGAAAAAGACCTGGAGGTCCCAGTGGACAAGTCAAGCACAAGTCAGCAGTGCCTGCCCATTCAGCAAGGGCAGCCGCATCCTGGGCTGTGCTGACAAGAACGTGGCCAGCAGGCCAAGGGAAGCCATTCTTCCCCAATGGACACTTGTGAAATCACATCTGGAGTACTCTCTCCAGTACTGAGCTCCTCCTTACAAAAATGGCCTCAACGTACTGGAGCAAGCCCAGCAAAGAGTGACCACAGTGCTCAAGGTGCTGGAGAAGGTGATGTGTCTGGAGAGGCTAGGAGAGCTGGGTTTGTTCAGCCTCAAGGAGAGGGAGGGCTCATGGGAAACATTATTGCTCTCTGCAACTGCTTAATGGGAAAACATAGAGAAGACAGGGGCAAATTCTTCTTTGAGATGAGTAGAAGTAGGATGAAAGGCAACAAACACAGCTGGAACTCAACAAATTCTCACTCTATTAAAAAAGTTTCACCTTAACGATGGTCAAACACTGGGAAGGCCCTAGAGAGTCTGTGATACCATGATACTCAGAAATATTAAAAATTTGACTGTGCATAGCCCTGAGCTGCTTGCTCTAACTGGACCTGCTCTGAGCTAGTGGTTGGACTACACAACCTCTGAAGGTCCCAAATTACTTCATTCTGTGATTCTGTTCTGAATCTTAGAATAGTTTGGGTTGGAAGAGACCTTCAAAGTCATCTAGTCCAACCCTCCTGCAATGAGGAGGGTCATCTTCAACTAGATCAGGTTGCTCAGAGCACTGTCCAACTTGACCTTGAATATTTCCAGGGATGCAACATCTGCCGCCTCTCTGGACAATCTTTTCCAGTGTCTCATCACCCTCATTGTTAAAAATTTATACCTCACATGTGGCCTGAATCTTCCCTCTTTCAGTTTAAAACCATTACCTCTTGTCCTATTCCAATGGGCCCTTCTAGAAAGTCTGTCACCTTCTTATAGGCCCCTTTTAAGGACTGAAGTGCCACAATACGGTCTCCCCGGAGTCTTCTCTTCTCCAGGCTGAACAATCCAAACTCTCCCAGCCTGTCCTCACAGTAGAGGTGTTCCATCCCTCTGATCATTTCTGTGGCCTCCTCTGGACCTGCTCCAACAGGTCCACGTCTTTTCTGTGCCTAGGACTTCAGAACTGGACACAGCATTCCAGGTGGGGTGTCACCAGGGCAGAGTAGAGGGGCAGAATCACCTTCTTCAACCTGTTGGCCACACCTTTTTTTATGCGGCCGAGGACACACTTGGCATTGCTGGGTCATATTCAGATTTTCATCCACCAGTAAACCCAAATCCTCTGCAGGGCTGCTCTCAACCTTCATCACCCAGCCTGTGTCCATGTTTGGCATTGCCATGACCCAGGTGCAGGATCTTGCACTTGGCCTTGTTGAACATTATGCAGTTCACATGAGCCCACTTCTCAAGCCTGCCCAGGTCCCTGGCCTCTGGATGGCATCCTGCCCCTCAGGTGTGTCAACTGTACCACTCAGCTTGGTGTCATCTACAAACTTGCTGAGGGTGCACTTGTTCCCACTGTCCATATAACTGATGAAGACATTAAACAGTATTGGTCCCAATACAGACCCCTGAGAGACACCACTTGTCACTGATCTCCATCTGGACATTGAGCCATTGACCACTACCTTCTGGATGCAACCATCCAACCAATTCTTCACCCACCAAACAGTCCACCCATCAAATGTACATCTCTCTAATTTAGAGACAAGGATGTTTGGGGGGACCATGTCAAAGGCTTTACAGAAGTCCAGATAGATGACATCCATAGATCTCCCTTGTCCACTGATGTCCATCATAGAAGGCCACTAGGGTGGTCAGGCAGGACTTGCCCTTAGTGAAGCCATGCTGGTTGTCTCAAATCACCTCCCTGTCCTTCATGTGCCTTCGCATAGCTTCTAGGAGGATCTGTTCTATGGTCTTCCCAGGCACAGAAATGAGGCTGACAGGTCAGTAGTTCCCAGGGTCTTCCTTTCTACCCTTTCTACCCTTTCTACCCTTTTTAAAAATGTGTGGTTTTATGGTCACCGAGAACTTTACCTGACTTCCATGACTTCTCCAATATCACAAATAATAGTTTGGCAACTACATCAGCCAATTCTCTCAGAATTCTGGGATGTATCTCATCAGGTCCCAAAGACTTAGGTATGTTCAGGTTCCTCAGGTGGCCATGAACCTGATCTTCTTCTCTTACAGTGGGTGAGACTTCGCTGCCCCAGTCCCTGCCTCAAAGTCCATCCACTCAAGAGGTGTGTGAAGAGAGCTTGCCAGTGAAGACTCAGGGAAAGAAGTTGTTGAGTACCTCAGCCTACTCCTCCTCTGTTGTTACCAGTTTACCAGTCTTGCTCATTAGGGAGGCACATTTTGTTTGACCTTCCTTTTCTGGTTGACATACCTGTAGAAGCCCTTTTTGTTATTCTTTGCATTCCTTGCCAAGTTCAGCTCCAGCAGCTCCTTGGCCTTCCTGACCCCACTTCTGCACAACTGGGCAGTGTCCCTATACTCCTCCCAGGATGCCTGTCCCTGCTTCCACCACCTGTGCATTTCTTTCTTGCCCTTTAGTTTGATCAGCAGGTCTCAACACAACCATGCTGATCTCTTGCCATCCTTACCCTGTTTCTTACACCTGGGGATCAAGACCTCTTGCACCCTATGGAAAGCATCCTTAAATATCTGCCAGCTCTGTTCTGCTCCCTTGTCACTGAGGGCAGTTTCCCAAAGGGTCTTATTGACTAACTCCTTGGACAGCTGGAAGTTTGCTTTCTAAAATTCTTCACCTGTCCCGTATCTCTCAGGACTGTGAACTCCACCAGTGGATGATCATGGCAGCCCAGGCTGCCTCCAGTCTTGACATCACTGATTAGCTCACTGGTGTTTGTGACCAATAGGTCCAGTATTGCATCCCATGTGGTAGGGCTGTCTATTACTCTGCTTAAGAAGTTGTCCTTGATGCACTCCAGGAGTCGCCTGGATTGCCTACAGCTTGCCATGTTACTTTTCCAGCAGATGTCGGGGTGGTTCAAACCCCCCAGCAGGATGAGAGCCTGTGAGCACAATGCTTCCTGTAGCTGGAGTAAGAAGGCTTCATGAATAGGCTCCCCTTGATCAGGCAGCCTGTAGTAAACAGCAACCACCAGGTTCCCTTTGTTGCCTCCGTCTGTAATTCCTATTCATAAGCTTTCAATCTGCTTGTGACTGTTCTTCAGAGAAAGCTCTTCACTATCTATACATTTCTTGATGTAGAGAATACATTTAACTACCAGCAAGGAGTGCATACGCTTGTGTCAGTGTTCAACCAGTACAGAGGACCGATATTGATTGCGGTTCTGGAAGTCAGAGCTGAGCACTTAAAAACGCTCTCTACAATGATAATTCTGCTGCCTAGTCACTCCTGATCCATCAGAAGGGAACATGCTACAATCAAGTCAGACACACGCTCTATGTATCCACAGGTAATTCTGATCAAAGAGACGGTGTCTGAGGGCAGGAGTCAAACACGATCGTTATGACTGAGCCATTTTCCTACAGCCATGGATATGTGAAGTACTGAATACACATCTGATGTCTTTGAGAATGGGGGTGCAGGAGGCTGACTGTTCACACAGTACAATACATATTAATAGCACTTATATACACTTTCTCAGCCACTTAGACAAAATCTCACTGGTTGACTCAGTATAAAGGAGAAGGCAAAGAGTAGATTAGAAATCTAAATGGTTATTTAAGCCAATCACTGCAGACTCATCAAAACAGAGCAGAGAAAATTCAGAGAGATCTTACTCTTACTTATAACACTGGTTTTAATATAAGGTGCTATCAACCCACCCCTGCGTGCAAATATATCATCTGCGTTTTTCTTCCAGTCATTTGCTGCTGACCCTTGTCACAGATAGAATTCTGGACCTGACCCATCTTTGTATCCTTCCTGTTCCTGGGAAAAGGTCACCTCTTTCTGTTTCGTATGCTGTTATGGTGGGGTTTTTTTCTTACTTCTGTGGCTGCTCTGGATAGACATTAAAACTTTCAGATCACCACACACTAAAATCTCTCTGGGATTCACTGGCTAATCCAAATTCATGCCTGTGTACCCCATGTCTTGTAAGTACAACTCCCAAGGTTAACAACTCTCTAAAACTGTATTCTCCAAACCACTAATTCCTAAAGAGTTTACTAGTGGCCACACGGATGACAGATTTATTTGCCTCGTTAAAGGCTTTAGTGCACAGATTAGGCTCCAATAGTTGAGTAGCTTGACTGTGTGTTGCTCCAAGCTACAACACAACAGCCTGTGTCAGGCCACATGAAAGGCTTTTTTCCCAAGCACAGCCTTTCCATGCTGGCCTGCCTGTCAGGATGCTCTGGCATGTGTGATGACTATGACCACAAAGCACACGAGAATCACCAGAGAGCTTGGAGGGGAAAAAAGGATACAGATTCTCTCCACAATGTACAATTTAGAATGGAAAAAGCCCTAAGCAGGCTGCAGATCTCACAGCATTTCCATATGCTTTCAGGCACACTCTGGTGATATCTGGAAGATCAGAGGGTGGCAAAACACTTGTTATTTGTTAGTTCGTAACCCTTGTGCTGTACTTTTCTGAGGGTTCCACAAATTGCACAGTGATATTTATGGCTTCTATATTCTTTGAATAGTGGTAATGTACCAAGGAGTCTCTGTATTGTAACACAACTGACCTAAAATAACTTCAACTTAAGGCCCAACTCAAAGTCACCAGGAATCTTTGGTTTATATTACATGGAGCAATAGATCAAACCCTGGTTTTGCTGGGATTCAAAACCCTGTATAAATAAGTGATATTAACTTTAAGTGATGATCTAGCTGTTCAAATGTGACAATACAGCTACATAAAATAAAGCTTATTTACAACAGCATTTAGAATGTGTTTGGAAACTCTTAATTTATACGTTATTTGCCAGACTTAATTTTTAATTCAGTTAATACAAGATACATTTTTGAAAATCAGAATCTGAAGTAGGTTACTTAGCACATGTAAGCAATTAGATCTTCCATTTCACTTGTTAGTATTAATCTAAGCACTTTATTTATTTCATAACACATTCATATAACTAACTTCTCTGCAAGAGCTGGAATTTGCAGTGATCTGAAGCCTGTACAAAACTCCCCAGACATATTTTCCATAAACTCCACTCCCTTGGCATATTCAGAGCCTCACAGAAATCAGAGTAGAAGTGAAACTCAGGATCTTCAAACTGATCATCACAGACCTTTTCTTTCAACAGTTATTCCATCACTTTAAGAAGTGGGAGTACATTATGCTTTTCTGATCAATCACTAACAGGCACAGCCAGCACATTAAGCACTTAACATCACCACCCCACTGCAACGCCTATTTTGCAAGTCTGAGATCTACACCCATTCAAAACCCCAAATCAGCTATCGGCACATACTGCAGGCTGATAGGAAGAACAGAAACAAAAGCATGGCCAACAACTACCTGAGCCAAGTTCCTGGCTCTTCTCATCCCTGCAGAAACCCCAGAGCCAGCTGAATCTCAGGTTGTCAGGACGTGCAGAGACTGGGGTTCTTTCTGTACTGTATATGGCTATGCTGCCTATTCAGGAGAGCCAGATGGTAATTTTAACTTCAGTTTTTATGTGCAAAGCTGTTGCTATGTGTTCCTGTCAAAGCTCTTTCTACAGAAGATGACTCAAATATTCAGAATTCACATCACTAGAAGCTAGAGAAACCTTGGCAGTTTGATTTATGCATGAGGAAACAAATGCACAAACATTTTAATGGATTTACTCATGGCCACCAAGAAAATAAATGTTAAAGGACACATTTGAGTTCAGGAGCTCCTAGCTCCCACTCCTGGGCTCATTCTATAGGTTCTCATACATTTGTGGAGGAAAAATAATCTCCTATTTTTTCCCAGTCCCATCACCAAGTCAACTCAGCAAAAAGCCTGGAGCAGAGGAGCCTCCAAAGTTTTGGATAATGCCTGAAAATAGATACTTAATGACTGTGAAGCTGAAAACAGCAAATTCTAGAAGCACTGATTCTGCCCAAGGTCAGGAAGTTTAATACTCAACAGAAGCAGCACCTCATGTCACAGTTAGGATTCCTGGCTTAACACACAATTAGGAAATATTTGGAAAAAAAATAAAATAGAGAGGGACTTTCCTTTAGTCTCCTGAACAAAACTCCAAGTAGTTCTCTTAAGAACAAAAGTCAGCTGCCTCACCTGCTCACCTTCTGTCAAGACCCACCACATTACAGATGTACTTGGAGGCAGTTCCTGTCTCACTGGGGTTTGGTTTACAGCCAATATTGGAGCATGTCTTCTGTCAGTGAGAAAAGCAAACCCTCTGAACTGCTTCAGAATTGATAGCCACTATAGTGTTTGGTGGGATTTACCTTATCTGAGTGGTTTGCTGTGCTTTGCACAGAAGAGCTGGTGGCTGTTTGATAATCTAGGAATGGTCTAATACTGTCAAGCATCAAGCTTCTCTGCCAAAGTGGAGTGTGTTAGCGATGGAGGCAGCAGAGCAGCCAGGTACTCCCTTGACCTTCTGTGAAACAGAAGTCAACAGGGAAAACTGTATTTACAGGAAGGTTTTCTCACTACTATTCAATGTAACATAGGAAAATCTGTAACACAGGAAAATCATACAGGTACAGAACTTGTCTTAAGATAAAAAACTGCTTCCAAAGTTGGCCACTAAGCACAGTACTCTTATTACTAAAATAGAGGACTATCATCCACCATAGAAGAAAAAAAAAAAAGAAACCTCCCTGTGGCAGTTGCATATCCCTTGATGAGATCTGGAGTCTTCTTCAGTAGGGCAGTTGATGGCTCTTTAGCACCTTTGTGCCACACTGTGGCTGTGCCCAGTACACATCCAGAGTGGTGCCAAAGTGCTGACAGTCACATCCTCCCCCACCCTGGCTCATAGTGACTTCATAGAGTCATAGAATCACTTTGGTTGGAAGAGACCCTCGAGATCATTGAGTCCAAACTTAACCTAACTCTGTCACTTAAACCATGTCCCTAAGAACCTCGTCTACACATCTTTTAAACACCTCCAGGGATGGTGACTCAACTACTTCCCTCAGCAGCCTGTTCCAATGCTTAATAACTGCTTCTGTAAAGAATTTTTTCCCTGGTGCAACTTGAGGCCATTTCCTCTCATCCTATCACTTGCTACTTGGGAGAAGAGACCAGATCCTCCATGCTACAACCTCCTCTCAAGTGGCTGGTAGAGAGCAATATTGTAGTGATCCAGGCTATGAAACTGCAGTAACTGAGCCACAGCTTTTCTTCCCAGCCCAGCTCGGGGTGGGCAGGAGGGATGGGGCCTGCAGTCAATAGACAAAGTCCTCAACAAAGGTGGTGTCCAGAGAAAATGAGAAGCTTCTGGGCTATGTGGTAATGACCACAGCCAGATCTGACCAGGCTATAAAATGGGGCCCCCATTGAAGTCTTCCTTTGAGGGGTCTTCTCAGAGCAGTGGGTCTGTGAACAGAGCCCTCGGACTGGAACACCATCTAAGGAGACTTCCTAGGACTGAGTACACCCCACCTCCTCTTTTGGCGAGTGATTTTCCTTCTGGATATATCATTGAGTGAGCCCTTGCCCACCCGTGGCAAGTGATTATTCTTTTCTGGGTACCCTTGAGTGAAGGAGGCCTCTAGTTCTGTTGTTTTTTTCTTTTTATATGTGTATGCTGTGGATTCTCATTATTCTTATGTGGTCGTACAACAATAATTTCCTCAACTGGTATCCGTACCTGTGTTTTATGTTGTTGGAGTGTGCTAATTAATTTGGAGTTGATTTAGTTAAGTTGATTAATGAAGTTGGTTTCTTGGTTAAATTCTTCTGGCTAGAATAAAGTCTCTTGGAACTTTCATCCACCTAAACTGACTTTTGGGGTGCCTCTGTGACATTCACTATGAATCCAGAACACAGAAGGAAAAACACATTTGTACTCAAAAGCCATTATGGATCGATAATTAAGTTAGTGCAATAAGGATGTAACAAAGTGCTATAAAATACAGCTATGCAGACGGCCTAAGTGCAAGGAGGTTAAAAAGGCAGAAGTTCTCACTATGGGGATTGGTTCTGCTGCTTGAATGATGGGCCCTCCTCACCCAAGGACGCCTGTGGGAAACAGCAGAGCACTACAGCAGAGCCATGGTGCGCAGCGGCTCTGAACTCACTGCACTTGGGCATCAGCTCTGTTTTCAGCAACATGACATTTAACACAAGGAAACTATTTAATTTATTTCTGATGGGATGACTGGCAAAGACCATGATCCTAGCAAGCACAGCTGAACTTGGTGTTTCTTGGAAGAAATTTTGGAGTAGTCTTCCTGTACTGCTGAAATTAACAGGTATTCCTGCTATCTCACTGTGTAGCTGCATATGAATAAGGCTTAAACACATTAGTGCCAGCACACATATGTTAGTTCTCCTTTCTATACTGTTTCTTATACTATAAACAACAGACCTAAAGTTTTAACATTCTAACTGAACTGTAAGAAATCTTTTGACCTTAGTCACAATGAAGTCAGGAAAGAGTAAATTCCAGATATGAACCATGTGAACTAAGGGGGAAATAGAAGCTGTTCTAGATAATGAGATGTGAGAGATCAAGGCATCACCTCCTGAAGGATGAGGTACAATCGCAGTGTGCGCAAACACCCATGAACTCTGCTAGAAGGTAATTCTGTTCTGGGCAAAAGGGTTGTCCTGGGAGTCACCTTTAATAGTTGTAATCCTCAAGCACATTACAGAACAACAAACGATTTCTGTTCCATGAGTTACTTTCACATGTACCTGGTGCTCCCTCAGAGGTTAGGGGAGGAGAAATTGTACATCGAATGTCATGGAAAATAAATCAGCCAACACCTCTGAAGGACAAAAAAGGTGGATTATTTCCAACGCCCTCCGAAAGAGTTGTCTAGTGACTGAATGCTGAAATGCTAATGAAAGCCCTCAGAAGCAGTCAAAGCAGCTCACCTGGATTCATGTTATCAAAACAAAGCAGGAGAGTTTAGTAACAATCAGGCTGTTATTTTAAAGACATGGTGACAGACTCCAGTAATAGCTAAACAGCAGTTTAATATATCCTCGATTAAGTTGTCCAAACCCTTTTGTTGCATTCCTTCTTTCAAGCCTGTGGGCAGGAAAACCAATGCATCCAAATAGTTGTGGGTTTTCTAGTCTTATAATTCTTCTTATCATCTGATTGAATCAGTGACACCACTAATCAAACCCACTCATAAGGTCCCATGGTCTCTCCCTCACACACACACTTCTGTGCTCTCAATAATCAAAAGCAAATATTTGTTTGAAATGTCTTACAGAGTTTGTTTAATTATTTAGGTGCATAAGAAACAGTGTTCAAAATATTCTTCTATGCACAAAGCATCTTCTAAGCATCACCAACAGTGATACTGATACGTGGAAGCTTTGAGATCAATATAAGATGCTGCATATATACTCCATAAACTGTAAAGTAAGAACAACTAAGTCATCTTAATATCATAATGAGATGACTGAACTGATTGCATTGATAAAACCTTATAAAAAGAATATTACTTCTAACTTCAAGGAAATTATGGGAATAAATTTTCAGAAGAAAAGGTATTTTTCCTGTTGGAAAAAAAATTCACTGTAAAATCATAGGGAGAGGTTATAATAAATAAGATTAAGTGCTGAGCTGGACTCCCAGAGTAAAAAAGACTAGTTTCCCAAATACTTACTAGCTTTAAACCATTCTAAATGATGTTAGATTTTCCAGAAATTGTCTCATTTATTGTTTCCTCAGGCCCCTCATTCTCACTTATTGTATCTACCTGATCTGTAACTCTGAAGCAGAGAATCACAGTAATAACATCAGTAACTGTGTAGGTAAGAATCAATGGAGGACAACATCTCTCATCATGTTTAAGAGATTTGAAGAGCAATGTTAGCCTAGGAACCCAAAGCAACAGTGAGATGCACTCAACTGTCAGTGCTGAACTCAAATTTTGTGCATAGTGGAACAGCGTTGACCTTACCCAAAAAGTTCTTTCATCTCGCCACTAAGAGCGAAGGAAGCATCATATCACACCAGAGAACGTCAAGTGCCTAGCATGAATCATGCCCTCTCCTCTGTTATCTGCTCTTTTACATGTTACCCTTCGAGTCTAAATGAAAATGCTTGTTGAAAGGTCCTCAAATTTAAGCTCAGAAGAGATCAAGTAGACTTAGCAATACAATGATTGATTGTCTTTTTGTCAAATCTGACTAATCTATTACTTCCCTGAGCTTCAAAGCTCTTCATGAAAGCAGGAGGAAGAATTGTTGTCTCTAAAGCAGGGGTGTCAAACTCATTTTCACTGAAGGCCACATCAGCCTTGTAGTTGCCTTCAAAGGGCCGAATGTAATTTTAGGACTGTGTAAATGTAACTACTCCTACATTTATACAGTGAAAATGAGTTTGACACCACTTCTCTAAAGATACTACAGAAGAGCTCTGGAGTCACAGGTTCTCTCTCTGCTTGCAGCCACCTGCATTCTTGGACAATGGTCTTTGGGTTGGCTCCAACACAGAGCAGGCTCCGACCCCCTGGACTGCAAACTGTGCCTAAGAGGTCCAGAACCAACTCTGCAAAGAAACTCAGCTCCCAAAGCAAAGACTGAGAGCAAAGGAAGGGAACGGGCACGATAGCATTTGAATCTTTAACCCCAAAAAAAGAGGAATGTCACCTAGGCCCCTGATCCTCAAACAGCTGACATGTACTATCCAATGGAAAATGTATAAAGCAGTTTCCCTTTTACATAAAAATGACAGAACTCATACTCTCTGAGACAGATGACTGCTTTAAATTTCTGGAGTATGAACCTATTAAATATACAGCTGAAGTTCACACCATCTAAACAAATGAGAATTCACACAAATTTGTGTTGCTTCTCAACCTTGGAGGAGTCTTCTTCACACAACAGTATACTGAAGTCCTTTCAATGAAACTTCTGAGAGGAAAAAAATTCAGATGCATCACAGAAAATCTCCTAGTTAGCACTTTCTGCATAGACAGAGATTATTTAAATCTAGATTCATTAATAATACGACTGACTCTCTACACCACCTTTATTGCCTTTTTTGTGAAGGGAAGCAAAAAACGGGAGAGTCTGAAGAAGTATCCGAACTTCTGTGAGTGAAGCATTTACTACAGAAAACACCCACCGGCATCATTTGCTCCAATACCACACAGAACAGCTGAAAAATACATTCATGAAATCTTTCAGCTAAAATGGTTCAATAACAAAATATAAGTTCAACAATAATGGAAATGAATAAATAAGATTCTATATGTCTATAAAGCATTATAGTATATGGCTGGTAATATCACCTTTTAAATTGCCCACAAAAATTGATCTAAATGACAAACTACAGGTGTAGAAGTCAGAACCTGAATATTTTATCCTCGACTTTGCCGCTGATTTACTGTGCTACCTGAGGCACTTAATTAACCTCAGCTGCCTCCATCTGTACTACAAAGATAACAAAAATATAGGTTAAGTCCTTGAGACCTATGAGAAAAGAATGCTTCATGAGTTTAATGAAACTTCTCTGCAAAACAATAAATGTTGCACAGCCATGAGGAGAAGCCACATCACCATCTAGAGCATATCTTTCCACCTTTTTGCCATGTTTGCTAAGTACAGACAACTGTTCCATTATCAGTGCGTGATGTTGCATTGTCTGCCATATGGAAAGAAACAATAAACTCCAAGTATCGGTCTGACTGAGGCGCTATGTACTTAGAGCTATGCACATTACTTATATTCTAATGAGCAGGCCAAAGAGACAAAAACCAATCCTGTGACAATGTCTTGCTTAACTGAAAACGAATTTTAACAACTTTGTTTTACACTGCCTTAAAAATACATTTCTTAAAAAAGTAGAGCTCCACTTTAAAATAAAAGCATGAAACATTTATTTTTAAATGAATGGTGCTGAATAAATCAATTTAAAAATATAACTTGCCTGAAATGATTTGATTTATTCATATAAATTCAGAATTTGTTTTGCTTGAACAAAGTATGCCTTTTCTTTTCATTTCTCTGAACTGTTTTGCTGCTCTCCCAGCTCCAGAAGGTACAGGAAAAGCAAGCTGATGCTACTTATTTTGTCAAGAGATTAGGTAGCATGATGATGTGCTGGGCAAAAGAGGTTCTCTAGATTCCTCACTGCTGAGCATGGGTGGGGGCAATTTCCATTGCTGCTGTATTTACTTTTTCTTATATTCTATTTTGCTCTGGATTTCTTCTAGTTTACTTATTTTTCTATTGCATCATTCTAAAACATAAAGATGCCAGTCTCTGAACATCCCAACCAGCAGAAATGTTTCCTTACAGACTAAACATTCAGCTAAGTGCAACCTGACCAGACAGAGAACACTGCTGCACCATGAACGTAAAATGCAAGCTTGAACATATTCACCAACCCAGTATCCACCAGTAGGTATCCCTACTGCTGGGTTCTTACCCAGCTCCTCTGCCCTTCTGTGTAGAATGTGCATGACAGTACAGCAGGGTAAGAACATGCAAGTGTACAACTAAGCTCTTAATTCACTGTGTTTTTATCTTACCTACTCTGTTGAAGTGTTGTTGCTTTTTACAGACCATACTTTCTTAAAAGGCTGAAATAACTTGCATGCCAACAAGAACCATTTTATTCACCACATTTATTATTCTTCAGCAGCAATATGTACCCCGGTCACAATCTCCAGTTTCACACTACCCTACTCTTCTAGCCTATTGAAAAACAGATGTCAGACATCAAATACTAATCCTGATGTTGAGCATTTAGACCTGCTTATTATTGCATGTAGATTTAAGAGCACTAATACTCACTTAGTTTTATAACAGGATGTACTGCTGGCATTTTTGTTCCTTATGATACTGAAGACAAGGTCTTCCCCAAACTTTCTGACCTTTGTAAAAAGCCACAGGATTGGGGAGAGGAATGTTAAGCAGCTATAGCAGTCTTCCCTACACATGTGGTAGGTTTGGTCCTACTTGGGAAGAAACATGAGGACTGCTGGTAGGAGTCTTCCAAACCTGACTGCAGGAATGAACAAAAAAAGATTTACACCAACGTTGAAAGAAAGTTGAAAAGTACATTCAGAACAAAAGCACATCTAAGTATCTCAGCAGGAGGAGAAATTCCTGCTTCCACCGAAGGGAACTATTTTAGAAAATTGCTGGAAGCTCTAAAAAAAAGGGTCTGGAAAGGCAGGAGCAGATAAGCAGCGCTGTAAGGTGTGTGTGTGTGCACTTGTGAATGTACGTGTGCTTGTGTTCACAGCAGCCACCTTGCAGCAGGCGTCACACTTGCTGTTGAGCTGGGAGCCCTTTGGGCACCCTTCCAGCATGATGTGTGAACAGAAACATAGCTAATGCTGATCACTGTAATAACACAATAGTGATCCACAAAATTATACTTTTCAATACCAGTGAGCAGTATTGAAAGTCACACCCATGGGAAAGGAGAGACATGAAGGAAAGTGACAAGCGAGATGGAAGAGAGATGCAGAGCAGCACATGAGCCTGTTATCACAGACTGCTATCATGTCAGCTCCTCACAGCTTTAGCATAATTGGAGAGTCCGTATGTTTCGAACCCCAGTACTGCCACGGTATCAAAATACCCTGCCAAATACTACTGCTGCCCTTCATTTATGCTCTTTGTGAGACATCGTTAAGACCATTTATGGAAGTAACAGTATCCAAACCCAATTTGAGGCATAATGATTCTTCTCAAAACAAAGCCACAGGCAAGGGACCGTTACAAGCTGGCAGAGCAGCTTTGGCCAATAATTATTCAGAGGCAAAAAAAAATGTGTGCATTTGTATGCAATGAGAAATAGGCCAGACTTCTGCTATGTCTATACAGCAGCAAGTTCATGGGTGTTTAGCAGGGCAGTGGATATGTACAAGCAGGTATAGGCAGTACAGTTGCACAGCACATTTCCGCAGAAAGGCAGGTAAAGCGCATCTGAACTAACTTGCTATATACACATAAATAGATTTGCCCTTTAGTACAGGATAAAAGGAAGCAGGCATTAGTGTGAAGGGATTTACAAGAAGGTGAGAAACACAAAACCAGCTTTGTGTGGCTGTGCATGCACACATGTGAAATGTGGTAGAATAACAACCTTGTACACCCTTCTGTGCATGTATGAGGGCAGGAATGAAACGCACCATCCCCATGTAACCTCAGGGCACCCACACGTGAGGGCTTACACACACATGTATGTACATAGGGAAAATGAATATGTCTTGATCAGGTGTAAATACAGCAGTAAATGCACGCAATCTAAAGGCGCAAGCAGAGATGCCCACAGTGCGTGAGGATGGAAGCGCGGTGGCAGCGCACCGAGCCCCGGCCCCACGTGAGGGGGCAAGGGGGAGGAGTGCCCCTGCTCCTGGCACATGCTCCACATTCAGACCCAGCTTTTTCCCTTCCCGCTTCAGGATTTTTTCTGCGGCAGAGCAGACTCCATGTCTACAGGGAAGGTGCTTAATGAGTCAAATCCAATCTCTCAAATGCCTTATCAGTTGCAGACAGGCCTGTTTCTGACAGCTGACCTTTCCCACCACACGCTGCTGAAAAACCCATACACCACAAACAATTAACACAATGCTGAAAACACGAAGCTGAAGGAAGGGAAGACACTAGACTGCTACAGACAGCACTACAGACAGAAGGGAGAGAGTGATGTGCATAAAAATGACAGAAGGCAGTTATATAAGGGTTTGATTCCACCTTATTTTGCCACGCAGACACTTTATTGTCTTACTTACAGCTTGGCTGTAGCAAAGCTATGTGCAAAAACAAGGCCTATGTGAAACAAGAAAGGAAAGCGGAAAGGACAAGAAACGCTCTTGTGAAGTATGTAGTGACATCAAGCCCATGCACAGATAAATACGTGTCTGAATAAATATGTGCAAAGCTGAGGGAAGGAGCAAAGATATGTGCTAGAAAATAAAAGCACACAGAGCAGAGAAGGCAAAGACAAGTTATCACCCTGCCAGCCTATACCTTTGCTCTTGTGGGACACCCTCCTAATGGCACATAAATACATTCATTAGAAGAACTAAAATGCATACAGAAAAATAATAAAACTTATCAAATAGTCTCTTCTAACAATGACAAGGAGTCTCATCCCATGCACAGTGGAACTCCAGTGCCAAGTAAGCACAAAACTGTTTCTGTTGTGAGCCACAAACAGCTGAAAAGGGGATAGTCAAACTCATTTTCATGTTGGAGTAGTTACATTTATACAGTTCTAAAACTACATTTGGTCCTTTGAAGGCAACCACAAGGCTGATGTGGCCCCTGATGAAAATGAGTTTGACACTCCTGGTCTAGTCAGTTGTTCAAAGGATTTGCTGCCCAGGAAAGGCTCAGAGAAATCTTCACATTCTCAGCTCTGCTGACAGCTCAGTGCGACACTTGGACAAACTCTACACATTACATTTTCTGAAATCCCTCTTCACTAAGATGATATTCTTAAATAGTTGCAGGCCACTGACATGCCTGAAGATGGTGAGCAACATATCTCAAATTTTAAGAGCAAATCCTAGGCGCACAGAATTCACATGCTAATTTGAAAAAGTAGTCATCGGTCTTTTGCACAGTAGTCTCCCTGTAAGTGCAAAAGACAGCACAGCCTACTTTTATCAAATGTTTTGGGGGTTTTTTGCCATTATTGCATTGCAATAACTGGAGACTCTAAAAGAGACGTGCCCTTCCATTTTAGTAACTCCCTGTATGTACAGAATGGGAGCTAGATGACGTTGCGGAAAGCTCACAGAATAAAAGTTTGCCAGAAGCTCCACAAAAGTCATTTGGACACAGCACCTGATTTATCTAGGCACTTATAGAAAATTAAGCATACTTTTGAAGATTTCATATGCAATCCAAACAAGACTGAGAAACAGGAGTGAGTTAAGAGGTAAAGAAAGTCACCCGAGGGCAGAGATTGAGGGAAGCTCAACAGCAGTGCAATTAGTGTTTCAGTTTAGCATCTCTATGTGGCAAAGATGCTGATGAACAGAAAATGTACTTAGGCAAAAGTATTTCAGCTAATCACTGGAAGTATACAAGATCTCTTCAAACCCCATCAAACCAAAAAGATTTTGAAAAGAAATATTTCATTATGTTGGAAGTTTTTTTTATATTCAACTGAAAAAGTAATTATTGTAATTGTTTCTTCGCTATTTCCATGTGGTCTTTCAATATATACATATTATATGCATTTATTTCAATGTAATAAAAATTCATTATTGGTTTACACTGTAAATCTCTTTAAATAGTTATCAGCTCACATGTTTTCATAAATTTCTGAAATTATCTGTGCTATTTGGAAAATGTAATAGTTCATTCAAAGTTAGTAACTTCATTTCATCAATGAAACAACTTCCATATCTTGATGTGACAGCCTCAAAAATGAGCCCAACCGTTTTCATTAGTTTGAGCTACTGGGTAGCAAAATCCTATTAAAGCCATGTACAAGTTACCAATTCTGGTTATCATCAACTATACAAAACAAAACAAAAACAAAAACAAAACAAGAAGCAATATCCAAACCAGTGCTTCTCTTCAGTACTATAAACCAAACTCTGAACCCAGTGGCCCTAATAAATATCAGGCATAATTTTGTGGAAATCAGTGAAAGTATAGCACAGGGTGTAAGACCGTGATCATGCTGGTATCTGTGTTAGTGTTATTTTTCCTAAGCCTGTTGCTAGAAGGTCAGAACTGATGTAATTCTTACTCTTACAAGCAAAGCCCAGTGGCTGTAAAAATAACTTTTCAAATCTCCCTTCAGGAAATGTGACACCGTCCCTGTCTTACAACTACTGTTGAGAAATGTGTTTCTCTTTCAAGTCCAGAAAGTTACTGCCATTATTCTCCTGGAGATGAGTTTGCACTGTAGGGTCCCGATTTCCATGTTTTTGTGTTTTGGAGTTTGTTTTGTTTTAAATAGTGAAAATTCTTATTCTAATCCAAACAGCAAGGGTGCTTGTATGTTCATAAATATTTTCCAACTCCTGTTTGATTTAGTGTTGCCCTTCTTCAAGCTGCTCCCCACACTTTAACAACTCCATTAACCCATGGCCAGTGGGGTCTCGCTGTTTTGAAACTGAAAGCTGGTCAAAGGTTTTGGGAAGGAGGGATGCAAGTTTGGGTCAAGATCCAAAGGGCAAACCTTTTTGTATACTTGTATACGGCCAGGGTGAATCTCTTGCTATGTGGAAAGGACCGCTATTTTTAAATACAAGACAATTCTGAAAATTGACTTTGCCAACGTAGCCTCCAGGTTAATTGCCTCTTGACAGCTATCTGGTCAAATGTGCTCAGTTCCACAAACATAAGTGGAGTTTTTTTCCCTGTAGCTGCTACATCTGCCACTACTTTGTGGAGTCTCAGACAAGCTGGGATCTTTTTTGCACACTATTTCTAGAGAAAAAATTTTTGCAGATCTTGCAGATCAAGTTCATACCTTCATCATGCCATGATCTCCTATAGGGCTGCTGAAGGAGAACTGTTGGCAGAATTTGGCCTTTTACCATCGGCATTTTAAAAGCTATTCTGTTAATATGCAAGGTATAGCTTGTTTTCTCAGAACTGTGTTGGTTCTACAGAACTAAGAAAAATAAGAGGGGGAAATTATATATGATAGTATTAATTTATGTAATTGATCTATAAACACATATATAGGCAGTTTTATCCTTATACTGAGGGAATTAGACTAAAAAAAAATAAATGTAGCTCCATTGAATATTTTTTGTCCAATTTTACACAACTTTTTCTTGCTTGTAACTATATTTCAGTCCCACAAACAAAAGGAAACTGCACAAATTAACTACCCTGGGAGGAGAGAGGAACAAGAGAACTCACTGCAAATAGTACACACCAATACTGAAAGCTCTCGTACGGTTACCTGATGACTTACATTAAGATCCCCCATCTGCAGCCCCCGTAGGATCACAGTTGGCCCTGCTGCTTTCTATACACATTTCTGGAGCACCAACTAATTGGCTGTGCTTTTGTACTACAGATGACCAGCTAGATTTCAAGCTTCTGCAGTCTGCTTGGCTTGACCATACTGTGATGCATAAACCATAAGACAAAGCTGGTGCCCTCTTCACCAGCAACTTCTCCTTGAACAGCCTCTACAAGGAATGATAGTAAAGAAAAACAAATTCTCAAGTTGCAAAAATATCAGCAGAAAAATGTTAGTGCTGACCTTAAGATTTCATTGCATCTGGTAGAACAAGCTTGTCGGTCCCCAAGATTCTGCTTCTCAATGGGAGTGAATTAAGAACTCATTTTCAAGCTCTTACAAGAACTGTAGCAACTCCATAAAGTACCCTGAGTCCTGGGTGATTCTAGTGTGGTTTATAAGTATGTGCTGAAATTACTTTATTTGGCAGAACTGAGGATGCCAGTCGCCAAAAGACAAAAATGATCCTTGACGGGAACAGTAATTGTCAGCTAACTACAATTCCTGGTAGTCATGCAAGCGTCAGTCAGAGCAGCCTGCGATGAAGGCCACAGGTTTGGCCAGTCTTGCTTATCCTTCAAAGTATTGCAGCCCTGGAGGCACACGAGCCTCCAGACTGCACCTGTGCCTGCTTTTTCACTTCCCTGAAAGAAATAAATTACTACAACCCATACGTAAATAGAGCTCTTTCTATAGCAGACTGTATCTTGCGCATATAACTCTGCATCAACATTGCATAACCACTGAGAACTAAAATGCAGTTGGGTGTATGATCTTTTTTAGCTGCAAGGAGAGTTTAAAGAGGCAGCAAGAAACTACAGCAATAGGAAACAGGGCTTATGCATTACAAGCAGTGACACTGACAGAGAGGCTGGACACTCATGTATCTGTGCAACAGACAAGCGTGTAGAATACGACACATCAGTTACTTCATGGCAGCTGCCCACATGCATCACCCCTTCAGTAAATGCAAGGCAGCTCACCCCTCCATATGAATAGGCTAGGTTAGCTTGATTTCCCTCAGAATTAGAAATGTATGCACGTGGTTGTTTCAGAATAGGTAAATTCGTAGTCTAGCTTGCCTTGTAGTGATGTATTATTATGGCAACAGCCTGAGGCAGCTACCTCCCTCCTGCACCACCCACCTGGTATTTTAAATTATTTCAGCATTTGGGGTTTTCACTAAACTGTTCCGGGACTCTGGTAGTGCTAAAGATGAATGCACCATTTTACGGGTTGAACTTCAAATGTCAGTGACTCCAGCCGCCTTGGTTGCATCTTCTGTGAAGCACTGACTCATGAACACAATCCATAACCTGTAACATCTAAGTTTATCAGTTATTTCCCTACTGCTGCACCTGCCTGCCTGAGCTGTTAAGCTTCCACTGGGATCAACACACACCTGTGATAAAGGACTGTTTGTTTGCTAACTGCTTCATATTGATGTGTTTACAGTGCACACCGCCACAAAGGAAAGAGGAATAACGGATTAGAGATCAGTTCAAGCAGGTTATTTTTATAACACTTTTAATATGTGTGTGGTTACCGACTTCACAGCTTTATTTCAATGGGCAGAACCACAGCAGGAAGAACTTTGTTGTTGTTTTGTTGTTGTTGTTGGTTGGTTGTTTTTTTTGTTTTTGTTTTTGAACATCCAGCATAATACTCTAGTAATCAGTTTTAAAGGCAGATACTTGGGAAATAATCCATATTCAACATTACTGCTTCATTTTAAATAAGTCAAAACACCCTTATGAAGTGGTCAATAGAAGCTCATATTATTAAATCAACAGATGACCACAAGAAAGTATGTTCAGTAAATATTCGACCACCATCCTTAATGCAGATTTTGCCAACCAATTTTTTAGATCTTACTAACAATCTGCCGGAGGTCTCTAACTTTGCCTTCTGCTCAGTAGCATTCCTGTGGGCTACTCAGCACAACATGTTGCCCACTTCAGAACAACCACATGGCTGTGTGGGAGCAGATCACTGGATGGGCCAGTTATAAATGATCCATACGTGACAAACCTATATCACAAAACAATCAATGCAACCTACTCATTGATTGTGTTAGCAGAAGCCAGCAACTGAATGAACCATAGATATTAAATTCCTCTCCAGAGCAGCTTTCTGAACCACGCAAGACTCTGATGTCCGCCCATTAGCCATCTGTATGGCATTTCAGTCAAAGATGACTGTCGTAGCTTTGGACTCATCTCTTGCATTTAAGTGTTCTTTATTTAGGCTGATGATGATGGGTAGGGTGCACAAAAGACAAAAGGTGAAAGGGACAGAAAAACAGGGTAGCAATGAAAGCACATATGCAGCTGGAGCCTCCTCGCTGGTGGAGCACACGGTGCCTCGAGGGCAGTTCTCATTAAACTGTCATTACTGTCACGCTGCGTGTGGGCACACAGTGTGTTCAGCAATGCTGGCATCCACAGGCATGCAAAGATCCTACGTCCACAGAAGTACAGTCATTATAAACGTGTGCAAAAGTTGGGCTGCCACCTGCACATGTCTGTACATGCAAACAGATACATGTATGATGACACACAGGCACGTTGGTTGTGCGGGTGCTTTTATACGTGCGTGTGCAAGCAGTAGCCATGTATTTACATGGGCTGGGCAAGGTTCCTTTTTTTTTTCCTCTCTCTCTTTTCTTCAGTGAATGGGAAAAGGCTGTCAGCAATTTCCTTCTGTCAACAGCTGGGAGATGCTTTTCTGCAGATAGCTGCAATTTGTTTCAATTATGTGTATTAATCATAGCCTGCTCCTTCTTCATTTAAAAAAAAAAAAAAAAAATCAGGGCTTTTCCTTTTAACAAGCCATTTCCTCTCTTATGATGGTACTTAATGACTGCAGGTTTGTTGGGAGAGGGAAAAGAAGGAAAAAGATAAAAGCACACACATATGACAACCCCAGATGCTTCCATGTTTGCTTATTTCATTAATAACCACTATGGCTCAAGAAGCTGGCAGGGCATGCAGCTGAAATGGGGGTCAGTGCATCAGAATTTCAATCATAGAGAGATAGCTCTGAACAGGGTTTATATCTAAAAATCTCCTGACTTCAGAGCAGTGGATGGAATAATAACAATTAAGGATTTTTGGACTCCAACGTGTTTCCTTTGACACCTAAAGCAGAAAATCCACTAAGCTCTCTGGAAGTTAGTTTCCCACTGGTTTAATGTCTTACAACAGGGATCAGTTTTAAAGACACTGGGGAAAAAAGTGAAAGACTGGGAAACCTATAGCCACTCAAGAGATACTCCCAAAGTCTACTGGAACATAACCAAAGTATCCATGAGGTTGAATGGAATTTTACCAATCAGCTGCACATCAAGCTGTGATGTCTTAAAATTGCCCATTTCATGTGTGAGTTCTAATGAGACTTCTGAGAAACATGCTCTACATTTGCTGCAAGGTGGTAAATAAAAAGGTAATCAGTTTGTAGAGTGTATGCTGACATTCTGGAAATATTCTAATTAAATCAGCTCCTTTGCAGAGATATGATGGCATGCAAGGACATAAGCCAAAAGGATCTTTCCTTGTTTCTCATTACAGCCTTTCCTTTAGCATTTATTATCTTACCTGCTATTGTACTAAATATTCCTCCCACACTAATTTGTCATTAACCACAGCAAGGACTGGCTAGCCCAGAGACTTTAGGAGTTGTTGTACAGCTTTTACTCAGAGGTGTAAACATTTCTGGGAAACTGCTAAGATCCAAGTAATGGCCAATTACTCCAAAGTTCTGGAATTTTAAATCAAAAATGATACGAGTACCAAAAATGTAGATGATTTGCAAGACAGGATCAATATG
This sequence comes from Streptopelia decaocto, assembly GCF_964273445.1. Taxonomy (NCBI): domain Eukaryota; kingdom Metazoa; phylum Chordata; class Aves; order Columbiformes; family Columbidae; genus Streptopelia; species Streptopelia decaocto. The sequence continues at coordinate 23,440,287 of NC_138661.1, forward strand.
TTTTATCAAAGGTTGACTTTGAGGAACCCCATATTAGAATAACAAGAAAGTCTATAAGATCCATACTGCTTAAAACTGCATTGCATTCAGTCCTTGCAAAATTTGCTTTCTAAGAATCTGCTTAGCTAGATTTGTCAACTCCACCACACCTAGAGCAAAGAAGAATGACTCTACTGTAAGTCCATATGGTACACTGTGTATAAATACATCACTTAGAGAATTTAGGCCTACCTTAATATTTAGAAGCACCAATTTATCAGTTGGGTGCACAAAAAAAATCATCCAACATCTCCTGTAAATACTGTATCAACAATGACAAAACCGTGGGTGCATATGTCATTATACTGGCAGAAAATACAACTTTGCTGGTATCATTTCTTTTGATAAGGGAGCAAGAACACTAGCAAAAGAAATTATAAAGGATGACTGTTATCAAATGAACTCTTTGCACAGCCAAATAAAGCCCTCCAGGCACAACCAAGGCCTCAAACAGGTTCTGCATCACGCAGATTTTCCAGGACATTAACATGAGGCAAGGATGAAGTGATGTGATCCTGGACATAGCTACAAGATTAACTGCAGCAAGTTGACTGAGCTCTGAGTCAACTGTGCTCTGCCACATTGTGCGATTCGGACTTCACACTGCACAGATGGTGTACATTTTGCGGGAGGTGAAGATGCTACAGGTCCCCTGCTCTACCCATCAAATGCATGTCTGGACACAGACAAGGAGGAAAGGTCACTCACATAGATGCAGCTATACCCACATGACTATAGATCTGTGAGGATTTCATATTTCTTTGCATTAAGAAGCTGAAATAGGCTTCACTGAAAAGAGCATGCTTTTGCTTATATGAACTGTATCCACACGGACAGCCACTTGCTGATGGTCAGAGAAGCCTCTGAGTTGAAGCAATAGCTTCACAGACCTCAGTTTGTTCCAGCTAAAATGTATCTGCAGACATAACTTCGAAGTAAGTGATGAACTTTCAAAGGGACAGGTCTTACAAGACCTGAGAGAAGAACACCTGCTATCATCAGTGTCCCTGGTTCTGCTACGTTTCAGATTTGCCCAAGCAGGACACTTGGAAAAACTGTTTCCACAGCAAACGCAACATAAAACTAACCCTGGATAATTAAGATGTGAGTGCAGTACTTACAAGCATTTAGAAACAAACACGATCCACAAAGCAGATGTAAATAAAGCACACAATGTTTAGTGCCAGAAGCAGCAAAACATCCCATTCATTAGCACTTTCCTCCACATTTTTGTCATAAAATTTCATTATATTTTGTTGCACTTCTCAGATTAAAACAAAATCAACAGAAATATGTTGACTGAAGGTTTGTCAAGCAAACTTCATCCTTACTAGACTCATATAGACACATGCACACAGAAGAGAGAAATAGGTTTAAGCTGGAAAGAAAACGGGAAACCTGAAAGGAGAAAAAGCTTGGAGCTTCACAGAGCTCTTGGGCTTCAGACACAGCATAGTCCAATATAAGGAACAAGAAATCCAGTGTAATGGAAGAGTTGGAGAACACGATAGAGGAACTAAGAGAGAAAAGAGGTGGAAGATGGATAAAAACAAGGAAGATGGGAAACAAAGAAATAGCAGAAAGCAAAAGAAGAAAGGACAAATGCAGAAACAGGCAGAAAAAGGAAAGGAGAGGGAATGTCAGAAAGTGATAGACAGAAGGGAAGAGAAATCTCTGCTGGTACAGTAACAAATAAATCCCTGCAGCATGACAGGCGTCTGCTGAAGCATTTCATTTCCCCGCAGCATAATGGTGTGTTATTGCCCATTATCTGTTCTGTCAGTGCCAGAGTCGATATTAAATGAGGGGCAGCTGCATTTAGCTGCCATTTTTCAGCTGTCTCCCCGTTACCATGGAGACCCACTTTTTTTGTTGTTGTGGGTTTTTTTTATGAACCTGGTTGTGAGCAGAGGGGTGCGCGTGGAGGGAGGGAGTAAGTGCCACGGAGTTGTGGGAGTGAAGGACAAGAGAGAAGCAGTGGAGGAACACAAGGAAGGGAGGGCACGTACCTCGCACCCATGCAAACACCAAAGACAGCCATTTCAAACACCCTGTTAAGATACAGAGGGGCTGATGGCCAAGCATGTGTTCAGTGGTTCAACTTTCACATATTCTGGCAGTTGCCCTTCATCCTTTTGCCCTCTTTCTTTCCCTACACTCTGTGTCCTATAAAAGTGACAGCAATCCTCCCCTCCTCTCTAGTACCTCTGCAGTGGTGTCTCTAAGGCTATTGGAAGCAATGATAAACTAAGCCTCTCAAAGACTACATAGCAGGTTGAGGAGCATTAATATCCCTAAAATATTAATCAGGAATCTGAGGCACAATGAGACAGGGCCTGTCCCTCTCTCCCACCAAGGTTTATGCAGTAAGCTGCTGGCACATGCCAGTGCTGAGACCTAGAAAGCTTTGTTCACCCTTTTCTTGCTTTAAATATAAGGACATTCCCCACAGGGAAGTGAGTGGGAGACAGTTACCCAGGTAACTGGAATCAAATGAAAGACATCCCATTTCCTTCTCTTGAGTTCCTAACAAAAGGCCTGTGTCCCCTGTATATAGGGGAAAGATGCAATGGGCTCTCCCTTCACCATTTATTTGATGGTGGCAACTCCAAACCTTGCATCCAGCAGACTCTTTGATCTCTAATACTGTTGCTTAAGACCCATCAGCAGCATACCTGCAGTGGTTGGAAGAAGCCATCCCCCATTCTCCAGTGGCATCCCAATCACACCAGTATGAGGAAACCTGCCTGCTTGAGGCACTGACTGTGCACGGGATCAAAGCTGAGCAGTCCAGTTCCAACATCAATGCTTTCAGCCTGCCTACAGTTTCTGTAAGATGTTTGTCTCTTCTTGAGGGCTTTGTTTCTCTCAAATGTTCGTGAAGTGTTTTAGAAACACTGGAAAGACTAATGCAGCAAAAGTCAAACTGACAGACTATTGCCACTTTAACACTTTAATGGAGCCTGAGGGCACTCCCAGACTTTGAAATGTGGTAGTTTGCAATTTTAAACTATTAGAACAGTCTCTGATGAGGTTTATCTCAACTAGCCTTCTTCCAAATCATTCCTGAGCACATGCCTGTGACCATTCCCAGTACCCAGTTTGCGTGCAACCATCCCCTTTTGCATATTTATGAGCACAACCATGGACCGTCCTGCAGTGTCTGGTCCCAGCACCAGGAAACATTCCCAGCCATGCTCAGATGACTGGTACAGATAACCAAGTGGTCCAGCCAGAAGACAGCAAGGCTAGGACTTGGTCCAGTGTCTGCTTATCACACAGGCTAGACACAGGCACAGAACAACGGAGCCATAGCTTCTCCGAAAGCCTCTGAATACTCAAGCCTTAGGTCTGCTGAAATATATCGTCCTAAATAGATAATCAGAAAAGCAAGACCAATAGTCCCATTCAAGCTGACAAGGATAATGAGATGCTTAAGAAAAAAAATCACAATCTTAAGACAAGTAGCCAGAGCACTTCCAGGGTCTCTGAATTCCATAGCACTAGAAATGGGAATATTCTCTCATTACACTCTAATCTTGTAGGAAGCCTCACCTCTGCATCCACTATCACGATACCAAAAAGAACTGTTTGATGTGTGAAGCTTATGATTAAGGACAAAGGTGCCCAGAGGACATTTACTCCTTGAAGGTGAATTTATGATGCAGAAATGATGTCAGACTACAAAAACATTCAGCTTTTCAGGAAGCAGCTTGCTCTTTAGGTGTTTTTGTTGTCCACGTTTTCTACAAATTCTGATTTACAGCTTTGTAGGCTACCCTTGCATCATGTTCCTCAAAATGCAACACAGCTTACCTTACAGCTCCCTTAAACCATCCCATTCTCCATCCTGTCCCTTTCCCCCAAACTCCCAGACTGTCACGGAACAAAGACTTAAACATCTTTGCTAAGAAGTTGTGAGTAGAAGACACAAAGCTGCCCAAACTCACCTCTGATCTGCAGTGGACCGTCCCATCTCCTTTGCTTTTAAGTATGTGAAACTGAAGTAACATACACAGATATAAAAGTAACACCAAGAAACAGGCGTTCCTGCTCTGGCAGGGGGATTGGACTAGATGACCTTCTGAGGTCCCTTCCAATCCCAAACATGATGTGATACTGTAACACTCAATTCTCTTAATGTAAAATACTAATTCTATGCTTCCTTTGAGGTTAGAGAGCCCTCTTTTCTGTTCTTCCTCTCCTTTCCATTCCTCTTGTTTTCCCAATGCTTTTCTTTGTCTGACTCTTCTCATTTGTTCATTCTGTCCAGCATCGTGCAAATAAACATCACAATACTCCACGAGGAAAATGCCTTTTAATAACTGTAAAAAGTGCAGTCCCTTACAATGACTGATTGCATTCTCTTCCAGTGATCTGCTAGTGCAGACAATTCCAGAACCTGACTATGGAGCAGCCTTCTTAAATTTTTTTTTTCAGATGCCATTTAAAGCTCACTAACCACTGTTTCTCAAGCCCTGCCTAGGCCCACCCCACCTCCAAATTCTATGTTAAGAGACAATAGAAATAAAGGGCATTATTATATTAATTATCAAATCAAGTACTAATAGGAATGTACCCATACCTTGAGATTTTCTCATTAGACTCTCTTACTCTGATGTTTTCAGGTGTAAAGTAACTTCAGCACTTCAGGCTTTTTGGAACTTGACAAAACTTCTAGAAGTTGATCCTAAAGAAACCCCTCAAGCAACATTTAAATGGCAAAATGCTGTTGATCCTTTCCATGATTAACATCAACTACTCTTCCATGTCTCTATGGTAGTTGTCCAGCATAGCTCTTCAGGCATCTTTTCTTATCTTGCTGACTAGTGGTTTCTTCAAAATTTCTGACTGTGCCACGTTTAAAAGAAATTCTGCCTGAGTTGCTTATTTGCTAATCCTTCCTTTAGCTTCACTGCACTCTCACGACCTTTTTGCTTTTGAATATGGAACTATCTTAAGCACCACATTGAGCACCAGACTGCCTTCCGACTTGCAGGATATTGTTTTTTTTCCTCTGGGGGATGCCTAAGTTCAGAGTGTCTGATCAACATTCTCTTTGTAGTCCAAGGGGATTTTGAAAATAGTAGTGGAAACAAACAGCTGATTTAGACAAGTGAAAATATGAATGCTAATGAATATTTTAGCCTTTTTGGCCAATGACACTAGCTTTGGGTTCAATGAGTCAGGGAAGCTGAAGGGAAAAAAAGAAATTTGCTATAATATTAAAGAGAAGATTTTGTTTTAATGTAATCTCTGTTTAGCAAAAGATTATGATAAGAGCATTGACGGAGCAGTCTTTGAGACAAATGGGAAAGCAAGAGGGAAATTATGCTGCAGTACTATCACAAGCAACTTTGTGGTCGTTTCAAGGAGTTTCTAGAATTGTGCTGCCTGTAGTTAAACTTATACAGTACAAAGAAGTTGGACGTGCTAAACTGTCCCAGTCAATTTGAGGAATACATTCAGAAGAGCAAGGGAACATGCAATGAAGTCCTATAAGCACACTCCCAACACCCAAAAACTCCATCAGCTAAGAAACAAAATAAGGCAACAAGGCCACAAAGGGAACCTAACTGGTAGATGCTCCAGTCAGATACTATTTATTCAGCAACAATTTTTAAACAGAAGTATTGATGTCTAACACCCTAGAGATACTGTAGAAAGCTTTCTGGCATATGAAACTAGGACTTAAGTTTTGGGGAAAGACAGATATATATTTAATTTTTTATTTCTTTGCATCTTTATTTTTCTTACTTTCTCTCCCCAAAATCTACAACAGCCATCATTTTCCTTTCTACAGCCTACTGCCTTGAGCCCAAGTCAGGGAAAAATAGGTATGGTGTGTTTGGCTCCATTTAATTATTTGCACACATGTAATACAAGGCATATGTCACCAAAGACAATGGTATTCCACTGGCAATACTGCTTGACTAAGAATTCATTAAAAGGTCAGTCACATCCAAAATAACTGGCACCCTTGCAAACTGGTGTTTTTAAACCATTGTTCTATTTTACCATGTTGTTTGCCTAGTGCCTCCCCCAAAACTCTTAGAAGAATTTTCCAGCACTGATCAGGCATCAGAACCAGGCTCAACTACCTGGTTTACATGAATTTTTCCATTTTACATGGAAGAATATTGAGACCTATAACAGCTAAGGCCCTCATCTTCAGAAAACCACATCTGAAAGCAGGTAGGGATTACTTCATTTGTTCCAAGTAATATAAAGCATATCTAAATATCCAGTGGATGTGGTAAGAGAAATGTCATCCTTTCAACACATACCTTGGCAAAAAGGCATTCCTCAGTTTGCCTGTCTATAACACACTGGTATAGTGCTAAGGAAACAATTCCCTTCCTGTCATCTTGCTGTGTTCTTCAACAGCACTCTCAGGGTTGCCCCTTGAGCTCAGGCAACAAGGGGCTCGTGCTTCTGGTGATGGTACTCATAAATCTGATTCCTATTACTGATGGTGGAACTGTCTACATTGCTCTTGCAACAGCAGGTCTGTTCTTCTGTGCACCAGAACAGGATCCAACTTTGAATACTTCAATACTCCAGATACCAACAGAAGCTGGGACAGCTCAGTTCATCAGAATACAGGTCCAAGAGGCAAACCTTTAAGAAGGTCAGAGCCCAGTATCACAGCCAGCTTTCTATAAAAACTTGGCCTTAGTTTCCACTCTTCAGGAACAGACCTTCAGACTCTAACTTCTCTGGTGCTGAGCATTTCTCATGCCTTGCCTGTTTAAAAGTCATCAAGTCATTCTAGAGTAAAGCTGAAAAAGAAGGTTGTGTCCTGCAGATGCAAGCCTTCAGCACTTTCCTATTCCATAATGTCCTAGAAACAGATATTATGTTTTGCAAAGCACTAAAATACAGTCCCAAGGAAGCATAAGCAATGAAATGAGGTTTCGTGTCACCACAGACTTTATTAGCATAATTCCTAATAGTGACTGTTTAGAGGCCCTGTAAGAGTAAGAATAACTATGTTTAACAGGCAGAGTGATAAAGAGACAAGATTAGTCAGTCCTCCATCTCCCGCTCAGACTGCTACAGGATACTTTTCCTTTATTGTTGAGAAGTCGTTTGCAGTCAAGGAAATGTATTCCACAGGAAAATGTGGCCATTTCTAGTGTCCCCAGGAATCTTCTACTTGTGACCTCCTAACCATAGTCACCTTGAGAAGAAACTTCATGCAAACCTCTGAGTGGCAGCAAAACACAATGGCAAAATTCAGAACCCCATTAGAATATAGTGTATAAGAAAAAGCAAGGTGCAACTAAACTGAGGGATACCTGAAAGTACTGCCATATATTCCAGAACAGACCCTGTGAAAGGAACCCATCATTTAGTTACAAGTTTTCAATATATTTCCACTGTGATCTGTAAGAATGCTAAAGACTGAAACACATTTAGTGTCTTCTCATGAGCAATCACTTCTTAACCTGCAACACTGATCTGAAGCATATAGCAAGACTGAGCCCTCGTGGTGTAAAACTGGTCAGAGGATGTACCAGGAGGTGCTGCAGAAACAGGAGCACAAAGCATGTCTTCAGTTGTCGCTGGACAGGGCAGGCTTGCAACGAGGAATTGCCAACGGCGCAGTTCTATGAGGGCTCATGAACAGAGGGAGTTTCTCCTTCCTGAATCCAATTCACTCATCATAAAAATAGTGGTCCTTGCAACAGTAGCTCTTTTTCAACACGGTGGCCAATTTTGGATACTGACTTATTACCAAAGAGAAAAACTTTCAGGAGTCTCAGTGAAGGGAGCCTGTCTTGGTAAGAAAAGGATTTCTAACAGGGACAGCAAGTCCAAGTCGTAAGTACACGAGTACGTGGGGCTGGGAGCTGCCCCCTCCTGCCCCACTCTCTCCCCAGCCTGCCCAGCTCCCTCTCTGGGGGCAGCAGGACGTGTCCTGCAGTGAGCCCCCCACCTGGCCACCCTATAGCCCCCAGTCCCCAGTGAACTGCCAGCCCCCATTGTGCCCTGACACAGCATAAGATCTTTAAATGCCAGCTGGTACCATCCACAGCAAACAGAACTGCTGTCCCGACAAATGCAAAATGATGCAGGTATTCCAGCTAGCAGGCTTCAAAATACTCATTTAATATGCATTAGCCATTTTCCTTAGAGTCTGGGGACATCTGAACCATTCTGCCACTCTCTTTATGTCCTTTAACTCCTCCAAATCTTAAAAGAACATTTGTTTTCAAGCTGACTTGTCAATTAACTTCATCCACTCCCACAACTATCTGCAGTTGCAGGTTCAGACCAGGTCCAGAACTGTCACCACGGCACAAGGGAAAATGCTTCTCTCCATTTAAAGTGCATTTTACATAACCAGGAGATTAAAGCAGACAGAGACTCTGGGGTTTAATTCAAGCTCAGACTCTCAGGTGTGATTTTGTTTTGCTGCAGGTATTTCAATATCCATTAGAGAAGGAAAAAAGGAATAGGATATCTTACATGATTTTATATGCATTTGTTTTGATTTTTATAGCTGGTGAAAAGAGCTGTATTAATAGCACAGCAGGGGCTGAACTGAATCCAAAGACAGAACACAAAGTTTTCTCAGTATCCATTATTTCGGCACTTGCAAATTCCAACAAGATGAGACTTTTGTATGCTTATTACAGAAGAGAAAAAAAACCAAGTGTGGATTAAAATTGATAATACCCCCTCTATTTATTTACAGTAAATTAAGCAAATATATTTGCAAATTGTAAAAGGCATTACCCTTGGATTCCTCAGAGATTCTAATGTATTGGAAGGCATGTCCAACTTAAATGCTCAAAGAAAAACTGGGCAAGACATTTGCAATCTGATATGTAACTGCTGCAGACAGACCAACCTGACAATGAGAACAGAACTCTGAAGATTCAAGTCATGAATCCAAATCTTAGACATCTAAATTTTTACAAGATGGTTATCACATCTCCTCTTAAAACTAGCATTAACCTGATGTACAGACATGGTTAAGTAACTTTACCATCTTCTTAAAATTAGGATTTTGATATTGAGCCACTGAGCCATTCAAAAGTGTTTTAAACTATCCATAGTAGTAAAAAGCAATAATATTGCCACACAGTCTTTCTCGGTATTAAACAAACACTCTTCAGAAACAAACACTGCCTCTTATCAGAGTCTAAATCCCAGCAATAAGACCAACTGTCGCAACAAAACAGAAGAATCAGTCTTCTGGATCCCTCTCCTATTCCATTCTTGACTATGCATCACTTGAGTAAACAAGCTTTATCTAAACTTATTACAGAAATCAGGAGTCCTTAAGACAACAAACCAAGAAATCAAGAGAGAAATATGGAAGAAAATATTTCGTTGAACTAAAACCAAAATATCCAATTGCACTAATATAAAGAGCTTCTCACTTTCATGTGATGAGCCCCTGCTGATCTTACAAACACAAATTTGGGGTGGAGGGTATGTAGGTCTTCACAGATTATGTTCTACACCACCCTGCAGTGCTAAGCAAACACTCTCCACAGGCTCAGAGGCTCTGGCATTGGATATTTTAAGGAGAGGGGTCATGATCACATGCTAGATTTTGTGAGTATTTCAGTCTTGTCTTTGTACAATCCTAACCTCTGATTTTATTTTGTATCAGAAATAAGTAGGTCACTGCTTCTCGAGAAAGCAAGGGGAGATCCCACACAGCTTAAACAAAGAGAAGGTGGGGAAAGAGGCAAAGCTTGGGTCACACTGGGTTGAAGAGGCAGCAAGCCATGAACTTGCCTCTCAGATGAATTTTCAGAAGCTGGAATGAAACTTAGGAGTTCATCTGCTCTAGTCTCCCATCAAAGGCCTCAGGCATTTGTGCTCTTTTAGCTGCAGGGCAAGGATGACCCAAGAGCAGAGCTCAGGGAATTGCCCTGGCAGCTCCACGTTGCTCTTCTGCATGCATGTCCATCACCCGGGGCCGAGTCCCCTGCTCAGGGCACTGCTCAGGGCTGACCCTTTCACACTGCTCCTGTAGCTGCAGCAAGTCTCCCCACAACCTTTGCAGATCACCTAGTGCAAGAGCATAAGTCTGAATGGCAGCTCTGGGGGCTGAAGTTTGTTTGCGGATGTTAGAAATATGTTGTCAGGACAGCAACAGATCATGACACCTCAAATACTCCTCCAGGCAGGAACACATGGCATGCCAAAGAGTGAGGGAGGAATCCCACCCCCACAGGCCAGCCCACCTCCACTCCGTGTGTTAGCAACAGCCAGCAGCCAGGCACTGAGCAAGCCAAAGGTTTCAGTAAAGGCTTGAGCCTTTCAGAAACTGGTCGGACACCCCCCAGTTTGTTTCACATAACTTAAAATTTCATGGACAAGCTACTATTTAAATGTGAAATACAGCAGCAAGTCTAGGACCACTGTCTATGTGTTTAGTCTGGCAAAATACATCCTCTACCGATGTCTTGTAGCTAAAAGAAGTTTAGCTCCTTTATGAGCCAAACATAGGAATAAACAAGGGCTAATCCCACTATACAACCATAATTAAGTAAATACATACGATGCCAATTTACAAGCACAGTTTTTCATAAGATTAAGCTGCTAGTTAACTGAGAAATTATGGTCTGCTTCTCTATTAGACATCCAATAAGCGATACAAGATTGTTTGACTTACAGTGCAAGATAAACTGTACATTAACACTTTGCCATGATGATGCAGGAAACCAAAGGGGAATAAATACGGCTGTAAGGGTCTCCTCATTTAAAGCCCTTTTATGTTTTTTTCCCCAACTATTGTCCTGAGAGTTAGTAAGATAAATATTTTAAAACAAAATAATTAAATATTAATTAATACCAACTCAAATTGAACAGCTAATCAACAACAACGCAAATTGGCCTTTTACAATGGCTCCGTTTCACCTCTGGTAAAAAAACAACTCTGAATCGTTGTGGTATTTTTGATTAAATAAGCAAAGTCTCCACCACAAGAACAGAACCATTTTTCAACTTTTTAATTGTTTCTATACAAAGACATACCCAAGCCTCTAACAGCAGTATAAATTCTGCATTTTTTGTGATGACCTTTCTACAAACTATAAATAAACCAGGGCTTATTTGCTAAAGAGATTCATCAATAATTTCAAATCAACAAATTACAACACCGTTACAATTAATTTGCAAGCAGAAAAATTGAGTGGCAAAATGTAACAAACAAAGCATCCAGTTCCCCCATTTCCCTCTGCTGCAGCTGGAGTGGTGTGGCTTCAACCTAATGGAGAGTTCTCCAAAATCAAGTGGGAATGGTTCCCTGCTGGGGTCTGTGACTCAGACCCTTCTCCTCTAGTCCTTGCCCTTCAGATATACTACAGCTTTTGCCACGTACAAATCATTTCAGCTTTTAATTCACTCTCTCCTTTTGTAAAATGGGCCTAATAGTACTCACTTATCTACTTCACTAGGACGGTTCAAGGATTAAAATTGATGCATCCCCGCTGAAGTAATGTGCTATAATTACCTTGTTAATGTGTCCTCTCTTGGCTAGAATGAAAATTGCTTAGCTGCGTGTCACAGGACCCACACGGCCTCGGCCCCTGGGCAAGCTCAGGCAATTGGACAATGTTCCCTCAAGCTGGTTGCTCTTGTGAAGCTAAAGTGAAAAGAAAATGGCAGCCCTGCAGCCAGAGGATGCAGCAAGTACACTTGACAAAGCAGACTCAAAGCCACTAATTACACAGAAGACTGCTCCTTCACAGAACAGTGGGAGCCAAAGACTATTTTCTACCTACAATTGGGCGATTAAAAAAAAAAAAAATGAAAAAAATAGAACAAAAAACTACCGTTGAAATCCTCCTCTTCATTAAACTACATCCTTCCCTGATAAAAGCAGTCAAGCAATCATTCCCTCTTTTAAACCCACCTGCAATATGCATGTCCCCACCTGTAATCTGACCACTTTTTTCAGTCCTGTGTGATTCTTCCCACCTGAGTGTCCCTTCTTCCTCAGCTGCTCTGACTTCTAAAAATAAGAATAAAGCCAAGAAATTACGCAACCCTAAGGGGGAAGGTCTAAAATTTTCTCTACTTCTGAGCCAAGTAGCTGGAAGAATCTTTAATACAGATCTACCCCGGCAACGGCAGGTCTATCTCTAGTATCCAGAGATGTGCGTAGCCCCATCCATTCCTACAGGCAGAAACAAGCGAGGCTTGCAGACAGGATATGTCCTCATGCCTGCATCTCTATTTGCACTGCATCACATTACCTCACCTCCAGCCAATCCAGCCTTTGCACGCATCAACACTCTCCTCCCGCCGTACCCGCCGACGGAGTAGCTGATTGCCATGGTGAACACGGGGGAGTTCAGAAAATTATATCTGGACAGCAGTTTGTGTTTGTGGAAAGGCAAATACACACAGTACAACTTAAAAAGGGGTAGGCAAGACCTTGGCATGTGTACCTTCTGACCCCAAATTTTAAAGAAATACAGAGCAACATTCATACACTGAATAACAGAAAGTTATGCCCTGATAAATAGGTGTTCCTGATTTCACAGTCCAGTTGCAATAGTCAGGAATAAGGTGACCTTCCTGTCACAGGAGAACAATTCTCAACAGTGACACAAGCAATGCTGCTTCAGACACCAGGACAAGGCCTCTCAATTCACTACGCAGATGGGTACAAAGCCAAGACTAAAAGAGCCAAACCCCATTCTTTTGTCGTGTTCAGCTTAGAAATCTTAAATATCCAGTCTGATATATGAGAATCCTTCCTAATCAACCCTCTTTCAGAGATTCCCAAGCACTACCATCACACAAATCTTAGAGGGCCGGCAGACCCACTATAAATCTTCATGAAGTATTCAGCACAAACACAGTGATCCCTTCGCAATGATGACTCCACACATTTGCAGTGTGCATGTATTCTTTAAAGCACTGTAGACATCTAGAACTGGTTTTCCTGTTGTTTTTAAAGGTTATCAGAAAGAACACAACGAATACCAATAAGATGAAAGATGCAGGACTGTGGCTCACTTGTCTAGAGAGCCACAGCTGTGCTGGGAAAGGAGGAGGCCCCAAGACTGCAAAGAACAACTTTCTGCTGGAACCAGCTCTGAAATGGCTAGAGGAAAGCACAGCTGACAGAACTCCTATGACCTCTGTCTATCAAAACAGCCATGCTTTAAGAATGCCACCATTCGACAGCGAGCTGCAAACTCATGGTCAGCCCAGCCTGCCTTTGCCTCGATTCAGGCTGCACTCACAAAGCGGCCCACGCTGCAGGAAAGAACAAGATTTCCAAGCAGTTGCACACAGGATTATTTTTCGCTATGAATATTTTATTCATATCCCCAAAAGTTAGAGTTGACTTTGAACTGATCCTTTTCAGGCTTCAAAAAAAGTACATAAATATGCAGGGTATTCAGTTACCCCTATGAATATATAGTACCTTGTTGAAATTTTTACCAAGTTTTTCAGTTAAATCCTACTGTGTAGTAAATCTCCCAGTCCAATTATCCATTGACTAATATACAGGTATACATATCTATGAAACATATATAATGGTATATCCATATATCATTCAATCCATCAAAAGCATATGTTTTTGTTGCTTTTGGAGATCAAGTTTTAGTTTCAGTAGAAGCCATAACTCTGGTCTCTCCTCTCTAAGGTCTCAGTTACATTTTCACACACATTATTTTGACTCCTTTCCAGTCTTTTAAAACTCCTTACATATGAAAGATTTACACATGCAAATTAATTTACACAGTTTCCTGTAAATGGTCAGAGCAGAGCTTAACCACTTAGGGCTCCAGGTTACTGTTTCCATTGACTAAAGAGAGGATTAAACAGGACACTAATTCAAGTTAGCATTGAAAATCTAATAACAAAGTGTTCATGGTTTTGAGTTCTACACTCAGGTTATGACTGAGCCTGACCACAGTCACCCAGAAAGCTCCTTTCTGTACATTTCTGTAAAAGATTTGTGGGCCAAATGGAGCTCTGCATTTCTGTTGAGCAGATAGTCAGGCAGAGGCCAGCAGAAGCTCTCACCACCTCCAGTGAACGCTTGCAGAGGCTTTTCCACAAGGCAGTCTGAACGAACAGAGCATCAAGGCAGGGTTGCACATATTCTTGTAAGCTGGCTTGGGGAAGTGGTGGCTAACAGAAGTTGGGAGAGGAATGGCAGAAGGAAGAAAAAGAAAATAGGTTGTTATAAATGTTTTGGCAGTTGTAGAGGGAACATGACTATGGGGGCTCTCAAAAATTTCCCGCTCCCTCAAGAGCACGATAATCTTTCTCTAAAGCTTGGGCTGCCAGCACTGTGTCTACACCTACATCAGTTCAGGTTCATGCTGTACCAGACACCAGTGGCAACAGAGAGGAGGTATGTGTGTTATTACCTTCTTCACACCACAGACCACCATCAAGAGTGACAGCCTTTCACGGGCAGACATTTGTGCAGCCGCTTCCCAGTTTGAATACTTCCCTTCCTTTGGCCACACAAAACCATCTACCACCAGTCCCACTTGGATCTCCTCAGACTTTTCCAAGTTTAAGTTTTGCAATTTAGACATCATAGTGCACGAGGTCATTCAACCTATACTTATGGGCCTGTAGCTTCTTCAAGGCAAAACTCAGTCCTTAACATGACTCTTGCTTTACAGAGACTGCTGCTTCCTGCATCCAGGCAGTACCACCTGCCCAATGTCCTCAAGCTGCCTGTGATCTCCTATAGCTTCTGTAGCCCAGTTTGCCAGGCTTCCCTGTTGCACCACTCCAAGCTGCATCCTGCTTCAGACTCTTGCTGGATAGACCTGAGAGTTGACTCCATCGCCCCTTTCTTTGATAGCTCCAGAACACCAGTATCTGTGTTGGGACACATGGCCGCTTTCCTGTCTCTGCTAGTAAATCTGGTACATTACAACATTCCCCGTGTGTCAAGCATTTAGCAAACACACATGCTGGCAGACATAGTATTCCTGGAAGGACATGTGTCTTGAGATGAAGCCGTGCCAACTGCTGCCCTGTGTCATAACACGGAAAGCGCCCTGATATCCAAGTTCAGCAATGCCAGTGCTAAGAATTACTCTCATCCAGAAAGCAGACCTGGAAAAACGCCATGGAAAACACGGTCAAATTAACAAATGGATATTTCTGAGTAGATCTGCTTCAGAGGTATCTTCTGCTTTTTGATTGTTTCACATAGTAGATTTCCATCAACAGATACCTTAGAAATGCTTGGCCTGAGGTCAAAGGGGTAACAAAGCAGGGGAAATGAGGCAAAAAAGTCAAGTAATTTGTATAAGAATATTGAATTGCTGCCCAAAAGCCAAGATGTGCCAGTATCTGATCTTCACACAGTTCAGTGACCAGTATGACTTCTGTACCTCACTTAAGTATAGCTACCCAAATGCTGCCGCAAGCTCTAAGAAGCTGATGCCCACAAGATAATTTATCCTTTAAAAACAAAAGTTATGACAATAGAGACAAGGCATTTATGAAACCCAGAAAAATTAATAACTGGGTATTTGGACTGCAAAACGCAGCCAGATATTATGGTGATGCATCATATACAAACAAAATAATCCCAAAGAAATCAAAATCTCAGCATTTGTGCATCTGATTTTTCTGACTCTCTTGCTTTGAGAGTTTATTTCTAGGACTGACCTGACAGCAGTTCTTATTCTCTCCTGTTGAGTCCTGGTATTTTCCAGGCAGTCTGAGAAATGAATATACTAACAAAACTGCAGCTGCTAAAGATTCTGTCATTGTCGTATGCTACGAACTGGGATAATTTGAAAATTTAGGGCAACTGTGAGGGCAGAAATAAGATTCACAAGCTTGAAAAAGATAATTTTCTGATGCTGCTTATGTAAAAGGAGAATCTCCCTAATAACAGCAGCACAAGGACTGTGGCACATGTGACTATTTGCAGTTCTACCCCATCAAAAGCAACAATAAAATACAAGCATCAGCTAAGGCTTCACAGTTTTATAGCACAAACTATTCCTAGCTTATATTTATTAAGGTAAATGGGGAAGAGGGAGAAGAGGTGGTTATGTTGGGGTTTTTTTCCCCATGAGGCAAAGCGTGACAGGAGTTACGTGCAGGGTCCAGATAAGGGTTTTTTTGTAGAAGGGTAGAAAATAGTTTCTTTCCCTACCTAAATTACGTTGCTCTCTCCAGACGTTTGCAGAGAGTTGAATAAAGTACCTTATAACAAGCTAAACACTGCAACAAACATGTATGTGTGCTTTCTGCCTGCCATTAGCTGGGTGACTGACAGCTACTGTTTCCTGCATTTCAGCACTCGCAGCTGCTGCCGAGTTTTAATTGGGGCATTTATTTTGAAAAGCTGGGTGATAACGTCACCAAGAAATAAATACTTCAAAAACAATGAAAGAAGGGGAGTTTCAAGGATGGTAGACAGTGATTATCCAAACCATCTTCACCTCATGTACATAACTGTTTGCTGAACCTTCTTCCTCCAAAAAAGGCTGCCATGGTGCTTTTCCTTCCCAGCTGCTACAGGCATCAAGTATCAGTCCATGCTGCCCATTCTTAAATCAGTTATGACCACCCAAGATTCTCTTTTAATCACAATCAGTGGAAGTTCTTACCAGAACTCTGAACCCAGCCTACATATTCATTAGGAACTCAGAAATCTGCACTGCCAGAGTTTGCACAGTTTGCCAGAAGCCTGTACCTGATGCGTGTGCCTTTATAATACAATTACAATTGCATTTCAGATTGAAACATTCATGAAAAAAACTGCTAGAATTATGCTTTTTTCTAACAAAAGGAAGAAATTGCCTGATGGCTGAATTCACCACTAATACAAAAACCTCCTGCTGGCATCATCTTCACCCAATGTGTCTCAGGATACTGCTTATTTTACCACCTAAATTGCACCCTGCCCCTCCCCCTTAAATAAAGGCCATTAAAGCCTACCAGAGAAATGCAGGTATTAATCATTTCTGCTTTCCCATTCTTTTCACTATCTATGCAAGCTGATTTCTCCTGGATTTTGATTGTAAGAGAAACAGCCATATTCCCCTAGAGCTAAAATAACACTTGTAGCATGAAAACTCTTCTAAAAAATACCACCTTTTGGGGAGCAGAAAACGAATAAACTACCTAGTCTCACATGACAGATTATAAGGAGTTAGCTAAAAGTGAACCAATTTTTTCTCTAAAGCTATTTGCCTTTCAACAGCACTTTCCAACTGAAATACTGTATGTGCTTTAAAATATTCATTAATCTAGGTTCATACCATTTACATTACCTACAGGCTACTGAAGGTCAGTAAAAGTATTCACACATGAAGCAAAAGGAAGATACAGAGAGACTGATTTGTCCAAAATCATAAGCAGAGACTCCTTCAGCATAACCAGAAAAAAAAGGCAAATCTTTCCATGTCCCACAATGTGCTTTAACTGCAAGACTATCCTCAGATGTAGCTTGGTCCTTTCACAGAAAGGATTAATCAAATAATATTACATTTGCTATATTAAATGTCTTTCACTGCAGTGGAACTTCATTGCACATACATCTGTAGGGAGAGGCGAGTTATAAGTAATTAATACAATTACATACAATATGTAACAAGCCTGCAATAAATTATGTATGCCAGTTTCATACTGTATCTGCTGGGATACTGTAATGTGATTCAGTAGATTAAAAAAACACTGATTACTTATAAAGGTTATCAAATTTTGAAGCTACATTAAATTACACATTGAGTCATTGTGTTTGTGGGGGTGTGCATACTCCTATAGTTTCTGTGTACAAATCAAGCACATCATCTGCTAAGCCCCTACACGTGCATAACTAAGAGTGCCAGACTGTGGAAGGCATCAAAGCCCAATACAGCACAAAATTAATGGGTTTTAACACACACTCCGGGCTTGGCCCTAAAAGCAGGATAGACAGACTGTGGACATTTTCTAGGAAGAAATAACACAACTCAGGAATGCATAATACACCAAATCTGTGCTGCTTGACTGCAAACTGACATAGCAGCTCTGCACGCAGGCATGCACATGCATCTATGTGTTCATCTCCCAAGTTCTCATCAGTTTCTGCTGCAGACATACCCCAAACCCACTGGTATATCAGGTGTTTGGACCTTGCTGAGCTGTTTGGCTGGCTCCTCATCATGGAAGCAAGACTGCAGTGATCAGTTAGGAGAGAACAAGCACTTCAGACAAAAATAATACAAAAGATCACTGTGAGCACTCTCTCCTCGTGTTACCCACTCATGGTATTTTCTCCATCTAACGCTTCATAAGACCATGTGAAGACTTTTACACACCCTTCTGCTCATGCTCCGTGGTTCTGATCTCCTTCCCAGTGCTGTTTTCCTCCAAGGCAAGGGCTGTGAAGAAAAGCCTGACAGGTTTTCTAATATGTGCCAGCTGGGGCCCAGTGACCTTTTTTGGGTTTTTTTAGTTAAAAACAAGAGTTTTCCTGGATACTCAGGTCTTCCAATAAAAAATTACAACACCTAACTCTCTGTGATACTGTATCTTTTATGCTGCTGACTGAATAAATGAATATTGATCTAGTCCACACACAGTGTCTGTACAAAAGAACATGAAAGCTTTCACCCTGAAGAAGTGTCAAAAATCCTTCATGCAGGACAAGGGTCCCACGCACATCCAGTGCACCACACACAGACATTCCTTCCATAATTGTATTAACAGATAGAACACTTTTCTTCAGATTATGTTCAGTAGCTGGTCACTCAATTTTAAAAGGCTCCAGCAGGAAGAGAAAACATACTTAGAAAAATAAGAAGGAAAAAAAAAAAAAAAGAAAAAAAGAGAGATCAGAGAGAAATTCTAGTTTTCCTAAGGAAATAAAGAATAAGGTAGAGGGATGAAAAACAATACAGCATTATATAGCACATATTCATCACACCTTCACATATTAGGAGCAAGAAAAGTAGGATCTTTTTACATAATGCATAATAACCTGTGGAACTCATGTCCACAGAGTAACACGAAACCCCAGAGACACAGCAGTGTGCAAAATAAGACCAGGCACTTCGGCAGCCAGCAGAAACTGCTGCAGTCACAGCATGTACTTATTAAACTGTGTTTACACATTTCTAGAAAAACACACAAATCCTCTAAAACACATGCAGAGGTAGTAAGAAAGAAAAGACAACTGTCAACGGAGAGGTGGTGGTTGAAGAACCTCCATCTTCAGCTCCCCTTTTACACGCAAATTGTGGCAGCATTACTAATGTATTAATCTTGATATTAGTCTGTCTGAGAAGTACCACATCCGATCTTCTTCACGGCAAATTGAAAACTGATTTTTCCCCTGTGAACGTTACCTTTCCTACTAACATATATTGTATGCTTCTCCATATGACAAATGAGAATGTCAGGTCACCAGCAGCACACCTGTTTTGGCTCTGTGTTACCTCCAGCCTTAAAGGGAAGGCTCTCCCTGTTAATTACTATACAAAGTGAGATCAGAAAGATAATGACGAGTAGCACAGCAATTAATATATTTAGCTTTTTTGCTGCCCTGGGAGGGTCTGCCAACACCAGGGGGTCTGAACTACCACTAACCTATTCTGCACTTGAATTCACCTTTGCCATGTCCCAGTCCAGAGCTCTCTCCCTTTTTGTGCAAGCACCCTGCCTATATCTTCACAGCTTTTCCTACAACACCATTCCTTGCTCAGAAGGAAAACATGACCAAAAGTTACCTAATCACTTCCTGACCAACCAGTTCATCCTTAAGAAGGATCATAATCTCACAGTAATTACAGACTGGGATCCCGCAGATGCCATGGTACCCACCCGTGTTGGTCAGGGAGGGCTGCTCTCACCACTGACGGATCTGGTCAGCAGAGATGATGAGATACAATTTCTATTCCTAGTGCTGCTACTAGTCACTCTATCTCCCCTTAAAAACATTTACACATGGGTAGAAATAAACAGTTCCCTCTAAGCATAATTCTCAGTATAAATTCTGAAGTCCCAATTGTAGTTCTGTCTGATGACAGAGAAAGATTGTGTAAGCTTGATCTAACAGCCAGCAGAGCTAAGCGTAGAGAGAAAGAGCAACTCCACTCAAAGGGACTGATTCATCAGGGGTCTATTTAGTCATAGGTGAGTGAATATTTTTTTTAATTTTTTTTTTAGGTTTGAGGTTTGTGTGTGTGTGTGGCTTTTGGTTGGTTGGTTGGTTTTGTGGAGTTTTTTGTGGTTTGTTTTTTGTTAAGCTTTCATCTCCTCTTCATAATTTGCAGAAACTATCTGCTTCTGTTCATTGTGTGGATCAAATCTCTACAAGCTTGGCCTGGCAGTCATCTACGCCTGCACAAAGTAGCTCGGATACTACCATGGACCACAATAAGCAAATCCTAAATAACCACATCTCTTCAGATTAATATTCCTAAGCATTCCTGAAAGGTAATTTTCACACTTTCACATTCACTTAGTGGTGAATTATCTTGCAGAGTTACTAGATGGAGCTGGAGCAGGCATAAGAGCAGGTGAAGTAACATGGATTTAGGATAATACCTTAATGGTGCACATACAGCCTGTCAGAAAATAGAATTTTTAAGCTTCAGGAAATTACTTTTCAGCAAAAATTATAATACTGACACATTTATATTACCAATTGCTGCCAGAGGAAATCACTGGAAATCAGATCCTTAAAAATTCTGTCTTCATGACAGGCTCCCGAAGCACATATTTTGTGATACATCACAGTCTCCCCTCCAGGCTAAAAAGCAGTGGGGACTGGGAGTTACCAGCCACGGGGCAGAGAGATGGCTGTATGACTGCTAGTCAGAGAGCAGTAAGATAGGAAGCAGCAGAATAGCTGCTGCTCTAGGGGCACTGTCGTGCCATGTCTACACTGCAGTATCTACATTAAGTCTAAATATATTTAGTTTTGAAGGAATAAATTCAGATTTTCTATGAAAAAGTTTTTGTAGCTTTTTTGACAAAAAGCCATATCGGGTCAACAGTGAATATTTTTACATTTTTCTATTGCAAAATAAGCTTCTCTGAAATCTCCAATGCCATCATCTCAAGTTCCTAAAAATCTTCCTGTTTATGATGGTACCACTGCTTTGACCCATATTAAACAGCTGACAGGTGTGAGCATGCTGAAAGAGGCTGAGGGATCATTCTTGTCCAGAACCGTCTCTGGATTCTGTCTTGCTCTTTGGTTCATTTGTGGTTTTGCACTTGTGCAGGTGGGAAAAGTTAATTTGGTGAAAATGAAGAGCAGTTTCTTTCATAAGGTTCTGGGAGCACTATTTCTTGGAACATTAGGAATGAGTTGAACAAAGACAAGCAACAGAGGCATAAAATTATAACGGGTGATCCGAATGGCTCTGCTCAGCACATGTTTGTGTCTCCATGCTGCTCACACTTCCCTCCTACTTCACATTCACGTTTCCCCTACACCCCTGCACCACAGACCATCTCAGCGTCTCTCCCAAACAGCCCTTGCACTGGGACACCGCACCTTTTCCTTTCAGACCACAGGAAAGGGCACAGATCTTCTATACCACTGAGACCAGCCTTCCAGTTTCTCTCAGCAGCAAAACCATATATGTGTCTAAAAGTGGTCAGTAACTTCTGTACTTCTTTGACAGAAGACCATATGCTACTGTGCTGGCCATCATACAGAACCCAAATCTAAAGCATGATCTAGCGAGGTGGTTAGTGACCTCAATTCCATCCAAAGTCCTGGTTTTACAGTAAAATAAAAATGCTTACTTTCAGTAAAGTTATCCATGCTTCCAGAGGTGTGCAACAGGAGTTAAAAGAGTTCAGCATCTCTGAGGACCTGTCTGGCTTCAGACCTTTCAAGCTCTGTGCATAAGGACCAGGTGTCCTAACTCCTGTACTACTTGACTGGGATAACCAGTAATAAAAAATCACAAAATTCCAAGGGAAGAGTTAGTTATTGCTATTTCCTACATAATAATCTAACTAAAAACATTTGTATCTGTTCAGTAATGGACCCAACCTTCAGAGCCTTGTCCAAAATAAAGCTAAGCCCTGGAAATGCTTGTTAACTCAGAGTGCTCCTCTTATGCTTTTCTTTTCTACTTTATAACTTGGTAACATACTTTCTCCTACGTTGCCTTGACTGACACATCACCCATTAGTGTAGGAAAGCTACACAAGGTCCTGTGAGTTAGTTCTTCAACAACGAAGAACAGAAAGGGGAAAAAGGCCCCAAATCCTCTTAAAACAAAGGCAATTTGAAGAGTTCAGAAAGCTTTATTGAAAATTTAAGCTGGTACAGGGCACTGGACATCACATTCCTGCTCTTGCAAAAAGCTGAGGAGGACTTCTACTAAAATTTAAGCACAAACTTATTGCATGCTTCATCCAATATTAAACATGTTTTTGCACATAATCACAAATTCTGACTAATAATCTTCCTGAGAGACATGAAATATTATTTCTGAAGCCCAGAAAGGGAAAGTCTTTTCCCTGCAGTAATCCCAGAGGCCAGTGGCAGAGCCTGAAACATTCCTATCTCTACCAAAGCACTGCCTGAGACACAGCTTTATTTTTCTGCCAGCAAATGGTTGGGATTTTGGTTTGCCAATTAATGCTGCAGCACTTAATGCTGGAATCGGTGCAAGTTAAGGCTACAGAGTTCAACAAGACACACGCAGCACATTTGCCCTTCTTCAGAAATCTGCAGAAGTATTTACTGTGCCAGTATCTACTCAGTCCAATAGACTGGGCGTGACAAGCATCCTCAGCAAGAGCACAAACAGTATCTTCTACCAGTACAAAAGGTTTCCATCAGGAAACCAGAAAAGAAACTCACAGGTAGATTTTAAAATCTATGGAATAAAGTGACCTGCCTTCAGTGGAGTTTAGTGCATACAGCTCCACATCAGGAGAAACGGCAGATGTGAAGTGTAATTATATTTCTTTTTTCCATCCAAACTCCGTTCGTGTTTTACAAACTAGGACTGACATTTGAACAAAGAGACTGGAAAAAAAAGCAGACAGGAGCTATGCAAATAATGAGCAGATCTATTTTATCACCCCTGCTTGTTTGAAAACCCAGTCTACACCTAGCTGAAAAATACAGGCACTGCTAGACTGTGAAGCAGACTTGAATTAAAAGCGAGAGCAATAGCTAAAATACTCTGCACAGCCAGTTTATTTATGTTTATTTACAGCTTACATGTTTTTTTTTCAAAAGATATACCTGCCAATGGAAACAAATGACAATACTCAGTCTGTGTTATTCTGCATCCAAAGGCCTCCTGGCATTTTACAAAAGAAAGTAGTATTTTCTTTCTTTTTACAAAGGAGGAAACCTAAAGCATAACGATTTGTCTCAGACTAGCAGCAGCAGAGTTTAGTTCTGCTGCTCTAGCCCTTGCTCCTGCTGTCTCTCTCTCCAAGTATAAACAAAACAAACTCTTTCTTCAAGGCTTCATTGGGACTGAGCAAGCGATAAAAACAATTCAACCTAAAGATGGCAGAACACAGGATCTAGAAAGTCAAATAGATTAGTAAGCCACCTAGCCGGAAAACCCCAAAGAGGTTTGTGGCAAAACATGTGCAATAAAAGCAAAACATTATGCTGTCTGTTAAACTTAATACACCACATTCAGGATTCTTAGACAGGTGAAGTAACCACAGGAGTCACTAATGTAGGATTTGCATTTAAATTAAATAGCTATTTAACATTTCTCAGGAAATTATGAGAGTGTCTTTGTATCAATAAGAATCATTCCATTGAGAAACCTGTATCATCAGGGCCTGCTTAAAAATTTAACAGAGCACTGAAGATGCTGTCCACAGCTTTTGACCAGGATGGAAAAATTGTATTGTAACTGGAACAAATGTGCATCTGCTGTGTGTAGAGAGCACCACCATGATCGCTCAGGCTTCCCTGTTTCCTCGCTCTCTCCTTGCCCAATTTGGACCTAATTAGAAAGTTGGACAGTTGCCAAAACAGCTCCCATGCACTGAGCTGCTATTACCATACAATAGTTTCTGTTCTGTCCTTGTATAGCTTGGCTTTAGAATGCTGCAAATCATGAGCTCACTACTTTCCTCTATAAGCCCAAGCAGCAGCTCAGGGAAGCAAAGGAATTACCAGCTACCCAGGACTACAGTTGCCCAGTCCCTCACATTATGAGAACCTGTTCTCAGTAATTTCTCAGTTTGCCAACCTATGAAAACATATCTTGGCAGGTTTTACAGAGTTTTCTGTGAGGAAGCTCCAGCTCTAGGTCTTTGACACTTTGGAACAAGAACTTAGCAGATGCACAGCATGGGTACTCAGGATACATCTTGTAGGCCAAGTTCCTGTACTACAAAAAAAACCCCTTCTTGGTGATTATTATAAAGATAACACTATTAGAGCTCAGTAGCTGTGCTCCAGGATGGAACTCTCACAACCTTGCCCCTGGCAAAATTATCTATTAAATACATATATAGAATCATAGAATAGTTTGGGTTACAAGGGACCTTTAAAGGTCACTTAAGTCCACCCCCCATATAATGAGCAGGGACATCCTCAACTAGATCAGGTTGCTCAGAGCCTCCTCCAGCCTGGCCTTGAATGTCTCCAGGAATGGGGCATCTACCACCTCTCTGGGCAACCTGTGCCAGTGGTTCACCACCCACGTTGTAAGAAGTTTTTCCTCACGTCTGGCCTGAATCTCCCCTCCTTTAGTTTAAAACCATCACCCTTTTTCCTGTTACAACAGGCTCTACTGAAAAGTCTGTATCCATCTTTCTTATAAGCCCCTTTAAGCATTGAAAGGTTGCATCTTCTTATACCAAAGAGAAAAATTAAGATACAGTTTCATGCAGACTGTTGCCAAAGTGAAGCTGCTGCCTGTTTTTTCCAAAGCACCCTGCCTTCTGTGCAGGGCGAGCCTGGAGGCGGCAGAAGAATAAGCATCAGTGCCACAAAGCCCTGAAGCCCTGGCAAATGGAAAAAGGACAGGACTAAGAAGGTCTGCGATCCTGCCAGGCTCCAAGTCAGTGTGTCCCCCACCCTGATGCCTCAGAGTCCTTAAGTAGCTAAAAACACCCCAGGAATCCTCTTCAGAGGTGTAATATCCTTATCACAGGCCCTGCTTACAATTTTTAAAACAGACACGTCAATACAGTCAACTGTCAAAATTCACCATCACCATCCTGCATCTTCATACCCTGGGCTCCTAGGCGTCCAAAAATTCAGTAGCCCCATCTCTGCTTAACCCACTTCTTCAGTCCCTCATTTCAAAGGGGGAGGTCTGTGCTACTAGATTAGAGAGCATAGCTTAATTATGTCTGTACAAGGCTGGAAACGCATTGGTATTTACACTGCCATGAAAAACACAAGGTATTGGAGTGCTTCAATGAAGAGGTAGCCTTAATAGCTTTCAAAACTGAACCAAAGCAGAGGAAAAGAAAACCGCTTCATTAAAATCACTTAGCTGTCAGTGCTTGCCCCAGAATTCTTCTCTCTCCTATTATTATTAAATTATTATTAATAATACAATTCTTATTAAGAGAGCAACTGCCATTCACTTGGTTTAAAAAAATAGAAGAAAGTAGGGAGTATTTCAAATGCTGCTGCAACAGTAAATACCACCTCTGGCACATTTGTCCTGGAAGAACAGAGCACGATTTGGAATACCTAATTGAAATGTGCTACAGGAGATAAGGCTGGCTGCAGAGACTGACATTTAAAAGCAGGAGACACCAAACAAGACATGAAATATCACTGTTGCTGTCTCAAAGCAGAAAGCCACTTTCACAGAACTGAAGCTTTCTCCTCCTCATGCCTTCCCCAGCTCCAATAGACACAGCAAACAATTAACCCCTTCCCTCATGTCACCTGTAAAAGCCACCCCCACAAAAATATTCAGGTTGGTACATTTTCATGTAGTTGCTCTTTCCTGCAAATCACGCAGCCCTGCACAAAACATCTTGTTTTCCCTCTCCCCATTCCCTCTGTGCAAAAACTTATTTCTTCCCTGCCACATCAACGTGTTGAATTCCAGCACGCAAGATGCTGGAGGCCAGGCTCTCCTCCTGCCTAACCCTGCCTGTGCACCCTGATCTGTTTCTGCTTACTGGCCTCTGAAAACAAGAACTGGGATGCTCCTTCTCAACAGGAAGAAAATCTAGGGACCGTGCTGGAATACAAAAGTTGAGAAAGACCCCTTGGCACATCAGTAAAATTATGAATGGTAAGGTGTTTGGCTGCCTAGGCTTTTGCTGCCTCAAGCAGAAGGAGCACTGGTGCCTTTGAGCCACCTGAGCTGCCATAATGGGCAAGCAGCAGGGAAATAAATCTAGTGGGTTCCATAAATGCACAGGTTACCCCAAACACATTTCAAGCACGGATTTAATTAGAAAGTTACCATTCATTAAAAGAGCATCAATTGGTTATTTCAATCACATGTGGTTTTTTCTATGCCAGGAGAGTAGGGCAAAGATTTGGATGCATATTGGAGCCAAGCATTTTGTGCTGCTCAGTAAAAATCCTAGTGTTTTTGAAGGAATAGCCTTGGTTGAAAAGCTGCTTTTTAAAAAGCCATCAGAAATCATCCTGAGGAGTGGAGCTTGAGTCATTAGACTGTCCATGCCAGCAGACTCATCACCAGTCTTGAATAAAAAGAGAAATCCTAGCTTAAGAGAAATGAGATATTTTTAGATGTAAGATTTAGATTTTTGGTTTCAGGTTATCAACAAACACTTTCTTTCATACAGCTGCAGTTGATTTCTCCTTGTTTCCCTGAAACAGGATTGTCCAAAGAAGGAGGTTCCTTTCAGTCAAAG
This sequence comes from Streptopelia decaocto, assembly GCF_964273445.1. NCBI lineage: Eukaryota > Metazoa > Chordata > Aves > Columbiformes > Columbidae > Streptopelia > Streptopelia decaocto. Next base: position 23,467,095 of record NC_138661.1, read on the forward strand.
GTAAGATACAGAGTGTAGAAAGGGCCACTGGTTAACCAGAGACACAGGAGATCTGTTTTCCTGAAGCTATTCTAGTTGCTCCCAAGCAGGCAAAGTGGCACTGCACAGCAAGTACTGCCAAGAGAGAAGGTTCTGCTCTCCCTTATAATTAGGAACATTAAACAGTTGTGCCTTTACATTAAGCCAGTTTGGAGATCAGCTTCTGGTATATATTCCAACCCTTGATGGCTTTCAGTTGCAGGATCAAAATGAACAGCTCTGTGAAGGTTTGTGTGTCTAATGAACAGGTTTCTTTCCCTCTATATAGGCACTGAGAGCACAGGGGATAGAGCACATGACTGGAGCCAACAGGAAATACAGCAAAACAAATAGAGCATAAAAACAATAAAAAACTTCATAAACATGTAATCATCAAATGGTGACATTTCAGATTCTACCTCATTGCTATACCTTGAGAGGAATGTTTGGGGAAAGCAAGAAAAGCAGCTGAAAACATACACAAAGCTAACAGACATAACAACAGAAGACCCCTGCCCCTACGAGCTAGCTGTGTTCCTCAATCAGTATTTACTCTATGTTTTTTAAGTAATGAATAAGAAACTTCTATATGCCTCATTTCACAGTTACGACTTGAAAAGAGGGTTTTGCTGGAGTACACATTGCTTTTGCTTTCCAAAGTCTCAGAAGAGCATCCACAGATCTGTTCTGAAGAAGAGGTGCTTCAGCTGCTCTGCAGGCTGAATACATTGGCAATGCAGCAAGTAGAATGTCTGCTGCACCAGTTGGAAGGACAGGACTATCAATGCTGCTGCCTAAGCTCAGCTTCAAGAGATCTGTCAGATCACAGATCCATCTAGCCTTGCATACCAGCCACCACAGTGATCCATAAATAGATGTCTAAGAGAGAGTGAGAACAATGCAAACAAATTACAGTGCTATCCTCCCTCTGTTTTCAAGTTGGACTTGTTGTTCAGGGTGTCATTCCTTTCTATTTTGTAGCACATGATGCATTTCTCTTCTATTGAAACCCTATGCCAAATTCTGGATGAGTTCTGACCATAAAACCCAATACACAGAACTAGTGAATTCTGTGGTCCCTGAAATGGCACTTCAAGGTAGAAAGCTTGATAAACAACATGACTCAGACAAGAAACAATCAGAAGCCTCATCAATACTTGAATCACAACATTTCAAAGATACATTACTCTTCAGATTACCTCAGCTCATTTGTCTTGTCTGGCCCACCTACAGGAGCAGCAGTACTAGGAAGTTTGCTAGCCGTCTCTCAAGACAGCCAAGTGTAGTTACAGAACTGGAAGACAAGGTAGGGATAAGACTGGAATTCAGATTCATTGGCAGAGAGCCCTAAACTGACCCCAGAGTAGCAGCAATAATACATCAGGAACAAGATATCATGGCATAGCAGGGTATGCAGAAGCCCAGAAAGTGGTGAGAGAAGTGGGGAAGTAGCATATGAGCATATGCTTGAGCATGACAGCCTGTCTATGCTTCCCCCAATCTGCAGTGTATATTACAAGCTCTTCGTTTCTGCAAGTGCTGAACTCATCCAATTCGGCTTTGAAAAGCCTCTAGTTCAACAGGGAGATATTGATGAAATTGGTGCTGGGGCTTTACTCAGGCACAAGTTCATGTCCTCAGCACCCCAGTCTGTGTTCTTGGGCATCCTATGAACACAGATTTAAGTAAAATCACACCTTATTTTCTTCAATCTTTTCTATTCATCTCTTTCCTGTGTTCTTCTATTTTAAATAAATAAAAAATCCCCCTTTCTAGTCACATTCCCAGAAATCACTGTTCTTCTAGGAACAGCTTTGAAAGTGCCCAAAAGCCAGATGCTTCTGCAGGAGCATGGAGACAACCACATGTTTTAGGTACGAGTTTGAAGTAAAGGTTACTTTCTGCAGCCACTGCTTGATTCTGCATTCCCTACAATTACTTCAAATTAGGGTGATCATAGCAGCTATTTCAGGCTCATGCTGCAGTGAGACTAGCGAGAGAAATACTTCTTAGTTTTAATCTCTCTGCTAATTGTGCAGCTAAATTGGGAAAGGGTGTGGTGAGTGAACATGCAAACATGTGCACTGTGCAGTGTAAACTTGTCCACCTTATTTTCAGTAGCTTCCAGTTCAATCTTCCCCTTTTTTGGAGCAGCTGATGGATGCTGGCAGGAAAGGAAGGCAAAGAGAGGAAAAAAAAAAAAGAGAGCATTAATCACAGCTTTTTTTTCCCCTCTTACTAACTGAAGTCCTCCCCAGTGAGACCATCCTAGATTGATGTGGCTCTAGAAATAGACAGGACAATTCAGGTGAACTAGCCAGTGAATAAAGCAGCCCTCCTGGAAAGACAGCTTCCTCTCTCCTCCAGACTTGCATCCCATTGAAGAAGTGAGTAAATCCCTATACATCAAGATAGCATAAAACAATAGGGGATTGGCTTCAATTACGCATGAATTCTTCCTGTTTGTGTGCATCTGTGCTCCTCCACTCCCTCATCACCCTTACAGAGACTTCTCTTTCAGTACATTTGACTAATATCAGCCCTTTCATTGCTTTCACTTCATGGGATATTGGAGATTCTCCCAGCTGTGCAGAGCCATTTTAGGACTATGCAAAGCACACCCTAGCAAATTAACTTTAAATGCATTCAGTGAATCCCTATGGGAGATCAATAATAGAAGCAGTGCAACTCAGGAAGGACGGGAACTAGGGAACTACCAGGCACTCACTATCTAAAGAGCATGGAAGTCCCATGATAGCAGACAGAAGGAACCAGGGGAAGCCACAAGGAAGCACTAGAAAACATCATAGAGTAGATGATGGTGGTTTTTTGTTTTTGTTGTGGTTTTGTTTTGTTTTTTAATAATATGGGGTAAGAATCAAAGTAAGCATTTTTCTGAGTGAATCAACCTCACAATTAAAATGTACAGATTATCCAGCTCTTGCAGCCAGTAACTCAAAAGCAACTAGTAAGCAGAGGTCAACACCACCACAGGTGTGTACCACATCATTGTTATTTGAGGGAATAAGAGGCAAGATTGGCTCTCAATTCTCTCCTATTGAAAGGCTAAGAAGCATCTAGAAAGAATCAGACCTGAAACAGCCATGGCATTAAGTCTCTTCTGGTATGAGATGACCTTTCAGAAAAACACACTGGAAACAGATACTCACTGAACACAAATGCAATTACATGGTGCTGCCAGTCAGAATAAATACACAACCACGCTGTATTGTGGCCAGTGCAGTAGGTGAAGCAGAACAGACCCAGCCCAGGAGGCCAGGCCTTAACCTCCTCCAGCAGCCTCAGAGCTCCTACTGTCATCCAGGCTTTTACTAAGTCAGAGTGGAAGAAAAGTTTTCTGATATTCTAGGGATGTTCCTGCCCTCACTTCTTTGTGAAGTCCACAGCCAAACAGGGTCCTCCTTCTGCCCTTGACTTCTAATGAGCCCTCCCTCCTCACCATCACCTTATTTACCTGCATTTTCACCTCAGCAGTGCCTGTCCATGAGCCAAAAGATCACTGAAATTAGTGAACAATTGAGAGCAGTTTAACAAATTCAGAGATTTTTTTAAAATAAGATAGATTCATGCAATAGAGCACACCACTGTCCCAACCAAAGTCAAGTAGTTTGTACAACCGTGGCCTGTCTTTAAAGCCCAGGACTGGGTGCTAGGAAACAAACCTATTCCCAGCTTAGCTAAAGACACCTATGATGACAGACAAGCCATTAAACCTGTCCCTATTTACTTCTCCTGCCTAAATAATACTATAAAAATAAAAAAGTGATCAGCTATGACTTTGTGACTCACCTGTATCTAGAGGACATCTAGAGGTTCACGGGAACAGTGGGCACAGAAGGCCAATCTTGGCCATATTGCTGGTGACAGTGCAGTAGTTCACGCAGCAGCGAGCTCATGGTCAGAAAGCCCCTCCTTAAATCACTGAAGTCTTTACAGTGCTGCAAACAGCCACAAATGGAGGATAACTAATAACTCTACTGGGTGCCTTTGTAGGGTTTCCAATCACATTTCATACTCATAGATCTCTCTTGGGTCTATGAGGGTCTAGTGAACATTGTCAAAGTGAACTGTACTAGGTGAGCTACCAGCAGTGCAGCTGGACAAACCAGAACAAATGGCTTCCAGGAATGAGCATCCTGGTCACCATGGGACAAGGTCTCCAGTAAAAGTTAAGAACTTCAGAGAAATTCTGAAGTGAAAGTTCAAGTCTGTCCCTAGGTAACATCATACAATAAAAGCCAGAACTGCTACAAAATGACAAGTTTCTTTGGAGCCCCTTCTGGAAGGTGAAAAGCTTGTGCAGCAGTGTGAACATGCATGTCATCACTTCCCTCTGGGAAGGTAGCACTGCATTTTGTGGCTTTATTTCAGGTTTTGCTGACTTGACCACGCAGAATAATAAAACAGATGGAAGCTCTGATTTTCTAGGACAAGACTAGTATGTGAAAGTGAACAGCGGAGGCAGAGCAGTGTGGCAGGGGAAATAACTCATGGGATGCTGTTTGAAGGAGGACTCCGGGCTGAATGGAAGAGTTACCAGAATCCCTGTTATAGGGGGAGAGCAGAGCATATAATGTAGACCGGAAGGTATTGAAACATGACACAAGGAATGGGGCAACCAGAAAAACAAACAAACAAAACAAAACAAACAAGCAAAAAAAAAAGAAAACAACAACAAAAAAGAAATATTTCTCTCTGAGAGGACAATGCCTTTCAGAGTCACGCACCTACGGTCTGCTTAACAGAAAGAACACTTTCACATCCATTCAAGCAGCTACGGCTCTCTCAGGGCTGGGCACAGGTTCAGTGGGGGGAGCTGCGGCCAGGTCTGGGAGCGCCGGCCAGCACCCAGATTGGACTCAGCGAGAAGGTGAGAAAGGATTTTTCAGGTCTCTCCTCTATAATCAACATTATGCAATCTTCTCAGAAGAAAAAAAAAAAAAAAAAAGTAGCTCAATCTTATACTTTTTCATAATGTTGGGAGTAAGAATAGTGAATAAAACCTCAGCCTTTCCAATGAGCAGTACACCCAGATAGTACAATAGAATTAGGTAAAAACTATTTGCAGTTCTAGTCAGAACGATCAGAGCTAGTTAAATCTATGCAATTATTATATTTGTATTTTATAGAGAGGGTAGTATAAAGTAACACTAGGGAGGAACAGGCACAGTCCAAACATTTTTAAAGACTAGGTGTCCAAGGTTAAAAGCCTAAACAATTTTCAAAGGTCATCATTAAGCAAAGCTCCAGACGCTCCTAAATTCTGAAAATGAAGCTACATTCATAGCTACTGACTTATACAATAGCAATGCCAAAAAAATCCTGCTGACCTCCTCTAACGCACTTCTACTTCCTTTCCCAATATTAACAAGTGGAGTATCTACAGGAAGTTTAACTTCAAAGAAGCTTAGATAGCACATAGGGCTCATTTAGCCTATGTAGTAGTGGGAAATAAGTTACTTTTCAATTAAATGATAAGACAGACATTTCAAGGAATCAAGTCTCTTTTCCCTAAATTATAGCCTTAATTCAGTCATTACACATAATCATTAAATTTGTTCAAAATGATTAGATAGGCTTTACTTATAAAAAAGAAATAATGGGGCTGCCAGCGTTTGCATGTATCACTATTCAAAACAGAGACCAAAAGTTCTCCTTGGTGTGCAAGCCTATTTGTGGGTGCATGTGCAAACGTACCCATTTCAAATGGTTATACTTTTCAACACACTGAATGGCTGATGGAAAAGCTAAGTGCATCTAAGAGTTTTTTATGGGTACTATACACAAGGACTGTCTTGGGTGATTGAGTATACATATTTAAGTAAAAACAAACAAGCAAACAAAAAAAAACACACCACAAAACACACCACCACACAAAAACCAAGCAGAATTTTGAGTAATAATGACTGAGCAATTTTCAATAGGCAAAATCAGCAATGCTGCAGGCAATGCAATAGCACTGCAAAATGCTCTGGATAGAACAGACTGCAGGGAAATTTCCAGAACTGATCAAAACTGTTTCCATTGAAAACATCTTTCATTATGAATTCGGCCGTTAGGACATATGCAGTAACATATATATTCCCCTTACTGAAAACTATTTGCTTCACTAGTGGTAATGACTGTCACATATGAAAACTGTAATCTTAAGCACACGGCAAATTTTATTTCCTAATTACCAGGAAAAATAAATCTATTTTAAAATTCATTTTTCCTCCTCTACCAGAGCCACTCAACTGTGATATGCTTCAATGTGAAATATGATGTAATTCAACATGCTTTTTATCACAGAAACAAAAAGAACAGCTGAAGAAGGATGCTTGCTGTGCGAAACAGTAAGCTTTCTTTGTCTTACAAAACCAACACTTACATATTCACTAGTGTACTTATCATAAGCATTTATACCTAGAAAGCTGCTCCTAGATCCTCCCAAGGATCTCAAAGCAAACACTAAATGTGACATAGCCCTCCTGTTAAGCGATGGTTATTCCTGGTTTTGGAGAGGTACAGGAAGGTTAAAATGACAGAAGCTGCATGACAGGCTGGTGTCCGAGTCAGGGACAGACAGCGCAGGAAGACTGACAGCCATGGGGGCTGGAAACAGAGCTGCCTGGTGGCCAGGGACAGCACTGGCCTGCCCTTTTGATTCCCCAGCACCAGCGTGCACTGAATTAAGCATGTTATTCACCCCCTGCAAAAAATGGAGAGGTGACTGAAAACTCAGAATGATAATCTTTATTTATTCAGCAAGGCCACTTAACTGGAAGAGGTAACACATCAAGGGCTCAGCACAATTAATTGACACATTAAATGACAAACCACTGCCTCTGGCTTGCTTGCTGCCAGATGCTGACAGTTCTCACAGACTCCTCTGTTGCCCACTCGCCATCAACACAACATCCCGCTGTAGCTCACAGGCTGTCCTGGGGAGACAAGCACTTTGTAGGAGGATTCACTAGAGAACCCACTTGTGTAACTTCACTATTTCAGCCTGTCTGTCACCAAGTATCACATCTAGCCCAGGACTTGGGCAGAAGGAAAGCAGTAAGCCTCATTTAGAGCTCTGGGAAGGCAAAATGGAGGCTCTACAGCAGCCAGGGACCAAGGGAGAATATTAAACACTCAATGCCTAATGGAGCATCTTTTCAAATTAGCCTGACTGCCTTATTTGCTCTATTCAGACAGAACAAAGAGCTGAAATGTTACAAAGCATCTGCAGCACTAAGCCCAACAGGCACCCTCCCCCTCCTGCCAAGCTTGGCCATAGCTCTGCAATACTCATGCAGAAAGCAAAGGGGGGCAGAATGGGGTACCAGCACCTCTCCAATAGCCCTCCAGCATAGGCGCGTGGTGCTGGTAACATCCCTCACCAAAGGCCAGTTTCCAGCTCAACCACTCCAACCACAACAGCTTTCTGTGGCTGTCATCCCTTTTAAATAAGGCTTTCAATTAAAAATAAAGTTTCCTTCTTTTTAACCAAGAACTAGTAACGAATATCTCACCAGATAAACCACCTGTAACTATTTTAGGACACGCAAACCTCATTTTCATATCAAAATGGGAACAAAAGTGTTAAATGCACTGGGGTGGTTTGACTGAACTCAGGAATAAGTCAGTAAAAATCCACAGCTCATGATACATAGACAGCCAAAAGCTGGAATGATCTCATAGGCCCTTTGAGACTTTAAATTAATAATTTTATAAAATACTTTTCTCTGACACTTCACTTCTCCAACCTATATCCACACTCCTCGACCAATCTAGTCAACATATGCCTGTGCCCAAATCAGACCACAGAAACTACTGGTATAAGACATATGCACGAACTGCACTCCCTGCTCTGCCCATCGCTGTGCGTGTTCATCCCAGCCCCAGTCAGCTGACTGAAATGTAAGCACTGGGACTTACTGGCACCCAGTATAAACTGAAGATGGGGTTTTCTGCAGAGCAACCCTAAGAACTTTCTTGCAAACAGGGCAGGAAAACGCAATGAGTTCAGAGCAAGCACTGTTTAATTAGGGCAACACGAGCCATTGCAGCTTATGCAACACCCTGATCACCCTAGCAGTCCCCCACAGACAAGTGAGGCTTGCAGCAGACAGTGCTTTCACCTGCAGATGTTTTGCAATAAGAAAGGAAGAACAGAAGAAAGTGCATATAGCAAAAAGGCCCAAGTGTGAAAGGAAGGAGAGACTTCTTTGGAATTCCAAACTGAATTTGGGAAGGTAGTGGCAATTTTCAAATCAGAGCAGCCTGTTGGCCCCTTAAACATATCCTAGAAAACATTTGATACCAAGTGCCATGAACCTCACCAGTGAGGAAAAACTAGCACTGGCATCAATGAAAGGACACATTAAAGGATGTGTCCCCCATTTTTGGTTCACCTCAGATCCAGAGAAACCCCTTTAAGAGAAGCCTGCTGGTAAGCTCAGCAAAACACGCACGCAGGGTAAGCCAAGGTATGACTCCAACCTGCTTCTCCATTACCCGAGTTGCCACGGGTCCCTCAGCACTCTGGCATGTGCTGAACTTCCCTCTGCTCCCAGTCTCCCACCTTCTCCACACTTATTTGGAAACCCTCTTTGTCTTGAACATGCTTGAATTAAACATTCTCAACTCCTGCTGGAAAAAAGAAGGTAGGAGGGTCAATGAATGTCTAGTTTGGGAAAGCTGGCATTGATTTAGACAAGGCCAGGTGTCTGTGTAAGGCAAAGCTGTTCATTTACATCCTGCACACTGCTTGTTACTCAACAGCATCCCAAATTACTGTCTGCACTGAAACAGCCTCAAGATATCTACAGTGTACCAGCCCTTGTCTTAGGAGTTGCCATGTGCTTTCTCTTGCTGTGGTACATTAAGAATTTAAGATTTTTCACTGAACCTTTCAAGGCTTTTGTTCAGTCACCTTAAAAACCAGCTGTTGCGTAAGGGTTGCCATGGTTTACTTGCAACCAAAGCACTTTCCTCTCGAGTTTTCCTCTTTAAAAAAAGTAGAATAAATACCTAACATAAAACAACCCTGGAAAGGTAAACATTTTGACAGATAGAGTTTCAGCGAGTACTGTTGATGCATTCACAAAGACTTACTCTTTCAAAACCATGGCAAGGTGTCTTCTGATGAAGATACTTCAAGCTCACCAGATACCAATGCCTCCATTTTCTAGGCTTTCAGGAACAGTTAACTGTTTTCTCAGAGGAATAAGCTGAGGACTGAGTTGACTTCGTATTTTTTTAATAGCTATTCTAGGCTCTTCCTCACCTTCTTGCAATGCAAGAGAGTGATCATATACAGCAGAATGTTGTCCTGGTTTTGATTAAAACAAGACCAACTTTCTTTTAGTTAATTTTCCTTTCAGTTAAGTTAAGTAACAGCACTTTTCTGAGGTTGGCTGCATGTTTTTCAGATAGTGTTCACTCTGCAGCTGATAATGGTAGGAATGGTATGCAGAAAAGGCCCAGGATTATCCTAAGCGCTATGGCAGCCAAGGTTATTGATACATTGATATATTTTGTACATCCCATAAGTGAGTTGGGCATACTCACAGGGAGGAGCAGACAGAGCAGATGACCCAAACTGACCAACTAGGTATTCCATGTCATCCACTCATACACTGTGTAAAACTGGGAGACCATGAGGATCTCACTCTCTTCGTCCGTGGCTGGCATCTAAAAAGGACCCTGCCTGTTCTGCCTGCAATCCTGATCCTGGTTCCAGTCTGTGCGTCCCTGAATCCAGTTCCTGTCTACTGTGGAGTCCAGTCAAGGACTTCCAGTGTTTGTCCCACAGCCACTGGCATGATACCAACCCCCTTCAGAGGCCACCACTGCACAGGTGGGGAAATCCAATATCGGTTTTGTATATTTTGTAATATTTTCTCTCATTATTAGTATTAACTAAAGAATTTTTAACTTTCTAACTTGTAAGTCTCTCTCCCTTTTCCTCCCACTCCCTTTCCTTAGTGGGGAGGGCAGGGGGTTAACAGAGAGTGTCTGCCACAGTTTGTCACCCTGTAATAAATGCTGACAAATGTATATACAAAAAAAAAAAAATCTTTAATAGTTCTGAATCCTCTGTTATTTACATCAACTGATCCCCTCAGCAGTAAGGCAGCCTTTGGTTCCCACTAACCTGACCTGCAGTCCCCCTCCATCCATGCTGGGGATGTCTCTTCATTGTTTGAATAGAAGACCTACTAAAAGCAATTTATTCTTCACTGCCTTCTGTTCGGTTAGTTATGGTCCCATTAGGTTTGTTACAAGAAATACCTCAAGCTGCTTCCCAAATTCAAACACTAACAAGGCTGTCAGAAGTGTGCATTGACAAACCCATCAATATGTTAGTTACAGCAATGAGTCTCAGCAGCTTCTGCAAGAACCAAATCACATAGCAGGTCATCAAAACTAGTTCAGACTTCTCATAGGCCTCGCTATGTTATCACTAGGTGTAGAGCTATAAATCAGTTTGAGCAATCTCTGTATTTTCAAAGCTATAAGAAACATAACTGAGGGCAACTGAGTTCACAAGGCAGAAACAAATAGTCTGTGTTTAGCTCATCGTCATTCCCTGCAGTGTCTTATTCCAAAGACCAGTATTACAGCTGAACCTTCCCTTCCACCACTGCCACGTACACAAGCACACATACACCGAGCAGCTCTGCAATGTAGGAGTTAATTCCTTTGCATCAGCCAGAGACTGAAGGACACCCTCATGCTGCTTTCTGGAAATCTGCGGTCACCCCAGGACTAGTGCTTCAGCTCCCATGTCTGGCTTCCACACAACAGCCTCTGTTCGTGGCTGTCTCCGGCTCCTGACACAGTTATACCACATGCCAGCGGCAATCAAGACACAATATACAATTACCTTCATGTTTTGTCTCCCGTTTTTGCCACTTGTGAAAAGTCCTTTAAACAGCAACACTGCACAGGGCAGAAAAGCCAGGTAATATGACAAACATTCCTCCCCCTACAACAGTGGCCTTTCCTCAGCAAAATGCCAGAGGTTTTTAGAAGTGCAAGTGGCAAAGGAGCAGGGAAGAGATTCTGCTGATATTGAGCCCCCCATGCCCCACTGTGCTGAGAGAGGAGGTCAATATGTGTCGTCTTCCATCCAATGCTCTTGGATGGAGGCCGGGAGAGGGATAGGCACAAAAGTATACTAGAAAGTGTACTATAGCCTGACTGGGTTATATACTCTTCCAGAGACTTCCTCTTTTGGATGATATTGGAGATATCATCACTTGCTCTGACCCAGTGTGGCCACTCTTATGTTTGTCTTATGATTGACAGCTGCCATCAACTACTCTTCTCTTTTAGGAAAGCCTGATGCAATTCTTTACCTAAAGAAGCAAGCTCAAATGAGAGCACTGCAACTCTCCATGTTCCAACCCGGGCCACTGAAATGACTGAAACTGCATGAGCTACACATTCATCCTGGCTTTTATAGTAAAGTGCAACAGGAGCTTTCAAACGCCACCTCTGCAAGAGCCAGAGGCTGAAAACAGATTACTTCAGTATTGCAGGAAAATCCAGCAAATATTTGGGAACACTATGAGCATCTTCAGGCTCAGTGTGGGGCACTGTATCATTTGCCGTGGTGAAAGAAACACAATGCTCCTGTAAGCAGGCAGGCAGTGCTTCCTCATTCCATTAGCCTCAAAGCAGCAGAGATCTTTGCTCTCCAGCTCTCTGCTTCCTATCTCCATTAAGCTGGGCAGCCTTGTTTGAGCCATTCTCATTAAGCTGTGCAAATACTCAGTCTGGCCAACCACTGCTTTCATGGCTGTACCAGCTGCTCACAAAAGCAAACCAGAAGAAAAACTGTCCTGTCTGTGCAGGAAATCGAGCTTATGAATAACATGCAAATGCATGAAATAACAGTCATCTAAGTTTCTCATCACAAGCATATCTACCTACGTGTGCTGATAAACACATCCTTCCACAAACAGTTGCACACTTGCACAGCCTTATCATTAAATCATCCATTTGCACATTGACAGGTTTTCTTCACATTTGCATAAAATGTCACTTGCACATAGTATCACAAACCCCAACTCAAATTTACACAAGCCGTCATGTAGACATGCCCTCAAACACTAATTCTGCCATTTACCTTCTCTTTCCCTCAACCAAAGAGGCACAGGTACAATTACTGGCATATGCAATTCCCATATATATCCCTGAAGATCCTTTTGAGCTACAGCCACTGAGTAAGTTTCAGCCACTCTATGTATGTCCTGAAATGAACTAAAAGACAATGCCAAACTCTGAGAAAGTAATGAGCGTAGCTGTTAAAAAGATATTCAAATACATGTATTCTCTTATAATCATAGTCACTCTAAGTTAAATCAGAAAATACAGGAATTTGTAGAAGAACAAAAGCTGAGTAGGAACCTTGTTAAAACAGTGATGACAGACTGGCTTGCAGGAGAGCTCTTGGGTTGGAAGGAATCAGTAAGAATATTGCTCAGGATTCAGCTTTAGAGCACATCTCACATAATACATTAATCTGACTAGGCACAGGAGCGGAATATGCTAAACAAGTTTACTGACATTCAGGTAGGAGGTACTGTTAATACTGAGGAGGACTAAACCATCATCTTAAGGACTGGAGTAACAGAAAGGGGATGCACTGTAATACTGTCCTACTTTTTGACAACAAAATATCATAGTCACATCACTTCTAGATACCCTGTCAGCAGTGACATCTGCTCTCCAAACAAGCCTGGCAGGTTGCATACCCTCTGTAGCTACCATTCCCTAGACACTAAGGTCCTCCTTGGCTATCACCAAAGAATCTCCAGGCCTTCCAGGATGCTAAAAATAGCTGTTTTGGTGGCAATTTCACCTCAAATTCTTTAGCTTCGTAAGTGCTTCAAGAGCTGAAAACATAACACTGCTGAAGAAGAAGAAATAAGGGCCACACAAGTTTTGCTTTACAGTTTCCAAATAGACCCTACCACTGTAGTGCAGTGAAGCTGGGTGCCTATTCTTCCCCTTGTTTTATAAAGCCACAGACAAAAAAGCCTCTGATAGCAGACACTGTAATCAAAAGCTTAAGATCACCCAAAAAAAGAGGTTTTATTTCTTTTGCCCCTAAAGCAAGATTTGTGGTTTTTTTTTTTTTTTCTGTGAGCTCCTTGTTGGTGCCCAATCTCAGAAAAAAAAAAGTGCTCTCAGTGCTCCTCTGACATGGTGGCCATCACTCCCCCTGTACCAAGAGTACAGTACCCTGTCCACCACCTTATATTAAGGACAGAGAAGCCCAAGATAATTTCCCAGTTATGCTGCTTAGTCCCCAAATCCTGACAGCTCCCAAGTCCATCACCTCACTTCCATGTTCTCCCTGCAGACTAGGATGCCAGACCCCATGGCCAAGGACCAGGTGGTCAGGTGTCACCCCCAGAGCAGGTGAGGCAACGGGGGGCTGCTGGGTGAACCAGAGAGCCTAGTAATGCACAGGGACAGACAGACCGCAGGAGCTCAGAGCTGAAGGCTGTCCAACAGGCCTCAGGCTGGGGAACAAATGGCGGCCCATGACTTCAGTCCTTCAGGAGCCACCTCAGTCAGACCAGGCAGGGCACAGCATTGAGGGGATGTCCCAGCACCAAGGGCACTGTGCAATAAGTATCTTATTTTCCTACATACTGCTGAACACTGAAACCCTCCAGACCCAAGAGCAGGCACCACAAGCTACTGTCACCATGCTATACTTATTGAACTGCTGCCTCCGTTTCCCTAAGTGATCAGCTATGGCAAGACAGAAAAAAAAAAACACCAGGACAGAAACAGCCTCTTGTCTCACTCTGACCACCCACACTGGAGCTTTAGCCAGAAATCTGTCTTTGACAGGTGATTTGTCAAACAGCAGGTCTCAATAATTTCTTTGGTATCTAGCCTGTATTTATTTTTGCCCACACAAGACTTCCTCATTAGTGAGGAGGTCTTCATTCCTCTGTCCTGTGTGTCAGAGGGGCCCCCTATCATCCACAGACATAGACACTCTTCCCACTTCTCTAAACAGAGCTCTGCTCATCCTCCATGCAGTCCTGCACACGTGCTGTTTCTCACCAGCATCAGGATTCAAAGACAGCAGAATAAAAAGAGGCATCCTTGGAACCACAGGGACAGTCTTCATTTCATATCACGACAGAGTCTGAGAGAAACTAATTTGAAGAAAAGGGTAGGTAGGAAGGCAAGAAATAACAGTTCTTCCATTTGATTACATTTCAGAGACAAGGTTTTTTTAAAATTTCCCTCTTTTTTCAACTATGTAGAAAAGCAAAAATGATAATCTGGAGCTGGTAAGCTCTTTGAAAACCAAAGGAGCTGCAAAAGAAATTAAAATGAGTTCAATATTTATACAGTGCAGCTCTAATTAAATTAACAGACACACAGATGTGCTGAGAGATCAGCAACCTACCTACTTTTCCTGAACGCTTTTATTCTTTGTTATCACTGCAAAATTTGTAGCCAATTACCAACACAACTGAAGCTTCATTTAAAAACAAAAAGGAAAATCAGGGAAAAATATAAAAGTAATAGTACCTTGCAAGGAAAACAAAGTAAAATAAGAGTTCAATCCTCCTTCTTGGCATGGATGTCATCAGGTAAATATTTGAGAACAGCATTCATTTTTACAAAAAAACTCTCAAGTTCCTACTCTCTCTGGGAGCTACTAAAATAGTACCACAGTGCAATCACTAGTAAAACAGGGAATCTCTACAGTTCCATTCAGTTTCTGCAACCACATCTCTTCCAACTATCCCTTCCAGTCAGTGCCATCCCCAGCAAGACCGACAGATTCGAACAACTCGGCTCTCTGCCATCTAGTGGAAACTGCAACCCCCAGCTGCGCACTAACCTTCCCAGGGATGTACAGAAAGGGCTGTGTCAAAGGGCAGAGATATACACTGCTTTCACACATTATCAGATTCCTCACTGTGGGTGAGGAAACCAGGTTCCAAATTCCTGCCCAGTGAGTGTCCTAAATGCTAAACTGCTGAGCCACGTTTATGCTTGTATGCTTGCTTGCTCTCACTCTGCTCCCAAACATCATGAATATTTAATTACTTCAAGCAGAGAAGAGAGTCTTCAGTAACAGGCAGAAAGAGACACACCTTCCATTCCAAAATTATCTGCTGGCTACAGCAGACTGAGAAATGCTACATAACCAGTGGCTTCCACAGGCAAGACGTGCTGCAGCCAGCGTGATGCTAGACAAAAAGGGCAGCTCCCATCATTCCCATGTGCAGTCTGGGACTGTGCTCCTGAGAACAAGTATTAGCCTGAGTGCCAAGATTATGGGTCTTGACAGACACAAGCTAGACACCAGTGCTGAGCAGCACTGTCAAGAGAAATAACTGCACAGAGCTTTAGGCACTTCAAGAAATAGAAAACAAACCAGCTTAATGGCCTCCAGCATCAGGCAGTAATGGGAGCAGGGAGGGAAAAGGATTTGGAAGATCTGTTGAGGACTGAAGAGGCAGTTAGATGGCACCAGATCATATTACTTTCTTTTGTGGATATAGTTCAAAGTCTTATTTGATGATTTTGATCACAAAGTTCCCAAATAATTTAATAGGACTGCACAGAATCCCTGGACGTATCTCCAAACACAGGGGTGTATGAAATTATTTGTACCCAGACTTCTAGACACCTCTTAATGTAAAGCAAGAATACATGTAAGTGGTGCTAGTGCCAGAGTCCTCCACAGTACAATGCCTTGCACCTCCCTGTCTCTTCCTTGCTCTCACCCTGAGGTTGCAGGAGGAATGGAAGTCATTCCTCAACACAGCATCACAAGGAATTTCCAGAGCAGCACCTTGTGCAAGGCCAACCTGCAACAGAGTCTCTCTCCTTCACCCCATCTGAGATGATCTGAAGTGATGTGCTCAAATTCACAGAGACAGTTGCAGTTGAAATCAGGAATACAGCTAGCATCTTTTGATCCCCATTCTGGCCAGAGAAAATCCTTTCTTGCACCCTTTCTCCTGCCTTTTTCTGAACCTAAATATCTATGTGCATCTTGAGTGCAAAAAAATTTGTGGACCATCTACTTATCAAGGATCCTAATATGCTACAAGTAACATCTGAGTTGTGCACAATGGAGGAGGAGGAAAGAAACAAGAGAAGGAAAGGAGAAGGAAAGGGAGAAGGAAAGAAACAAGAAAGCCTTGCAAATATTTGCTTATTATACTATAACAGTTATTTCAGATCTTTCCTTTCTAACTCCACCTCTAGAACTTGAGGCTGCTTCTGTGGTTCTAGCAAATAACACATCCACCACATCAGACCTCAAAAGTCAACTTGGATCACACCACAAGTCTGTTTGTCCTGTACAGGAGGGTAGAGAAGGAATTTCCCTATACCATCATACTCAGAAAAGAATTGAGGTACACAGAGGATACAAAAGAAAGGCTTGAAAGCATAAGTAATAAAGAAGAATATTCAGGGAAATAAGACTCAGGAAGAAAAAGTTCAGCATTCTTGCACTGTCCGTGTATCCTTAGGAAACTGAAGACAGCTTTTTGATCAGCTCTTAAGTGATGTAGCCACACTCAAATTCCCCCAAATTATAACTAGCACCTGTTACCAAAGAGTTGTCACACTGTTAGAATTAGAAAAATCCAGAGGACCACTCACTACCTGGAGAAATACCAAACAGTACAACCATGATAGAAATACAGGGAACAAGAAAAATAATGGATTAAAGAGGGAAAAAAAAAAAAAAAAATCAGGAAAAACCCTCAAGCACAATTAGAAAAAATAAGAGGCCAAGGGAAGGAAGAGAAGCAAAAAAAATGAGGAGAATTTGAAAACAGAGACAGCTGGAGACAGCGTGGATTCCTAGATCCCACACCCTTTACAACAGTAGAGCTGGGGGAGACTTTCTGCCTTGCCTATAAAGGCTCCCAGCTCATCTATTCACTGATCTCTACCCTTTCACTTTAACTGTTTGTTTCTTTTCACCAAAGATCTAGTTTTCCTTCCTTTTATCATTGTGGACTTTTTTTCCCTTTCTTCCTCAGAGCAGCTGTCACATTTACTCAGGTCTCACGAACTGCTGTGCTGCGGGTGCGTGTGATTAATTATGCTGTTAGCCTTCATTAAGTCAGTGGATTGGCACTCTGGCAGAGAGGCAGCAGGGCCAGGAGAAGCTATTGAAAGTCAGCAGGATCTATGTCCCACAGTTTGTGTGTACGCTGGTCATGCAAGGCCTTTGTCCTCAAAACCAGTAATATCTGAGTGGGTTTTGAATTATCTGACAAGCTGCAAAGTTTCTGCCTCGTTGCATGCAAGGCTCAGTTAAAAAAACAACCCTACAAAAAACCTCACAGACACATGAGGTCCTGAAGTATTTTACTACCCCACATAGCTTGCTGCTGTAACCTACTCTGTTTTGACAAAGGCTTTGGCCTTCATGAAATTCTAAAGAGTTAAACCGTTCCCCAAAGGTGCTGACAGCTTTCCTCTGGGATCACCAACTGTCCAGTGTAGCACACAGTCAAAATGCTCCTCTTCTACACTTCACAGAAAGAATGTGTTCAGTCTTCCAACAGCCTAGGGAAGGCAGCTTTATAGGAAGCATAAAACACTTTGTGGCATGGAATCAGCCTCTCCCACGCAAAAGCAAAGGACTTGTTCTCTGACGCTCAAAGGTTAAAGAAAAAACTGTTTTTTTTCAAGTTCTACATGTTCATCCGAGCTGATCCTACTCCATAATTGAGAAAGAGTTGTGGACACCTTATGGGATATAATTACAAACTAAAATCTCCAGGAGTCTCCACATAACTCTATCCTGCATAGCTAGGAGGCATGCAGTTCTTTAAAGTTATGATGACTCCCTGTTCTCTTTGGAGGGTTCACTACAGGTGCTGTAAGAGTTTTCCCTCAAAAGCTCTCCAGTTCAAAACACTCAAGTACAGTTTTTGACATTAAATTACTGTGATTTTCAAAAGTCTATGAGAGAATTTGAATGTGGGAAATAGGGTAGTTCAATCATTCTACTTATATCATGGAGGTTTGGGGTGGGGGAAGAGAGAAACCCTGAAACAAACCAATTTATCTCCAAAGGCGTTATTGCAGTTCTTAGTCACCACTGAAAAGATCAAAGCACGAATGATTAATCACACAGCTCATTCTTTGCAGTTCCAAATCACCAAAGTTTGCTATACCACAAATGTAAATTTTGTTATTTAGCAGGAACAACTACGAGTCCCACAGTTCCCATTGCCAGTGCTGCACCAAATCCAGACAACACAATGCAATAGTCAAGGCACACCTTAAATTACTTCAACCTAGACTCAAGGACCCCAGAATAAGCAAAGCTCATTGACCCCATTTGGGCAAGAGGATATCAAGAAGCTCCCTAGGGAATGGGCAAAAGTGCCTCCAACATGGGAAGCTTCGACAGATTGTTTGAGAGACAGAGAGATCAGATAAAAGTCCAATAAAGCAGATGCTGTAAGAGGATTAGAGCAAGCGGATTAGAAGCCTTGAGAATGCAAAGATCATCAGACTCACGATTCCTCTTTAAACATAATCAGGAACAAGTATCCCAGCCCCCCCTTCCCACTACCAATACTCCATGTCCTTATTTCCACTCTCCCTCCTCTTTCTCAGTATTTCTTTCAATCATTTTATGTTCTCAAGAGGTGATTGTCATGTGATGAACCTCCATGAAGGTAAGTAAAGGAAGTTTCTAGAAATGTGTCAGGCTCCTCCTGGACTACAGGAAGCAGGAGGACTATGGAACTGGACAAGGACATTCCAAAAAAACTCAGGTCCTAACAGAATGAGCACTCAGCTGGATTACAAGCAGGAATGCTGGGGAGATTGTACATCCCAAATGGATGAGACCACTGCCAAGAACAGAAACCTAACTGCTTTTCCAAACATGGTACTATCCAAAAACCTGCAGTTTCCATGGCAGTTTCACCTGTTTGTTACACTCCGTTCACCTCTCCTTCAAGTCATTTGCAGATGGCTGAATAGCCCACCAGGATCCACTGAAGAACTCTCAAGTTATGCAATAACTTCGCTCCCCTACCTTGAATCTGTCGACTTTGGGCTGTACTGTCCTTGTATACCAAAAGCATTTATCCACAGGATTTTTTTTATGGTCTTCTAAGTGCATTTATAGCTGTAAGTGTTGTGAAAAGATCACTAAATACTGAGCACCAGCACTGGGAAGATATGAAATGTATCCACAAAGAACACATGTTGGGCATTTGTTTAACTTGTCAATACAAACCTAGAGACATCCAAAACCATGACATGAAACATTGTGCTATTCATAGGACCAGCCACACTATGAACAGGACAGAGTCTAAGTGAAAAAATGTGCATATCTTGCAGGCTGAAATAAACTCAATCACTTTCAAGCAATTACAAATCTATTCATAACATACAAAGATTGAAAGTCATTCACGTGCTGTAAAATGGCTGATAGTGCATGAAATTATTTGATGCACTATGTAACAATCTACTCAACTCCACCCAAAGGTAAACCATTCCAACATCAGTTTCACCAGACCCACGGAAAAAACAAACAAACAAACAAACAAACACACAACACAAAACCAAAACCAGGCTAGCAGCACTGGCAGTTGAAATGAACCATAAAGTCAACCTATATTGACTCCATAACTGTAAAGACATACATGCACAAGGATGGCAATTCACCTGTACCTAATGCTACAGGTGGCAGACCTCCTACATACTAAAGCATAAGTTCTCGAACAGGAGCTTACCATCTTCTAGAGAGCACTTGCATTTAGACATACCAAACTTAGCTCTGAATATTGCCCCTAAACTTCTCACAATCCCTCCTTATCCTTTCAAAATTGATCTGCAGTTCAGGTCACATACAGTCCTCCTCATGGTGTACCCTCCAGGATGTTGCCTCTCCACCTTCTCTCACTAAAGCCTGCTTCTTGTGCTCTGCATCTGAAAGCAAATACAAGCAGATCCTTGTTTGTGTGTTCAGTAAGGGCTACAGTTTAGCTGAAGTCATAAATCACCACCAAACATTCTTCTGTGAATAGAGCACGTAAGTGCTAAACACAAAAAGCTGCTTTGCCCAGGATCAGCAGCAACAGCCACCTAACCCCAGGACTGCCTCTAGGATCCACCCTCAGATTTAGTCTCCCCAAATTGACACTGAGAACATAATGATTAGTCCAAGTAAATGAAATCCAAGTATTGGGCTGTGAGGAGGAGAAAGTAAGAAAGGAAACTCTGTCTGACATAAATGATTCCATTGAGAACTTCAATTAAATTGATTGATACAAGTTTGCCAGCAGTAGGGAAAAGTGCCACGTACCTTCCCCAGTCTTATTTAGACTCTAAATAGCTAAGTAAACCAATAATGCAAGGGAAGCTATAAATCTCACTAGGGCCTGGTGACAGGCACTGTGCAAAGCTATTAGAAAGGAAGATTAACTTTGCTATTCAATCCTTTAGCTTCTCAGTTCCTTCTCCTCTTCCTGCTCCAAGGTCAGAACCTCAGTTATTTCCCCACACACATGTACTCTTTTCACCCTTACTTTGTAAGAGCAATGGTCATGGTATGGAGTGACAGGCTGCAACACCCAAAGAAACAACACAGAGGAGAGCACAGGTCAACCACTGTCGCCACCAGGGTCCCAGAGAAGCCTCTGCCCTAAGGATCCTGTTGCTCAGGGACTTTTCCATCAGCCCATATCTAGGTTTCTCCACAGACTGCATCCACACAGGCCAGCAGAACTAAGGTGGATGTTACAGAAACGGGCTGTTATACACTTGCTTGACTCAAGGTAAAACACACATCAGAAGGTCTCTACAATCGTCAGAAGGTTTGATCCAAGCCCATTCCTTACAGGAAGGAATTCAACTGTTTAGCACAATGATTCAAAACATACATACCTCAGCTCTGTGCATCACTTCTGCTTACTCACAGCTGCTGCTGCTTGACTTTTCCCCACAGAAAGACCTAATCTCTCATCCTGATGAAAAAAACTACAAAAGAGGGAAATAGGGGGAAAAAAAGACAGCAGAAAATAAACTAGGAACAGACACAGTAGCAGAAAAAGCTGGATGCAGAGAAAGTAAATTCACCTGTATCATGGGGACGCACAATAGCTCCCCCTGATTACCCAAAAAGTTATTCCTTCTACTGGAAAAATAGAAGTTAGAGGCATCTTTCCTTTGAAAATGAAATCTGTGTTAAAAGCATAGGCAAGCAGCAGCATTTTACAAGTCAGGAATGCCGTGATGCTCTCAATATAAAACTACAATAGTCAATGTAAGCAGAATTTCTAAAGATGTGTCGTGGTAGGGCAGCTGATGGGGGACCAATTAGAGGAAAGTAACTGAGATCAGCACAGAAAAAGGCCATTTTGTTTTGAACTCAGAACTCTGAAAAGTGCTTTGCCAACGTACCCAAACCTGACCCACTCTTTGAGCCCTTGATAATTAAGCTCTCTCCTACACCCCTCAATCTTGAACTTAACCATCCCTGCTATTAATGCAGTTCAAGTACCTGAAACCTGAGCATCTGCCAGTTGCTGAATTATGTAGTAAATGTGCAAAACATCACAATTGCAAACTTGCATTTATTGAACTAACACAGCCTGTGAAGCCCAGCACCTCGGAGATGAAGTAGCATGTTAGCTTATCTACATCTCTACTGATAATCTGCTTTATATTCTCCAGGGAGCTTTTCTTTTTCTGGGCACAGTGGGAAAAGAAAACAAAAATATAGTAAGAAGAAAAAAGACAACAGAAAGAAAATAGAAGCAGTGGAGGGAAACCTTAATAAAAAAGAACAATCCATTTGATGGGGAGGTATGATTCCCAAACTCCACTAACGTAGAAGAGAGAATGAGACAGCAATTGGCAAACACAGGAAAACAGCCAACCATTTTGATAATAAGAATGTTGCCTCCTATGACCTGCTATGATGAAAGAGAAAGAAGTATCCCTGAGACCCATCTGCACCCATCTGCTTTTAACCACTGTGGCAGGAGCTGTGCTGACGGACTCCCATCTCCTGGTAGATCAGATACCACAGAAGACAAATTTGAAAAATAAACAGTCCCCATTATTAAAATAAAGTTATATATTTGGGCATATATACATACATCTCATCTGTCAAGGTTTAAGGCTGGCAAGCATGCTAGGGATAGCCCAGGAAATTCTCATGTGCCCCCACTACTGTTGCTTTGCAGTTGTCAGATGGAGGGCTTATTTATATAGCTCAAGGGAAGAACTACAATGAACATCTCAAAATAACTTAATGAAACAGCCCTCCTGAAGCAGGATCCCCACAATCTACTCCTGAAACCCAGGTCATAACTGTAACTCCACTTCCCTACCAGCAATTTTTTTTTTGTTTGATTACTCACCAGGGAGTGAAATGGTTGCAACTTTATCAGCCTGTTGATGAACTGTCCTTCCATAAGCAATTCTTATCTACAGAGTCTCTCCAGCCTCAATAGTTAAGTCCCTTAGTACCCTGCAGCCTTCATGCACATTAGTTAGGCTAATGCAGCCTCAAGTCTTGTTAGGTAGCTCCCTCCCAGGCATCATGCACATATAAACACTAAAGATTTTCCACAGGAGATCACAATGGGAGATAGGCTTGCAGAGAGTGAAGGATTCTTAAGGACAGAAATCTGTGGCTGCAATTTATTGGACAGTAAGATACGCAAGAAAAAACTTTGTCCAAACACAAGTAACAGCAAACCACCCAATCTGGGCACCTATCAAGGGAAACATAGATTTCAGCTCAACAGCTGTCGTACCAGGACAGGATTTATCACTGCCAGTGAAAAGCAACCAAACAGTCATTAAAAAAGACGTCCTACACAGAGGGAATAAGACAGAGAGAAGAACAGGAGAAGTACATAGGGACAAGTATTCATCTGGCATGGACAAAGACAGACCTGTAACAGTCTGCAAATTACATGGCATTTAGGTATGAGAACAGGATCCCACAATCTCTGTTCATTAGTTATCATTCTGTTTGGTAGTTTTTGCTAAGCTGAAGCAGCAGGATTCAGTTTACAGGGCACAGATGTGGAAAACAAGAACCCAGATCTATTCCTGCAGATCTGCTGGTAGATCTGGCTAAGGTAACTCCACAAGCAATGACTCATCATGGTTGTAACTCCAGAGGAAGAGCTGGAGGGGCCAGGCAGTTGTGAGCAAACCTGGTCTCATCCGGGAGAGGGCACTGGTAACACGTTAACCAGATCCTCAGGCTACCAAACACCAAAATGATAGAAAGTTAATACTAAATTGAAATATGTATACTGTCTTCAAGTTCTAGTAGTTTGATGGTTTGTAAAATTAAACACTGCATTCTCCTAAACTAATACAGTTAAGTCCTCTGCACTTCTGTAAAACCAAGGGTATTCCCTGCCGAGGGATCTGCAGAAGCATGTGCGTCACTACCAGGCACTGGTGTTTGGCCAGGAGTGAGCAGAGCAGTTTACCAAACATAGATATTATGGATGCTGCCGATAGAGAGAGGTGCTCTGAAAAACTCTGCACAGGTTCCTGGAATTTGGGAAGACAGACTTTTACTTGCAAGTTGTGGTTAATCTTGGAGACCTTTCTAGGTTGAGCTTCCTATGGACTTGCTGCTTCCCTCTGTTCCCCTTCTTTCGTTTGTGGAAGCTCCAAGCCCCTCAGGTCAGAATCAGCTTGCCATTCCACACCACAGGCTGTAATATTTGGTTTTGGCCTGCGTGCAAAACTGGCTTATCCCAGTGCTGGAGACGTGTTATAGTTTCAGATCTTGCACTAGACTAGTCGTGAGCTCAGAGTGATCGTATATGCAGCGACTCTCATTTAAGCTACGTAAGCACATTGTTAGCTCTTTCAAGAGATTGAGACATCTCACCATAAAATCCTGAGGAGATCCCAAGTGCATGGCTGCTGTAGAAGATAACATTCAGGAGCCTCAGCAGTTTGCAGTGTTCTCAGCAGCTCTTATTTTTCAAACTTGGCCACTGAGGACCTGTTTCATTCTGAGCCTCTGACTCAGCCCAAGCAGCCTTACTTGCCAAGTCTCACTCTAACCAGCTGCAAGATGCTCTCCCCACTGCACGAGAGCAAGGCTGCCCCTGAGAAATAAGTACAACTCCTCATGTAGCCTGACCTGCCAACACTCAGGAAACGTGTTGGTTGTACAGCAAACACACAACCATTTAGGAGCTCAAATCCGGATACCTTGGTCAGTCACCACTCCTGTCAGCAGTGGGGTTGGCTTCTGATGTCCGCGCTCTCTCAGCCCAAGGACCAAAGGAGTGAAAGGAGATGATACATCATTACCTGCTTAGCAACATCAGCTTTGCAACACAGGTGGGCAGTTTTGATTTCATCCAGTAGAGGGCAATAGTAGCATAGGAAAGAAAAAGCAAATTATAGCACTTCATGCACTAAAATAAACAACCGAAAGAATGAAAGGCCCTGATCTAGCAGCACTGATCACAGAACAAAGCACTTAGCTTGTCTACGTGCTCGTTCCATTAAAAATCTCCCCCCAGCCTGGCCCCGTTCAGCAGCACAGTGCCCTTAGATGCTTGTCTCAGGTGAGATTTTTACTGTTCTGACTAGAACAGAGAAAAGATGGTCTGCCTTGGATCATAGCAGAAACAAACAAACATTTCTGGTGGTGTTCATTATTAAAAAAAAAAAAAAAAAGAAAAAAAACAGGGAAAAAAAAAAAATCCTTCCACCCCACCCAACTTTAGTCTGCACGTTTGGTAAAGCCTAAAATACCAATGCTTCATATTTCTCCCCATATTAGCCTCTTCGATATTGACCACTTCTTACACACAAAGAGATAAAACATGCCAGAATTTAAGTGTCAATTTAATGGAGCCAGCTTATGCTAGCTAGGACCTGAAGGTGGTTTTCTATGACCAAGCTGCCATGTACATACAGTCATCACACATGTCTAAAGCTTGTCAGAGTACAGTCACAAATCATGCTCTAACTGTGTCTTCCAAAATGAGTTTCAGAGGTTAACTCAATGTATTTTTTAAAAAATTACTTTTTTTCCCAATTCTATAAATAAAACTCTCTGCTTCTATAACCTTTCTGTCCCATGACTTCAAAATAATTTACAAATGTAAATTAGTGAAGTCTCACAGGAACATTTTGGTTTTGTTCCACTCAAGCAAATACCATTCTTTAGAGACTGGGAAGTTGAGGCACATGATGTGATAGTCGTTTTCCTTGAAGTCATACTATATGTCTGCAAAGGAAAAAAAGATAACTCTTTCTCCAGTTTTTCTTTTTTTTTCTTCTTGTATTTTAGCCATTTGTGCATACTACTATTTATGTTTACTAGCTAAAGATATTTTTGTTTCTTCTCTGAGGTCCTTCATTGTCCTCAGATTATGGAGCTGGGAGATGGAGAGAAATTACTTCTCTATTTACATTCTTCTGCTGTTATATTTATTTGCTTATAAGCAAGATGTGATGCTTTCTAGTGTTTTGCTCAACCTATTTATTTCTCCTTTCTACTAAACAAAAACACCCAGAACTATCTTTCCAGACTTTTTTTTAAATATCAAATTATCTTCTCCACAAGGATCAGGCAAGCCAAGTCTCACCACAACTGATCTCAAAGTAAAAAACTAGCATATTGAACACAGTTCAGTGCTAGCAGAGAGTAGTCTACCTAAAAAATCAGTGTAGAAAGGGCTGTTAAAACATGAAAGAAACATTTGCACCTGAGGAAATGTACAGGTTGCAGGTTGCAGATCTTGTCCCAGATTTTTGCATAGATACTTAGACGTCTAGATTTCATGGACCTCTGTGGGACTTCCAGCACATAGTAGCAGTAAGATGCCTCTGTTTCTTTGTGGATATGAGTCTTAGCTCTTCCTCTCTCTCCCTACCAGCAAACTAAGACCAATTCCACACAGCGGAGGTGTGAACTCTCTCTGCTGTGTGATCTGTCTGCTCTGTGTAATGGTGATTTTTTTTGAGCTAGCTATGATTATGTTTATGGTAAAAATTTTCTCCTAAAGCAGAAAAGGTAAATTGATTCAGGCATTGGGTTACGTATAGTCATACACCTGATGCAACACACAGTCATGACTTAAAGTCTGTCATACACAAGACAGAGATACTGCACCTCCCAATCACACAGTGACAGCCTATTCACCATTCTTCCTTGCAAAGCTGAAAAACAACAATTTTGCCACCTGTTGCCATGGGTAATTTTTAAGTTATTTTCACAAAAGCACAAAAACAAGGGACCCAAAAGGCCTGGGAACAAGGAGGTCTGGATTCTATCCCATGACTCACAACTACCCCAAAACCCTTGCCATGTCATCTCAGCTCCTACATCTCACTTTTGAAATGGGGATAATGACATAGCTGCCAATCCTAGCAGTGACACTCAGACTTGGAAATGCTCTAGTTCATTACTGGTGACATAATATTATGCTATTGGAGAGCAGCAAGGAAAGGATATATAGCCAGAGTCAGAAGAGACCACTAAGACAGTTAGGCTAACTTCTTTTTAGGATTGACACAAGATACTTTAAGGCATTACCATTTAAAACGTCGGAAAATTTTCAGACTGCTAATATCTCTGAATATTGCCACCTTAACCCTGTGGCCATCCCTTTGACTCTAACAAGTGGCTAGTGCAGGGATTTAGTGATAGCATTGCTTGTTTGAGTGTGACAGGTTTGTTTATAACAACAACAACAAAACAATTACCTATTTCAATAAGGTGTTTTTCTTCTACCACATAAAACAGAATCAACCTGTAGTATCAGCACTTTCCCTGCCAGCAAATTAAAGATGCTGTAAGTAATGCTGTAAGCCTGGGGTAGTTGTGTGGCCCTGTGTAAGAGGGGCTGTGAGACAGCAGTAATTCCTGCATTGCTGAGGGGTGGCCAGGGAGCTGGACTGGACAGAGGAACAGCTCTGTGTCTCCCCAATCCTCTCCAAGCTGACACGGATGGTCACTGTCGCCACAAGAGATGGTGCCTGACTGCAATTACCCGCATTGTCACCTCCAGCAGCATAAAGCTGTTATTGCCTGGGAACAGTTATAAGCTAGAAAAGAGGCTCAAGTCTGGCACCTGGAAAACATGACGCAGTGTATATGGGGGAGCTTCTATGTCACTCACAAAAGCAAACAACTCGTAACACTCAGTAAGGTGATTGCAGGCAACAAGCAGCCAAGATGCCTCCTACATGCAGGCCTGCAAATGCATCTTGATTCAAATACTGAGTCCACCAATCAACCCCACGCAGAGCACAGACACCCTTCATGACATCCTAGAAATAAGGCAGTCACCCATCATCCTAGTGCTGCATCCCCACACAGTTCAGACACACTGAGCCTGCTCTACAGTCTTGAAGCTTCCCCCACAGCCAGCACACCTGCATCTCCACACCCAGCACCCCACCAGCAACCTGACCACTATGCAGTGCTCCCAATATCCCCCTCCTACCCCCTGAGCTGGGCCATCACACCTCCAGCAAGGCAGCCAGGCCAGCCTTCTGTCCAG
Source organism: Streptopelia decaocto (assembly GCF_964273445.1). Lineage (NCBI taxonomy): Eukaryota > Metazoa > Chordata > Aves > Columbiformes > Columbidae > Streptopelia > Streptopelia decaocto. The sequence goes on from NC_138661.1 coordinate 23,494,661, forward strand.
TATATCCCACCAGGGAAGGAGACTTTGCTCCAGACACCTGCTGCAGCAGGGAAACTTGAGGGCTCTGTAACAACAGCACATTTCTATGAACTTAATACAGCTCACTTGCACTGTATGATCATTAATTTATTTCTGTTCTGTATGAGGTATTTCCTTACAAGCCTATGAATGTTTCCTAAACAAATACTATGTTTTCAAACCAAAATTGTCTTCAGTTCTCCCATCCCCCTAAACATACAGATGCCTTTTCCATACATCAGATCTACATGTTTCATCATTTCCATATATGTATTAGTTTGAAAACTGCTCCAAACTTAATTGCTTCAGGACAGTCAAGACAGATCACACAATTTTCATCCTACATGTGCAAAACCTAAGGCAAAGACTGACTTAATCAGACCCACATTTCAGAAGTCCAAATTCATAAGGTACCATGTGGTGGGGACTTACCAGGGCTACCTAATGCTGGCTATAAATATCAGCCACAAAATCGTATTTTGAGTTTAAAGTGTAGAATATATCTAAATCATAGAGGTATATCATTCTGTCCAGTTATTCCAGCTTCCACACTGAAAAAGTAACACAGAGTTTGTAGTAAAGAAATAACTTTGTTCACCACCCACACACACACAGAAATAATGTCAGTACTGGATATATTGCCTTATCCTTCCATGCAAAGGTAAAACAATATCTTGAACTACTACAGAAAAGAGATGAACAACTGAATGAACCAGGAACAAAGGACAGTTGTCTATAGGTAGTGAAATACAGACCTTAAACAACTGTTGTGAAAGGCTCTTTAAGTAGCTTTTGTATTTTAGTATTTTCTCTTTAAATATTCTATAAGGCTGAAAGGGACAACTGGCAGGGTATTTTAAGCAGCATGATCTGTCTCCCCTTTAATTTTTAATTTCCCAGTAAAAGTGACAGTGTTATCTCTAGAAACTCAGTAGCTCAGGGGCATTTTTATAGTCCTCAGCTTTGCATAAATTCTCCCCAGAGATGGCAAGGTCCTCTGACTCTCATTTAGCTAACATCTGACTAAACTGCCTATTAGACAAAAATGCCCTCCGGCGAGAGGGGAAAACAGGGCTCTGTGTTCCCATGCCTTCTCCTCCCTTCACCATCCCCAGTCTCCCACAGAGAACAGATGAGACTGCAACAGCAGCCTATTTGGGGGAAAATAAGTCAGTGGGTGAGACATGACTTCTGAGAGTTCAGAAAGGCTCAGCGATACAGAGAGAAGCCTGCTTGAACAGGAATTTCACAACTGTTTCCTTATGGTTAGGCTGTTGTTTTTCCTTCCTCCCTAGCTAACAGGGAAAGCCCAGACCACCACAGGGTTAACCATTTCAGCGCTGTAGCCCACCATGCACTCCAGAGCTGGCAAACTCAAAGCTCTGTAAAAGGGACTGGAGATGATGCAGAAAGAAACAAATGTCAAACATGCCCCAAAACCACAGAAACCAGCCCTGTGTTCCCAACGTTAAGCGTTCTCTAGCAAACACAGCCTCACACACAAACAGGATCCCTGCTGGCCTCGCATCTGCCAGGGCTTGTGTATCCACACAGCAACCCAGCAGGAAAGAGTCAGGAGGTCTCTCCCCATCTTTCACCCTTCTGCAAAAAAATATTTCCCAAAGGACTAAATATTTCCAAGTGGAAGGAAAACAGTTGCAGAAGTGAGGACAACAGAAAGGAGTCTGACAGAGCTGTTGTCCTCGGTGGCTGTGCTTGGGGATACACCTGCCAGCAATTCCAGAACTTACATTCCAAGCCGCACTTACCATTACCATTCCTGGGCAAGGTGGTGCTGGGTGTATTCCCTCCTTGTTCAGCTAGGCACTTTCCTCCACCTTCCTAAAGAGAACTGCTTCTTCCCCTGAGCAGCTTCAAACAGAAAGCTTCAAAATTAAGATTTTTGGTTTTTGTTGTGTTTTTTCTTTTCTCTGTCCTACCTTGCTGGAGACCATCCAGGATTTACAGTTCTGGGGCTGAATTCTTCTCTCTGAAGAACCAGCAGTGAAGGTAAAGGAGCAAGACCCATGAAAGGGAGCTGAGGATCTAACCACTGGCTTTCTGTGCCCTGGATCAGCCAGGGTTGGGAGTGCTGAAAGAAGAGTTGCCTTGCTCAAGAGAAAAAAAATGTGTGCTTCATGCAGCAGGGGTATCTCCAGCTGGTAATCTCCAAAACAAACAGTACTGGGGATGAAAGAGCCATGCCCTTTACACTGCTCTTGCAGTACACATTTGCTCTAATCTTCCCAACACGGACTTCTACTAGATTCCACAAAAAGAAAAGCACTTAAAACATTTCAAACTTAACAAAGCAAAATGCATATGCATTACAGAGCAGCTATGTGGAATTAACTGGCAGTGAAACTGACTGACTGAATCAGTTAGAGTTATTTTATATCTGATTTCAATTATTCTGCTGTGCAAGGAGGTGAAGGTCATAGAACAATTTAGTGGCAGGGCTGCAGACGGATCCCAAGTGACTGACAACTAAGCCCCCCTCTCCTCCGGCCCCAGCCTATCTCTTAACAACCAAACTGCACGGGAGTCCCTTATCAGCAAGTGACAGATGCAAGTGGGTCTCCAGGATGGAAACAGGAGAAAAATAGGGTCCCCAGGTTCTGAAAGAGATGAGAGGTTACCAGGGACATCACTTTTCACTATTTACTATTCTTATTTTTCATTCGATTACACAGAACAAATATACTTGGCTATTAAGCAGAAAGGCACCAAGGGACCTAAAAAAGACAAATTAATTCCTGATTTATGAATAGAAAATGCAATAACTATAAGGGGAAGTTAGCATATTGCTTATGTACTAAATGATCATTTCATAGACAAAACTGGGAATAAATCCAGGAATAAAGATTAAAAGCAAAAGGGCTGTGGTTGTAGTGCTGGGGGTCTAATCCACAAAGGAATATTATGGAGAGCACTATTAATCCAGTCACATGGAGGAATGACAGTATCATTGCAAAACAAAGACTATTTAGACTCACTGTATAGCAGGGCTAAGGCAGATAAAAGCTTTTGACAACAGTAACAGGAACAAGATTTTTGTATGTATGCATATACACTCATTTATGACTGTGTGTGCATAGCATTTTGAACTTCCCACACATCCTCTGCTTTTCCACTCCTCTACCCTCCCACTTCTCCACCAGTGTGCCAGATTCCTGTTTGCAGCCTCCTGTTACTCCAGGCTTAACTTCCACACACAGATTACTACAGGAAACACACAACACTAAGTGTTGGCCTGTAGCAAACTTATCTCAGCTGTGACCTAACTTTGATATAACTGAGCGCTACGTAAGATACACAAGGATTTGGGAAAAGCAGTTGGCTCTTACAGCTGAAGGATGGGATGCTGGAAGTTCTGACAGAAATGAGTAACAGCTCAGGCCTAAGGAAGCAGGGATTGTGCCAGTCTGACTTCTGTCAGCCAAGCAAAGCTGCCACACAGTAAGGATATGCAGACTAGAAAGCATTTAGATATGGCCTTGGAAGATACACTACTTAATATATGAACCAAACTGGAGCTTTTGTGCATCCTTAGCACAGGGATAAAGTAATGATGGAAGTCACAACAGATGGGTGCCAGAAGATTAACAACCAACAAGAAAGCACATGGTAATTGTGATACTGTATACAAGGAAAGGTAGCAATATGGAGCACAAGTCTTATGAGGAGCAGTTGAGGGAACAAGGATTATTCAGCTTGGAGAAAAACCTTATCAGTCTCTACAACCACCTGAAAGGAGGTTGTAGCATGGAGGGTGTTGGCCTGTTCTCCAAAGTAGCAAATGATAGGATGAGAGGAAATGGCCTCAAGTTGCACCAGGGGAGGTTCAGATTGGATATCAGGAAAAATTTCTTCACAGAAAAGGTTGTCAAGCATTGGAACAGTCTGCCCAGGGAAGTGGTGGAGTCACCCTCCTGGGAGGTGTTTAAAAGACACATAGATGAGGTTCTTAGGAACACAGTTTAGAGATGGACTTGACAGTGTTAGGCTAATGGTTGGACTCGATGATCTTACAGGTCTTTTCCAACCAAAAGGATTCTATAATTCTATAAGGTAGCACTGAAAGAGTATAAAGTAAAACCCAACTCATGGACATATAAGCTGGAATTCTAAACATGTAGCTTGACACCAATGCATAAATAGTGCCATTCTGGTTGATCGCTTTTTCCCATAATGTCGAATGAAGGAAAAGAAGTGAAAAAACCAACCTTGAGTCACATCTATAGCTAAAAGCAATTTTTATAAGACCCCTGGACAGAGAACCCAGCAGCAAAAAGCACATTGACGTATCTCACCATCAAGATGATGAAGGGAGTGGAGCATCTCCCTTATGAGGAAAGGCTGAGGGAGCTGGGTCTCTCTAGCTTGAAGGAGACTGAGGAGTGACCTCATTAATGTTTATAAATATGTAAAGGGTGAGTGTCACGAGGGTGGAGCCAGGCTCTTCTCGGTGACAACCAATGATAGGACAAGGGGTAATGGTTACAAACTGGAACACAAGAGGTTCCACTTAAATATGAGAAGAAACTTCCTCACAGTGAGTGTGACAGAGCACTGGAACAGGTTGCCCAGGGGGGTTGTGGAGTTTTCTTCTCTGGAGACATTCAAAACCCGCCTGGACGCCTTCCTGTGTAACCTCATCTAGGTGTTCCTGCTCCACCGGGGGGATTGGACTAGATGACCTTTCGAGGTCCCTTCCAATCCCTAACATTCTGTGATTCTGTGAATTGTATCTGCAACATCTCTGATACAGAAGTGAACTGGATGAAACATCAAGTATAAGGTGGCAAGCCCATCAGCAGAGCCATAACTTTCTTTGAAGAATCCTGTAGTGTCTACAATTAAAATAAATAAATAAGAAATAAATAACTCATACATGAAGCAAAGCTTCTACTTTAGGAAGGTAAACAAAACTCATTTGGTGTTGTAGAAAAGAGAGCGTAAGTGTCATGTAAGCATCTATGTATCATTAGTCATGTACACTTCTTCATCTGAAAGAAGTCCAAAAGTAATACAGACACACAACTGATTTCTGCAAGTGCCAGATAGAGACACACAATTCCTAACAGTCATTCCAAACCAGAGATATGGAATATGGAAATTTTAATCTTTCTACCTATAGATACCATACAGAAAGACACATATTTCAGAAAACTTTATCCTGTTAAAAAACAAACAAACAAAAAAAACCAAACAAAAAAACAAACAAAACAAAAAAAAAACCACACCAAACAACTAGTAAATGGAGAAGAATTTTATCACCATCAACCTGGAAGTCTTTCACTAAATCAAGTTGCTCGAAGTCCCATCTGACCTGGCTATGAATGCTTCCAGCAGGGCATCCACTACTTCTCCAGGCAACCTGTTTCAGTGTCTCACCACTCTCATAATAAATTCGTTCCTTATATCTGATGTAATTTACCCTCTTCTAGTTTGAAACTGTTACCCCTTGTCCTATCACTACAGGCCCTAGTGAAAGTCTCTCTCCATCTTTCTTATAAGCTCACTTTAAGTATTGAAAGGCCACAATAAGGTTATCTTTTCCAAGCTGAAGAACTCCAACTCTCTCAGCCTTTCTTCACAGGAGAGGTGTTCCAGCCCTCTGACCATTTTCAGGATCCTCCTCTGAACCTGCTCCAACAGGTCCATGTCTGTCTTGTACTGGGGACCCCAGAGCTGGATGCAGTACTCCAGGTGGGGTCTCATGAGGGCAGCACTGAGGAGAATCACTTCCCTTGATATGCTTCTTTTTCTCTAACCTGAGATGAAATAATCTTTCTGGGCTGCAAGTGCACATTGCTGGCTCATGTCCAAATTTTTCATCCACCAGTATCCCCAAGTCCTTCTTCACAATGGTGCTCTTAATTGATTCATTCCCCAGTCTGTACTGATACTGGGCATTGTCTCAACCCTGACGCAGGATTTTGCACTTCACCTTGTTTAATTTCATGAGGTTTGCATGTGTCCACTCCTCAAGCTTACCTAGGTCCCTCTGGATGGCATCTCTTCCCTCCAGCAAATCAACTGCACCACTCAGCTTAGTGTCATCTGCAAACTTGCTGAGGATGCACACAGTCCCACTGTCTATATCATTAATAAAGCTATTGAACAGTTCTGGTCCCAGTACAGGCCCCTGAGGGACACCACTTATCACCGATCTCTGTTTGGACATTAAGATATTGACTGCAACTCTTAGGATGCAGCCATCCAGATAGTTTTTTATCCACTGAATTGTCCATCCATCAAATTCATATTCACTGCTTCAATCACTAAAAGACTTTCTAAAACAGGAAAAAAGGCAACTAGAAATTGTACAAAATTCTGATTAATATCTCATATCTGAAAACAACATACAACTGAGGTAGCCCAGCAGGCAAGATTCATTTGGGCCACACTTGCAATGACCTCACCTCCTTCTCTTTCTTAGAAAGACATTAAAATTAAAGGAATACAATGCATCAAGGGAAATCCACCTGGGCTTCAAATCCCCATCTTCCCTCCTCAATCTAGGTTCTCTCAATAGCCCTTAATCCCCCATACCAGGCTCAGCAACCTGTCCTCAGACCACGTCTCCAGCAGTGCTGAATGCAATTTACAGTCATCGATGTGCTGCTTTTGTTAAGACCATGGTATCAATAAACAGCAGTAAAAACAAGCTGCTAAAGAAGATACAGGAAATTTATTAGAAAGGATGCATGTCGTGGCTGGCATAATAACTGTTGATAGCCAATTCATAAATCACAGCTAGATTCTTTGGGAGACTTGTAACTCCCCGGCAGCTTCCCTCATAAAACAACACTATGAGGAAACGAATGAGAGACTGCTGCCAAAGCCAGTGCAAAACCTTCGCTATGCCAGTTGCAGCCTCAAAAGCTAACAAGGATCCATTAGTCTAAGTTACCAGGCTCAGAAGCAGCTAAAAACCCAGCTGGAAGTGTGATCACAATGAGCTTTCTCACCTGTTTTTCCAGCCAAGCAGGAAGTGGCACCTCAGACATGCTCTCTGATCTCTCTCAAGGCCTGCAGTTTCAAGAGAGCCCAGAGACCCAGAAGGCAGTGCAGTAACTACCAAAGGTTGCCCAGCACTTCAGAAGCTCTCAGTCTCTGTGACATCATCACACACTTCACCAGCACAATGAGCCTGCGTGCACCTGACACAGTAACCAGGGCTGCCAAGGGAGTTATCGCAGCACATGTCAGCGCTGCAGGTCCTGGCTTGACCATGACCTCAGGAAGGCTGTCATAGAAGACACAGAAGTGCAACAGCGTGGCTGAGCAACCCAAGCAGCTGGATGTCATCCTGCTCTCAAGGTGGCAGGACCGCCCTGAAGCACACCTGCACCATCCTCTGCTACACTAACCCTGCGGCTTGGCAGGCACAGTCTTTGCAGTAGCCCAGAAGCAGAAGTGCTGTGCTGTTTCAGTTGCCCCATTTTCTCCCAGGTCAACCAGAGTCTTGTTGCCTGCCTCTGACCTTCTAAATATTAGGGTGATGGTGCCCTGGCCCATTCCCTCTGGCTTTCAGAAACCCCTGGGATATGCAAGGTCCCTGCCCACAAGATGCTGGTAACCAACTATTGCATGCCTATCACAGAGATGAACTGGCAAACTAGGGTATCAGTTTGGGCTCCTGCCTCAACTGATCCCTGGAGTCCTTACTTGTTCTACTCCCCCTTTCTTCCATATCTGTGGTGTCTGATCCATGACAGTGGTGATGAGAAGGTAAGGAGGACAGAAAGGGACTTCAAGATGACAAATGTTCCATGTAAATTTTTAATGGCAATAAGCTCATTTTATTTTTATGATGATTTATTAGTGTGCTTACAAATGTATAGACTGGCCTAAGGCATCATTCCATTGTATTAGAGGTTGCTGCTGCTTGCAGCTGGGAGTGATAAATAGCAGCTCCTATGCAAGAGTCTCAGGAGACTTCTTGTTATGCAAACACTTTACCTTTTAGGGCACTGCACTGAGTTACAACCAGGACCACCAGGACCATGCACTGCAGCCTTACAAGCCGTAACTGCTACACCCTGCTTCAAAGCCTTCTCCTCTGCCTAGGGTACTGCCAGCAATATCTATAGGCTTGTGCTGCAGGTTGAGGTTATCATGGCCAAATCTCCTTCTAGTCTGCATTCACAGGCCATTCTCCTTCTTGAGGGATCCATCTCACACCTTACCAGTCAGGACAGCTCCATGAGGGCCACGTAAGTATTTCCAGCTGTACTACACTGCTCATAGTGTCACAACATATTGGCTTACCCAGCAAGAGATGAACTTACTCAGGGCTGCCCATTTCTCCAGCATATGTTACTACAACATTGCCATTTGGCACTTATGCTGCATCTTGCATTTAGGAATCTCAGGCTGCTTTTTAGCATTATCATTATCCTCATTTTCCTTTCCTCGTGTAAGGAAATCACTCACTTAAGCCCAAAACAGTTTAAGTCACAAAATGGGAAAAAAGATTCTTCAGTTGCTCTACAGTCTAGGTCTATGGGATTATTCTTCAATATATCTTGGAGCCAAGAAGTGTTGACAAGGTGCACACTCTAAAGATCTCGCAGCACTTGAACACTAGAAGCTTAATCCGGTTCTATAAACCATTACACGTGAAATTGAGGAATGTGGATAGCAACTAACTGGGCAAAGGTCCTACAACCATTTAGCATCAGAATTATTTAGTTTACAAACACCCCAGTTAAGATATGCAACACCATTTTTGCCTTTGCTGTTACAAACAAAAAAATGTTAGTTAATAATAAAAAGCTCAGGAACAGATACTAACTGCTCAGATTCTTCTTCAATGCATAAGCTATGAGACTATGCATCTCCCACCAAATCTCTTTAAGCATGGGACTTTTGTGATTGAGTGGACGGGGGGAGGAGAGTTGGGTTGGTTTGTTTTTGGTTTTGTGGTGGTTTTTGTTTGGGGTTTTGTTTGTTTGTTGTATATTGCTGTTGTCTGAGGGATTTCTGTTTGTTTGTTGTGGGTTTGGTGTGGGGTTTTTTGGTTTTGTTTTGTTTTTTTTAAATACATCCTTTCTGTTAGGAGATCCTAGGCATGCAGGCCACTTTACCAAAAGATTTGCACTTTTCATTAAGGCAAGAGTAACATGCAACAGTCACAACAGAAATAACACAGAAAGAGCCACAGTAAAGGATGATGCATATATACTGACAGAAAAAAACCACCAACGCTGTGGACTCCCTCCCAGGCAGGTGGTACCTGACAATATTTGCACCCTGAGCACTTGCTGCACACTCCTGACACACAGTGTGCAACTCTGACCTAAAAGCTGAGGCTCCAGAGGGAGCAGCTATAGCTGCTGTGCAGATCATACAGCTCTGAGCATGCAATGAGTACCTGGTCAATAATAAATAACTGTAATAGATTTGATTTGGCTTGAAAGTGCTCACTTTTTAAAACTATCTGAATTTTACTTCAACTCTGATATTTATTTATTTTTTTTTCCTCATACTGCTAGCTTTGATGTCAAAAGTGAAGGAATAAGGGCTTCCCATACCACTGCCATCAAGGTAACAGATGTGATAGACTCGGGCTTACTACTTGTTATTGATTAAAATTTGTCAGAAGATGCTTTGGAAAGGCTGCAAGAGGCTTCAAACAGGGTAAAAAAAAAAAAAAAAAAAAAAAAAAAGTGAAATGTATTTCACTCCCAGAAGTGTATTTCAAAAGACTGAAGGTCAATTATCCAAGCAATTTACAGCCAGTCTCAACAATCTGGCTGGATTAGAGAGTATAATACAATAGGGGAGTTTTGCTCACTCTCCCAACCCTGCCTTCTTTAGCAGCAGGTTTGAATGCCATGGCACCCGTATTGCTGAATAAAGCAGTAAACAAGCATTCGTCAGTGGATCTTGGCAAGTGCAGACTTAGAGAGCATATGCTTACTAGCAAGCATTGCAGGAGGGTTTAAAAGCCTGAAAGACTGGGTTGACGATAAATCAGCAAACAGGAGACTGATGCTTTAGTCGCCGAGAAGATCATTTGATTGGTGAGGATTATTAGTTATTGGAGGAAAATGCACAGAGATTTGGCCGTTTGAAAGTGGATTTGTTCAGAAAAATTGATAGTTTTGCACAATCTGTTCATCCCTCACCATCTCCCTCTTTCCTTCAGCACTGACCTGTCAGAGCCCCAGCCAGTGCCTTCTGCAGGCCCCACCATGAGAGCCTGAAAGCAGAGCCTTGCTGCTTTACACACCCATCGTGCTGTGCCACACACCCAGCCTGATACCATCATCGCCATCAGTACTGGATCTTTTGTAATTGATTGTTTTAACTACACACAAGGCAGGTAGTAACAGCGGGCATCACATCCTGGATGGGTGAAGCAATGCTGCCAAGCTGCTCTCACCAGCAGCCAGGTACACTGAAATGTTGTGAGCCAGTACATTATTTGTATCCAAGGTCACCATCTGGGTTGGTACCTTCCTGCTGCTCAAGCAAAGCTCACTCATACACCCACATCCACCTTAAAAAGGCCAAAACATGTCTATGATGCAAGTGTTTTGCTTACTTATGACTGCAAAATGCACACACATGATCCCTTCCTGACCAATAGGACTATAACCCATTAGGCGTGCCTCTACCTGCCCATGTGCTAAAGGGGTGATGAGTATTTGCTGTGCATTCCTTCCTTTCATATATTAACAATTGCTCATTTCTTCTCTTCTCAGAGCAAACAAGAACTACAAAACATACCTGATCCAGAACATACCAATTTTATTTCAAATTGTTATAAGTTTCCATTTCCCTAAGTGCACAAAGTTGTCTTTCTCCCACAAGGGAGCAGAAGGGGTTAAAAGCCCACCCTCATTCTCCTTGATGGAGGCCATCCAGCCATGACCCTGGCTGAGTGGCAGACACATAGGAAGTGGATTATCAATAACTCTTTTTTCTGCCTTCTTTCACCTTCTCTCTATACAACGCCAATGAGCCGGAAAATGAAAGGAATAATGCAGGTTTAAGAGGCCAATAATTAGGTCACAGCTGATCTCAGCTCAGATCAGCTGACAGCTGGTGCCTGCCCTATCCTGCCCTAGTGAGCACGGGGGCTTGCAGGACCAGGGTTTGGGTCAGCCTCCCCTCCTCTCTCCACTCTACCTCTTTGGTCCCAGACTCCTGAGCAGTAAAATCGACAACCCGTAATGCAAATCTACAAGGTTACTATCCACAGGAGTTTACAGGGATAAATACTTAGCTTTTGTCCTAAAAATACCTTAAATCCCCTTTCTTGCTGCCTCACCGTCATAGTGCCAGACCAGCACCACAGCAGAGCTGCGGCTTCAGTGCTGTCCCCTTCCTCCGCCAGCTCCATCCTGCCCACTCCTGAACATAATCTCAATGTTTGCTTGTTTTAGCTTCCATAATCCTGTTGTCTTGCAAATCTCCTCACTATAATCCTGCTTTTGTCTGTCAATACAATTTGTTTGCTGTGGGGAAGAAGGGAGGTGAAACGTTACTGGGAATGGAGAAAGCCTTTGCTGCTGGTTTTCAAGGCTCTGCTCATTTTCAAACACACGCTGGGAAATTTGGCACCGCTGTCCACTCCAAATCTGAGAGGGGGGTCACAGCCTCCAAAAATGAAGAGTTTGCTGGATTGAACCAGTAGCTGCTGCAGAATTAATAGCATGACAGTAAGAATGCCTTGCCATACATTCCTGCACACACTAGAGGGAGTGCAGACAAGAAAAGCAAAGCAGAGGAAGAAAAGAAGCTCCGCTCTCCTCCGATGAAGGGCTCACACTGTCTTTTTTACCTGGGCAAAGCAGGGATAAGAGCCAAGGAGTGGGGCAGTACTGTAGGCAGCAAAATGCAAGGGAGGAAGGAACAAAGCCTGTATCACTTGCACACTAGCACAATGGTGATGGGCTGACAAACAAACTGGTAATTGATTGGTAGGAGCTGTGGCAATTTTGTGTGTTTGCATGAATAAAGAATCAGCTTAATCAGACTAATTCCTTCCAGTCAAAACACAACATGGGCTCCAGAACTCACAGTAAAACTCTATTGCACCAGCCAAGTTTTACACCAAAACAAAGGAGCTGTGAATTCCACCCAATTTGGATGCAAAACTGACAGTTGGGCCAAGTGCCCAGAAAACACTTCTGAATTCAGACAACCACCCACTGAAAAAGGGCAACAAATCATGAAACTAGGTGATGATGGTATTTGGTGGTTTGTTTGCAAACATTTCAAAAAGATATGTAGTACCTGAGCACGCTGCTCCTCAGGCCTGCTGAAGTGAAAGGACAAGAGGGGGGCTGCATGCCATTCCAGGAATGAAAGAAATACAAAAGCAGAAAAGTATCATTAACACCTCTTCCCTCATGTCAGCTCTCTACCTCAGGTCTCTTAGTAGGAAAGGAAGTATTATAAAGTTGCATTCAGAATATCCTTCCCCCTAGGGAAAGTCTGGCTCAAGCTCTTTGTGGGAAAAAAGGGATTTTTGGATTTACACTGAGCTAACCTTGAGATCCAAGCACTCGGGATGCTCAAAGCATATTCAGATCAAGTTGCAGATGCTGTTCATTCTGCACGTCCCTTTGCAAGCCCTCCTGTGTAACATGTACTTCTGAGAAAAACTGACAAAAACATCACCTGAAAGTGCATTCTGGGAACCATTGCTCAAGTCAGTAGCTTTCACTATTATTTATGTAACATTTGGATTCCACTATGTAATATTTGTTTGCACTATTAATGGTTAAGTCAATTAACTACAGAGTTCAGCTTAGTAGAGATTTTAAGGCAGAACAAATAGTCAGAGCCCGTAAATCAAATAAAATCAGAGGCTAGCAAGCACTATTAAACAACTTCCGCATCCTTAGAGCAACGCAGAGGGGATTCCCACACTAACAGTTGCTAACGCATGAAGATTCTAGGAAAGGCATTTTATGAAGTTGTTTATAAACTTCCATGAGCACAATACACGAGGGATTTCCCTGCTGTGGGAATTTACAGCTGAAACCAATGGCTGCATATCCAGGGCTTTCATGAAGGGACCAGGACTTTGAGGAAGGAACTATGTGCAGAGCCAGGACACTAAGTAATTCCAGTACTGCAGGACTGGTGTCTTCCCACACTATTTTCAAGTAGATCAGGAACCTGTTATTCATCAGTTTATTCTAAACATACTGTGTTTTAGTTGCCTCTAAGTGGGAAACCCCTTCCTCTCCCTTGCCCTGCTATTGTCTTCCAGTTACAGATTAATATATTCACTCACATTCCTCTGATAACTCTGCCCACCAAGGCTTCCAGAGATAACAAAGCTTTTATCAGCAATTTCATCCCACTGTCATCCAGCTATTCTCACCTACCCAGGTCTGAATTCCTGGCATTTTTAATCTCATAGCAGTGTATCACACTTCACCTAATTTCTGACCAGTCATCTCAAGATACGCAGCTCAATGTGGTATGTCTTTAATCAAATGGAGTGTTTCCAGACAAGTCGCAATATTTCACACTTATAGGCTTCAAAGTCTGGTATAGATTCTCCAGTCTCCTCCAACGGGTCAGCTACTATTATTGTGCCCATTGCAGAGCTGAGGAATCTTAGTCACCGAGCAGGGAAGGATCTCTTCTCTGGCTGCAGCAGAGTTGGTAACCAGGTGATAAGGAACTAGATGATTCTGATTAGCGGCTTTTATTACCATCTACAAGACTCCCTCTATACACACTTGGAACTTGCAATTTTGACTACTGTCACTTAGACCACATGGGAGGAAATTTTCCCCCAAAGGTAGTGTTCTTGAGTGACAGGAAATACCGCTCCCTCTGCGCACCAGGAGATGAACCACTGATGCTCCACAGGACACCACTCCACGCAGCCAGAACAGCCTTGCTGTCTCACCTGGAGTGTTGTGTGTCCAGAGGGAGCAATGCCATGAACAACCACTTGCTGAATCCAGGGCTCCCTGTACCGGATGACACAGAAATTATACTGCAAGAGATCAGAACTGAGTGGGTTTTTTTAAAAAATGAGCAGCTCTTAGTCTAATATTTAGGTTCCTCATGCTGGCTTACTGAAAGGCATCCAATCCACAGAAGGGCTGTAATCCTGTACAGCCAGCCGCCTCATATTGACAATCTGATTCCCACCACCTGGGATTCCAAGAGAGGAAATTTGGCCACTTTTGAAGTTTAAGGAAGCTCAGCTCCTCTCCTTCACTTCTCCCACAACACACCCATATCTCCCTCTACGTTTTCCCCTAAAAGCAGCCTATGTGTTTCAGAGGTTCAGGCATGATTTCCCACAACAGTCAGAAGCAAAGTCAAAGTCAGGACAGAGTGAATGTTTTGCAGAACCTGCAGTTCCCTTCCACCCAAGAATGTTAGTGAAGAGGGGAAGGTGGTGAAGTTTGAATACAGGATCATCCTGTGGGCACTCACACTACTGAGCTCTAGAAGCTGTGAATAGTACATTCTGCTCAATCCAACAGAGACACTGAGGAAAAAGGATAATTTATACTTCTGTATGCTCCAGTGGATTCTGAGCCATTTTGAAATTGATATATATAAGGCTTCAGTGCCACTGAATAGAACCTTTTCCACCTGCCATGAGACAAAGTAGGTGCTCAGCTACAGTATGTAGGACTTCAGAGCACAGGAGAGAAAGGGTCTTCTGCATCGAGTGGAGAAGTAGGGCAGATGAGCACTGAAACAGGGAGGTGTTAAAGGTGCAGTTTTAGCCAGGACAGAAAGGCAAATAACTGCTATTAAAGAAATTGTGATGTTTAAGTCAAAGAGCTCAGTTTTACACCCAGGATGAAAGCAAGTCCCTGAAGACTTCCTACCTCTGATACCTCATTGGATGTTGTATGTGAAAATTGGTTTTGCCTTGGCTTTTGAGGGATGCATTTTTCATGACATTAGATTACACAAAATCCAAGAGATGCATCAGGATTTGTTTTAACAATCCATGTACCAAAGTTTACTTGTGTGACTCTTTTACAACTGCTGACACCTTTGACTAAAGCAATCTCCACTGTATCAGGGTAGTTCATGACTTAAGTTCAGAAGACATGATGCTGAAATCCTGTAAATGCATCATCAGAAAGCTGCTTCTTGTTCAGTGCTGCATTAGACTGTATATAATTTGCTCTGTAATCCACTTAACTGGGACATGCTTCCCGAAGGAAACATGTTTACTCACCAGATTCCACAAGGATCTGATTTAAGACAGCAATACTTACTATTTCTGTTAAACAGTGGTTGTTACCATTAATTCTGCTCAATGGGGTCAAAACACTTCTGTTAAAGGAAATTTTGCTAAGACTTGGCAATGCATAGTGTTAACTCAGGACATTAGCAGGCTTGCATCAGTTAAGCATCTTTCTAATTGGGACAAACAATTGCTCCATGTGCGATATTCAAGCCCTCAATTGTGCTAAGACTATACAACTCACATAAAAGCAGACAAGGATTTCACGTGGCCCACAGCCATCAAGCAGCTCTCAGAAATGAACTCTAATAATCTTTATCCCATTAGACCCCAATTCTACTTCTCTGAAATCAGTGGCAGCTCAGACATTCGCTCCAAAGGAAAAAACTAAGCTTTTATTGTCCTGTGTTTAACTCCTTCTCCCTTTTAAGACAGAAGAGATCCTGAGATGGTTTTACTAAGTGTATGCTACAATATCAATGCCATCAACACTGCTGGGAATTTTTTGTTTCTGCACAGCTGTGAAGCTGAGCATTTAACCCAAATTCTCTCTCCTGCCATTTATGTTGGGGCACCTCTCAACATAACTGGGAGACTGCCACTGGAAACAGCAAAGATGATCTGGACTGTGATGACCTATCATATGAATCCCTAGGGGAGCAATGAGAAAACACAAGTGTAATTAGAGACCCTCAACATACCCATAAAAGTAGGTTTGGGTGTGGGGAGACTGACAAGCCAGCTCACAGCTAGTTCTGATCCAAATGCAGTGTTTTGCTGTTTGCTTTCCCAGTGTTTTTTCTGCACTAATTCACAACCACTGTAACATCAAGATAAGCTTCCATATGCTTCATTTACTGACAGTAATTAATTTCAGCCTCTCCACACACACATACGTGTTCATTTTATCTGACAAGCAAGTCATGAAAAGGAGTCCATTCTCACAGAAAGAATACAGGGCAGCTATCAGAGGTTGTCTTTCTTCTTTGCTAAGAAAATCAAACTGATGTATCTGCTGGGCCAAGGCTGCCTTTCCCAAACCCTGCTTCTCGCCCTGCACCCCTTGGCCCAGCTCAGGTCTCCTGCTTCTCCCAGGCCTTCGCCTATACCAGAGAATAGTTTTTAATAAAATGCTTTCTTCCAGATTAAAAAGGAATAACTGGCTACAGGAACATCTGGGTACCTATCTTCCTGCTCAAATAATGAATCCATAATGACCATGAGGAAAGGAATAAATGAATTAAGAGGCTTAGCAAATCACTCAGAGAAGCACAGAGTCTACCTTCCTGGCTCCCCCTTACTCACTGACAGTTTAACCCACAGCAGTGCCAGGGGACAAAAAAAGAAAGAAAGACAAGAAAAGAAAAAAAAGTAATACCACATAATTGATTCCTCTTTAAAATACTTTGTTTTTTTCACTAAAACCCACTTTTTGCTCCTTTGTTCTCATGCCTTCTGCCAGCTGCTGCTCTCTGTTATCATTCTATGTCTTTATTATGTATGATTTGTTTGCTAAGTCAGTATTCTTTTATGAAGTTTGGTAACTGTATTTTTAATTCTCCAGTATGTCTCAGTATCAAGATGGAAGAGAAAAGTAACCACAGTTCTGAATACCAGTGATGGGAACAGAAGATCACACAACTAAGTCAGCAGTTGAAATCCCAACAAGGCCACTACAGAGCTGAAGTCACCATTACCTGATTAAAGCTCATCTTCACAAAAGAGCCAAGGTGGAAGCTGTACATCAGACAAATTTGACAAGAAACAAGAGACAAACAATAAAGAGGTTTTAAAAACTGTTAACCTAATTTTCACTATACCATCAAGCATTGCTCCTCAGTGCAGGATCGCACAGACAGAAAATACAGATCTGAAAAGTCCCAAGATGACACCATGATTCCTTGACTGTCAGCAGACAAAAATTAATAAATACTTCAACTTGCAGTTCTCAAGGAGAGAAAAGCAGCACACACTGGTTGACATGTACTCTCTGCTGCCATTACAAATGAGTAAGAAAACAGACATGCACATGAAGAAGGGTCTAGAGTCAGAAATAACAATATCAACAAATAAAACAGGAACCAAGTCTGTTCCCCACTTCCTACCAGGCACTAGTTTGTAGAGGTCCCTTTCTGTTGCGGGGAAGAGGCGGCGCTGCTTAATTTCATCTTTAGATACATTTTCCACTTGCTTGACCTTTATAAACCAGCAAATCTATGCCTTTTTTGCTCTTTGAAAATCTTTTGCAGTCTGCCATCTTGTGAGAGTAAAGCCTCATCTCCCACCCACGAGCCATGCCCAGACTTCTCACACTAAACAGTGCGTACAACTGTAACAGTCAAGAGCTGTCTATTCCAATCTAACTACTCTTCTTAGGATACCCGAAAAACAACTAATTCAGCTGAAAACTCCTTCCTTTCACTGAACAGATAAGGACACTAAGCACAGAGTGCCTCCAACCAGATTCTTACTTTAGATGCCTTTTCGTTTTTTTAGTGGTCTGATAAAAGAGAGCTGGGGCTCAGCTTTCACAGCACTCATAATCTATGAAAAAGTAAATAAG
This sequence comes from Streptopelia decaocto, assembly GCF_964273445.1. Classification (NCBI taxonomy): domain Eukaryota; kingdom Metazoa; phylum Chordata; class Aves; order Columbiformes; family Columbidae; genus Streptopelia; species Streptopelia decaocto. The sequence goes on from NC_138661.1 coordinate 23,512,447, forward strand.
AATTGAAGTAATGGAGGAACCAAAGATCAAGACCATACTAAATATCCAAGGTCAATAAATACTTCTGATCTGAGGTCTGACAGCAAGTACTGTGGAAAAACTAAGAACAAAATTTAAGAGTGCTGAAGTCATCACTAATGACATACCCAACAATACATTTTCTTTATACATCTATCATTTCCTGCACTCTGCCCAACATTTTGAATTAACACAACAACGTCTATGGGATTTAACCTGCAGAAATGACATTGTAGGTATGAACTTATTCTCCAACTCGTATTTGACCATTTTATCATGAAACGGAATTTATCAGTCAATGGTTTAAGATGTTATAATCCATTTTCTCAGAAGCGCAGCAGCAGGGAATGGAGAATCAGAACGTAAGTAGCTGTTCATCCAAAAATGCAGCATAAGCATTAAGTAAGACCAGCTGAGCCAATGCAAATAGAAATACAAAGCCAGCTGGGTAATACATGATAGTCAGGAAAAAACTTACATCCCTCTTTTGGAGGCCACTATACAGAAGAGCTGACCCATGCACATTCATCTGCCCTTTTTCTGCTATTAGATGCACAAAGGGAAAATGCTTTTAGCTCACTGGTGTTTTAGTTCCCAGTCCAGTTCCAGAGAAAATGTACTTCTTGTCTGTAAATCAAATGGTGATAATCCAAGGACTAAAGACAGGACATGACTTAAGATGGAGCTTCCTTACCCTTCCTAGAAAGCAGCCATCAAGAAGATGCTGCCATGCATTCCCCACTTACTCAAATCAGAGCACCACTTGCTGGCCCTGGTAACTGGATCTTCTCATTGTCATTAGGTTTTCTACAAAACATACTGTAACACAGTAGCAGGCCATGCTGGTAAGAGATCTGAAGTAATGCTAGTGTGAATTTATCTCAGGCAGGATCAAAATAGCACCTTTGGGAGAGAAGAAAACGGCTACTGGATAAACAGGAAAACATACTTGCCCATATAGCCAGTGCAAGAGCTCTTGAAAATTACCCTTGTTTCTTGTCTCCCAGAAAGGAGCTGATGCTCCCTTTCATGTCCATCTTCTTGGCCCTTTCTCTGCCCTCCCACCTTATCTCAATTACACCTTCTCTGCCCATTCTTCATTTTCTCCATCTGTCTCTCTCCCTCCCAGCACCTCTCATGAAGCAATTGCCCTTGTTTTAATCCTTTATTTACTTTCCAGCAAACAATGGCAGCAGTGGTGACTGCTTTGCGGGCGGCTACTCCTTTCCCTCACTTCATTGTCCTCCCTGCTCAGGCTCAGCGGTTCCGCCTCAGTGCTGCTCTCCAGAGACTCCCACAGCAAGGAGCAGCCTCGGCTCTCACCTCTCAAACTTCAATAAGTTAAGGGAGAGCACGGGAGAGGAGAAATATGTCATACCCACTGCAGTCAGCCATTTTGAAGGTCATAGCAGAGAAGCCTTCCCCTCTGCCTGCCAACTTGGAGCTGTCACGGTTGTCACAAAGCAAAAGCCTCTGAGTGAGGGACCAATGTTCCCTGCAAGTCACTCCTTCCTTAAAATAGGACCAAGAGAATGAGTAAGCTCAGTAAGGGGAAAAAAAAAAAAAAAAAAAAAAAAAAGAAATAAGGTGAGAGGAACAGCCAGGCTCTCCGCCAGCATCGTGCTGACAGCGAGAATGAGACATCAGAACAGCAGATAAGCTACATGCTAAGTTTCTCACGCAAGTGCCTCATGTCCCTAAAGAAACAATGTGGTATAAGAAACGACCCTGTCAGCTAAGGTCTTTCCCCTCCCAGAGCCTTTATCCCACCGTGGAGCCAACTGAGCACTCTGATTATAGAGGTACGCACACTGTACAGCTGATAGAAACTTGGCTGTGCCTGTGGCAGCAGAGAGCACTCAGCCACCTTTCCTATTTTTGGCATTATCAGGGCACACAGCTATAAGCCAGCCATTGCACAAACATATAAAGACAGTCCTTGTTCCAAAGAACATGCAACAGAAACTGCAACAGGACACTGCAGAAATACACAGAGAGAGGAGAGTGCATACCAGCATGATGCATTTTATGTACAGTGCCTTATTTTCCCTTCATTAATCCATTCTTGTTATGAACAGTAATCAACTGGAATAACAATAAAACTCACTGGCAATGTGATTATCTCCTCTGCTCACAGATTTACTCTTAAAATGATCCTCCCTTGCTAAGGGCTTACACAGCTGCTCCACATAGCACATGTACAATACCTACTGCTGTCAGGTATATCCATACTCACTCAAGCAACTTCTGGTGCCAATTTGTTGTGTCCTGTCTTGACTTCACTGACAACTGCTGATGCTCAGTATATCACGGGGGTGGGAGAAGATGTGCAGGGAACAGCATCAAATGTGTCTTAAGATAAAAGCCAAAACCACAACATGCCCAAACACAATCAGTGGCTGATACTGGAAGCAGTGCCCAAAGTGACCCCTCCTCAGCTCCAAACCCACAGTAGAATCCGGGCTGGAATGCATGGGCCCAGTCCCAGCTGCATCTTTATCCATACCATCCACACCGCCTCCACAGTGTCACAGGCTCTACACCCCAGTGAAACTTTCACATCTCATCACTTTGTCAACTTCATAGGAACGTTTTGGAGCTCACACCTTGTGAGTTCCTCTATAATCCAAACCTCAGTGATTTCTCACACATAGCAGAACAACTTCAGAATTATTAACTCCAAAACCTGTCACTAGCATAAAGCTTCTGGTATAAAGTAACTCAAACCATTCTCCTGAATAATCATCTCTTCCTGCAGGTTCCCTATCTAGTTGCTGACCAAAAATGCATTGCTACTCAGTACAAAGGCCTGAAACAGCAGCCCCTATACTGGCTAAGCTCACACCCAGAACTAATTTAACTTAGTGAGCACCTCTCCAGGCAAAACTTCGCTCTCAAATGCAGCACTGGAGTTACTTTATCCTAAGGAAATTAACACTAGAAAGTGAGGAAAATGTAAGAAAATGGAAGAGAAAGACATTAACAGGGGGCAGTCACAGTTTGCAAATTATCATGGACAAAGGATAGTCTCAAACAAGGAGTAATTCAACCATGTCGAACACCTTTTCTCCTAATCAGACAAGAACACCCTTGTCGGCTGGGGAGAAGGCACACAGCCAAAAGCAACTCAGAGATAGCATGAGGTTAAGACAGCAAAGCGGTCAAAACAGCTGCAGGTATTTGGGCATCTTTGGCCAAGTTCATCACATGTTATAGAAAGAAAGGTGGCCTTCCCAGAACTACAGATCCTTTCTTCATCACTTTGACAAGTTTGTGATAAGTGTGAAGTGAATTCACTGTTTCAAAAACTGAACTCCAAAATGCAAGTCTCAAGTACATTGCCTGTGGTCTTTCATAATGGTTGGGCAAAATCCCAAAACTAGAGAACTCTGAAATTTTTATTATTGAGGTCGGTGGAGCTAAGATTTTACCCCTAGCATCTTTAGAAGTTTCCTACTACCCTGTCTATTATCACCTCCTTAAACTCTGTGCAAGTTACTCCACCTTCTTTTGTTATCTGTCTGTAACTGACAGACTGGATTTCCTCTTACTCCTTTTACTCTTGCATAGCACTGACAAGCAGCAGCAGAGCTATGTGGACACCTCAAACTAGAACAGAAGGGAAATGCTTAGGGTAGTGTTGTACTGGCAGAAACACTCGTACTATTGAACTCAAAACATCAGGAAGAGGTATAAATCAAGACTGACATATGTTGACAGAGATGCAAATAATTGGATTTGCAGAACCTGTACCTGGCCCATGGCAGATACTAAATTAATTTTCATCAAGAATTCGCCAACATCTTCTGGAAATTAAAAACAAAAGGATGAAAAAAACATGTCATTTATCACACTTTTAGGCCTATAGCCTGTTGGTTTAGGCATCAAAGAGGAACAAAAAGGTGGTCTTGTCTCCAAACAGCTTAGTCTCTCAGTAATGCTTTTGGGACATCTGGTCTGTTTCTGATATAGGCACAAAAAGACTGATCAATCTCCCTGTAACCCATGGAGAGTGGTAACAGAACCAACCAAGCCTTCTTACCCCTACAGAGACAATTGAAATTAAAAGGACTGGAGCAGTTCCTGCTCAGGGGCAGGAGGGAAAAGATGAAGAAACAGGGACAAGCCTTGTGAAGACAGCCTGCTGCTCTCCTGGGTGCCAGACACACAGGAGCAGATGCGGAGGAGCACAGGACTGCTGGTAAGGGCCACCTTGTTGTGGTAGCAGCTCACTTGGTCTCCCCCGTGCAGTGAGTTCAGCCCCAGCAGTGCCCAGCCCAGGTGCCTCAGGGCACAGAGGTGCCCCCAGCATCCCCTGCCCCTGGAGCTCTCTCACCATCTGAAGTCTCCATCCTACTCTATGGTCCAACGCAGGAGCCCTGCGGGACACAGACAGCCTGCCGTACACAGTCGCAAGTTTTGCACTTGTGCAATACAGTCATTAAATATGTGTCAATTAGATAATGTGATGTCAAAAGTGAGAGTTCAGAGATAAGCAATATGAAGGATGAATAGGCTGAAGGGACTGATTTACAGAAACATTAATCATGAAGTATTTTTATTGTTTCTTGCTCAAATTTATCTTGAAAGTGGGATTACATAAGCCAATAGCAATATTTTTTCAGGGTATAACTCTGATTTTGTGTCTGAAATTGCAGATCCAAGTTTTCAGAATTGCCCCTGCAAAATTGTTACAGTTCTGTGTTCAAAAGACAGTCGAATAGCTTAGAAGTGATTTGTCCTGGCAATTACCATGACTATTAGGAGGAACTACCTGCCCACTCTGAACGTGAAAATCTCAATACTGACCTAAGAATATTCAGCAATTTTATTCCAAGACAACATCCTCACTCAATTATTTAGTTTCAAGTACAGCCTGAAAGGAATAAAATATTTGAGTATATAATTCTGAGTTATAAACTTAGCCTTCTTTGGATCTACCTCTCCATGTTGTCTTAAACAAATTGTAATTTGTCCAATTTTTTTATGGGGTTTCAGATTCATGTCAGTTTAAAAAAAGTTTTCCTTGATTAGGAGAGCAAGTGGTTCTCTCTCCTTCTCCAGATTTCAACACAAACTAATTTCTTTTCTTTTAATAGAAAAGTTTCTGTAGAAATTGATTGAGGTGGGAAAGCGACCTTTTTTGCTTTTCAAATTCATCATTGGTTTGAAGAAGCAGCAAAGATAATAGCATTCGTGTCAAGTAATGATTTAAACTTTCCAAGCAATCTTCATCTGTATACGTTCAATGAAATGAGCAACACTGATTTACACAGCAGTCTTTGGTCCACAAGTTTGATTATCAATAGCAGCTGATCCTGTATTTCCATGTGCTAAACTACAGATAAAATAACTGGTCTATTGTTAATGCAAGATCGTACAGAGAAACAAACTACTGACACTACGTGTTTGCTTAAAATCAAGCCAACTCAACTGCACCTGGCACATTTGCTCTTTCACACTCAACACATCACGTGACGGATCTATGGAACAAGGGCCCGCTCGACTCGCTCCTCACACCTCACTGAGCTGACAAGTAAAGCCATGGATGCAGCCAGAGCTGTGCATGTGAGCGGGGCTTCATGGTTCTCCCCCCTTTCTCCTTATAGCATGTTAAGTTGATCCAGGAAGCAGTTCCTCTGAAAAAACAAAAAAAAAAAAAAAAAAGAGGAAGAAAATCCACCACCACCAAAAAATACCGACAATTTATTTTAAACAAACAGTTGCTGGCAGATCCCCCATCTCCAGAAGCATGCAAGTGTCTCAAAACACAAAAGGCAGGGGAACTGAAATTGAAAATTGATCTTCCTGCAGCCACGTCGCCTGGAAGAGTGATTTCCTAGCTGTGATTTTAAATAACTCTTTCTTGTCTCCCCCCTTCCTCCTTCCCATACACATTCACATTTCTTCTCCCGTATTCTCCATCTTTTGTCAAACACAGACAAAGACTTCCACCATCTCTCTCTCTTTCCCCAACCTTCTCATCAATATTCTATTACCAAACAGAGCTTTAGCTCTTTTTTTCTCTTTAAATCAATAAGAAGCAAAGCAATGAGAGGGAAAAAATAAAATCCCCAGCAGATGAAGAAAAGGGTCTTTAAAAAAAAGCTAATCACTGGTAAGCACTGACAACACACTGGAGTGTCATGTACAGCTCCTGCTACAATCTGTCTAGTCCCACACTGCTGTACAGGTAAGCTACCTGAGCCTGCCTGCCAAAAACAACCGGGGCAGGAGAGAAAACAAGGACAAATAAGCTTTCGGGATGGGTCTTCATGGGTGGTTGTTACTCAGACACCACAATCTGGAAGAGCAAGAGTTTGTAAAGCCTGGCCTCTGGGTGAAGGTGGGCTGGGGAAGCCCCATCGGTCCCAGTCACCAAGACCTGCCTCAGCTCCTGTGTTAAGGTGGGGCAACCAAGCAGCCTTACAGCTGCTCTGCTGCAGAAGGGCTCCTGCTCCTTCTCTCCCTGGCATGTCCATGCTTCATGAGGGCATGGCTCAGGTGTGCTGCTATAGATGTATATACACACACACCCCCAAAAAATGAAGGGATATGCCACATCTAACATCTTAAAATGCATTGTCACACACATTACTAAAAAGACCCTGAAATTATTTAGAACAGCAGCATGAGGGAGAAAAAGTAAGTTCCACTGAGATTTCCAGAGCCAGTTTGTATGCCCCTAAACATAGCCAAGCACCAGAGAAATCCGCTGGCCCAAACACTAGAACTACTTAACTTTCAGTGAAGTAGATGGCAAAACCTTTCTCTGACTCCCCCTACACCTCAGTATGGCAGATCATGATTGCAGTCCTCAGAAGGTGTGGCTCAAATACAACTGTTTCATACAGACAGCCACTGACTTGGTGGGAATGGACATATGGGAAGGTTGATTTAATTACTTTCTTTGACTATTCATCTTGCCGTGTACTCCTTGTAAAACTGCAAAGTTAAAATGGAATAAATATGCTTTTATTTTTACTATTTTATTTTTTTCATAAGGTAAACAAACTCCTTTAGCCAATGCAAAGGACAAGGAGAGACAGATCAAGTAATTTGGGTGTGTCTGATAGCAAGAAATAGCACTTTGTTAAGTCCTTGTTGTGGTTTAACCCCAACCAGCAACTAAGCACCACACAGCAACTTGCTCATTCCCTGCCCTGGTGGGATGGGGAAAAAATCAGAAGAGAAAAAGTAAGAAAACTCATGGGTTGAGATAAAGACAGGTTAGTAAGTAAAGCAAAAGCCACACACACAAGCAAAGTAAAACAAAGAATTCATTCACTGCTCCCCATTGTGCAGGCAGGTGTTCAGCCACTTCCAGGACAGCAGGGCTCCAACACATGTAATATTCATCTGGGAAGACAAACAGCATCACTCCAAACTTCTTCCCCTTCCTCCTCCCTCCCCAAGTTTTATATGCTGAGGATGATGCTATAGGGTATGGACTATCCCCTTGGTCAGCTGAGGACAGCTGTCCCAGCTGTGTCCCCTCCCAGTTTCTTGTGCACCCCCAGCCTACTCACTGGTGGGGTGGGGTGAGAAGCTGAAAAGGCCTTGTTTCTGTGTAAGCCCTGCTCAGCAGTAACTAGAAAGTCCCTGTGCTATCAACAGTGTTTCCAGCACAAATTCAAAATGTAGCCCCATACTAGCTACTATGGAGAAAATTAACTTTACCCCAGCCAAAACTGCACAGTCATATCCCTGTTCTATTATTGCTAATGCTTCTTCATGACCCAAAGATCTTTCAAGAGAGAGCTGGACAGAGACGCTGCATGGCAGTAGAATGAAACTGCAGAAAACAGTCCCACCACAGTCAGCAATGCATTCACTTCATGAATAGCAATTAGAACTAGAAAGTACAGTCAATTCAAAAATAGAGCAAAGGGAATAGGAAACCCCTCAGTTTTGAATCCAACCAGTTTAACATCTTCAGGCAGCACACATTGTTCCTCTCCTGCCTGCTAACAAACTCAAGTTACAGGTCCTGCATCACACACCTGCCCCAGCACAAACAATACTAATACCTCTGTGCTCTGTCTCAGTGACCTGCTCTACTGGAGAGCACTGGGCTGCACAGGTTCTGTCAGAGAAGACGCAAAGACACCCCATCATCTTCTAAGCCTTTTGTTGGCACCTGACTTATCACACAGTGGAGTACAAAGCAGCTTTTAGAGGGTTTCCCAGGTTCCTTTCCAATGTTCATTTACCCCTCTGACAGTCACATGTGGTTGTTAGGGTTCTGTATCCTTATCACACCAGGAAATACACCTGCACATGCTCTGACAGTGAGCAACAAGCTGAACAGAGAAGTTTCCTGTTCCAGACCACCAAAGAGGGGAAAAGCAGCAATAGAATTGCAGGAAACATGACATAATAGTATGTCCATCCTCGGGAAGATGACCAGGAGACAAAACCTGCTTGCTCAAACTAAATTTCAATTCCATCATAATTCCCAATCATCACTCACCAAAAACAAATTACAAGCATCCTTAAAACTAGGAAAGACTCTATTTCATCATTTTGTTTTAAGAGAGTAAAAATATTCAGGAGACAAAACACTGAGTCAAAACCAGATCTCTGAAGATAATGTGGGTATGTATGTATGTGCAGGACAAGATGCAGGTGACTCAGGAGAGAGCCGTCTTCCTTCTGAGAAGGTGCTACAAATCACCTCCACGCAGGGCTAGAGAGCATCATAATGTTACAGGAGATGGGTTCTGCATTTCTGCTTAAGCACTCAAGTCCTCAAGCATTTAAAACGAATGAAAGCTGCTTCTGCCTCTGTATTGCTGCAGTGCACAGTGTGTTCTTTCCACTTGGTGGTGACATGGTCTTTCAGGTATGATAAGATGACTCCTGCATAAATGCTTTGTAAAACATTTTGGAACTATGTGTGCCATAAAGGAATAAATTATTACCAGCCTGAATTCTTGCTTTAAAATATACAGTGAATTTTACATGTTTACCTGGGACAAGGAGATAAGAAGGGAGAAATGTACGCTTACTTCACCGAATGTTCAAGTCAAATTGCCAAAACCAGAACAAGCTTAAAGCCTTACCCTACCCTGTAATGAAGTAGTACCTTGATCTTCTCTACATCTTTTGCTTTTTCCCGCAACTTCGCAGCTACCTGGGATGCCAAAACTAGGGGTCTTCCTCCCAAGTTGCCCCTTTTTCTTCTGCATTCACACTCCACTTTCCTGCATGGTCAGCACAAAGCAAGGACTTCCCTTTTCTCTTCTGACAGCATACGGCAACAGAAATTCCCCACAAACCTTTCAGAAGCAGTTGCGCTAACTTCTATGTCTAGCAGCTATATTGATCAGACTGGCAAACTAGGACTCAGGAGCCAGAGACGATTGTTACACTGTAAATTGTGTTAAGAGTTAAGATAAAATATAAGTTATTTGATAAATCTCAGCACAGAAACAAACAAAAAAAAAAACAAAAAACAAAAAACAAACACAAAATAACACACACATGTGAGCTGGAAAAAAGTCAGGCAGTGTTTACCAGTGGGTGAGAGAAACAGAACAGTGTCCTCAGTTAATGGCTCACATCCCTCTCGCTCAGGACACCTCATGCTGTTCAGCAGCCCCACCAGCAATGACGGTCACAGCACCGCCTCTCTCCAGCCCAAGCCCAAGGCCACTGCCTTGACAGGCCCTGGTGACCTTATGGGAAAGCTGTGTGCAAGCAAGCTGACACTGCGGACCGGGCTCTCAGAACAACGAACTGCAGGTTTGCTTACAAAACTGCTTTCTTGCAGGTTAAGAAAGTTTGGTCTCAAAAGCAGCTTTGAGCCCACATTTAGGGGAGTAGGAATATATTCAGAAACAGCTCTCCTCAAAATACATTGCAAGGAACAGTCAGGCATGGGCAGACGTTATGAATTTGACAGGGGAGAAGATACACTAGAACAAATCCTTCTGGATCCACGATAATAGAAATATAGCTCTATGATAATTATAGCATGCCACTCAGCACACAAACACCTATAGATTAGTTAGCAGTGGGCAGCCCACCCAACACCTCCAGAAATACCGATTTGGGAGTAGTGTGTGTGACCCAGTCAACACAGAATACAAACAGGAGTCCCAAGCAGCAACAGGAATCCCAAGCTGACAGGCCAGCTCCACAAGCAGAGCCCCAAGAGCAAGCCAGAAAAGAGCACTCAAAGCTTGTAAATAACACAATGCAGAAAATAAATGAACAAGCTTACACATTCAGAAAGAAAAAAAAAATTGTAGCAGAAACCAGATTTTCACATTACAATCACCCAAAAGCAAATATAGGGAAAGAAAACGGTTGTCTAAAGGAGAAGGACTGAAGAGCACCAAACACCTTAATGGTTCCTTCATTTCACACTATTTTTTTTTTAATTTCTCCTTTGTGAAGCTAAAATACGGTCTGCCTCCCTATTCCACTGAAAGAAAAGCAAAGATTCAGGTGATCTTGTCTTTAAGCAGGTGAAAACTGCCCAGCAATAATGTTTTGCCTATATTTTTTCCTGCTGAACAAGGATCCATCAGATCAGTCAGACGGAAAAGGTGTCCAAAGGTCCAAAAACTGAAGCACCCAAGATGAAAGGCCCAGAATTAAGCACTCAACTCCCTGAGCCTCCAAACCTCATGGGAAAGCAAAAGCAAAAATAAAAAAACCCACCAGTAACCATGGGTAACCACTCTCAGGTTAATCTCAGATAGGGAGGGGAAAATGCTTCTCAAGATTAATAGCTAAAGTACTCAGGGATTAGAGATTAGGAGGAGAATCCTGTTTGCTAGGATTAAGAGGGCTGGGTTCACATGAAAACCTCAACCAGTGAATTGCCTCCAGCAAAACAGTGGGTTTTATTATTATTATAATTATTTTATTCTCCTCCAATAAATGAAAAACATCAGCAGGAGGGCAGTAAAATCCATCAAAGGTTTAGAAAATAAAGTCTCTGAGGAAAGGTTAAGGGAATGCAGTCAAGATAGGAATCAGATATTAAAAATAAAAATCAGTCTGTGTTATTATTAACATGGCAGATTATAAAGAATGAGAGATTTAAGAAAAAAAAATAATCAAGTTCACTTTCCAGAATCCATGCTGTGTGGTCTATTTTTTTGCCCTTGGCTCAGCTGGAAGCAGGTGAGCTGCAAGAATGGCAAAACTCTCTCCCCTTTTGCATGTGAGGAAAGTACAATTTGAACACCTGATGGCTGATATTTTCCAGAGGGCTCACAAGAGCTTCATTTTGAAATTCACTCTGGGTTTCTTGTCACTGACATATGACTAAGGCACCTAACAGAAGTGTACAGGAAGGAACAGAAAAAGAGAATGGAACTATGCTGTATCAAATGGGGCTAATAGAGAGGGAATAGACATTAGTCCAAAGTCTCAAATCAGGCATTCAAAATTTTGGTTAAACAGCTTGCCTGAGAGAGTTTTCAGTGATGGTGCCAGGAACAAACCTGGATCCACCCAGTAAAACCATCTGAGCTAGGTCCTACTTCACTTGACTACATCCTTGTACAAGTAAGAATGTACAGCTGGGGAGATGGTTGATTTTTTTGTTTTTAAATATCCACAGAAAGATATTTTAGAAGGGGTACAAGAATCCAATATTCCTATTCCTTTTCCCACTTTATTGACAAGCCAGAAGCAGCTGGGTTACCTCAACAGACCTGCCAGCCAGCATATAGCCCACCAGCACATGAGCTCAGGAAGAAGCGAGGCCACAACACTGACCTGGTAAGCAAGGACCATGGTACTGAGTGACATGCTACTGGAAAACATATTCTTCCCTTGCAACCTGGTGCCACAGGCCCACCACATAACCAGACCTTCTCTGTAGGCCTGTGGAAAAATGCCTCATCATGACACTTGTATCAGTCTTCTCAAGCACTGCAAACTGGGAAATCTAACCACTCCAGCACATTTGGTCTTTCCAGTGCACAAGAGCTGCAAAATTGCCATGCCAATGCACAAAAGACCTTCCTAACAAGAAAGTCCAGGAGGCTGCAGATAATAACACCATTCCCAATAAAAACCATACAGAGAGACAAGGGTTGTAACAGGAAGGAAAGTGGAACTGGTATTCTTAAACACAGATGTTCTTGGCTGTTTGCAAGGGACATTTACCTGCAACACAGGTTAGGATGCTTCTCAACCTGCTTTCACGGTGAGCTGCAAAACCATCTGCATGCCCACCCCTCAAACAGCATGCACAGGCATAGAGGAAAAGCTGGCTCCACCTTTTACTGAGCAAGATGTCAAGGAGGAAGCTTCTTCTGTTGCAAGTCATTTGGAAATTTTATAAAATTGGCTGTGTGGAAAAAAAAATATACATATATATATGTATATGTATATAAACCCAAGCCTTGCTTTGTCTGATGCCAGATGGTGCCACTGCCAGACTTCTGAGCACCACTGGCAAGGGACTCCCAAGGGAGCAAAGCTCAGGAGGCTGGGGCACCATCCAGGCCAAGAAATCACAGTTTCCCATCATTTGTTCCCCTGAATGAACCCTGGTCCTTTGGGGCTCCCAAGGCCAGTACAGCAGCAGCAGGTGGAGATCAAGCTGATTCATGGGGAAAGGAAAGTGCAAGCACAGTGCAGGTGGACTGAATTTTTACACACAGATAGAACTTCATTAACATACTGGAACTGCTGCCTACTCCCACCTCGCCTGCAGCTGTGTCTCTCCTTTTCCCCTGCTATTCTTGGAAACTAGATGACTCACCTTCCTGATGAAACCAAGTCTAGTTGGCTCTGGGCCCTGACCCTTTTTTGTACAGCAAAGGCCAGGAGCTGGAATTTGCTTGAACCCTTTTCCCTTGCGCTCTGGCAAGCCAGCCGTGTCTGCAGAGGACAATGGCAATGCTGCTTGCCTAGCACCAGCAGCATTTCTGTGGGAGCAAGCAATGCTAACACTGAGTTTCAGAGGAGCTGTGTATCAGGTTCACAGTGTACCTGCTTGCTTCCCACTGAATTACAAACACTCAAGGTTAATGGAGGTCTAGGAGGGACCAAAGAGATGAGGAACCTGTAGGGCAATACAAGCAGAAAGAAGCCAATGTGTGATGCATACCTAAACGACAAAGGCACACAAAAGACCCTCCCATTATTAATCCACAGCAACTCCTGTCTCAAAGACACTAATTCTGAGCACCATAATTTAAGGGGGTAGGAGGGACAGTGTCAAAAATTGGGAAAGATCAGGAAACTGCAGGAATAAAGAATTCGTAAATATGAAGAATCAGCTAGCTTAAAAAAAAAAAAAAAAGGAAACAGTGAAGCTGAGATTCGATGGATGCATATGCTTGCAGGGAAAAGGAACATTGAACCAGAAAGAGCACGCTCCGTGGCTAAAGAGAAAAACAAACCTCTTAGATACTTAAAACCTTCAGTTTACCAACACCAAGATATCTCCTTGCAATAATCCCCCACTCTCCTCAGTCTGCTTTCGCACCTATTTCTGCCCCACCCTTACAGGCACAGCCCCCCTGCTGCCACACACCTCCATTGGGTCGTTTTTCCTTCACCCCATGTACCCCTTACCCTGTACACCAATACTCAGCCCTACCTGTGCCCCTTTCGCTTCATTCACACACTTTGTTCCCCTCTTTCCTTGCAATACTGATTGTTAGTGCAAGTTAGTATAAGAGATGAAGCTCTCCACTAGAAAAGTCTACCTTTCCCATCCAAATACCGTTTTTGAAAGCCAAATTTGACCCTGTACATGTGCCGACAGCCAAAACAGCTCTCTTTCCCTTCAGCCACCACAACAGGAGAACACGGGATCACTTTCTGATCCAGGCTAAAGATCTGCTGTTGAAGACTAATGGCTTCAAATACAAAGACACATCAGTTACTGGCACTTGGTCTTTCAATAGGGAATATGCAGTTTAATATAAAGGATATATCAGGACTGCAAAGAAAATATTCTTCAGGTAGGAGGGCCAGCTCACAGCTCAGGAAGACTAAATTGAAAAACGTGTACATACAGTGGTATGAATGGTATTAAGCTTTCATTTAATAACACAAGCACACATTGCTACAGTGCCATCACTCACTGCCATGAAGATGCTAACCACCACCAAAACCTGCATGCTCCCATTGCCCACTGGCTTGGTAGTGACAGAGAAAGCACCAGCATACAGATGGCAGGTACATTTACTGGCAAAGGTACATCAGTCCTAATACAGCCTTGTGCTACAAAAACACAGAAAAGTTTTGCTGTGAATTAGGAGCTGCCCAGTCCACCATAATTACTTCATTTGGCAAGAGCAGGATAGCTAGGAAAATGAGAATCAACTCTTCACAAGAATAAAAAAGCATAAAAGAAAAATACAAAAAAAAAAACCACCCACCCTCCCTTCAATTGAAATTGTCTAAAGAGAAGAAGCAGCAGACAGCAGACTTCAATGTATTTGGCTGAGAAGAAAGTTATTTACAGCAAGGTCTGGCCTCTCAGTGCCACCATGTAATTCCAGGCAATTGCACTTTCAAATAGATTTTTTTGAGAAAATCAACAGTGACTTTGCTTTCAATCTAGTGGAAAATGAAGTTCAGCAATTTCATAAAGCCTCAGCAGAAAGAGCCCTGTGCACACAGGCACATGCTCTTCAGTGGAGGGTGTTGGGCTTAGTACTGAACTCTGCCAGTCCCTCTCCACATTTCCCAGTTCTCACATCTTACACTGGATTTCCCATAACCAATAAGTACCCAAATGAAGCATATCAGATACTGTGGCAGTGAAAACTCCCTACTGGCTGAATCCCAACAGCTCCTGTCCTGTCTCTCCAGGTCCAAGAAGTGCTGATTTCAAAGCTCAGAGTAGCTATAAGCCTCCTGAGCAAGGCTCTCCAGCACACATTATACAAAGAGTCCTATGAGGCATATATACCTGCCTCCAAAGGATAATCCCAAAATCCACCACTGACTATACCCCACAGGCACTTTCAGTCAACACCAACATAGGCCCAAGTGTCTACAAGGCCACTTCCGAAGCCTCCTGTGACCAGTGTACCTGCAGCTCTCCACTTCTTTAGAAATCCTGCTCCACTGGTGCTTTGTCATTCAAAAGCAACAGACACCAGCTTTTGAATGTTTTGCACCATTGGCATCATACCGAATACCGTAGAAAATCATCCCTGATACAATGCAAATATTCAACCGTAGAAAAAACTTCAGGAAGGTGACTACTGAAAGCAAAAATATTATTAAATGCCTGCTTATGACTCCATGGAGAGTGGGCTGGAGGTTGCATCATTATTAGAGGTCTACAACACAGGACTACAAAGTGCAGCCAGAGTCCACATACCCTGTCACTGGGCTTCACTCTCTCCTCCAAGCCAACATGCCAACACACATGCACACAAGTGTTCATACACACACAGCACCAGCCCCAACATTCATTTCAAAGGCCAAGGAAAAATATAATTTCAGGCAACTTCCCCAGGGCAAGTCAGAGGCATGAAAAGCAGGAAAAAAAGCTAGGCTTTGAACCCTCTCAAACTAGCTCAGATACCATTGCATTGGGAACACAGCAAAAGGGAAAGGTTAAATTCCTACTGCACATTCCAGCAGGAAGAATTAACTAACATTTTCATTGGTTCAAGAAACTGAAAAATGACAAGAGACAAACATGGAACTAGAAATGCTTAAACAAGTTAAGATTCAGACAGACATGAACAATCGTCCTCATTGTTTTAGGAATAATGTAGCACAGGTTTGGAAGCTTTCACCTGAGTCACTGAGTCCAAGTTCTGCATTGCATTCAACCATACATTTCGAATGTAGCTCAGGCTTCCCAGGACACTTATTCCACCCATGCTCAAACATCCCAAGCCACAGGACACTAACACCGTAGAGCTAACATCACTTGCAGAAAAACCACAGCCTGTCACTGTAATATGCAAGAACAGCAAAGACTGAGGACATCTCCACAATTCTGCCTCACTTCAGCAGAGAATACATTAGAGAGAAGCCTCCTACAATTTCCTGAAACAAACCATGCCCATTTCCACAGTGGAACGTGATCAGGAAAACAAAGCCTGACAATCTGACCAAAATAAATTCAATTTTCTCACCCCAAGTCTGGCAATTGCTTTAATCCTGACATTGTAAATGGGACATGCAATCCAGCATCTGTGATAACGCAATGACAATGGGAGAGCCAACAGGCCCAGAACAGCCTACAAGGCTATCTCTGACTGAATCTAATCTGCACTGCTCCAGAGAAAGATGAAAAAATTAACAGCCAGAAGCCTGTATAAGCAAAGATGGAAAACATTCCCTCTCCTTTCTGGAGAACTGGACAAATAAGGTTCATTTGGGGGATCAAGCATAGACATACTGACTACAAAGCACTAGAAACCTTTTTCACTTCTTGACGCTGACACAGGTCTCCGCAAACTGCAAAGCACTCACAGCCAGCAAAGTCTGTCCTCTGGTTATTCCTGCTGCAGCATAGAACACAAACAAATCCAATTCAATGGAGTAACTGCAAAAGGATTTTCAAGAGGCAGCAAATACTGTAGCTTCTTCTAAGGAAGTAGAGATTGAATATAAAAAGAAAAAAAAAAAACACACACACACCACACAAAACAGGAATCGCACCATCAATTTAGACTCAACTGACCATGTTATGTGATGTTGAGACAGCAGGCAAGACTTTAAAAAATGGGAAATAGCAGAGAAGAGAATTCAGGATTTTCCCCAAAGGTATGTACCTCTCCCACCCACACATCAGAGGAAACACCACTATTTTATTTTTTTTTTTTTTTTTAGTTCTATAAAGACTTAAGACTTGATATGCGTAACCTAGCTTTTCTGACAGTCTCCACTCGAGGCCTTTGCTTCCCAGGAGCAATTAAATACACCATTAATCAGATTACAAAGCAAGAAGTGTTTCAAAGGAATCTGTCTTCTTCCAACCAGAGCCTCCCGCAGGTGGAAATGGTACCAAAACAAACAGCCGTATACACTACACATGCATCTCTGAACATCAAAAGCTTTAGTTCATTAATTGACACATACCCTGCATTTTCTGTGATTTACCAAAAAGCATAACGGGGTGAAGCTGATGCTGTATAGCAAATGAGATGCGAGCTCTGTCATAAGCAGGCCCAGAAGGCCTGCCAGGCGCCTCAGCCCGCAGCAGCTCTGCCTGGCGCTGCCCCTTGCCCTCCTCCCACCGCCCACACCAGCTGATTTCTTTTAAGCATTGCTGCTTGTAGGGAAGCGCCATCCTCCAGTCCCAGGCACCTTGCTGTCAGTCTCTCAACCCCCAGCACTCTGAAATAAGGGAGCCCAAAGAGCACAGGCCTCAGGGAATAGCCTGCAGCTTTATCTCTCGGGTCATACCACCTCCTGAAGCCTGTGCACAAATGAGATAACACCCTCCTGCATCTGAAGGGTGCTCCTCTTAATC
The DNA here is from genome assembly GCF_964273445.1 of Streptopelia decaocto. Taxonomy (NCBI): domain Eukaryota; kingdom Metazoa; phylum Chordata; class Aves; order Columbiformes; family Columbidae; genus Streptopelia; species Streptopelia decaocto. The sequence continues at coordinate 23,529,893 of NC_138661.1, forward strand.
TTAAATCTAAATAGCCTCAAAATTATTATTCAGAGAAGGCATTACAAGGCATTTAAAACACAATTTATGGCCACTGACTTGAACCACTACCTCGCTAGGCACACAGGGAAGCACTATTACATCTTGGTGCCTTGTTCCCCTCCTAAACAAAGACACAGTGACTCTCATCACATGGTAATATGCTTCTCAGCATACTGCACACAGCTATTTCCAGAAGTAAAGGGCATAAACGTGTAATTAATTATCCAATATATCATCATGGGCAGAGGAGCGAACTTCTGTCCTAGATAGTGATAAAGTCATGATATTTACAGCATTCAGAAGATCAACACAATCAGTTTGGTACACCAAGCTACATGAGCCTACAATAATATAAACCGAAAATGAGCAAGAGTAGCAATGAACAGAGTATTATTTTTAAGAAGTTTCTGCAAAGTGGGTTCAGAGAGACATAATATTCAAGGCTAAAAATCAAATCACAAGTACTCTCCCTGTATCCTGCTCTCTGGCTCCCCATTCCCTGAAGAAAACATCCAGATATACTGCCTGGATGTTACATTTGCATTTTATTCAGTGTCCAGATCCAATCCTCAGATAATCGCCATACTTACTGTTTTTACAGAAAGCTTAAAACCTTAATGGCCTGAATCATCAGAGCATTACTTCATTCTCATGCTAGTAAGCTAGTATGTAGTATGCTAGTCTAATGCTTTTAGCAGTTGCACTGGTGGAAAAACAGTGACGTGATTGCAAAACTGAATGGCCTAAGTGTCTTACGCAACTGTTGTCCCTGTGCTAGGGGAAGGGATACAGAAAGACAAAGGAAAAGCTTCTCTCAAGATGCACTGTTAGTTATAGACCTGAACAAAATCCCCAAGTGTTTGGACTCCAAGTCACATCTAGTGGACCAATTAAAAAAAAATAAATTTCCCTTCCTCAATGCTGCTCAAAATAACCACCCAATGTTGTTGTTTTCTTTCCCAGTACTGTTACCACCTTGACCCATCTGGAAAACAGTCTCTCACTGCCTCAACACTGGCACTCATGTTGGACACCAATGTTTCATACTGGAGATAAAAATCCCTGGCACAAGAGAAAAAAAACCTCCCCACCCTGCACTACCAGTGCAACTAAGACACAACTAGTGATCTGCATCTCACCCTGGATATGCATTAGGCTCTTTTGTACCCAACAACTGAATAAGGTCTAGACTCTCAGCAAACTGTGCTCCTGCTAGTATGTAAGCAGCTTTTCTGCTGGGGCCACTTGCTTAGTTCAGGCTGAGTGTATTCCTAGGTCCTGGCTGTGACAGAAGGTCATGGTACAAGATACTTGCTTTTCACATTGTCTTCAGGATGCAGGACGGGAAGTATTTTGTGTGATCTTTAAGCCTGCCAGTGTGGTGAGGATAAGGAGGGATCATTTCACTAGGCAAGAATAGTTCTGGATCCTCTAAGTCTGCCAGACAACAGAGAGAAAGGAGGAAGAGAGACTCTCAAATAAGCATTTAGATCAAAAGGTGCAGAAACAACCACAGAAAAGCTCAGCTCATTTCCAAGCAGAGGACTCTATCCTCACAAATATTTGCCTTGTCAAGACTCCCTTTAGAAAGTGGTAGTAACAGGATTTCTCTCTCTTCCCTTGGAAAAGTTTATCAAAATGCAAAAAAAATTTGTAAAGGGAAGAGTTTACTTTCAAGCTCTCCTCTGCATAATTTGACTTAGAAATGGAAACAGAATTCCTCTAAACCCTCTGAAGAAATTAGATAATAGCTAGTGTGGATAAATTCCTGTTTTTCATATGCTTATAATTCTCTAGGAAAAAACTGCTTTTGAGTAATCATTCAACTTTTTTTTTTTTTAAGTACAAAATGAGTGAAAACATTTTTGATGTTTTTTCAATGCAAAAAATGAGGCACACAACTCAAAACCAAACCCCATGTGCATATGAATATTCGCAAAATACACACAACCACTGTGTTTAGCCACCAGAGCACATATATGTCAAGTTATCTTGAGCCTGCGTTATCTTTGATAACAGTGCAAAGAGAATCCTGCACTGTTGTAAAACCCTAACCTGAAACAGCCATATAACATCCACCTTCTCACACAATAAGCCGTGAGATAAAGGCAGAGCAGTGGAGCTGGGAGCTTTTAGTATACACAAAACTGAAACTTTTATTAGAAGTGAGAACAGGCAACTTTGAATTGTATGATCCACGTTTTCTCTAAAACAAAGTACATGGGAAAATGGGCCAAACAGAACCCCAACACAATATTAATTATTGTCAAGATTTTAATCGCATCCAAGCAAAGGATTTCAAAATTATGACTCCTCCTGCAACCACATCTTGATCTCAGTGTTAACATGTTATTTCTTTCACAACATTGTCGGATTTGTCTACCATGTATCACCCTACCGTATATCTTCCTATTCTCAATTTTTATCTTTTATATATTTATTCCTTCTGCAGAGTAAATATCATCCTGGAAATAAAGTACAGTGTTTCTCTATGGCTAAAATAACTGTTTGCAAGGAGGAAAAGAAGATTTGTCTCATCTGTGGAAAAGTTTCAACAGTAGAGAAACTAGTCAACCTATTTCTCTAAATGGTAAATGACTGGCAATGTCTCCAGTTCTTGAAAAATGCTTCCAGAAACTCATTTTCTCAGAAACAAATCAAAGCAATAACCACAGGACTTCTCTCACTTTCTTTGCAAACTCCTTAGGATTCATTCCCCAATGTTGGAAGCAAGATATTTTTTTTTGTCAAAAGTCAACTTAGACTCGGTGGCCAGTTGAGATGGCCACAGAGCAGACAGTCAGGAATATAGGAAACATCCATCCTCTGAGCTTATCCAAACCATGACAGTTCTCAATACTTTATCACTAAAAAAACAAGGTTATTTTTGCTCACACTCATGAAATTTCTCATAATCAAATGATAGGAAGAACTCTATATTCACAGAAAGGAGTTCACTTTAAAGAACCATTTGCCTGTTTATACAACTCTAAATGTAACTTTGGTATTGCAGCCACGTATCAGTACAAATAATAATGGTTTAGCTACAAAAGATTTTTCTATGATTCCTCAAATATATGTTTTTTTCTCCTTTGTAAGTGTACTCAACTATATAAAATGAATCTAACACTAATACATGCAATTGATTATACAGATTCCTCTATATGGATTGTAAGGTTTGTTGAGTACTTTGAATAGGTAAATAACATAAGATGCAAGTCATTTTTGTTAATACAGCCATAATTTGCACCTTCCTGCCCCCTATATTTCCTCTCAGACTGTCATTGTCGTGACTCCCACAATACACACAGGAGTCAAGTGACTTGCCTGAGACCACAGGCTTAGCCAGCAAAATTGCTTTTGCAACTGAAGAACACCTACCTCAGTGGCCTCTGCAGAACCTACACACATTTCTATCATGGATGTTGGGGTTTCTAGAATTTCTACAACATGCATCAACAGGCAGATAAACTCCGTGCTCGAGATTTTACCATTTATGAAAAAGTGAGCTGGAATGACTTAGCTAAGGACATCGCTTTGAAAGCAAAATTCCCAATGAGGCCAGTGGGGCAGGACTTCACCTGTGATGCAGAAAGTCACGTGAACTATTTATCATTATATTTTATACACCAAATAGGCATCATACAAAGTAGCTGCGAATATGGATGGTTGACATTAGCACAAGCTACCTTATTTGGTTTGTTTCATCCTTCCTCATCGTTTATTTTGCAGTTGCCTGTGTATTGCTGAATCTCATCATTCATTATGAGGCACCGTGAGCATTGGACTCCACCTCCATTTCTACGTCTCTGTGGTAAGCAGTGGCATAGGATCAGCCTTTACAGAGATTTCTGGCCACTGGCAGAACACTGTTTAAGGCAACTGCGGAATAGATACGCACGTTGACAATGACCTATGGAAGTGTCACACAGTGCTTCAGTTGCAAATTGGGGCAAAAGTTCTTTCTATAGAAAATTCTATAGTCCAGTTAAACTCAGCGTGTATTCTTGACATGCTGCATGAAGGAACAGGTATGTAAGAGGGGGTTACAATGACCTGGATCTCATGATTTGCAGCAAAGCCCCACTGGCCAGCTAGCAATCTGATTGTGTAAGATCATTTGAGTCACATCACAGCTCAACAGTCAGGTTATTTCATAATCCCAAATAAAAGCAAGACAACATGACAGAAGAGGAGCACTGAAAAAAAGACAAGAGGAAAGCAGGAGATGCACACTGACAAAGGGCCCATTACATAGGCTTCTGCATGAGAACGATCCAAAACAAACTTCAAGGCAGCTTCCTGCATGCTGGTGGTGGCAGCTCTCACTAGAACAGCAACTGTGGGGCTGTGTCTACCCTTAGAACTTCATCAACCACAAATAAGGGAGCCCTGGAGGTTGGCCTTGAAAGCTCCCTTTTGGAATCAGCATGTATGACATTGCTGCCTGTTTGTTATTCCTTAGGAAAGTAAAGTGTGTCAATGCAAACCCACGTCTGTTGCCATTACAGATCTGATTTAACAAGCCCTGTCAGTCTAAGGATGGAAGAAATCCCAGAAAACTCCTGGCAGCTTGTTTGCTGTCTTTCCATATGTTAATATAATATGCAGATTAGAAATTATCACATTTAAACATTTTATGAAAAACAATTGGATCTTGACCACAGCACAACTGCCTCAGGAATGCCAGATTTTATTACAAAAGGAACGAAACAGAACAGACTGGAGACCTCATCACAGGCAGGTAATGCTTTAAAGGAGATTATCTGACAAGCTTCTGGTATGGTGCTGCTGCTGGATCTGACTGTGAATTACCATGTGATTGGCAGAGATGTTTAGCACATCTCAAAATAAAGCTACAGTCACCATCAAAGTTGAGAGCAATGTGATTCCTCCTAGTGAAATCTGAAAATGTTGCTGACAAAGGATTTTTGTTCCACCTTGCATTTTTCTTTTTAAAGACTAAACTACAAATGTGCCGTTTGCACCAGTCTGCAAGGCACGAATGTGGGAGGCACCATCAATTTTCAAGAGCAGAAGTCTGAGGAGCCAGAGGCGACATGGTGGCTTCAAATATGGACTCTCCATGGGACCACAGACCAATCACTCGCCCCTCAAGCTTCACCTATAAATCTCAACATCCCTTCAGTGGTTCCAAATAATTTTAAAAAAAAAAAAAATCTACCCTCATACAACAATTGGTCAGTAGAAACCCCTCCCTCCAAAGAACATCCTCATCAGATCTTTATTATAATTATAGAATAGTTTGGGCTGGAAGGAACCTTCAAAGGTCATCCAGTCCAAATCCCTGCAATGAGCAGGGACATCTTCAACTACATCAGGTTGCTCAGAGCCCCATCCAGCCTGGCCTTGAATGTCTCCAGGGATGAGGCATCTACCACCTCTCTGGGAAACCTGGGCCAGTATTCGTGGTAAAATATTTCTTCCTCATGCCTGGCATGAATCTCCCCTCTTTTAGTTTAAAACCATTACCCCTTGTCCTATTGCAACAGGCTCTGCTAAAATGTCTGTCCCAATCTTTCTTATAGGACCATTTTGAGTACTGAAAGGCCACAATAAGGTCTCCCCAGAGTCTTCTCCAGGCTGAACAACCTCAACTTTCTCAGCTTGTTCTTACAGCAGAGCTGTTCCATCCTTCTGATCACCCTTGTGGCCTCCTCTGGACCCTCCACAACTGGTCCCTGCCTTTCCTCTGCTGAGGACTCCAGAGATGAAAACAGTACTCCAGGTGGGGTCTCAACAGAGCAAAGGAGCAGAATCACCTCCCTCAATCTGCTGGCCATGCTCCTTTCAATGCAGCTCAAGATACAATTTGCCTTCCAGGCTGCAAGTACACATTGACAGCTCATGTCCAGCTTTTCATCCACCAGTATCACCAAGTCCTTTTCCCCAGGACTGCTCTCAATTCCTTCATCTCTCAGCCTGTATTGATACCAGGGGTTGCCCTGACCCATGTGCAGGACCTTGCACTTGCCCTTGCCAAACCTCATGAGGTTTGCACAGGCCCACTTCTCAAGCTTGTCCAGGTCCCTCTGGATGGCATCCCACTCCCTTCTACCAACTAACATACTTGCCATGTTTGTGTGCAACAAATGCCATCTCTTTTTGCTGTTCTAGGTTTCCTTGCTGAATTAATTTAGACATAGATTATTTCTCCCATTTGAGTTACACAGACTTCAGTGAAACAGGATAGCACTCAGAACAGAATAGGTAAACAGCTTACTTCACCCAGTTGGGGTGAAATACTGGCTACAGCTGTTAACATTTTTCTTGGATGGGTAACTTCCAGAGCTCAGGTTTCTGCAGAAAGAGATGAAAATTCCTACAAGCATTTCCCTCTCAATCAGTAATAAATACCTTTGCATGGAAAACACTCTGCTGCAGTAAGCAAATGAGGTAACTTGATATTAGTCAGTTCTCTAACCTTAAGCTATACTGACTGCAATTGCTAGAGGCTGTGGTGTCACTGGAGAGGACACTCCCAAAACAGATGAAAAGTGAGGGCTTTTCCAACATGTTTTTTAAAGATGTCATGAGCAACAAATTTAGTTCAGATATCCTGGCTGCTTTCCGACATCTGTAATTGTTTCCTTTGAAGTTTTAATCTGATGGGAATTTTTTCTTCATTCCTGTTCTTCACTGCATAAGTTGAATTAGTGTGCTGTTAAATGACAAAACATCAGTTGCAAGCTAAATAAATCCTCCTGTCCACACAATTATGAAAGCACTTCAGGATTCTTCAAGATTAAAGATACTTAACAATAATTGTGGTAAGTCCACTAAGACATAGTTGCAATGAGTACTGTGATCTTTTCATTTATTCAATAATAAATTGATATCTTCCCTTGAGCTGATTTTTCCCTTGTGCCAGGGCCGGTCTCTGATTTCCTTCCTTGATGTAGCAGTAAAGTACTAAATGGCTCTTGTTGCTCAGCTCCCAGGCACACAAGTTGTCTAAGGATCAGACTTTAACATCTTATCATTTGGTTCAATGGTTTATCTTTGTAATGTCTGCTTAACTGGTGGAGCCCTGAGACTGTACTTCCCTAGTTGGGCTCTAGAAGTAGCTTATTATTTCTTTTAACATCTCAGGGGTCTATGGAGCAATTCTCAGGTCTCCGTGGTGAGCAGAGGTTAATCTAATAGCTATGATACAGTGATAAGTTGTTAACCAACATACAGAGGAAAATAGAGTTATCACACCCACCTTATTTCAATACAAGAAAGAACTCTGAAGCATAAAGAAGTTCAAATACAGTAGTGGAGGGAATGTTTTTTTCCCCTCATTTAATCCATACAATAGCAATTTCCTTCCCAATCCTTTCCTCAGAACTTCATAATACAGTAGCTTTTCAGGGCTTTCTTCCCTCCCGGTTCTTAACCCCGGATTCACACAAAAGGCCCTTCTACAGGGGACACCTCATATTTTGGAGACATCCTGCAGCAGCACACACCCCACCCTGCACAGGAAGCCAGGAGTGTCCTGCAGAGATGGAGGCCGGTTCTTGGTACAGCTTGTAGGCATAAAAGGAGTCATTCCTGTATTTATATTAGATAAGGGGCTCTAGTCTCCAATACAGCCTGTTGTGCAGGCTGTGAGACACCCAAGAAAACCATGCAGACGTGAGAGCCAGCTGCCCCAGGGAGCCGTGATCCCAGTCACATGCAGTCCCACGTGCAGCAGACTCCACTCACAGGCATCAGGGCTGTGCCTGGCCCCTGGAGTGCCACTGTGCTCCACAGGCATCTGGTCTGGCAGGCACTGAACACCAAGAAAGGAAGCTGCACTGACCTTAAGGGAATGACACTTGAAGCCCAAGACCAGTACTTCAAGATATGGGCAAGTCCAGCCTTCATCAGTACTACAACACAAGCATTTCTGCATGGAAGAATAACTACAAAGTGGTGGTGTTTTTTCAGTCAGTCTTTTCTTGTAGCAGAGGTGTTACAGGGGTCTTTGATCATTTTCATGGCCCTCCTCTGGACCCTCTCCAACAGGTCCATGTCTCTCCTGTACTGAGGGCTCCAGAGGTAGACACAGGACTCAGGTGTGGCCTCACCAGAGTAGAGGAGCAGAATCTCCCCCAACAGCTGAGCAGCTCGTGTATAGAAGGCGGGCACAATAATTCCCTCACTTTTAAATGGGCAAAATACTTCAGCCTCACAGAAAGCAGCAGTACCTGGTTTTGCCTGTGCAGGCAAGCAGTAGTAATGGCCTAGTTGCTATAGCATGAGCACCTCCAAAAAAAGTGAAGACCTGCTATGTTGATAAGCTCTTACTGTCACATTCACTCAGAAAGAGCAGCAAAGCTGCTGGGGTGCTTCAGACACCAGGTTGTGTTCCTAAAGGGCACATAGGCAACAGCACATCTCCTGCTTTCCCAATTCCACAGTAGGTACCATCCCTGCTTCCTGACAAGGAATGCTGCTCAAAAAGCATGACAGACTGGTTCGTGTGAGTGCCCTTGAAGTACCTGGCAGAGCTGGCATGCCCACTCTCAGTCAATGCTTAGCCAGGCTGCACACACTTAGTCATTTAAACTTGTCTCATCATTTGCTCCATCTGGTCCCCCAGGCAGTGTAATGAAAGGTTCCCATCTTGAGTTTATTTCTCAGGCATTGAACTGGTATGATACCTCGTTCCTGGGAAACACAAGGTCTTTATGTACCTAAAGGATGGGCACACCCAGCTTAGGTACAGATGTCTATGTACCATCCAGCTCCACCGAGGCAACCAAAAACAGAGAACATAAATCAGCAACTACTGGAAAATGGTAACTCAGCAATAAAATAAACATTGTTGCTTAAAATATGTATTAGAAGTGTTTTAAAAGAGTTGATGGAGTGTGACTTGCCCTCCTATCTGAATTCGATGCACAGGCTAAATGAGTGTTGTTGGGGAAGGAAGAACAGGGGCTAAATTATTCCTTCTGACAGCTCCTGAACAATGTGTTTTGCCTGGTTGAGCTACTGATGCCTCAAGAAGAGGGCTAGATATCTCATTCCTCAACATACAGCTTAAACTCACATAAATTTATCTAGTTGGCTACCACAAAAGCAGTATCCAAACTTCAGTTCCCTCTCTCCAATCTTTCATTCTCTGGAAAAAAAACTCTCACCAGTGCAGAACTGAATGGGAAGCTAGCTCTGGTCTGCAAAACATGCTCTGACTCCACACATGTGCATGCAGGTAGATGCTCACAATTCATGGCCATTTATTGCTTACCTGGGCTCTTCCTAGTGTGACATTAACAGGCATGGCTACTGCATGCACTGGAACACCATGGAGAGTCCTGAATTATCTCTGAACAGAATGGGACTTCTGCATGGCATAGCATATCTTGTGAAGATACTGAGCTGGGAAAGAGCTTGCAGCTGTGCTGTCATCTTCTACCTGGGCTAGATCTCTTTTGATCCCAGTTAGCTGGCTCTTACAAGGAGCAACACTGCATAGATGTGGCTTATATTGCCTTTAAGTCCTCAACTAGTTTGTTTGCTGTTTATTCCTCTGACCCTTGCTGCTTAGCATGGCATACACGTTCACCAACTCAATCAACATTCTCAAAGCAGCACCCCTTTAGACCCATCCTACCTGAGCACTGGAATCAACACTGACTTGTAACATAGGAATGCTCTGGGTAATTCAGTGGAGCACTTTATACAACCACTAGGCCCATGTAAATAATCAGAGAAGATCTACTTGACCACTTATCCAACACTCCCAGTACCAGCCCCTCTGACCTACTCTTGTTGGCTTTGCCAGTTATTTCAGTCCAGTTTCAGGTGGAGTAAGCAGCATATTCCCCAATAACATAACAGGTCCCATGGCTTGCATATACATTTAAATGTATATTGCTGAGCTCAGTTTCCTATTATTACATCTCACTACATCCTTCCAAGTCTTCAGCAACTTCATCAAAACATTTTGCAGTACTTAGAATTCCCTTAAAGGTCTTCCAACAAGCAGTCCCCTTCTTCACCCACAGTATCTGGCAGCTAAATATCCTCTGGTGATATGGCTAAGGGAAAAAATTTCCTGAAGCAGTGTAATATATACCCTCTCTAGACATATCCCCTTCCCTAGAAAGAGGAGATGGTTCACTAGTAAAGTTCTGGGCTGAAATCCATTGGAAGACAGTCAAAACAGATTTCTCATTCTGTTGCCACTGTAAATAAGAAACTGGCAGTACCACATAAAGGACTCAGAAGACTGAACTAATGACACTGTCTTCTTCCCAGAGACCATGCCACAGGGAGACACACACACACAAAAAGGCAACACATTCAGTCTCACAGCCCAGGGATAACCCCATTAATCTCACGAGTTGTTTGGGTAGCCAGAGAGATCAGCACTCCATCCCAAACATCCACACTAGCTCTCTGTAAAATTCAAGTTTTGCCTAGCTGTACAGAGCTTGCACTTCCTCACTGCTCAGAGACGGAATGGCAGAGGAAGACTTCCTCCTTGTAGCAGGTGCCTCTTTGCATTAGCTGTAGCAGATGTCAGTCCCTACAGGAATACATCTTCCTCCCTCCCCATTGGGAGAATTAACACTTTTGCTCTCTACAAGCAACCGCTTGTCTTGCAACTCTAAAATGAACACCTTTGAGGCACCTACACGACACACATTGCCTCTGGTTCCCTGCTCTCTTGTCAAGCTCTTGTGGTGATGCAAGCTGTCAGCCACACAATCCCGCAGCAGAGGAGAGAGCAATGCCAGTGCTCTCCATAGAGAGAGCAGGCTTGCTCTAATTGCTGCTAAAAGCAAATTTCACTGGGCCCGGGGGAGGCTAGAGACAGACACATGTCTCTACATCCTCACACAGAGGATCTCTTATTCCTTTCAGCTTCTCCTGTGCAAGCTTACTGACCTCCTGCAGTATTAATGAATTCCTCTGTCACCTCCTTGCTCTGACATCTGCTCAGGAGAATGGATGAGTAAGCAGGTAATCCAATTGGGCAGGAGCAAAGCAACGAGCCAATTTTCCTGCACAACTGTGTTACCCTAGTGCTCTTTGGCACTGCCTATCCCTAAAGGCCCAGTACTCCAAGAAAAGCTGCTGGGCTTCCTGCCCTGTGAGGATGGCTGAAGAGACCTTCTTCACCTCCAGCTTATCTTATTGCTCCTGTGAGTATGACATAAAAGGCTGATTTTTCTCATTTTCCAAATCTTCAACACTGAGAAGCATAAAGGAAACCTTGATTTCTCTTCATCTCCTCACTTTCTGTAAAACAAGTTAACATGAGCAATCCACAGCAAATCACACCACGCAGATCAAGAAAGATTCTAGACAATAGAAAAAAAAGTCAGATCCAAATAAAAAACTTTCAGTGAAATAAATTCTCAGAAATTCAGATTTATTTTTTTTTTTTTTTTTAAGAAAGTTAAAACAGGCAGTGATATTAGATGTTCGGGAATTAAGGACAAAAAATGTCCATAAGGTTAATCCAGCCCATGTCAGAGTTAGGACAGGATCAGTCCACACAAGTTACTGACCGGTGTTTTTCTCTAGGCTTCATTTTAAAGGGCAAACAATGGGACTTCTATAGATCCCCTTCCAAGATGCTAATCAGTATAAAAAATAATACAATTATCATGGATATTAAGATTAATTCTTCTTTGTCCAGACACTCCTGTTACCAACATTTCATGTTCAGTTGCACCAAAAAAATCATTTTCTTCCCTGGTTTATGCACTTTTTAGGATGTCTGTTTGCCTTTCCCTGTTTTACACACTTCCAGGAACATCTCATTGCAGGGAGAGCAGAGATGAGCTCTCCCACCTCTGCCATCTCCCATTCATACCTTATCACTAGAGGATCTGCTGAAACTGAAGGCTCAAGAGTTTCAAGGAAAAAAAAGGAAGAATGTAAACAACCTTTTTCATTCACTATGGGAATGTGTTAATCTCTGCTTGGCTCAAAATAGTATCTGACAAGAGTGAATCACACGAGTTCTGAAAAACTCACAAGAAATAAGCAAAGAAATCTATAGCTGCCTTACTCAGTCTCACTCCCTGCCTTCCTTCTTATTGACTTTTGCTGCCTACATTGGCAATTTGTAGCTACCTGTCTGCTTACTCCTCCATAAAGGTAACTACCAAAATAAGAGAGGAGTGGGGAGAAGGTGAATCAGTGAATTACAGTGGGCACCTCCAGCACTGCCTCTTGCTGGAAGGGATAGGGAGGAGTCGATGAGCAAAATTCTCTCACAAGAAGCCACTGAGCTAACTCAATATGAATAAAAACCATAGATTAGATTTTACTTCACTTATATAAAAGCACAAACCATCCCAAAATATGTTCATCGGTCCAGCCCTGAGGAAAGAGAAGGAAAGAGGAGGGAAAAAAAAACACAAAAAAACCCCACAAACAAACAAACACACAACAGACCCAGCAAATGGCAAGACACACGTTCAAGTTCTGCAGCTGATGACCTCCCTAACCCTGAAAGAGAGGAGAAAACATTGCATAGCCCATGTACCCAGGATACCACTAACATCCAGGGGTCAGGTATAGAAGAAAGAAGATAATACCTACCTTCAGAACAGATTAATCTCCATTCTTCTGTTCACTTAGACTTCCAACAACTTTGGTCTGCTACTTTTCTTGCTTCAGTCTTCCCTCTATTCCCCTAATGTAGGAATTTTACCTACTGGCACTTTTACACATAACTAAACACATCAACCCAGAAATGAGATATTAGTTGCATTTTTATGAATGCAAGGTTCAAGGAGTGAAACCAAGTAATAAGCAAAACCATGTTGGAAAGGCTATACCCATGTAATTCTGAGCCACAAAAGGGTTAAATTAGCTCCTATTTATTTTCAAGTCAAAGAGAAAATACTTTATTTGAGAAGGAAAGCAAGGAGGAAAGCATCAGCTTTTGTGTGTATATATACATATCTGTATTCATATATACACACTTGTGTAGAGAAAGATGTGTATATGAAAACCCATCACACTTGAGAACTAACCAAGGAATTACTGTATATTTATATACACATAACTATACACACACCCCTTTGCACACAGATTTAATATTGATCACAATGAGCATTAAAGAATGGCAGGAGGCAGCAGGAAGGACAACAGTCTTCTTGGGACCATAGCTGCAGCCACAGGGGAGGTGCCATGTGTTACACACACAACAGAGAACCCTTGGCCCTTGCTGGAGCACACAGCACTTCCAGCCCTCTCTATACCCAGTGAGCTTCTGCTGGGTGGAAACCAAACTACACAGAGAAGGCTGCTCACCCTGGGCTTGGCCCCACATGCAGCCAGTGAGCACCCCATGGTCACACCCGGACCCAAAAGCTGGAAATCACCTCCAGGTTTACAATTCATATACACATGAGGAGTAAAGAGGAAAAAAAAAAATCAAAGTAAATGTTAGAAGTTATTAGAAAAGAATCTCTGCCAGAACAGAGAGCAGCATTATGCACCTGGGTATATTTTTAAAGGAAAGATGAAATACAAACACTCCAAGTAGTAGTACTACAGGGCTGTTTGATCACACAGATTTTAAATTCAGCCAGAGTAGAGCTAGAAAAACAAACAGCCATAGTACTATAATGTTAAATTTGTTCAAATTTCCCAAGAGCCAGAAGGAAGGATACAAGTAAAATTTCTTACAGAGCATGTTTGAAACCCATTCAAAAAGTCTTCTAAAGTTTCTCAGTATAAAACATCTTTTCTGACATGCACCAAAAAACTCCCTCATGAGGGCCTAAAATATATGTAGTTTGTTCCTCATTTGACAGCTTAAGACTGTCATTTATTTTGTTAGTGTTACGGAGGATTTTAAGTTTTATATATTTCAGTACAGTAACATTCCTTTTTAAATTTGGTTTTGTTGCAAAAATAAGATAAGTAAAGCCTTACATGGTTCAAGCCCCACTATCACGACCAAACCTCCACAATTCCATTCTAAACAAACAAGTCTACTTAAAAGCCAAAACAAACAGGTTGTGTCCAATTCTTCCACAAAAGTTACTAAAACAGTACATAATTTATGTTTTGTAGTGTCATTTAACTATTTTTTTTCTATAAGCAGAGAGAAAAATAAAGAAGAAAAGAAAACGTGAGTTTCAAATTAGGATACCTTTGCTACAGAAACACCTACTGAAAGGAAGGTATTCCTATAGAATATGGTGGAATTCCCATTGCTTGCATCACCTGATTTAGGAACAGCAAGTTCCTATACAAACTAAGCATAACTGGGTGAATGGCAAGCCTTGCTAAATGTCATTCTCAGCCTTGCTAAGCGTCTTCTGTCCTTTCTATAGCAATGAGACATCTTCCCCCAAGCAGCACAGGGGAGGGAGGAATCTTTTTTGCATAGAGATTTATCTTGAGCAACATGCTGTAGTCAAATTAAGTCAATGAGTCACACTGTAACACCAAGAGAAGTCAGACACGTGGTTACTTTTTCCCACGATGACCTTGATTCCATTCACGCAAGAGCAAATGTTCCTAGAAGAAGCTGAAAGCCTGGATATGTGGCAGAAGAAATAAACCACATAGGATTTTTTTAATCCAAGTGCAACACCCTTTAGACTGATCCCAGAACTTTGACAGGCTAAGACTAGTGCCTTTGGAAAAGGGAATACCAGTGGGAGGATTCAGCAGCAGCCAAAGAGGTGGTTGAACCAGCAGATAATAAACGAGTTACGAGCAAGCTTTTCAGTCGGGCACTTGGTAGAATATACAATAGGAATACTCAATCCAAAGGTCAAGAGTCACCTAACTCACACGATGGATGTAAGATAAACTCCCTCTTCCCAGTCCCACACTCTGCTCCCTGGATGGCAATAACTTCCCTCCGAGCAATGTTCCTAGGTCAGCACTGCTGGTCATCCACAAATGTCACGGTCTTGCCCAGATGTCAGCCTGGGGTCTGTTACTGTGAAAAAAGCTCTACAAGGGAACTGCTACAATAGCCAATAATTCAAAGAGCCCATTCAACACCTATGTGCAGGCATACACATACAATCCATTTCTTACAAGTCAAAAAGCATTAGATAATTGCCTTGTGACTGCAGAGCTGCTTTGGCCTTGGTTTAAATTGGATTTTCTAATTCCAAGAGTTTACAAACCACACCCTAATTCCTCACAGCCAGACAGGTGCTTAAACAAGGGTCAGGTTGGAATGTAAAATGCTGCTTATCTCCATCCCCAGCACCCCAGTGCTGTGCAGTTCCCTCAGACAAGAGTTGGACTGAAGGCCATTTGAGTACCCTAGAAGTCAAGGGTCTTGCATTTGGTTCACAGATCTCTTGTTACAGTAACTGTAACACTTGAAAGTACCTAATACGAAACAGCTCACGGCCTTTGCCTCTCATCCTTACAACTTCTCTCTGCCTTTGACCTAGGCAGTAGAAAGTGGGATAATTATATTTTTATTTGAGATGCATAAAATCTTAATTTCCAATAAAGAATGGCTCCTTTAAAGAAAGGCAGCTGGATAATGGCTGGAAAGCAAAACAGAGGGGGACAGAAATGGTGGCCGTAAACCCATAAATCCAATGCCACCGTATTATATTTGATTTTCACAATAGAATATTTGCTTGAAAATTGTTTTCTCTTTCTTTTGCTTTTTTTTTCCTGTGTCTTATAATTTTATAATAGCACAGGAAAGAAGAAAAAAAAATATTAAAATTTGCTTCCAAAGTTATTCTGAACTATTGATCCATCACTTCTTATGCTCCTCTCTGATAATCAAGGGTATATGGGCAGCACATATGGGACCTAAATCCTGTAGTTCCTTAAACTCTACATATTGAAATCTATATAGAACAGAATATGCAATTACAGTGCTGCATACTAACAAGGCAGGGAAATAAATTAAAAAGAGCTGATAGCAGGAAAGATTTTCACAGCACAAGGAAGGTTTGTGTGATGCAGGAAAATTGCTTCAGATAAAACAGAGATCTTGCTTGGCTTTTGCACACACAATGGCCAGATTACATGTAAACTCTGCAGCAGCTCTGCTACTTAGGAAAAGCAATAGCTATATAATTTTAAAACAAAGAGCACATAACCCCAAAATGAATTATTGAGGAATAGGAAGCCATGATGTTATTTAACTGTGTTTCTTGTTGTGCTCAAGAAAGCAAGCCCAAGTCCAGCAATACACTGCTGTTTGATCTCCTGATGGCTACAGAAAAGGTAGTCCCAGATTTCTGCGTGCTCTAAGGCTTGGTAAGTTGTGCCTTGGCACCTCAGAGACAAGAACTGCACTGACGATGTATCAGAAAAGGAAGGACCAAGTTTTTATATCATAGATTTTGTAGCAAAAATGGAAGCAACAAGATGTGGAGGAAGGGGATAGGAAACTATGTGGCATTACATTTAACAGTATATTACCAAGATCTGGCTGCCTCTCCTGTACTGGCTTCTTTCCTGCTTCTGTCCATTTTACCATTGACAAGTATGTGAAGTGGCATCTTCACTTGTCCATCACCAGTGAAAGTGGGATTTGCATCCTGACCAGTTCCCAAAGAAAATGGCTGTGTGGCCTCCATCAGAAAGGCAAAGCTGAGAGAAACATGGGATTCATCCTATGGGTATCAGATTTATTTCTAATTCCCACTGTCAGCTCCTTATGTGTGGATCACCTTGTCATTCTGGTTGTGTACAGCATTGAGCTCTCATCTATGCGTGACACTCTGAGCTGCACCTACAATACTAAACTATTTTCTTCCAAAATGCCTGGTTCTTAACAAAACAAAACACCAAACAAACAAAAAAACCACAAAACCAAAACAAGCAAAAAAAATGTTTCCAGTTCCCCTGTGCCAGCAGCAGAGCAGCAGGACCACAAGGGACACAGCGGAGCTGATACAGTGGGCACTGGTTGGATGAGCTGGAGGCAGCAAGGCAGGACAACACTGGCTCTGCTTTACAGCAGCACTCTCACCATTAGCAGGTTATTTGCATCAGGAGCACATCTGACCCACTGATACATTCAAAATAAGAGCAGGAAATATTATTCCTATGTCAGTGTAGTTGGGTTCCTTCTCCTCCCTACCCCTGCCCCCCTCTCTGCCCCCCCTCCACTTTGCACATAAATTCAACTGGAGATAATATTTATTTGTGAAGATGAGCAGGGAAAAGGAAAAAAATATATATATAGGCAAGGAATTTAACTGCTAAAAGCACTGTGTGGATGATTAAAGGGACTGCCCAATTTCAACACATAATTAATAACAATTTTTTCAATAGGAAAGTGTTCACCCTATCACTAATGTTATAGCATGCCCAAAATACTCACCAAAAATTCCAGCATTCATATAGCATTTGGAGAACTATATAGATGATATATTGTATGGCTAGGCAATTAATTTAAATTACTTAATTTAAAACATTTCAATGGGCTGTCTGCATACCCTAAGAAGGTATACAATCCAAGAGAGACCAAAATTGAACAGTCTCAGCTTGTAAAATATTTATTTTAAAACACTGCATAATAGGAAGTGCCAGATCAGTGAACCAACAAACATAAGAAATCTGTAACACTGAAAATAACAGCTCTGACTGTGAAAACTTACTCATAATATGTTGTGCTTTTTACTGCTGAGGTGGGAAATATCTCTCAGAGCACTGCATATGACTAATAAGTCAGGACAGATCTTTGCTTGCTAATCTTGCCCGTTAGATTATTTGGATACAGGATGAATTATAATCTCTAAAGATTTTTCGCTGTGTGTCATAAGAGCTCAGCCCAAAGCTTAGTGAAGTTAATGATGGTAATGGGCTCTGAATTACAGGTACATTCAATTTAACAAACAAATAAAACAGTCCTAAAACAAATCTTGCCTTGGTCTTCACAATCCTCCAAAATCTTACAGCTTCTGTGAGCAACAGCACTATCACCACAACAAAATACCCTTCATGTGCTTTTCAGTGTGGCCGCTTCCATCTGAGTACAGAACACTTACCCTCTGTTTCCTGGGTTTTACATAAGATTTAGGCTGCTAGGAACCTAATAGCTGTGTGTTTTCAGTTTTGTTTGCTTTTAATCCTGATGGAATTTTCTGGTCATGGCTCATAAAGTTCTTTAAAAGCATGTGAAGTAAAATATGCCACAGTCTCAGTGTGTTGTTATGGCAACTGAAATATTCAAAGTTCCCAGGAACTAAATATCTATTTGTTAGCTTACAGTGCTATTTTTGACCAGAGTGTGACTGCATTGTCTTTCACTCAACTCGCTCATTTTTCTTTTTCATCTCAAAATGGCCAAGATAGGGGAGGGAAGAGGATTGTCTGCACTCTTTATCACAAGGCAGGGTTGTAGACATACAAGTCCATCAACATCCCCAGTTCTGTTGGTCACAAAAACTTCTCTCTGGGATAATGCAAGTGGATCAAAATGCACATAGCAGCCAAAGCAAAGTAGGAGTGGGAATTTCCGTGCTCTGCTCCAAATTCGGTCATAGTTAGTGAGAGCAGGCAAGTAACTAAGTCCAATATTTAAATTTTTAGTGTTTTCAAAGTGTTTAATTTTGTGTTTCTGATTTGAACCATATTAGCCCTAAAGCTTGGAGGTATTAATTATCCACATAATCTAGCAACTGAGGCTGGGAGTGTGATTGCTCAGTCACCACACAGAAAACTCACAACAAAGCTCCACTGGTCATATCACAGTGAAGCTGCAGATTTGCAGCTACTTTTGACAGCGGTCTTTAATCTTTCCATCTGATTCCCACCTCTAGAAGGGCCAGTGACACCCACGGTCCTAGGTTTGCTCATTGAATCACATTTCCTTAAAGTGGTGGGAGAGCCAAGAGTCTTCCTCTCTTGTTCATATACTATACCACAACCCAGAGGTAAGAGTATCTACTAGCTCACATCATTTCCTATGTGACCAGGCCTACCCCCACTCACCCCAACTCATTCTTCTAACTCAAGGGAAAAAAACTGCAACTATGCAAAATCATACTATTCCATTTTCTAGCTAGTAAATATACAAATACTCCTGCTTTTGTTTTACTTCTGTTCCACCTTCACTCCAACTTTTCCTTGCTGCAAAATAATACAATGCATCTTTCTATGCATTGTCCTTTTTATTCTCTCACCTTACCACTTCATTTCTCTTTCTGTCCACCATGTTCTCTCTTTTTCCATCTCCAAATCTATCCCTAGCCACTTCACTAAATCTCTCTTCATGCCAGCTTTTCCTGCTTGCTTATACCAGAGGCTCATTTAACCATCATTTTCTGCAATCTCATGCCTCACTCAAAGCCTTAGAAGTTTACCAATACCTCATGACTAGGAAACTAATTTCAATTCAATACTGTGATGGAAATATAAGATCTGATTAAAGAGGAAAGGAAGAGTGCTTGGATTTCTACAAGACACTTTACCAAGAATCTGTCCAAGAACCTCTCAAACATACCTCTCTGGGGATTTCCGTGCCCCTTTTCCTGACCCATGAATACAACACTTACAACTCAAGGATACCAAAGTCTCTGAACTTCAGCCTGAATGAATGAATGAATTACAAGTGGCTGGAAGAAGGCAGATACTCAGCAAAGTCCTTCCAGCTCTATAGGTCCCTGCTGCAATGCTTCTATAGCTGTCACCACTTTAAAAGTTTTCAGTGCTTAATTATATTTTATTCAGAAATAACAAAACAACTGAAAAATCAGAACCAAACTTCAAATACAAGCATGTTTCCAAAATCTATTGAGTTTTGTTAAGCTACAAACATTACGCAACAAACATCATCCTGGCTCTGTAAGCTGCCAATCTTGATTTTATCAAGGACAGCTAGCTTGCTTGCTTTAGTTTTTCGCATAGACCATTCAATACAGGCAGGTAGTTTGTTCCTTATCACTCCTATTCAGCCAGTTCTGCAGGAAGTGGGGACTATCTAATTTTCAGATTCCCCACACATTCTTTATCCCATTCTCTAGCACTGAAATTCTTTCAAAACTAGATAGCCAAATGAATAATATTTATCTTGAGTGATCTTCCATGAGGAAGCACAATGTAGGCTCCTTCTCCATTAACTATTCTTGCTGTCTTATTCTGTGCATTAAAAGGCAACCAAATCATCTTGTCCCTCTCTGAAAAGCAGAATTTCAGTGCTGAATTTCAATTTGGGTGATACACTGTCTGCTTACACAGGTCTTTCAGAACAGCAACATTTCTAAAAAACATAGTAAGTAACTCCTTGTCTGCTTTTCCTTCACGTTCACTACCCATGACCACTGGACTTGGAGTCTTCATCTACTACAAATCCCACTGAGGAAACTATCAAGTCTTTTTACTAAGGAGAATTTTGTTGCTGCTTATCCAAGCTTGTGACCCATGTCAGTTCTAGAAAGACCACAGAATAGGCTGGAGAGAAAGCATTATCAAAGAGATATATAGGGGCAGGTAGGGATGAACAGAAATCAAGTACTTCTATGGCAGCTGAACTATGCTCTGAGAGTTTGTTCCAGAGATCTAGTTACACAATGGTGATTTATGGACAACACTTTGTTTTAACATGCTAAACACTTAGCCATAATGATATCTAATGGCAGAAATTCACACAGGTTGTATAGTTACTGTGCTTGTAAACAAAGGTAATAGTTTGAAACAAAAAATAAATATCAACAAGAACTAGGAGTTATATTGATAGACACCATATTAATTTCATTCATGATGCAAGTTGTATCTAGGCTTGTTTTTTGGAGCTCAGATGGCACCAGGCTGCTGTCACAACAATCTTTCTAGTACAAGAAAACCAAAAGCTAAGATTAGGCAAGAGGATTGTGTAAGTCTAGGGGCACAGTGTACAAAGGATCTGGTCAGTGGTGAGTCAGGAAAGTCACCGGTACCAAGCACCTCTGACCTGAACAGGAAGACTCATTGCTGATCTACAAAGGATGTAGTTACAGGTAAGCTTCCTGTAATCATTGTGTACAGACATGGGTCACTCAAGTGAGAGAGGGAGAGAGAGGCATTTCTGCAAGGACAGCAGCAGAGCAGGACACCAGCAAGCTCAAAATTGATCCTCAGAAATAAACTCTTCACCCCACACAAAAGGGCCACTACTGCAGCAGTGATATAGTACTAGCCAGAGCAATAGAAACAGGGAAAAATGATGTTTACAGAGAAGCCCCCTTGTTGGAGCAGCTGCTTCAAGTTAACTGGAGGAGTTACCTGTTTAGTATTACTTCTCCTTTGGCATGGCAACTACACCAGTCTTTCCCTCCATATCCATGACCTGGCTTCCCACTAACCAGCAGACAGAAGGAAACAATGGGAGATCCAGAAACAATCTTGGGATCAGACCTTCCTGTTCCTCAAGCAATGCCTCTCACTCATAAAGGTGCATAAAACAGCAGTAAGAAATGGGCAAAGAGTGTCTGCTGCTTCCCATTAAACGAGCAATGGCCAGTGATGTATTTGATGTGCTTTCAGTCTTCATAGCTGTAAATAAGATCTTCTCAATAGTTTTCCTGTGAGATTGCATATGTACAGATAGATGTTCAAGTACTGCTAACAGCACAAGGGCCAAACACACTGATGGCAGGGACAAAACAGTTGAAGATGCTGTGGGAGAGCCAAATTCAGCTTGCTTCTCCTCCCACCCTAACTCCATCCAGCTCAGACAGATCTTTTCTACTCCAGGTAGCCTCAAATAATAAGATGGATGCTCAGGTAGATACAAAATTCAATCCTAGAACTACTCAATTCAGCAGTCAGTTACGTATTCTTATCCTTTTTATCACATAGTTCCCAACTCAAATCTGTCCCATACCCAGTACCATAAAATAAGTTGCTTCATTATAGTCAGATTCTTTGAAAGCAGGTCTCCATAGCAATACACCAGCAATATTACCAGTTCCTTACTGTATTCTTTTCTTACATATATCACAGTAACTCTTAAGGCTGTCCGCAATAATCTCCATCTCACTGGGCAGAGCTGCAGTATAAACAAAGAAGTGACATTACCATTCCTCTAGTTTGTTATCTAAAGAGACAGAATTCACAAAAGTTAGAGATAAGCAACTTATAGTCATATAGCAAACTGGTAGCAAAATAAAAGCTATACTTTGGTTCCCTAGTTTTTGCCTTGTTTCATTACTTAGTAGATAACTAGTGCAGCAATGAAAAAGTTCTGAAGTCAAGATAGATATCTTACCCTAGGTACACAAGATAGAAAACGTGAGTATAATTGACCTTACCTAAAAACACATCCTGGCCTGAAGCTTAAATTCAGATTGGAATCTAAATCATAAAAAAAATAAATAGTTTTGCAGGTACCCTGTCTCCTAATCTTTTCCTCAAAATTTGTCCCGTAGTCACAAACCTAGAAATCCTCAGAGAATCAGTGCAGGTAGCTGCTTCTACTCCAGAAAA
Source organism: Streptopelia decaocto (assembly GCF_964273445.1). Classification (NCBI taxonomy): domain Eukaryota; kingdom Metazoa; phylum Chordata; class Aves; order Columbiformes; family Columbidae; genus Streptopelia; species Streptopelia decaocto. The sequence goes on from NC_138661.1 coordinate 23,552,294, forward strand.
CCCTTCAAAACAAAATCTCAAAACATCCTCTTCAGCCCTTTGGGAATGAAGCAGGTAGGTCCTCCAGAGCACTTTCCTTGCTCTAGCCTGGGCATTACAAGAGTCTGCAATGCTTCTAGTCACTCCAAAAACCTCGCACATTACCACCTTCACTTGGCCAAGGACAGCCTTAGAAGTCTCAACCTTAAATGCTGCCTTCTGTCAATCACAACTCCAGCCTTACCCTATAAAATCCTAAAATGACAATTTAAACAGTAAACTAATGGATTCCTGTGGATCCCGACTCAGAGCCAGGGAGCACTGCAGGACAACCATTCCCCAAGGGATGGGAACTGAGGGGAATAAAATGACCAGCAAGACCAGAGCCTTAGGCTGACGGAGCTGGGGCTCTTTAGAGAAGAGGCTGGGGCTTTTTGGAGAAGATGAGACTGAGGGGTGACCTTATTAATGTTTACAAATATATAAAGGGTGAGTGTCACGAGGATGGAGCCAGGCTCTTCTCAGTGACAACCAACGGCAGGACAAGGGGTAATGGGTTCAAACTGGAACACAAGAGGTTCCACTTCAATTTGAGAAGAAACTTCTTCTCAGTAAGGGTAACAGAGCACTGGAACAGGCTGCCCAGGGAGGTTGTGGAGTCTCCTTCTCTGGAGACATTCAAGACCTGCCTGGACACCTTCCTGTGTAACCTCATCTAGGTGTTCGTGCTCCAGCAGGGGGATTGGACTAGATGATCTTTTGAGGTCCCTTCCAATCCCTAACATTCTGTGATTCTGTGTGATTCTTACTGGTCGGGGCCTGTCCTGCTGTACAGAAGTAAAACAAACCTGGAGATGACAGCCACATCCAATTGAGAGTCCAGATCATAAGGTGGTATCACAGTGACAAGGTAGTTCCACAGAAAAAGTCAGTCCATGAGTTACAGCCAGGATGAAGTCCAGCAATTGCAAGGTACAACCATAGTGATAAGGATGGGCCAAAAAATTGAACCCAGGTAGTCAAAGCCAGGAAGCGAGACTGTAAGTTGAGGTCTAGATCACAGGGCTCCACACTAACATGGCTGTAGCTAAGCTAAAGAGCAGCATTCCTTTTCCACCACACCTCAGAAAAAGACTAAAAGCCCAGGGCTGGACTTAAATAGAGCTCCTGGAGCCACAGGTATGAGCCCCAGGTGAGGCTCATCAGGGCTGTTGAGGATAATTTTTGCAATACATGTGTGGTTCCCACCTTTAAGAAGTCTAAAAGGCAAAACAAAACTCCAGCACTGGTGTTCAATCACAACATGCTTCTACAAGTTCTAACTCTCATCTTGGTCTGGGAGAACCCCTTGAATCCCCATATGATCTTAGCCAAGAGATTTATAAACGCCAAACCTAACCTTAGTATGGAATGCCCTACAAGTTCCACCTATGGTTGTCTTTCCATACGACAAACCAGTCAAAATGAAGACAATCCCTTCTCACAGCTACAGAAGCCCCTCTCAGTTGGTCTTCTGAAGCCCTGCATTGCAGCAAGAGTCAGGCTAGGCAGCATATGACCTAGCTATTATACCATTTTTTTCAGGATACTGGGACAAACCAATACAAGTCGAGTCACCTGGCATCCTTAACCACACATGCTTCTACTCCTGACTCTTAGTCTTTGCCCAAGATATTTTCTGCAGCTTTCACTGAAGGCACAAAAACCTGTGTAATGAACAGTCCCCAGATTCCTGTGCTGAGTGTGCCAGAGTGCAGCAGCTCTAAGTACTTCAGACTGGCAGTTACAACCTTTTTAGAAATCGCTTGCAACAAATTTGGCAAGTACATAGGGAAGGCAGAGAAAACTACAGGATAATCTTACAGGCCGACATTTCATTTTTTTCCAGTAATAAACAATAGAATTTGGACCATCAGCCTTCATTCTTAGCAGTTGGGGTGGAACTTGTGCTTCTCACAGGAGGGAAAGGATGGAATTAGCAGGGGACAGAGACTACACTTCTGATCAGGTCTAGATAGAGAGGTTCCGATCCCTCTTCAGTTCAATTCATCACAGACTGGCTACCAGTGCCTAATTCACATAAAAAGAATAATAATAATAACATAAAAAAGGTGGAATTCCAAGGTCAAACTATTGATGGATAAGCTAAGATGGTGAGAGTAAATGTAAACCTTGAGAGAGATATAACTGAGTGCTGTATCAATAGGCTCAACTGCTCAGGCAGGGGGAAATCTTCCTGTTCTTGAAAGTAGTGGTTTTTTTATTCCCCTAGTTGAGGTCACACCCCAAAAAGTTAACATTAGATCTTAAAAATGGAACATCTCACCTTCCAGAAATCCTTGCACTTTTCCAGTCCCCTGGAAGCTACGAGTTAAGTGTTCCTCAGTCATTCACTTCAGAAATAAAGACCCCATCCAGGGAACTGAAATATGTGGGTTATGCACTGAGAAAATACATTAACATCTTTATTGGCTGCTCCATCCAACCGAGTCTTTTCCCATAAAGAGAACAGTCCCCGTGACACTAATTTCCCCCTTTGAGCTGAGTGTTTTGTAAAAGTCTGTGGCTATCAAATCAGCACTGAAATGGAACCACAGATGTGTGGAGCCAAGCTTGCTGTCAGCCACACAGCCAGGGCAGGCTGGCCCCTGTGCCCATGCTGGGAGACCTCACCTGGCCCCACTGCTACACTGGCACCTCTGTCAGCACCCCTCTGCAACAGCCTCACTCCCTCAAAGCCACTTTATGCCTCTCACCCAAAATAAGGCTATTCATGCCCCTCTTCTTCAAGCACATTTCAAACACATTCATCTATAGCAAGGTCTCACACCACAGTAAATACTAGGATAGGGGTTTATCAAATGTCTGGAATTGAAACCTAATCTGAGCCAGAGACAGACAGACCTCCCCTGACTTGGGATCAGGGGGATTGGTTATGAGATGCATTAACTTTTTTCTGATTGGGAGCTTATTTTTACAGACATTCTCTTCCAGTTTTTAGTTTAATAACAAAGGAAGATAAAGGAAAATGAAGGAGGCTGACATGGAGATGAGGAGGATTGTGTCTCAGAAGCCAAAGCCAAATGAAAGTATATTGTACACCTACAAACATAAGCATCAGCGTGTGCCCATATCCTCCTAATGGGTGTTGTCCACATTTACAGGTTGTCTAGAGCAAGAGAATTCTACTAAGTAGTGCTGGTGGGAGGAAAGCTGCATTTATAGTGCCTGTCACTTCCACAGTCAGGTTTTGTCTTGCAGCAATGAAAGTGGTGGCCCATGGGCAATCATTTCTTCAGATTTCTCACATATCTTACATAGATTTTGAATAAAACCATCTCCCACAGCAAAAGCCATTGTTTCCATTCCTCTTGCCTGGAATAAAGAAATACAAAAATAGTATGTTTCTACTGCAGGTTTTTTGGTCTGAGCATCTCCCTCCATAACGGTCACTGTCAGTTTCACCTCACAGTGACTTCTGTCCAGAGCATAGATCTGGAAATGCCTTTGCCTCTATGAAGGCAAAGTGCCTCATGTGGTTTTGCATCTAACTCAAAATAGCAGCTTAAAAATGCTCTAGACCATCTGGGTTCTGAGCTTTCAGGCTTTCAAATCCTGAGTAAAAGCCAAAAAGATATTGTACCATATCAGATTTTACCAAAGGAAACCACCGAGGAAATAAAATCCGTCTCTCTCTCATTTTCCACTTTACCACCTACATAATATCACATGTTTGTTAAGTAGTACTGTACTGCCAAACTTGTGAAGTAGCTATCTTTTAGGATTTCATGACAGAGTCAGATTTGGAGCTTTCAACCATAATACTTTCAATTAACAGGAGAATCATGACAGTCATTAAAGTAATGCGCGGAATAATCAAGCGTCAGCTTTATCAATTTCCCTATTCTGAAACAAGACTGACATTTTTGAAGCAACAAAAGAAAAGAGGAGATCATTTTTTCCACTTATGCAGTTGAAATCCTCAATATTATGCAAAAACTAGGCTGGGAATTTCCTAAGAACAGTCATGATTAAAACAGAGAAAATTCCCTGAACTTGCTATATCAAGTCAATTAAAAATACCAAATGAAAACCCTTTTTGGCTGGGATGCACATACACAGACACTCAGGATAACAGAAGAAAAGCATTCATACTTTCCCAACCTCAGGACAAGTCTGAACTGAGTTACAAGCTGAAGTTCTGATTTGGTGGTTCCTTCATTTTTCAGAACAACAGAATTTGTCATCCTTCCTGCAAGAAGAGGCAAAAGACACAAAATACAAAACTTCCAGAGCAGAAGGAGCTATCAAGTTTTGTGCAGCTCCATATACAATACTAAGGAATTTGCATTCGATGAATGAATTAATTCTTTTGCTAACAAGCTGGATGTAACTATTAACTTAAAATTTACAAATATGCACAGATTTAGCTAAGGCAGTAAATTAAGTGGTACAGTAGCAACAAAGCAAGTTTCGTATACACTCCATCCTCCCAAAAGTTTTAAAATAGCAGGAGCAGAAGTGATTTACTTTCAGAAAAACATGAACAGTTCAGTGTTTTCTCAGGCTGATCCTGGCCCTTTTGCTGGGCTTGCCAAGGAGTCTGAAAAACAGTAATGAATTTGCAGCCCAAAAATAAGAACTGAAACCCTGCAAACTGATCGCTAAGCTAAAGGATGTCATCAAGCATCCATTAACAAGAACAAGCCTTTATTTCCTATGAGCTAGTCCGAATTGAAACATATGTCTGGAGATGAATGACATAACATGTTAGCAATGCCCTGCAGCACTTGTTCTGTTACGTGTGCCAACACCATGCACCTGCAGAATAAGGCTGTTTGTCCAGAAAGGTAAGTAAGTTTATCAAATTGAGTTTCAATCTTTTTAGAGCTTAGGCAGGTTTTTCTGCTCTTTGGAAACTTCTTCTCAGTGAGGGTGACAGAGCACTGGAACAGGCTGCCCGGGGGGTTGTGGACTCTCCTTCTCTGGAGACATCCAAAACCTGCCTGGATGCCTTCTTGTGTAACCTCATCTAGGTGTTCCTGCTCTGCCGGAAGGGATTGGACTAGATGATCTTTAAAGGTCCCTTCCAAACCCTGACACTCTGTGATTCTGTGACACAAAATCTTCCTCATTCTTCAGGTCCTTCAAACTCCCTCTTATCAACTGCATGACCCTGTTCCATTAATGAAAAGAAAACCACTAAGAATCCAACTAAAAATAAACATTTAAACTATCCAAGAAGGAAACTGTAATTTCCTTTTCTTCCTTATCAGGTAGCACTATTAGATTTAAACCCACATCTTTGAGATTTACATCCATCTTTCACTGCAACTACTTCAGTTACTACTGAAGTGTGTAAAACACTGGAGACATCAACAGTTTAGTGCCAGATCCCTACAATTTTTTCTTACTTTTGGCAAGTCAGCCCCGGGGAGCAAGCAGATTCTCGGCTCTCAGTGCACCCTTTAGTCTCACAGTCAGAGACATGAGACGTCCCGGTACGCAGGCAACCCTCTAGGCTTTCCTTCCCTGAGAAGCAAACTGGCAAAGTTTTTATCAGAGAATGAGATTCTCTTCCATATTCTGATTCACCTGACATTAGGCAGCCTTGCACTTAGTTTTTCCCTACGGGATCCATAATCTGTAATTACAATGGTGTTTTCCAGGGACTCAGAAACAGTTATTAAAATCAGATGAGAAAAGCAGTACAGACCAGACTGGACAATACCCCAGATCCCCGGCAACATGTTAATTTATGGAGCATTATCTCACTCATTTTTCCTCTTGACATCTTCTCTGACACAGAGGAAAACATGAAAGACCCATCAAAAATGCATGGATCGTAGCAGGCATATGAACAAAACTTGGCAGCTCTGAAAATATGAGCATCAATCATTTTTTGGCTTATGTTTCTATCATGCTGTGAAAATGAGCCTCTCAAAGCAGATGTGGGGGAGAGTATGTCCCCATTACACTCCAAGATCTCCAAAAGCAACAACTTCACAGCCTACTCTGTTTTCTGATACGATAATAATCAGTTAAATACATAAACGTATAGAGGAAGAAAGGTCATAACCAAATTATATCCCTATTCTCTTATCTTTTAGATACCTCCATATCTACTCATCCCTGACACGTAAGGTTTGAATTTTCATGCTGAAGTTTCAGAAGCTCATGAACACTAATAGTCATCTACAACTACCTTTATCAGAAATCTTTTTAAGATGTAAGAAAGCTGCATTTCTGACTCCTTCTGAACTAGGGAGGCCAAAAAGCCAAAGGGCTCACAGTACACACATCCCCTCCCTGCTGGAAATTCAGGTATGATTTTATTCATGGAAGGAAACTGCCTGCATTAAGAGACAGCAAACTTACATAAAGGAAAAAGGTTATTCAGGCTATTCCAACATTTCCCTCACATTTACCCACTTAAATTAAGAAAAAAAAAAAAGTCCTGTTGCACAAGTAGCCTTCAAGGTTTGTTTTTTTTTGTCTATGTTGATCAGTTGCATCCATATTTTCAGAAGCAGTATGAACCACAAAAGAGAAGGAAAGAAAAGCACTTTCATGACATCTGCTAGTGGCCTTCACCAGGACTATTTGCTCACAGGGTTTCTCCAATACTTTCTAAGAAACGACAACGTCTCAGCAATGACAGAAATAATGACTCTGTGTCAGGAATGAGGGAAATGTGTGAACTCAAGTATCCCATTCCTATACAAATATTTCTGAGAGAAGAAAATGAAGGAACCACCAAATCAGAACTTCAGCTTGTAACTCAGTTCAGACTTGTCCTGAGGTTGGGAAAGTAAGAAGAAAACTTTTCTGCATTGATTTCAACTAGTTATTTTCCTTCTCTCTTTTTTTTTTTTTTTTTTTTCAATCCCCATTATACAATTTCAGAAGTACATCAATGCTTGCCCTAACGGGAAAATTCTAGTGCAAGCTGCTGGTCCCCTTGGCAAGACTGATCAGACCTCTGGGTGAACTGGGACACCTGCTCACCCAGCTCTAGTCTCTTTTTCCTGGATTAAGCAATCAGCAAAAGAGATTGTGAAATGTCAGCTAGCACACTCCCATCACTCATAAAAGGCAAACTCAGGTGTTCAAATCAATATTTGTTAGGAGGCAGAATGTGCTAGTTTTGAGAGTGTTTTAATTAGACAATAGAGATTATTACAAAACACCTGCAATGGTTGTAATCGTTTAAAATAATGAGAATCAATATTAGCTTCCAAAGGCACCATATGGTAAATGCTCATTCCAGGCAGGTGGTCCCTGATAGGCTCTCAGTGTTTCAAAAGTGATCATTAACATTTTTTAATCTGAATGAACTTGTTCTTGGTTAATGCATCAGCTGCTGGTTCGTCCTCTGCATGTTGACCATACATAGAGCTGGCTTAATTGCAATGCATCCTCATCTTGTGCTGCAGAACCTGAGCTGGCTTCCTCAGGAAGGGACCCCACCAGACCAGAGAACAACCTTCCTCCTCTCTGTAGCACCTGTGGTCAAGAGCCTCAGAGGCCCTACAAACCATTTTCAGGAAAGAAGTGTTACTCAGTGTTTTCCAACCTAATGTCACAAACCCACAGCCACACACACAATGCTGTACGTGCAAATGTTGTCCTGCAGCAGCGGTGATGCTGGGGTGAGGGCCGGGGGGCGCGGGGCTGCAGGGACCAGCTGTACAGTCGCTATGTTACTGCACCAATTCTGCACAGTGCCAGGCGCCGTGTCTGCATCTTCCCCTGACAAATCCACACAGATTTCTTTATAAATGGTAAAAATGGAGTTTTATACATGCACATACACAGCTTAATCTCAATGAAAACAAATACAATATCTTTCCTGTAAGTTATATCTGCAGATTTGTCTGTGTGTCAGTTCAATGACAACTATTCAAGTCGTTGATTTTGTTTTCCAATTGCAAGAACAGCAGATTGCACATCTGCAGTGTTGTGGAAACAATAAATAATATCAAATATAAATATCCCCATAAGGTAGCTACTGCCATATCTCTTTTACAGAAGGGTAAATTCAGATAGAGTCTGCCCATATCAAGATAGGAATTATTATTCAACAGGTATTAACCCAGAGAAAAATCTTCCTATGTTGATATGAAAACAGGCCTCGGTTTCTCCCCAAGGCACACTTTGTGCAGTGACTCCTGGGAGTTGATTGTGAAAGAAAAAAAGGAAGATGAATGAGTTACTTCCTTAGCCTCTCCCTTTAGACAGCAAGAAAAAAGAAACTGGATTTGAAATAAATGTGAATACACTATGCTACAAAATTAAATAACATATCATTAAAGGTTCTCAGCCAGACTCTTTAAAAGTATAACAGCTTAGGCTGCCAAAAAGAATCAGAGTGCAGGAAACCTAAAGAAACAGACAGAGACAAAAAAAAATCCTGATATTATCTAAGTTTAAACTTAGATAAACTTAATAAGGTTTTTGCTACTAAACAATAATTACACAGCACTGTGTTTACCTACCAACTTTCATGCCAGGGATCTTGAAGCATCTTATTTACAAACTGTTAAATCACTGTTCCCATCACTGACATGCAGCTACTTCTGTAGAGGCTGCGTAAACACACACTGCAGAATATTTAAGACAGGTGTAGATACTGAATCATAATCAATTGAAACAGTAGGAGAAATGCAGAATGGCAGTTGAATCACCCAAGTTAGAAATTAATTAAGACTCTGGAGCAAAAACTTGGAGACTTCTAGAAAAAGTATCACTGGATTTTTAACTATTACAAGTTAAAAGGGCCTCATCTGAAATACTTAACCACCAGTGATAGTACTTATAGCACTGATGCTGGGTATTAGTTCTGAGTAAACCTGAGGAAGAAAAAAGACTAACAAAGATCAGATGATCTTTCAAGATCTCTTTCAGCCTGGGCTATTCCGTGATTCTATGAAATCACCAGGATAGATTTTGTGGTCTGTTTTAGAGCAGAAGGTGTCATAAACTCAGTGATTTTCCTGGCTTTATTTTATTGTTTGAAATTTTGAAAAACACCAAAACTTCAGAGAAATGTTTTGATCACTGAGATATATCTGGTGGTTTGCCGGCAGCTACTAGGAAAAAAAAAAGCATTTAAATTTAGACTGCTAATAGAATTTTTTTCAGGTTTGCTCCCCTCCCCTTGAGATAAACTGATTTTCATTAAAGAAATTTCTCAAAAATATATTTTGTGGAATATTTTGATCATCTCTACTTTAGCCCTGCTATGGACTTCCTACAACAAAAAGATGAAAAGAGGGAGAGCCAGAACCCTGGGGGATATAAATAAGGCACGTGTCACTCTGCTGCCCTTTCACAAGCTGTAGCAAGTGACACACCAAAGGCAGCGCAGATTAAAAGAGAGGGCATGGCTCCTGGGTTGAACCACAATCAACAGACCACCCAAAGCGAAAAGCTGTGAGATGACAGATCTAAGTTACAGAAGGACAGTCTTGAACGCCTCCTTGCCCAAGATGTTCCAAAACCTGGAGGCACAAAGGTGGTGCAAAGCCATAATTACTGTTTTACTTTCTGGTTGGTGCCTTCCCTGTTGCTCCTTCTGAAGATGTAAAATTGATTTAGACCAATATTTTGTCACTAAGCTTTTACCCCAGAATTTTACTCCTGTGCATTCTGCTTTGCTGGAATTAAACGACCGTATCACAGCACAAGACGGGATAGACAGCATGAGGAACATTTGTTTCATGCGATAGCAAAGCCAAAGAAAACCTGAGGCAGGATTTATCATAAGGCTTGTCCTTGTCCAGGGTTTTATGCTTCATCTTCCTCATTCCTTTTATTCTAAGTATATATGGATTGTTGCTCTGAATGGTTCTGGTAAAGCACTACTTGTTAGAGAAGCTGTGATCACAAATTCTCCGGGCACTGGCATCTGTTACCATGATTGCAAGTCACAGCAATACATAAACTTTTTCAAAATGTTGTGAACATAACTTCACGGGTCTAATAAAGCTGCTTTCGAGCCCTCTACCTCCATTTATTGATAACTTATTCAAATTGCAATTGTTCGTAATGTACACCCTATGCCACATTACTACATGTACTCTCTGGAGACATTCGTCACCTTTGTTCTTGCCCACTGATGGCAGACAGGGAACCATTAACACATGGGCTTTCATGCCAAACCTTAACTGATACCTCCAACCCCAGCTGACTACACCCTGCATTTATCATTTGCAATTTCTCTTATCCTCAAACCCAACTTAGTCCATTGCATACAAATCAGCTCTTCAGCAGGCACTTCCAACAGACTGACATATGTTTCACATGGAAAACCGCGTTGTTGCCATGTTTTTCTCCCCTGGAAAACTCAGAGGCCAAGTATCTTCTCATTTAAGCAGCAGCTCCATCAGCTTTACTCCGTATATCACAGATGTAAATTGTGGCAGACTGTTTCCCTGGCCTGGAGCACAAACAGCCACGCAGTGTTGAAGGAGATAGTAGAGTTCTTTCTGATCAGCAGGAAAACATACTAAGAAAAACTACTGTCTACAGTGGTTGTGAGGCACCAAAAATTGAAAGGATAATATCACAGAAGCAAACAAAGCTATGTAAGCTTCCCTGATTCACACTCAACACTTTTTTGTAGCATGCATTTTTATCTTGATTGCTAATTTTATAGCATTGAAAGTTATGGTAGGTTGGTTCCTGAGATATATATCTGACAGTCTGTACTCCGAAGACTCCCCAAAACCACTACAAATGAGACCGACTACACTAAGAAGAGGTTGTGACCTGGAGTAAGGAAAATCCAAGTCTGACTCAGACACGCAGCAGAAGTCTGTGTGCAGTGTAAAATACAGTAAATAAAATGGTGGGTCTTTTTGGACATGGTCTCTTCCAGAACCTCTGCTTTTGAGTCCCACACTTACCTCTGCAGAGGCTTTGTGATCTGATCTGAAGCTTCCAGGCGTGAGTGTCACACCAGTATTTTGATGCATCTTAATTGCAACACTCCACCTCCAGAATTTCTAGTGCTGGCTTTTCTTTCAGAAAAGGATGACAAGGAATGATAACAAATACTGTAATTTAAAACTAACAAGGTGCTTCAAAACACCTCGTTGTTTTGCAGTTCTGAAGCACCAATGTGCTTCACCAATAAAATAATTTACTAACTATTGTTTCTATGCACGGTTCTTTGTAGTTGTGCCTAGTGTTTTTTGAAAGCAAATTAATCTTCAGAGCATCCCAGAGTGCATCTATTAGTTCCATCTTATTGGCAAAAAAAAAAAAGAAAAAAACAAGGGGTGGTTGTCAGACATGCCCAAAGCCATATAAAAAGTAAAAGTCACAGATCTGGTCCTATGATAACTCTGGAAAGGTTCGATCCAACATCTACACCAAAAAGACAGCTGTCTCTCACACTCTGTGTGCGTGTGTGTGTGGCCTCATATGGAGGGACAAAGCCACTAGAAACTGAGGATACATCAACAGGTAACTGTAAGGTGACTGTCCATGCTCTGAGCTGGCTCAATGTGAGCCAGTTCCAGCCAAGAAACAATGCGGTCACCTTAACTCAGGTGTGGTGCTACACTAAAAAGCCGAATCCAACTCCTGAGCATCACGTGTTAGGTCTTATTTCATACCATCCTAAAACACTGAAGAAAATCCTCACATTTGGATGACCCAGATTAAGAAGTGAGTAGGCATATGATTGCCTCTTCCAGAACATACAACTATGCTTGAGAAAAACTCCTGAAACACATTTACCTTCAAATCTATTTGACTTCAGCAGATGTTTTTTCAGTGGTCCTGAGACACAAGCTCATCAAGTGGCTGGGACAGACAAGTGGTACCACCTTCCTTTTCTGCATCTCCTAATGATCTGCCTTTGTCCTCTTCCATCCCCTGTTTGCTCTATGGTTTTACAGTTTTTAGTTCAAGGATTGTCTCTTACTGAGCAGATGGATAGTACCTAGCTTAATATGTAAGCACTGCTGAAATATACATCATCACAATTTCCCTAGTTGAATATTGTACCACAACATCCTCTTTCCTCCAGTGACTTCTCAGTGAAGTGGCAAAATTGAGTACTATAGTGTTATATTTTTTGTAATAAATACTATACTGAATTTTTCCACAGATATTCTCAGTCCTCTGCACATGTACTGAACCAGTGCAGGTCCAAGCTACAGGGAAAATGTGGTGGGTCTCAGCCTAAGCACTGTATTATTTTTAGCTCACGGCTGATTAATTTAATGCATGTGAAAGGAAGAGATAAGCATTTAATTGTTACTAGAAATGGGGAAGCTGATCAGGGCTGAATTACTAGAATCTGTGGCCTAATTTCATCATTGTTTTAGTGTTGTAAAAACTCAGGGCCTGTGCTCCTGCCAAAATGAGGCTGAATGCTCTTCAGACTGCCTCCTGCAATAGATTTTACCTTTTTCTCCTTCTCAAATTTGACATTGCTTCCTATGGGCTTGCAATTACCCCTGAGCTACTATAAGATACTTTGCCCTTTATTCTTTTCTGTTCAGGCCCTGCTTTTCATACAAGACCAAATTTCAGGTTCTACATTAATCTGATCCTGACAGTACTATGACTGACAGCAGCTCCTCCAAGTGCCCCACACAAAGCATATGCTAGATACTGCATGTTATGTATTTATATATTTTCCTATAGATGCATGTGTTATCCTAGGGAAGTCTTGAGAATAATCAAGATATAAGGCCTTGGAACAACCAAGACAAAGTGTAGGGTGTGACACTCAGGTGTCCTAGAAGACATGAACCTAGACCTTCACTCCTCAAACGAGATTTTGGTCTGCAGTCTAGCTCTAATAATTGGGGACATGCATGACTTTAGGGTATAATCAATGTCTTTTGCCCCAGAAAACAAATATATTGCCACCTCTTCCACTTCCCTTCACTTTGGGAGATCCTGATCTGCATGAGGCCAAAGGGAGGAGATTTTCTTCATCTTGGGGTAAAAAAAACCTAACAAACACAACACATTTTAGAGATAACAAAAGGGGAAAGGAAAGGGACTAGGGAGAACAATTTTGTCTTTGTTTCCTTTCCCTACCACCTTCCTTCCACAAAAGAAAGCCTGCGTGAAAAGCATTTGTTTGCAGGGGTTTCATTCAGTAGGAGACCAAACACCCCAAACCTGAACTCTTTCTGACACCAATGGATTCCTTATCCTCTTAGGATAAGGACCTGTGTATGAGAGAGTCTGAGTTATTATATACCAAGTAAAATAGTAACTGAAATTAGATCTATGCCCACCTCTGACACCATCACTTAAGACAAACCATTTATCTTCCCAGAGAGCATGGAGGGTACCAAATTCCACAGGCTGCTTCTCCAACAGGAGACTTGACATTCCCAGGCAGGACTTCTTCAAAACAAGATTGCTTCCCTTTGGCAATTTACATTACCAGAGCGTCTGTTACTAGCCTGATATTTTGTTTCTGACACTGAGAAATATCAGTGCCATAAACCCTGCTACCCTTACTGAAAGTGGAGCTACTTGGCAAAAGCTAATAAAATGAGGAACAATGACGGCAATTGTCAATGATTACTTAAGCACCAAATGAGCCAGCTGCCTACACGTGTGCTCATGTGGATGCACAGACACATACACAAGCATTTCTTCTTCACATGATAACTACACCAGCAGAAAGGGTATTATAAGAAGACTCCTATTTTCACTCTGTGCCATACAAAGCAGTAGTGCACTGGTGGGGAGACGGATGAGGTGCTTTCACAGATCCTTAACTCCTATGATTCACATTTCTCTTTACAAACTTAGTTTCGCATCTAGCTGACTTGTTAAATGGTTCTGCTTTTTCCTGGATTCTTACCAGAGACTAAGAAGAGGAGATGGTGTTTAAGAAGGTTTTATCAATGGAACAGAACTTCCTGTCCTTTCTTTCATACCACCTCTACTTTAAAGAAAAGTTTTGAGTAATCACATACAATAGCTAGAGTTAGAGAGCAATGAAAGGAAATAGGAAATTGAAATACTTAAGGCTGCTCCAAGCACAGGAGCTGGTCAGGGAAATGTTCTTGTGCCAGCAGTTCCAGAACTGGAGGAAGAAAAGGAGGATAATTTCTAAGCTACAGCAGCAGAGGAAACAGAAAGACCCAGGTCTCACTAATTCAGCTGGAACATCATGACGAGTTTGAAAGATGGGAGAAATTTTGAACCTCAGGAATTTACTGCAGCAATAATACTACCTTAAAGGACTATTATTCAGGGAGAAAAATCACTCTCTCCCCTCTTTCACTGACTCCTACTGCTAGTCCCCAGTACAAAAACTTTGAGGAATTCTGAAAACAGAGGATGCAATAGTCAATTCTATAAGTTACTCGGCTGAAATCACTAGAGCTGCACAAATGTAAAAGACACCATTAACGTTCAGGGAGAGAATATTTTGTAGGGAGGCAGTACAGATCTTCCATTTCTTGTAACATCTGCCTTGCAGGGCTCAAAAAGGGGTACTTTGGACCATTCGACTGTGTAACACTTCTCTGCATTCAAGTTATTTTCCAGTTGCTATGCCTGCAACATTTTGGCAGTAAAATCCATTTGCTGTTAGAAAAGGTGTTTAATATTACAACTAGAAATTTGTTCCGTTTTGGACACTGAAGTACACTCAGACAATAAAATCCTAAAACTACTTTCATTCTTTTACAACACTTCCATTATCTGCGGAGCTGTGTGGCAGCACTCACATCCATGGGAAGTCTTTTTTCTCCAGACAGTAAATCTAGAAATTCTCTCCTCTGCATAGAAATTTAGCAACATTTTGTCACAACTCTGAACTCTCCTCCTTTCTCCCTTCTTCCTGCAAAATCCCGCTGATGACCAATCTCATTAAGCATGTTACTATGCTAACACCTCCAATATATTTGGCCTAACACATTTACATTACTCTAAAGGTTTATGTGACCCAGGTTGGTCTGCACCTTGAAAGACATATCAAGGCCTGTGTACAGATCAGCTTTGGAGTTCTGCAGCAACCTCCGTCACTATAGTATCTATTCCCATATTTACACATCTCATCTACAGGTGCTCATCCTTAATGATGTGCCTTTGGCTGCTCATTTTTGCAGATTTCAGAGAAAAGAACTGATGTGGCTTCCTTAAGCTGAAATTTGTCTGTATTTAATAGGCCTACCCTTGTCTTCTCAGAGACCTGAAAAAGAAATTAAAAATAAAAAAAAAAAGATAAGCATAATCAGTCATTGCCAGCCACAGTAAGTATATTCATAGTGATGTCTTGCATGAGAAAATATAAAGATCCCATTTTCAATTCCCCAATCTAGGCAGATCCTTCCATATTAGTATGTTTCCATAAAAGAATCAGACATGACAGTGATGAGGACAGTACATGCAAAAATTTTGAGGTGATAGATAATTTCTCTGTTGCCTCACAACCATAAATCTAAGCATAAAGTTCATGAGTACTTGTGGCCTTCCACCTTGTGACCTTCCCACTTTCCCCGCACTCCCTACTCTGTTCATCTGTCAAGATTCTTCTTTGGCATTAATTAGCATCAGTCCCTCGAACTTCAAGAAAGTTGTCTTGACGTACTCCACCACAGAGCGTGGCCCCTGTGATTACACAGTGAGGTCCCAGTAGGCTCCTGTCCCAAGGCCTGAGATTTATATGATACCCAGTCTCCTTTTGGCTTGGTATTATCTGCTCTGCCAGTGGTCTGAGTCATTCCTTTAAGACACAATGGCCCCGAGGTGGGACTGACAGGCTGTGATGAAGAGGGGCAGAAGAAGGGGATAGATGCTCCCTTTATTTTGTCATCACATTTACCCAAGCGCTGCAAGGGAAATGTTACCAGGAAGCTGTTAAAGGGCAACTTTCTCTGGACTCACCGATACATCTCTGCGTGACATTTACTCTGCTAGGAATGATTTATCCCTTCAGAAGGAAAGGCCTGAGTCACAGCCCAGCAATAACAAGTAAATCACCTTCTGGAGGAAGATAATGGCTCTGTCCATCACAGGGCTTTTTCAAACCTATCAGACCAAACTCTACCCCATTCTTGATGAATAGTTAAATCTCACATTTAGAGTACGCATGGTATTAATGCTCAAATTAGCCAAGAATATCTGGGGTTTATTCCCTCCTATGTTACTAATTCCCTAAGGGACCCTCTTCATCCTTCTCTCCTTGGTAGACAAGACACTAATTATGCCTTAACCCACACAGTGATTATGGGAACACAAATCAATACTGGCAAAGAAATCTGACTCACAGATGGGAAGTGCCAGTGAGAGAGTAAGGAGTACTGGCCTCCTCATTTTTCTACTATTCCAATTAAAACATAATAGAAGAGCCAGGATCAGGAGAGAGGATTCATCTGTACTGAGTAACTTCCTAGCACTAAATTCTTCCTAGCACTAATGAGCCTGACAGAAGAACCACAGAAAAATGACAGAATATAAAAACAACAGTGTTAACAAATAATATTCACTACTGGAATGTTCTTTAACACGTTTCCCCGTGTCTTATCAGGTTACAGCAACTTATATTCTGTCCCAAAACGCCTGCTTTTCACTATGAGATTATTCTGAAGCAATGTATTCTCATTATTTAGTCTAATCCACTTTGAAGTGATTTGAGCTCCAGTTTCTGTACACGTTTGACTTTGATCACTTACAAGTGGAATCCTCCAGACATACACAACACCTATGCAAGTACAAGGAAAAGACACAGAAGAAACACAGGGTCACAGTTAAACATGCACTGGCAAAGCTCTACAGTGTGACCTAGATGGAATTACTGGAGGAAAGGAGAGATTTATACCTATTTACATTATCCTTGCTTCTAACCAGGAGCAATTTCCACTTGTTCTAAAACACTGAAATTTCCTATGACATTTGCTTAAATAAAAAGTGGGAAATGAGCCTTTGGCTGCAGCCACTTCAGCCTAGAAAATGACGACACAGAGATAATGTCAGATGGGGTTTAAAGCAGAGGGAAGCCCAGCAGCTGTACCTCCACAGGGGAGCTCAGGTGAACAGAAAGTTTCTGGCATTATTCAGTGCTGTGAAGAGCAAGAGACACATAAGATCAGCAGAGCCTGTGGTCAAATGTTCTCACCTGCAGGGATGGGACTCAGGTGATCACACGCCTGCATGCACACGCTGTGCTCACTCCAAAAGTCTCCTTCAAGTTGTTACAGGATTCTGATGTGATCAGAACTTGAAGGTAGATCAGCCAGGGCTTGTGCATGTGGTGAGCAGGACCACAAGTGCTTTATACTCAGAAGTACACCAATTATATTTTTCAGATGGAGAAAATGAAAAGCAAGGACACAGGGCAGACTAGAAAAAAAATGCGGTTTAAAGCTACCTGCCTTGCCTTTGCTGGGGACCTTTTCTCTGGCCTCCTCCTCCCCTTACTCCCACTTTCAACATGCAGTTTCATGGTGTTCTGAGTTGCAGCACACCATGCACAGTCCTAAAAGCATCCCTGGGAAAAAGTCTATCCTTCTACCTCCTCTACAATCTGGTTCTTTGCCTACTCCTACCCATATTCTCCCACAGCCATGTTGTGCTGCAAAGTCCCTGCCTACTGATGTCTTCTTCTGCCAACCCCACTGCACACTCCAAAAAGTCCTCTCGCTTGGCCATGTGATCCAGGCTCCACAATTAAACACATTCTCCCTTGTTCTAGAAGGTTTTGTCTGACCTCATCCCTTGAGGGGAAGAATGATGTGGCAAAGTAAGCAGTAAGAAAAATCCCATCTGCCACACAATCACTCTGCTGAAGGAAGAGCTACTGGATTTGGCCCTGGACTGCATGTCAATATGGGCACTACTCTCTTCTAGTAAAAGCTGCAGACTAACTGCACTGGCCTGTGAAAAGCCATTCATTCTCAGAAGCATCCAAAGGACTGGTAAAAGGTCAAGAATTAGATGAAAGCACACCTTCTTGCACTCAGACAAAATGCATATTCCTGCAGCTGGTCAGATCAAGTGTTTCTTGCCTACACTGTGAGACTGGTCCATCTGCAGATGAGACTTTCTACTGCAGGGGAGCAGTGCCTTGAGAAAGTACAAAAAAGAACTGATAAAAGAGTTACTTCTTCTCAGCAAGTGATAGCATGCTGTCACTCTCTATTAACGCACAGATAAATCATTTAGCCGACAAGTAACTTGCATTTGGTAAGAAAGAAAAGCATAAATGAGAAGCATAACCAAATCTAAAAGAAGCCAGAAAAGAATATGCTCCATCTGCTTACCTGCAAGTGGAGTCATCATGTCCCTCTGCTCGCTACTTGCTTTGGTACTTAACTGGGGAGCTTTTAGGGTCTTTTGGAAGACAGTGACAAAAGTTAGGGGACTTAAGATCAACACAGAATGACTCTTTATTACAGTTCCTCAGTGCTGAAATACTCTTAATCTTCTTGTAAGAGTCTAAATCTGACAGTGTTTCTTCTGGGACGTGTCTTTAGTTACTTTGACTGGGACAACCAGCTCCTTGAAGGACAATACAGGAAGTCCTTGTTCTTTCCTGATGAATATTTGTTCCAACATCACTAAATGGTTCAGAGGGCACACAAAGGCAACTATGACAGATATCTCTGAAGCAGAAATACACATTCCCATTGCTAATGTTGGATGACGTGAGCCACAAGGTTTATTTTGATATATGATTTCACTTGATCGATAAGGTGGTATTCAGATTTCCATTCCCTTCTATACTGGAAGGCTATAAGGATTAGTATTTTGTAATTTGGGCTCCAACACTACTACAGAGCTGTTTGTGAAGCTGTTCTGTGATATTTGCAACCTGAGCAGATGCTGGTCCTACTGGACATCTCAGAACAAGCCCACTGCTCATAATGTTCTTTTTCCATCCTTGTTCATGTGAAAATTTGAGGGCTTCTTTGTACTGATCCATCAAACTTTACTCTCTTTGCCTTCTATCCCAAGCCCTTGGATGCACCACAAATCCAATGTCCAGACTGTTTGCTCCATTGCACAGAAATATCATCATGCTGAGAGTCATTTGGCAACACCTGCCAGTGATGACTGTGTTTTATAACAGTCCATTAGCACAAGGTTCTTAATGAAAATGAAAGCTGGTAATGAAGCCAAAAGGCAGCAGCATCCTCTAGTCTGTGGAGGGTAATTAAGCTAGAAGGGATAGGGAGACTGAAGAACAAAATTAATACATGGATAAAGAAAAGAGAGACCTGGTAGTGCATTAGCACTAATGTAGTTAAGGCAAACCATCCAGTTTCCTTTATGAAACATTTTTTGGTTTTGTTGCATTTGGTGGACTATTTTTATATTGCTAGCTGATACTACAACAGATCATTGCTACCTCAGAGGTACAGACAACAACTAGAGCAACACACAAAGGATTTCAAAGTGGAGCAGATAAAGACCTTCTGGAAAAGGAAGGATACCTATATATCTGTATTATGGTGCATTTGAGCTTTGAAGAAGGGAAAAAACTATGTGTGGAAGTGAAATGCTGTCTTCCAAGAATAGGAACTACATTTGTTTTCTTTTCAATAAAATTGTCAAAACTCAGTGGTTCAAATCTTTTCACTTAGAAAGTACTTGATAAGCTATTGCAATAGTTCTCATTGTTCAGATGTTCCCTCTTGATACTGGACCTAGAACACCTCTGTACGATTGAGTGGCACCCCTTCTAGGTCATTCCCCTGAGACAACACCAGGATAATTCTGTCTTTCTTCTTTGCCTTTGTGCTCTGTATGTGCTTGGAGATGGCTTTAATTTCATATCTTGCCACCTCTCAACATGAAGTTTAACCATACATACTAGGTCTTTCATTGTTCCCTCACAATCAAGCCATGCATAATCTAAATCATCAAGTCTTTTCAAAATTCTTACAAATTGTTTGACATATCTCCACCCTGCAGTATTTAAGGCCCTTAACAGCTTAGTCTGTGTGCAGCTTATCAGATCTCTTTACAGATGAATTATCCACCTACTGCTTTATTAGGGATGTCACAGCACTTATGTGACATTTATGCTGTTTTCTATCCACACTGATGATTGCAATTCTTCCCATTCTAGTCAAATCTACAAATTTCATCAATGTCATTTCTTCCCCTTTTGTGATCACTGAGAAAATCACTAGGCAGCAATGATGCTAACTTCCAATTTGTCTAGCCTTCCCAGTTCATGAAAATGCTCTTGCATTTTGTATTGCTAATTTATCTTACACAACTCTTCATGTTAAAGCCAAATTTTAATTGTTGTTTTTCTTTTCAAGTAAGATTATATAGGGATTTTGTCAAGCAACACACTGAAGTCTAGATATATCACAACCGCTGTTTTCCTTTCATCTATTAATTTTGTAACTCAGTCCAAAAGTAATCAAATGTCTTCTATGTGTTTTGTTTATTAAATGCTCTTGATTGCTCATGGTTCTGTTACTCCATATAGTTACAGATTCATTATTCTTAATATTGCTTCCATTATTTTATTAGAGACTCAAAAGGCTTTTAAGAAACAGTTTGAAAGTTAATTCAGGAAAGTGTTTGGAGAAGGACTAGAATCTAGTTATACACATAATCTAACTGTTGAAAAGCTGCCATAGCTTTTTATTCTCCAAAGCATAATATGGAGGACCAAAAGAAACAAGAGCAAATGAGGACTAGAGGTTATGTTATGACAGTTATATTATTGATAATATAGTTGAGACATACACAATGCACCACAACTATTAGAAAAATCCAGAAAGGTTTGGCAGCCTCACAGAACAAAAGACTGATATTTCTATTGCCTGTGGATTTGGCCAATTTTAATGTATTTCTTTATCATCCTATATAACACAAATAGATCTTCTGGACTTCAGGGTCGCACACACTAGAAATTATAATAGCAAAGGTGTACTTAGAGCTCTTTTTTTGAAGTAATGCCAGCAAGGTGGGAGGAAATGGTTAGAAAGGGGGGAATATCAACCCTCAGAGCCTTGTGACAGAACAGGAGGAAATGACACTTTCCCTGAGCAACCAACCATGACAACACTTGACAACACAGGGTACCATGAATGGATAAAAAAGGAGACTCTGACTCTCCCTGCCCCATACCTACTGTGCCAACTACCCCAGATCCTTTTGTATCACCCCTGTTGAAAATTTATATTAACAATTCTAAACATTTCCAGCAGCGGCAGCAGTAATAACACCAGCAGAGAGCTCTGTCAGCTGGCAGGACAGCCTGCTGCCTGCTTTGGCTTGGACACTGTACCCTGGGAAGACTGGATACCAACAATCAAACCTCTTTGTGAGCGGATTGAATAGCGGGCTCTACTTACAGCTGTTTATGTGGCATCTCAGAAGCTACCAGGTAAACACCTGAACCTAGGCAATCACTGGCCTGTAACTAGAGCCTTGCCATGTAATAAATACACAGATAAGACAGATAATCTTGTAATAAGAGACTCTTGAATCAGCCTTGTTCTTTCAGTGTTTCCCTCCTTTCTCTGAAGCACTCTGTTGACAGTCAAATCTCCATGTACAATGAAAGGTAATCTCCCCATTTCTTGGCAAGCCAGTGTCTCAAATGCAGTAGGGACTTTTTAATTAATGCTATTTCCTTGTGAAAGTCTAAGAAAATGCAACAGAAGCAAATTTGACATTATCTGAGAATAATATAATTGCTTAGGACCATTTCTAAATATGTCTTTGATGTGACTTGCTCTACCCAGCATGTTCAACCAAAAGCGTGCTCAGCTCAGTAGCTCTGTGCCAACAGGAATCGGAGCCCTGGGGCTCTGTTCCCAGCACTTGTAGTCCACCCTATCTCTCTGGAAAATCAGGTAATCTCTGTCCTTCACTGTCTTCTGCTGTTAAGTAGGAAATAGTGCTCTGAGTGACTACACAGCACCTCCTGTTCACAGCTCTACCAGCATGTCTTGTTTCTAGCTTTGCTGTTCCACCAAACTCCACTTGCTGAATGTCTAGAGTGATGTGCACTAACCTGAGTCTCAACAGTGGGATGGCATCAGTGCCCTAGGTCAGGGTGCCAGAGTCACCCAGTGCTGCATTATCAGGCACGGCAAGTCAAAGCAAGTCAAAATCAGGGTTTGTGTGGTGGAGCTGTGGGGCAAGACAAAACAGCAGTACCACAGCTCCAAATCTAGTCACTCAGGCAAGGTAACATAAGCAGATGCTTAAAATAAGTGTTTGGCATAGATATTTGAGATGGAAAGATACTGGGGGTTGTTCTGATAAAAAAATACTTGGAACAAAACAGATTTTTGAATCACAGCCATCCATCAATACAAACAAGGTAAAACAAACTGACATACTAAGAATAAAATCAGAATTCAAAATACAACAGAAATAATGATCACCAGATGGAAAGAGAACAGAGGCTTAGGCAATCATTACGGAACAGTAGTATCAAGATATTGGAATTCTCACGGAAAACTGTGATTTATAACTTCTGCAAGTTCATATTCTACATGGCCAAAGCTCTGGGAACTCTCTGCTCCTGTCCCCAAGGTGCCCCATCAGCCATATGCACTCCAACTGAAGCCAACAAATCTGCATTTTAAGAGGAAAAGATAAGTGTTAACTGAATTATATGAAGGAGTAAGGAACAAATATCAGGTAGCTCCAAAAAGTATGCAGGAATGCCCATGCAGTAACTCCATCCACATTTTTGGTTGGACTCAACAAGGGCACAATCTCCCCATTTCCAATTACAGCTCACCTTACTAATGACTGATGGAAAGAGAAAAAAACTCCAACTAAGAACCAGAGTAAAATGAGTTCTCACACTCGTCACAAACGCAATGACAACAAACATCAACTGGCCTTTTCTTGGTACGTGTAATGTAGAGAGTGAGGACCATACAAACACTCTTGTGTTCCTGTTCCCTTAAGGACAGGGCTGAAAGGCTTGGGTGGATGGGGACAGCACATACAGTGGGAAAATGCAAACTGAAAGCAGTAGCAACAGCAGGACAAGAAAAGTTTCTGCCCTGGTAACTTCTGTGAGGAGGATGTCATACCAGGGCAAAATACGTTAAGGGGCTTGTCAGTCGCAGCTGCCACAGCGGCTGCCTGAGGTGCAGCCAACAGTGACTCCCAGAAGCTGGAAGCTGTGCAGTGGAGAGCAGGCAGCAGGTTCAGAGGTGAGACACAGCCCCAAGACGGGAAGCCAGCACCCCAAAAGGTAACTTGCCTCTCTCTGGCTTCAGCTATCCTATGTAGGAATAAATAACATCCTTCCAGTCTGTTCCTTTGGCTACTATGAGCTTCAACTAATTAAAAATAAACTGCCCTCAGGATAAAAGCTCAATTTCACTTGAAAGCCAGGCTACTCTATCTTACAGAGAAACACCTGAGCCTCTCCAGCAATACTGAGCTTAGCATGGACCCTGCATGCCACTGTTCCCATCACTCACAGCCCCAGCATGGCACCTGATGGAGCTCTTGCCCCATTCCCATCAACCCTCTCCTGCTGCCCAGCTCCATCTGCTTTCTCAGCACCAAAGCACAACTTCTCTCAGAGCCTTCAGGCAGTGCTACAGCACAGTCACAAGTGGTGCCAGAGCAAGGAGAGGTGAAGAATGGAGCTAAAGGTGAACTAAACTCTCTGCCCACAGCTGCAGCCCCAAGTCCAGGCTCCCATCAGCGGTGACACCTGCCAGGCCCTATACAAGCACAAGGCAGTCTCCAGGTCAGTTAGTAGATACGGTGCAGCACGCCCAGCCTGCAAGCTGTGTTGCCCTTCCAGAGTATGGGATACATGGCCTGGCATCCCCATGGGGCTGTTCCTCTTCTTATTCCAAAAGTGAGCTGAGCTTCTATCAGCATTGTGTTTGCCCCACTCTTTAGACAGAGGGAGAGATACTAGAGGGACCAACACTAACCACATCTGGCATAACTGCTGGATGTGTGACCACAGCACGGGGTGTGAGAAGAATACTCTATCCTCTTTTGTATTTGCAACCCAAAAACCTAGCATGGTTACAGAGCGTTTAGTTTAGTTTCAAGCAACATAAGATAGGAAAGTTATCACTGCCTCCATTTCACACATGGACAAGCTGAGGTTCACGGTGGGCAACCAGAACAACCTGAAGTAAAATCAGAGCAACCAAGAACTGAACAAGACTCTCAGTCTTGTGCCTTAACATTACCTCTCCTTTCTCAGCATGACCTCCTCCCAAGCTGAGATGCTACTTTTCCATATTCAAGGGTATTACTTTCCTCCCTAGAGAGACCTGAAGGCTGATCTGGCTTCTCTCTTCTTTCTCTGTGCTTAGGGAAAAAAAAATAGCACATCCACAAATACAGTCCAAAAGCAGTCTTATTTAATCCCAGTGTAATTCTCAGTGCTCTTTCTTAATCCTTCCACCTGTGAGATAATTGCCAGCATTCTGGGAAGAACTCAATAATAATCATAGACTTGCATAAAAGGAGACAAAGAACTAGATAAAACAGACTAAAGGAAATCACGAGGCCTGAATTAACCATGCACATACACATCCATTCCAGACACCCTGCTGAACTAGCCGCTTTCACAATAGATAAAAGGTCCATTAATGGGCCTAGACGAGAAGGCCATAAAAAGCCATGTCAGTAAATGAAGGCTTTAGTCTTCTCCTGTGTGCATTGTGGAATGAGCTGCCACCAAAAAAAAAAAAAAAAAAAAAAAAAAAAAAAAAATCAAAGAACCAAAATAAACTACCAGTAGTAATACCTAGCTGCCTAATAGTCAGCAAAAAATCACATGTAGGAATATTTTCCCACCTCGTTTTGTCCAGAAGACCAGTGGTCATGGCAGATTTCTCTCCCACCACTTTATCTGGGACACTCCTCCCAGAACATATGTTTCTATTACACTTCCCTCTGCTTCCCTTCCCATTCACTCCATTTGCCTGTTCTTCCCAGTGCAGATGCTGCACACCCATTCTTCTTCCTCATAACAGAAAAAAAAACATTTCCACTCCTTGACTGTTTAAGTACCCTCTTTCTTTTCCACTTATCCTTAAAATTAATGCCTTTAAGGAGAAACCCATAGTGTCTCTGTGTGTTCATATGTATTTTCCCAGCCTTACAAAGTACACTTTGTACTTACCTCTGCATTGTGGATTTTTTCATTCTGTAGATTTTTGTCACAGGGAATATGTGTTGTTCCCTTTGTAAAATATGGTTGCTGTTTATGCGGTCATGTACATGTTTATCAATAGATAAATACAATTTTAATCTTCTTAGAGAACTGCTTTAGCAGGGGGTCCTTGGTAGAACAAGCAAGTTATTTGGTGGTTTATAAGACAGACTGCATTGGTGCTTACAGAAACAGGAATGGACACGAGAACTCTGGCATTTATTGCCTGTTCTCTTCCAGCTCACTCCATCTCTCTACACTTCTGCTCATTCAACTGTAAAATGAGGAAAACAAATAATTAACCTTCTTACTGGATGGATGTGAAGCTGAATGATAATGCTTTGTACTCATGGTGTATTGTTTGCAGGACACTGTAGGCATCAGTGCAGCAGCCTCCTTGTGCAGTGAAGGGCTTTTTGTCCCCACTCCACTGCCGCAGAGGCACAAAGGCTCCAACAATTTGCAGGGAAAGGCAGCCACGGCATGAAGAACACACTGCTCACTTCTGAGGCCTCTCTGTTAAGCAACACACTATTTAGGAATGTACTCCAAGCATTTATAAGACTCTTATCAGGACAGGAGGTTGGTGGGATGTCAACACGCTACATGTGCACTGCTGGTGACAAACAATCAGTGTACAAAAAGTATTTTTCATGAGAATCACAGACGCATAGGGCTGGAAATAGTACAGGGGGAAAGCAACCACTCCTAAGTGCGGAGGTCATAATTCAGCATCTTTTAAAATGAACTGCTAAGAAATGGCCAACTGGAAATCCCAGCAAATAGAGCTGTAAGGAGCTCAAGGCCGAAAAGAAGGGAATCCGTGTCTATCCACTGAGCACATCAATAGGAAAACTTGTAAAGAGATTTCAAGCTCCTGAATCACTCAGATGGGAGAAGAGTCAGAGAGAAAGTGATTCCTGAAATAAATTTCTTTACAGTTATTTTTGGAAAAGGAGACAAAAAGGAGGAAACGTTGGTACATTGGAAAGCCAACAGAAATCATTATTCTCTATAAATTGCTTTGACATTGTATAGGCAGTGACCTTCACAGCACTACCAGTTTAATGGCATTTACTTCAGCAGTAGCTGATTTCACTATTAAAACAGGGATGCATAGCACAAGATTACACAACTAAATCACTCTTGTAAATATTTAATATCCTTGCCTTTCTTTTTTTTCTTTTAACAAATCACTATCAAAGGCAGAGCACACAGTAGAAAACACATTTATTTATTCTATCCTGGAAAAGCTTAGTGCTCACGCATTTTATCTATCTAGTTCTCCAAATGACTTTGACACTTGAAAGCCCTTGTGATCAAAACAGTCTGAAGGAAGGCAATTTTGCAACCATTTAAGAACTGATTTCATGCACTGATCAACATTTACCAAACTTGCCTGACAAAATAGCATAAAGTTTAACCCACCAGATTGATAGCAAACACCTGAAGGTGAAAATTAGTAAGAAAACTACAGCGGTTTAAGTGCCTTAGGAGACAATAAGAAAGAAAATCAGAGATTATCTCTCCACTCTTCCCCCCACCAAGGAAAAAAAAAATCAGTATTTGGGAAGTCAAAGGGAACTGGCACTACCAGAAAAAATCATACTTCTGGCTGGCAATACAATAAGTGCATCCACCACATAATATATTAATTCCATTATGGACATACAGTGCAGCACAGCAGGAAATGAAGCATCCACAGATTTCTCTTAAAATACATCTGTTTTAAAGATGGAGTCAATAAATCCAACAAATAAAGTACAAGAATGTAGCTAAGAAAAATTGGTAATGATATCTCTAGTATCATATCTAGTAATATAAAATTGAGTGAGAAATTGAAATGCTAAGCCTGAAATTAAGTACCTTAAGCACAGCAAGTCATTTTTAAAGAGAGCCTTACAATCTGTACATCCTGATTTTTCCAGCATTAGGAAAGGTATTTTTCCACAGTGTGGCATAAATGGTCTGTCACATTGTGGCAAAAATTATATTCTGTTCAAACAGCAGATGATCTATGCCAGAAAGTGTTCTTTATGACAGTATTCCAGAAGACAAACAACAAAAGTTATGCGTCTTTTCAGCAATTTAGCAACAAGAAAGATAAATGAATAGATATTCAGGAACTGAACAAATTCTGGGGGAAAAAAAATAATTTGGTATACCAAGGGATAAAAAAAACACATGTAGACAACAGCTTGTTCCACATGCCTACAGACTTCATTGAGACTATCTGCAGAGTAAGACTATCCAAAATAAATATGTGTAGTTGAAAATAGTCCGATAAATGTATTATTTGGATGACAGAGTTGGCCAGACCTGCAAAGCACTGGTGCCTGAAACATCTGTGCCCTTCGTCAGAGCTGAGAAATGCAACTGCATGGTGAAGTTAAGTGCTGCCCTGGCTTTTATAAAAGCTTGCAACAGTTTTAATGCAGAGCTAAGCGAGAGCCTGTAATCCCTGTGCTGCGATGCAGCAACGTGGACTCCCCTCGCAGAACAAGCCAACAGCTATGCAAGATCCTTTTATCAACATTCACACGGCTGGAAAATAACTGTTCACAGTTTGATTCCCAACATTACGGGGTGAACCCAGAATTGCTCAGAGAACTGGCAGCTGAATACACATGTAAAAGACAAAGGTTCTTCAGTGATATTTATTCTAGCCAAGTTTTAATATTTCAAGGCTTATAGCAACTAACCCTTTACATAATCAAATGTAATTGTCTGATCCCAGCTGGTGATCAGCACATTCATCATCAAGCTGGTCATTATTAATATACCAGTAATTAGAAGGAATAAAGGTGTGTACTTTATAACACTGGTTTAATACAATTCCACCCTACCAAGACCACAGCTCTTTTAAAAATACAATTATTTTAACATTCAAATTATAAATTTTTGTTACCACTACTAACAAGTAACAATCACAGAGCCATATGATTTTAGAACAAATGCTGAATTTTTTTTTAGAGTCTTCAGTAAAAATAATTTTAGCAATTCAAAGGAACCGTGTTTTGCTTTAGAAATAATCTGACCCATAAGCAGTTCCCCAAACTGTGATTTGAGACAAAAGCTCGATTAAAATGCATGCAATTGATAGAATCAAATTGTAAACACTTACCTACATATACTACATACATTCTTCTCGCTCTACTGTAGGAGAGAAAGCAATATCTCAGGCACCACAGTGTGGTACTGCTTGGCAAATGCTACTGACTTTTTTAATGGTGACAATTGTGTACACAAATTCTCAAAGTAGCAGTTCTGTTTAAAGCCTTTCCCCACAAAGCAGTGCTGGAAAAGGACCATTTCTATCAAATGCTTTGCAGTCTTTTACTTTAACAAGAGGAGAACTGAGGCCATCATTTAGTGAGAATGATCCAGAATCCCTCAGGTTAGTGTTGGAACAGTCTCAGGGCCAGATTCTTCCCTGCACTGTTTCTTTCACATCAGTGCATTTCCTGTGCTTCACTATCAGCTACACCACAATAAAATCCTTGTAGTGCAGCGAAGAATATGGCTCTCAATACCGTTCCATCAAACCTCTTGGTACATAAAGCATATCTAGTACCAGATCAACATCTCACAGAAAACTCTGCTAAAACAGAATTTGGGGACTTTATCCTTGCAGGTACACAACATATTCCCAGGTATAAAACACTTTTAATTTCTATGGGCTTCACTGGCTGTTTAGGAACACAATACCTTAAGCACAGCAATGTGCAGGATAAGTCATCTGTAATACAAATTTCAAAACAAAAAGGCTTTGAAAACAAATGAATACACTACAACCTGTGAATGCTGGATTCACACCGGATTCCTTGCTCTCCATAGAGGTATTTTGTATTTTCTTCCCTTATTTCATAGCCTGTCAGTCCTGATCTCCATTTGGATATGTGCACTCAGAACTATCAAGGCTCTTGAAACAAATGTGGAAATGAAAGCCAGCGTGAGAAGGAGCTCTAGCTCCATGAAAGAGGTGAGGAAGGAAAGGTGGCGCGTGTCACAGGAAGATGAGCAACTAGCAATGGTGCATTGCCAGAATCAGAAGCAAAAACCAGAATACTGATGTGGGGGAAATCACACACCATCACACATGACTTAATAACTGACACAGATGATACTGGCTGAGTTATATCAGACAATTTGAGAAAGTATGACCTTCTTCACAGTAACAGTTTTACAACCGTTTACATGGCGTGTTATCCACTAATCTAGTCAAAATATTTACTATCTGATAAAGTGCTGCAAATAAGGCACTCAGTCTTAATGCATAAGATCCAGCTTATACAGCACATATTTCCTAAACTGTTCAGTACCATAATGTTAATGCTCTAGTCCACAAAAGGCCACAATGAGCCTTGAAACAGGAAACTCCCCTCTTTCATTTGGTTTCTTATTTTTGCAAGGCTGCCTGATGTGTGTGACAGAGGTCTATTTCAGTTTCTGATGGCATTATCGGCACTTTGCTGCATTACCATAAACCCCAGGAAATAAGCTATTACCCACCATCACTCCTCCCGAATGTTATCACAGAGAATCATGCATTCACAAAACAGCATTAACTGCGAGAATTAGAGTCCATTTAAACTGCAGCTGTTCCTTCATTCCTAAATAGGTTCTTAGATCAAAACTTCTCCCTGACTGGTCTCATTACCAAATGTCCCTTTCAACTGTAAGAAGAAAAAGATCACTTCAAAAAAATCATATGTTTTACCGATAACACTCCTTCCCTACATTATGACAACCAGGTAAGTAACATTAAAATGAAGAATTTTTCCAAAAATACAGTAGATTATTTTAGCTTTCAGAATAATGAGTTCAAATTTTGCCTTCAAATCATCTCTGGCAACAGAAATGAACATGTAATTTTTATTTTCTATTTCTAGTTTATCTCATTTTCAGAATCTCAGACTTCAATTATTTAAGCGAAAGACATTCTGTTTATTTTTAATGCTAATACTAACTCTGCAGTAAGGGCTTTCTTTTAAATACAAAACCTAAATCCTGGATCTAATACACAGGCTGGTGCTTCTTTCAGCTCTAAACCCCTGCCCTAGAAAAACCTCCAACACTATATTCTGCTATTATAAAAATAAAATACAAAAAACAAAACAAAACAAAACAAAAAAACACTAAACAACCGTCACTTATTATGTTCCATTTCCCTCTCTGTTTCTTTTCCTCTTTGTTACTGTCCATTGGAAGGACTCCAGTCTTCAGGGAAAAGACGCTCTCAAATCCAAACTGAAAAACGTAAATGCCAGGAAAAGGCACAATGTCTCTTTAAGAGTCAACAGTAAATTAACTTGCCATAAGAGTGCAATAATTAGCAGTTAGTAGCTTATTAAAAGGATGGCAAAGGCCAAGCTGCCATCTGGGATCTCCAGTTTCTTGTGATTGTTATTATGTCAAGATGTGCAACTTGCATTAGCTTTCATGTCAATGTGCTTGCCCTTACTTTACATGTAAATTTTAATGAAAGATGCAGCCCTTTAAAAATCAGACATCCATCAAAAGTGCTATTAGTCTGCCTTTTACAAAGCATATGGCCTGTT
Source organism: Streptopelia decaocto (assembly GCF_964273445.1). NCBI lineage: Eukaryota > Metazoa > Chordata > Aves > Columbiformes > Columbidae > Streptopelia > Streptopelia decaocto. Next base: position 23,582,951 of record NC_138661.1, read on the forward strand.
TTGCTACCTCTGCATCTCTACACACCACTGAATTACTCAAATGAAAAAAATAGGGGAAGAAAAAAAAGCCTTTCAGTGATATCAATTAAATATTCTCTTTGGGCAGAATGAAACCTGAGCCACATCAAAACCAGAAGACTACAATACAGCGTAAGAGGACAATATTTTAGCTCCTGTTTATACACAACACGACTACAATGCCTTTAACTCTCACAGGGATCATTCTTCTTAATAAAAATGAAAGCCAATAAGGAATTAGCTGTTCATTCACATTACAAAGACACAGTTTTAAAATTAGGCAGAAAGAAAGCACGTAGGAAAAAATAAATTACCTATAAACCACAAAATACTTAACATATTATTAAATATTTTATGCATACACATTATTTGTAAACATGCATTCTTATATGCACAAACAATCATTTACCAGAAACATCCTATTTAATGTCTCATTTGTCTGCTTTCATAAATATATTACAAAGAGGTGTAAAAAGAAGAATATTTGTAAGACATCTATTCCCTTGCATTAACTGATATTCCACATTTAAGTGATCTTACACACCAAATTTCTGAGAATGTCATGACCTCTGGAATATGAAGAAATAGGATGAATGCCTTGTTGAGTAATCCCCCAATATCTTACGTTTGAAATTCATTAACAATCAATCGTCTCTAATTAGACTTATAAGAATTACATTAAAAGATTTGTTTCCTCCCTAAGTAAAATATGAAATGAGCAGCAAAAATTCACTTACAAAAAATAATTCCAGAGGAATGACATCTATATTCAAGGGGCCTTGATTCTATCAAAACAGTTTTATAGATTGGGTATTTGCAAACCATAAAATAAAATGTTTTATTTTCTAAACAGCCATTAAGAAGAATTTAAAACTAAAAGTCATCATCCTTCTAATGGTGCAGTATTTTTCCCCAAAAAAGGAAAACAAACCAAATAGCATACATTTTAAAAGTATTAAGGAAAGACCTGTAAGTGTAGAAACCAAACCCATAAAATATTAATATCTAAAACCCCAAACATTAAGATATTTTCTAGGGCAAAGCAGAGCTTAAAAACCACTGCCAAGGCTGGTAAGATGAATGTAGTGTTGTTTTTTCCTTCATATAATTAGGTATTTATAGTGCACAAATGATTTAACTTGTTACTGACATTTCACTTCAACATTTGCATAAACTCTTGGCCACTCAGGTGGACTTATTCACATCGCTCTGAAATCCTAATGCTATTACTGGTGAAGAAGAACTCCAGATTATTTTCCAGATCGGTAAGGTCCAGTCATTTCCTTCTATCCGAGTCCACAAACGGTATTTCATTTCTCCTGTGCCATTACCTCCTGGTCAATATTATCGAACAATTCAAATAAATAACAACCTCACACTGCTCACTGAGAGCAACGCTGAACTTTACAAGACTCAAAAGACCTACCTGGGTTAGGAGCAGCTAGGACTAAAGGAGATAATCTGATCTTGCAATGCTGAGAACCTCACAGGGGATACGCCAGTAGCCTTTGATCTACATGACATATATTAAAAAATGTCCCACCCATGAAATATGTGAGTACTCTTTCATTTCTCTCCGAGGACAGAGAAAAAAGCTTCTTCATGTTAAGAATGCATGTGCAGCTGTGCAGTTTTTCATCCGAGCCCAGCTAAGGATGGAGGGAAGAAGCCCAGTGCCTTAGAGGAGAAGCAGCAGCAGCCTGCAGACCGCATGGGCACTACGGAGGTGTCCTGTGCACACACAGAAACCAGCCACACCTCACTTTCATTCTTTGTGTCAGAGAGGACATTTGGGACTTTTTAGTTCTTTGGGTGAATCTTAGCCCACTAAATTCGGTGTGAATTTTGCTATTGCCTTCAAGAAGACTCAAGGTTTCATTCACTGATGACAGCAGTGCCCCACCAGGGATACAACTGATTTCCTCTGGAGGCACAAACTTCAACAGAAGGCAGATCCAAACCAAAAGTGATAATAAAACAAAACCCACTATATATATAAGAGAATGGTGAAAGGTAGCAAAAAGGCAAATTATTATTTCCTTAACAAAGGCTGTCAAGAGAACAAATTATATGGAAGAATTTGACTACACATTAACTCCAGTTCAATGGTAAATTAAGAGTTGGATATTTATGATCTCCTTTGGTATCACTTACGCGTGGGGGAGTGCTAGAGAAACAAACTCAATATAATTGTTCCTTTACTGTCAATTCCTCTCCAGAAGAGAAGTTGTATTCAGCAATTCATGCCAAACTAAATAAAAGTCCTCCCTGCTCATCATATACATTTACCTCACCTCCAAAACCAGTTCTATAACCTAATAAAAACACAAACAATGCAGATATGCTCAGTTTAGGTTAAAAAGCAAGGGGTATACAGGTGTTTTTTCTGTATCTCAGCTACTCCAGACATTAGCCCAGAATACCTACACTTCATCTTCTTCAGCTTTCCAGGAACTGGAATCTCCTGAACTTTTTAAAAAGGATAGATGCAAAAGAAGGCTATTTGCTACTGTGGAAGCAAATAATGAAATACTTGTTTCAAATGATGACAGTAAGGTCACAGACTGCTATATGTTGTGAAGAGGTTTTTGAAATCAAATACATCACATCCTTTGGCTACATGCATGGCATGAGACAAAGTGGCTGCCAGTTCTTAGTGAACACTACAAGAATGACAAAAAATATGAACCAGGTACAATCACTAAGGCATCTGGTATCACCTTCTCTGGGAGCTAAAGGCCATACAGGAGTTCAAAATTACACCACTTGAGCCCTCTGAAGGTAATACCATTCTTCATGTAGAGTGATGGTTCTCTGATGAAGTCACTTGTTATAACTAGAGCTAAAAACTACACATAGCTGGGAAGTGAAACAATATTTTCATTCAATGACACAATAAGTTTCAGTGCATATGAATTAATTATGGACTATATATTATAATCCTCATTCCTACAGGCTCAATTGTGAGTTTTGCTTCAGAAAAGACTTTCAGTTTAGCCTTGCACAGATTGACCTGCAGCACAAATGCCACCCAAGAAAAGAAGGGAGCAACATGAGCTAACATTACGCTGTACAAGACTCACCGTGATCTACACTGACGCTTAAATCACATGAAGCTATAAATCAGCTAACTCAATTATTGGCAGCTGTGTTGAGTCACAGTAACATTTTGTATGGTGTGCTTAGAGCATTAGGTTCTCGGTGTGTGTATGTGATTATTACGTTCTGATATTAACCTTTTGCTAAGAAGATAGCTCTGAGTACAGCTTATGTATTATCCTCCACCATCCACCTTTGGATAAATAGGAAAGCTATGAAATCAACTAGTGGAATATTTTTTAGCCTCAAAACAGAACAAATAATATTGACAACATGGTGCACCCCATCACAGATAATTCAACAATACAAACTTGTTAGAAGAAGGCAGGGAATCAGAGGGAGGATTCATACAAAGAGAAAGTGTTTGATATGCCATTATGCTCCTCAGAATTCAAGTATTACAGGACGAGTGATCACTGGGCAGACACTGCTTTTACCTCAAAGGAAAGTTGTTATGAACAAATCCTCTGAGCTCTCATACCCTCCTAGATTCATAGTAGTACAATTAGTCATTTCACCCCCCAATGTCTTATCGGCATGGAGACACCCAACATGCTCCAATGTGTTCAAATAATGCTGCTCAATAAATCAGATTCTTCAGCAGTTTATTTGTTGAAAAGGAGCAAGCCTCAGCATGATAAAACCTTTTATTCTCTCTATCTCATTGGATAATAGGACAAAGAAATGGATTTTCCTCAAGCAGTGCTTATAATTTATCAATTAATCTTTCCTTTTCCCTTCAGTCCAACTGGAGACCCACAGCAGGTTTGCAGCATTTTGCTTTTTTGACAGTTTTGATTAGGGATGGATGACTTCCCTCCGCATGATAAAGACGGGTGTTAACTGCTGAAGAGCAAGCTAGAGCCCCAGTGCAGCCTTACAGGGCCTGTGCTATATTGAGGTGCAGGGAAAATGGACCTCTCTTTAGCAGTGCTGATCACTTCTGTTTCTTCTGCAGCATTTTGCAACTCAATTTCTATTTGAAAAACACCATATTGCTAATAGAGCTGATGGGAAACACGAGCTGGGGGGAGAAATGAGAGCTCAAAAGACCTCCATTGTCTAAGGGTACTGGACAAGCCCAAGTCCTGCTTCCACCAACACCAGTGCCAAAATTCCCAGCAGCAGCATCACTCCAGTGCAAGAGAGTCACAAGTACCAGCTCACTGGCCTCTGGCTCTGTCTTCAACTGAACTGGTTGTCCCTTTCTGCCCCAGCATCACAAGCTACAGAGCCTGACACTGTGCAGCCCATACTTAGTGTGAACAGGGAGAAAATAACATCTGTTAAGAAGGCCTCGAAGCATTCATCTTAATAAATATATATTCCATAATTCAACACAAAACAAAAGAGTGTTAAGAGACTTTTAAAAGTAAAGGCATTAAGTTTCAATGTGAACCACATTCATAAAAATACAATTTGTCCACTGACAATCAAACATAAATAAATAAAGTCTTAGAAACAATAAAGTCTTATAAAGAATGCAATCTCTACCTTTACTTCTACCTACAGACAGGAAGGTGTGCATCCAGTTAAGAGGAGGAACAAGAGCGGTGTCCATCATGAAGGAGGCAAAAGAGAAGGAGGAAGCATAAAAACAGAAAATGATGTCACTGGCCATACTTACAAAAACAAGAAAACGAGCATATTAGGAAGCAGCCAAACCCAACAAAACACAATGTCAAGGGAAAAACGAGAGACACACCACAACTAAAGCACAAAGCATGGCTTAAACAATTAACTGTACAACCAGCAGCTGCCTGGTTAAGCCCCTTGGCTTTAATTTAATTTTCTACTGAGAAATGCAAACCCCTCATGCAATAGCATGCCAGTGATGTGCCTTATTCCACATCAAATTCAAAACAGCAAAAAAAAACCAACAGAGTAGGACAGAAGTAAAAAAAAATCTCATGGTAATATATTTGCTAAACACATTTCACCTACCAAAGCTAATGTATTTGTATATAATGTTGACATTGCATATTTACTCACACATACACATTTACATATTTTATATCCACCATATTTTTGTAGAGAGTAAATATTTATCAAAAGGGAATATCTGTGAGGTGGTTGGCAAGAAATGAGAAGCCACTGTTTTCTGATGCGTCATGGATAAATAAGGGTGTCTAAAGTTGCCAGAAGCCAACAGTTTTCACATTTTTTTGCCAGACAAGGGAGTATAGAGAGGGCTAATGACAATTGTACAGGCTTGAATAGGTCATCCAAGTCTTCAGGAGCCAGCTGGGTTGCAACTTATAAATTAAATGGCCAAGTGCATCTGTGTATATAATCCAGTGCTAAATCACAGACTGCTACAAAGACATGTTCAGTATTATTGAGTACAAAAGTGGCCATGAAAGTTCACTGTTCTGATCACTCCCAACATGCCATCACACTTCATCTGCCAACAGCTTGTCATACACAGCTGCATCCTGAGGTAGGTCGTGCTGAAGGGACCTGCCTGCTGGATGCTCCTTCACCAAGCACAACCTCTGACCCATGAGCCCAGCTGAACAATAACTGGGGACACAGAAGAAGCTCAATGCTTCTCAGAGCTTATCCAGATGCTCCACATGCCAGATACAACTGCCTTGGCATGCACTCATAGAGAGCAGTTTTCCTAATTTTCCTACCATGTAAGGACCATGAGCAGTACAGAAACTGAAGAGTGAGCTCCAACTTCACTTCTGATTGTTTCCTAAGCTTCCATAACCTTATAGCAGACATCTGTCTTGAACTACAGAATAAAAACTGATTATGTCTCTTCACGTTTCACTGAGATACACAGAAACTATGGGGTTTTTTATTCAAGTACATCATTACTCTGGAGCCTTTGCAGGCACTATGTTCTATCTTACTAACTGTTTGGACTGTCTAACCTCAGATATGTGTTGACTTAATGGCAAAAACACTACTGTGTACCTCTAGTCTAGGAAAGCTTCATCAAGCTTTAGAGTCACAACTTGTATTTGCTCCCCAGAGACAGTTGGTCTGGTCTTCCTAGTGCACCATGTGCACACACCTTGTATTAGGTCTTCAACCATTTCACTCCTGCATTTGCAAGACCAGAATGCATCACCAGCACTACTAACTCCTCCCTGTATACTGATGTCCACAAGACGCTGACACTGTTAGAGGAAAACAGAATCTCCCCTCACCTCACCTCACCTCTCCTCACCTCTCCTCATCAGCTTCTTCCTCCACATCCCCATAGTGCAAAATGGGACTAATCATCCTATCATGTCACAGCCAATAGTTCTGTAACACAATCCAGGCTGAGATACTAAAATGTGAACTCTGATACAGGCCTAAATATCATTTGTAGCCCATCCCGGGGTTAGCCCTATTCTTTTTCTAAACCATTTTGCTCTGTGCATATTTGAATATTTTAAATTGCAGACACAGGACTTACAGGCCATTATATGCAATTTTCCTCAGATTCATAATGAGTTAGGATTATGCCATGAGGGCTATTAACATATATTTTGTAATAATTGCGCTCTTAAAAATAAAGACCAACATTGAGGTCTACATTTACCAAGCAAGTGGAAGTCATTAAAGCTGGCATGAGAACAAAGAAATGGCAGCAGAAAATTGGTGGGCTGCATGGCAGCGGGAAGTGTACCCCTTTGCTGTCCGCAGAATCATTTCATGCCCCCTCCTGGGCACCTGCGTCCCAGGCTGACAAGTAGCCGTGGCTCATGGGACACAGAGGCAAAAATGCAAATGACTTGACTGGCACCCTCTAGGCTTAGTGGCGTTTGTCATGCAAAGCCCAGCTCAGAAAAGAAGCAGGTACAAAGCCCTTTCATGATCAGTGACTGAAACAAAGAGAAAGTCAAGGGACTTACCTTGTTCACCCATCATCAGGTGTGAGAGGCCTTTGAAAAAGAGAGAGAGAAAGAGGGGCAGTAAGAAAAAAAGAATAAAACTGAAAAAGAAGCAGTAATATCCATGCACACTGGTCAGAGTCCAATACCTCTCAGCACTGGAACTCACATACTTGAGCTAGACCAAGTATGGGTGTAGCACACAGGGCACACACATATGCAAGTGTTGCTTTCCACACTGAGCAGGAAAGCATCTGCCACAGGTAGAAGAAAACTGCTGGTAGTTGCAGAACTGTGTTTGAGGTTCATTATACCCCTTGAGGATCAGCTCTAGAGGCACTGCACACCAGTATGGCTAAACGGGCCAGGAAAAACAAGATCTGCAGTGGGGCTCTGCAGGAAGCATTTGCTGCTCTGGAGAACTTCAGAAATAACTTCAGAAATAACTTCTCAGCTCAAGATTTAAAATTCAAGGCTGCAGTGGTCAGTGAAAGGGAGGCCGTGATCCTATCACATCCGCTTCAGACGAAACATCTGGCTAAATGCATACACACACACACAAAGCTATCCTCATTCTTAAATGTGGAGGCTTCTGCATGTATTTAAAGGTATTGTAATTCAAACAACACTGTCCTCACTTACTAATTAGACACCAGTAAATCAGACCTGGCAAGGACTAAAAAATTAACTGAAACCTTTTTTTTTTTAATACTATTAATACTACTCCATTTTCTTTCTGGAAAGATCTGGAGATTTGACTTCCAAGTGCAGTGTGTTACTTTATGGTTCTATAGCTAAAGCTGCTCTTTGGTTTCACAATTCAAGGTAAAGCCAGAAAGCAGCACAGCTCCCCTCAGCAGTGTCAGCTCTCTAGATGGGCCTGTGGTGGTCACTTGGGCTGCTCCAGTCTCTGTCCAATAACTCTTTCTGCCTTAAACCTTATTTGTTTCAATTAAAATTAACTTCTACCCCCAATTTTCAAATGTGTTTACTGTACAAATATATTCATACAAATACACTTTAGAGGCTGTTGTATATATACTCATGCCCAACACATTAAGCATCAACTGACCCATTAGTTAGTTTTTGTGACACATGGTTGTCACAGAACTAACATAAAAAACAAATCTTACCCACTCATGCCATGAGTGACTCCTTTCTTACTTAGTTCCCTGACCTTCTTCCCTAAGCTTGATTCCTTCTCCACATCTGGTTTTCACAGCACTTAGTATGTCAGGGATTTTGATACACGCATACACACACACCACCCCCCCATCTTAAGTCAGTATATTAACCAAACAGGGCTGTGATTTTTTTTAATTTCATGGAGACCGAGAGGTCAAATGAATTTATTAGGATGAGAATTTTCAACAAGGAGCATGCTGAGTTTGAATTTGTTTATTTCTTTCTCTTTCATATTTTTTCTTTTGCATCTGCTGGACAAATCTAAAATCCAGATCATCCCAAGAATATGTTCACCCACAGAGAACTCCAAGCCAGATAAGGGGATTAATAATTGTACAGTCTAAGGAATGCAAATATCTTAATGTTCTTGAAGATTATTGTGGATTTAGAAAAATAATCAGAAATACAACGTAGGTTTAGATTTTTTTTTAGGTTTTCAGCTATAAATAAACATAGCAGATTTAATACTGTAGGACATATTTCTAGTTTAAATTACAAGATAAAATTTCACTGAATAATTTTGCTTTGTTAGCAGAGTGGGTTGAATTTGTGTTTCTATTTATGGGCACTGACCCCATCATTCTTGATAAGCAAATCTTAGGTCTGTCCAAATGGGCACTCAAAAGTCAATGTAAAATGCACTGTAAAAGATAATAAAACAAATACGTAACCATTAGGACCTACAAAGCACAGAGACCCTGTAGCGATTGCGAAAATGAGAAAAGGCAAGAAGATGGCAAGGTGGCAGCATGATATGAAACTGAAGCTGGCTGAACAGGACAGGAACATCAGACCCAGAGCAGAGACAGGGGTCTCAAGCCCCCAGCCCTTGTACACCACAAGGGAGAAAAGCCCTGGCTAAGAGGCACAGCACCAACAGGTGCAGCTGCTTGGGGTATTAGGGACTTTGTCCACTTGGCTAGACAGGACGCTAACAAGGAGAGACCTCCAGAGAAGGTTCAAAGGAAAAGCCTGAATTAAACACCCTGAACCACATCATAAGAAGATCCTTCCTCTAACCACCAGGCACAGATAATCTATAAAAATCCCAGAATGTCAGGAACATCAACACCCCTTTTGTCCTTATCCCTGGAAGGCCAATGTTGTGTGCCCCATGTGCCAGGAGCATCACCCAGGTGCAGCCCAGAGACCTGCACCTGAGCTCCAGGGTGAGCGCACCCTCCACACACACCCACCATTCTGGCCCCTGGTTTGGCCTTGGTTCAAACGCCTAGGAAAGAAAGTCTCCCTGAGAAATGTTCTGACTCTCTCTGCTACAGCAGCAGCTGTGGTATTGTATGTATCTCTAGACCTTCTAGTCCCAAACGGATAATGGAAGTAGCGAGATTAATGAAAAATAATGCCTGCCCTGCCCCAAATGCTACTTTTTCCTTTTTAAAATGGGAAGAAAAAGGAGGGTGAAGTTAGAGATATAGAAAAAAAAAAATCTCTTAAGTTGTTCCTCAATGCAGATCCTTATTTTAACAAAGGGAACACCAACAGAATTCCAGATTCATTATTAGATAGAATAATAACACAGATAATGAAATAACATATCAGCTTTTCTCATCTGAAAATTGTTCTCCCTTGCAATTTAAAGTAGGAGTGAAAATGAGTGTATTTATCTCCAACAAAATGTCATTAACAACCAAAACATTCAGCCACTGAGATCTAAAATCTGTGACATTTGCAGCATGTGTAACAAAGGCCTCAAATTAGTCACAGTAAAATCAACATGGAAAACGTGAACTGACATCATTGTCCCACCTTTTCATCACCCTCAAGATATGACAAGACACTGAAACAGTTTTCCAAGCATAAAAGTCAAAGTCATCTCAAGGTGGCATGGGGTAGCACACGCTATTAGACTACAACAAACTAACAGGGCATCCAGCAAACTAATGCAAGAGGTGTGAGAATAGTCCAGACCTGCAAGCTAGACCAGATTTTGACAGAACACAGGGGACACCTATCACCACGCTATTTGGGCACCAGCCATAAAAATCAGCAAAGCTTTCAGCAGGCTCTGGATGGTAAATGAACTCATCAGGCCCCAAAGCATGTTATTCACATGTACAGCCATTGCTTGTGCCAGTAGCCATCCCATTCCAGGTGAATCCTGTAAGCAAATCTGAGTTTCCATCTAAATCCAGGTAAAACATGCTTTTCTTTTCATCTTAGGTTTGTTCAACATGAAACCCTGATTAAAGCCTTAAGGCTACAAACCCAGCCAGTGCAGAACTGGGAAAAGGTTGACACAAACCCACGTGAGCCACAATAGTGAAGGGGTTGTGTGCTTTTTCTAAACCAATCTGCCCAATGAAAATGGTAGGTAGCAAGTGCTCTGGAAAAGGTTTAGGAAAACCTCCAAATAAACAGCTCATCTGCCTGCAAAGAAATTTTATGTCAAAGTCAGGAATCTGGTGACTTGCTATTCCTGAACTTCTCTTGTGAGTGACAGTAAGGACAAGCGTATGGCTTTGGAAGAAGGTTCTTAACAGATTTCTTAGATAATAAGCACCTGCTTGTGCTCAGTCTCTGGAGCCCCAGCTTCTTCAGACTTCCAGCAGTAATGTGAAGAGAAAGTGGCCTGCTTCTTCAAAACATCAGTTTGTTATTAAAATATGCCTACCACTGAGGCCAGACAGACATAAAAACTCTGCTCCCTGGCCATGATTTATGTCTGTCACAACTGACTCTTCCTATCTAGGTCTGGAAGGTTTCTTGATATTTCTTTAACCTACTACGAATTCAGTATTATTTTCTTAAAGGTTAATGTTAATCTCCCTTGATCTCAAAGTAATATTTCGAGGAATTATATTTTTTTAATTGTCAACGATCTGTTTTCTATGTTGGAACAGTAAAATGAGTGGCTCTAATTGTACAAAGTATCAAGGGCCAACACTGGATTCTTATGAAGATAGAAGGACATTTTTTAAAATAGCTTCAGAGTACAGTGATAGGAAAGAGCAATGCAGTTAAACAGCAGTCCTCATCTTGAAGGATTTACTAGGAGCAATTTTCAGAGTGAAGGAGAAAACGAAGGAAACCTTGGGGCAGTTTGAACCTCACCCCCACTGCCCCATCCCCAGCACTTGGGTACTTAGCACTTAAAGTGGAAAAATAAAGCCACAAAACCTAAGAAGGTGGGGAGAACACAAAACACAGCTGAGAGTGACAATTAATTGCAGAAACAAAGGAAGATGGACTCCTTCATCTAGTTAATTATAACTTGTTCCATGTTACTGGGCCCATGCTCTGGGGGTGTGCATGTGTACGTGGGTCTGCATGCACTGCTGAATTGCTCTGTTAAGGCGGGCAACCTCAGTATTTCCCTTTTAATGATGCTGCCAGATGATTAGCCCAAAAGCTCTTAATGAATGGGCAGAGAGACTGCCAGGCAGCAGCAGGCTTGCCCACAGAGGGTCCTTTCCTGGGTATCAAGATCCATGACCCATTCACATAATAACAGGGCCAGCTGCAAAGTGTGTCTGAGGCAGAACATTGTGCCCTCTGGTCCAGCATAAACATGCAAATCCTTTACAGAAGAGCTGAAGAAAGAAATCATAAAGAAATTATAAAACTGTGTCCGCTATAGAGAAGAGCACTCTGATAAGTGATGGAGTCTGTTGTTTACACCTCCTTTCTTAACTTCCTAAAACTACTACTTCCTTAAGAAATGGGCATTTTTTTTCTCCTCTGAGCCTCCTACCCTAGCTCCATCAGCAGTTCCTTTTTCTAGTTGAGGAGGAGAGCTGACAAATCCCTCGTCTCCCACATGGTCCTTCTCAAAACAGGCGCCTTGAGGGTTTCTAAAACCCAAAGACCAAGGAAGACTCCCTAAGACTCCCCATGCACCAAAAAGAGGGCATTCCAGCAGAACCAAAGGATGAGATTCAGAGGAAGAAGCAAAACCCTCGTCTCAAGGGATTTGTAGAATGGATGAAGAGGAAAAATCATTCTGAGACATAGTTCAGACCTTTTACCTGCTAGACAGGTCAGCTTTGCCAAGAGGATGACCTGATTTCTTGGCTGCTGGCACACATGGTGCCTGTTTTTTAGAACTGGGAAAAGCAGTAGCACAGGCTGGGGAGCAGTCATTTGTGTTTGATTCAACCATGATATGCACAACAGCCAAGGGGCTCCTCACAGGCCCCAGCAGCAAGGCCAGGCGGGAGTGCAGTTTTGTTACTGTAGCCAGAGGCCCACTTCCAATCCAATTACACACAGCAGCTGTGCTAGCTCCACTTCTCCATCCCCTTTGTTTCCTCTGCTATATAATTCCAGGATAGCTTTTGTCATTATCGGGGGCAGTGAGTCAGGGTGTGTGGCACCTACTCTGAGTGATCAAAAGAGTAAGACCATGAGGTAGAAGCCAAAGAGAAAGTCATTTACGACATCATCTATGGGCAGAAATAGTGATCACATCATACTATCTCCTTTCCCCTGTGGTGGAAATGGTATTCTGACATTGCACATGGCTGATCCCTAGACATATTCACATAGGGAGGGCTACAAAGCTGGTGCTGTTTGAAAACATGAAAATAAACATGCAAGTGTTTGCAAAGATGGCCACACACACAAGAGAAGGTGTGCAGGTGGCAAGACCTGAGGGTGAATGCCTTTTATGGCTGACCCATAAGGAGATGTGTATCATTGCAAATCAGAGCACCTGATCAAGTAGGTGCACCAAGTGGGAAAAGCAGTCCTGTTAGGCATGGAATAGGATTGTTCACCTTGGAAAAGACACATCTAACAATATATATGATAGAGGTAAAATCCAAAATAATACAAAGCAGGTGAACAGGGAGTAATTTTTTTCCCCTAGTTGTCAGAATACAAGGAGTAGGAGTCATTGAATGAAATTCTCAAGTAACAGGTGTAAAAACAAGGGAAAGAAAGTACTTCCCACATTTGAACGATTAAACAATGGGACTCATTATCACAGGATATTGTGCAGGAAAAAATATACGTGGATTAAGAAAAACAAAGACTGGACATGTCCAAAGAAAAGATGTTCATCTGACTGTACAACACCGTGATCCGGATGCAACATCAGGTCAGAAAGTCCTTAACACAGCGACTACCAGAAACCACAAATGCATATCAAGATAAGACTAATGCTAGCATAGTTTCATAAACTTCTTCCAAAGCATCTATTTTCATAAAAATAGGCTTCTGGGCTAGATAAATTCTTGTTCTGGCCCCAGTGTTCACTAATGCCATGTGGTTACAAATGGCATAAATGGAGATGAAAAACATTCAGTGCAAGAGAATCCAATTTGTGGACAGTGCCTGTGCAAAGGGCAACGCAAGAATGAAAACAGTGGTGGCATCTATGAAGAAGAACATAAGCCTGTACAAACTGGTTTCAAACACCTGTGTGAGTGGCACTGTGTGGATTTTGCTGTCAGCTTTGCTCTTCCCTAGTACCTTCAGTAAATCAGAAACACCAAAGGGGCTGAAACACAGCTCACTCATGTTCATGCCCAAAAAACAGAGTTCAGCTTCAAGGAAGCAGAAGTCAGCATACAGGTACTATGTATATTATCCTATGACATACACTACAGAAGACAGATTAAAACGGCAGCCCTGAGATGAAGAAAGGACAGAAGCATGAAAAGATGGAGTTTGAGAGATTAAAGACCTGGATCAAAAAAGTGCTAGTATGCTTGTGCCTTCAAGGACCTCTGTATCCTTATAAAGGAGTTGTTTAGACAAGCAAGGATTAATTTTTGCTCAGGGCCCCAGCTAACTAGGTCATTTCTACTGGGTCATGTTCACTGAGTTACATGCAAACTCTAGTCAGCAGTAAAATCATGACAGCAAAATTATTCATCTTTTAGCCTTCTCCCTATGAACATTTGAAGATCTCTCCCACAAAGTGGATAAGCGAGGCATGAATGGGAGAAGCACTGTTTAAGCTTTGACAGTCCCAGGTATCAGCACCAGTCACCATAATATCAAGAACCCATATTTAGTCCTTTCTCCTTCATATATTCCTTCCATTAAAAAATAAAAATAAAAATTAAAAAAAATAGCGAGAGAGGAGTGTATCATTTGCTCCTTGATCTACTGGTCTTTTCCCAACAATCTGTCTTTCAGAACCTCAACCACTGGCACAAAGTAGAAAGGGGCAGACACTGTGCTGAGGTCCCAAGGGCATCCATTCTGGTCTGTGCTGCACGCCACTCCCCAGCCGAGGCACTTAACCCCTCTAAGAAAGCTCTTAACCTCCATAGTGTTCAGCCCAAGATTTCTAAGCACGTTGTGAAGGTGAAATAAGGCTGCAGCTATAAGCCCAAAGGGAAAACTGAAGTACCAAAAGGAGAAGTTATTTCTACTCTACATGACACAGACAGCACAGACAGCAACTGTCCCAACTCCAGCGCCCTGCACTAAATACTTGATTTTGCTGCTTACAGTGTGACGTTATTTTGTGAGTGGGGACATAACATCTGCAGGGCAGCTGTGCTTGATATCTGGAAAACTTCTTTCATTCATGAAATAAGCCAGATGGGATCTTCAGTTGGCTCTAGAAATGAGCGTAGCACACCAGTCCCTGTTGCTGGAGTACCCCTTCTTCATAGAGACCTTGCAGCCAAGGAAGACTCATACTACATATTTCTGTTTACTTTGAACAAGACTAACTTCTTGGCACCTTGCAGAAATCACACCCAACAGAGCCTTGTGCTGTGTTCCCCACTGCTGCCAGCCCCAGCCTATTCACAGCTACTTTCTCTTACTGGGAATTAGTTCTAACCAGTCTATTCAACAATAAAAAATAGTTAATCAATGGGCTCTTTACAGCCCTTCCACTGCCTGTGGGTAAATAGTTACCATTAGCTCATAAAATCCCTAATTTGTCTTGCAAACCGTGGATGGTTAAAGTAACCATTTTGACAGGGGCCCAGGGCTCTCTCCTCACAATACAGACAGCTGGATGGCCAGATAGGAAGAAAGCCTCTGCACAGCTGGGCAGAGGGGAAGCACACACCAAACCCTCCTGGTGGTCCCCATCACAGCCCAGCCACACAGCCATGTTAGTGGCCTCCCCAGGGGGAGCTGAGCAGAGGGATTAGACTGCCTAGGAGTAAACAGTTACAGAGCCAAATAATGAGATGTGGGTAATTGTCGAAGTGAAAGCATACAGATGAGTGTGAGAGTACACAGAGAAGAGCATTCATGTGTGATTAGAAATGCATGTGAGAAACCACACAGCAGTCCTGAGAATGAGAACATTTGTATGAACAATGGAGAGAATAAAAAATGCACATCCAGGCGTATAAATTAGGAGAATAAGAGGGCGGTGGGGCAGAAAAGCCTATTCAGAGAGTAGAAGGATGGACAGCACCTGTCTTGGTTGTGCCACCTCTGCTGGGGCCCCTACTAGTGATGCCATCATCCTGTGCACACTGTACAGGCCTTGGAGATGGCCCTGATGTTGTTTAAGGCAACACTAGTTCATGGCATAGTATTTTGAGTCCTACTGGTAGGGCACGGGAAGGCCATTGCCTTCTAAATTTAACCATCCTCTTCTGCCACAGACACCAACACCTTCAGAAGGTGATGGAGAGACCTGTGACCCCAAGCCTTTGGTGCACATCCTGCCAGATCCTGGCAAGATGAGAGGAGACAGGAGCTCCTGGATACCTCAGACTGGGGCAGAGAAGGTACTTGTTCAGCCACATGGGTCACTGAAAAGATTCAATGTTATGGCTGACAGAGCCTTTTATTCCCAAGGAATGCCAGGCAACATTTGCCATTTGGCCACCTTCATCCTCATTGTTGCCAGCTGAGATGTGCACAGAATGCAACCTCAGCAGAACAAAAAGGGGTCTGATGAGAGAAGCCAAAAGGCTAAATACTAAATATGCAAGGGAATTACCCGAGTGGCTAGCTCTCACTGCATCTCACTGAAGTGTTCTGCAAAATCTGATTATCCAAGTGTGGAAAAGAAGCAAGCTGAATGGAGACCTCATTCCAGGTTCAGGTTGGGTTTAGTAGAAGTTATGCAGAAAGCTGAGAAGGAAAAGGCCCTCAACTCTCCAACCATCCCAGCCCAGCCAGGGCAATGCCAGATGCTTCCCCGGGCTTTCATTTTCATTTCACATAATGATAAACCAGGTGGAGCTGCCTGAGCGTGAGGTAAAAATTAGTTTTTTAAGCTTCAGTGGCAACAGGATGTGGACTGCAGCATAAGGTGTCTACTTAGATTAACCCTTGGAGCTAAAGTTGGGGAACTCAGATCCTTTCAACAATGAGAGAGCAATCTGGGAGGTTTGGAGTTCTCTGTGGTAAAATACTTCCTGTGGAAGAACTCTCCAAATAAACATGCATATAAAACACACATTCTTTTTTTCTTTTAAATGAATCTTTGCACCCCGTGGGGGATTCAAGTTTTGATACCTAAGTAAAAGCACACACTCACATTCAGCCAGAAACATACTCAGTGATTTTTAAAACCTAAAATAAAACAACAACAAAAAACCCCTTTGTTAGTGGAAATTAAACTCAACAGGTTATCGGTGGAACTAGCAAATGGAGTAGACTGCAGTAGGAGAAGGAAAATGACTGAGCTAGATTTGTATGCCAGACTACACACAGAGGTACCAGAAATAAACTGTATATAATGCAGTCTTCAATGCCAGGTAATTAGTAATATAAGGCACCATTTTCCATGTGATTTTCATTCAGAAAGCATCCCTTTAACTGACCAACACAATGTAATCTGTGAGGAGGGAAGTTTGTGATCTTTGCAACTACGAAGCCCTCCTTTTAGCAAAGACCTTGCAATCCAGACCCTGTGATGTCCAGTACGAAGATTTGTTCTGTATGCTCTCAAAAAGCAAGGTGATTTCTGTCCCTGGTAAGCACTCACCACCACTCCTTAAAGAGCAGCCTTTCAGTTTAGCAAAGACAACACTTACCTGGAATATGATTGACATCTGTCGAGGTGTTTTCATGGCAAGCAGAAGGGAGAAAAGGAAAAAGAGAGAGAGAGAAGAGAGAAAAGGCATTAGAGATGCACACAGCAACTCAGCATCCTTGCATGGAAATCAATTTCATGCAAAACCAGAAGTAATTAGGTTTGTTTGAAGGCCACCCGTCTGCAGCCAAGCACCCAGCCATGCAAGGGAGGAGGCACTGGCTCCCTCTCCGCTGTGCATGTAAACGCGAATCCACCATCATATCTGTCCGGAGAGAGAGTTCCTGGAATCAGATAGAATCAAGCCACGTCAGTTCCTGTAAGAATATTGGTTAAAATATTCTACTGTTTTTCACACACAAATGCAAAAGAAGGAAAGAAAAAAATAAATAAATAGCCTGCCTGCAGTAGGTTTCTGTTGCACATAAATTCAAGCAAGTTTTCAGAAAAAAAAGAAAATAACCTGCTCCCCTTTCAAAAGGGGCCATGTGAATTTATGACCAGGTGCAAGACACTCAACATAGTCCCAAAGTGTAGAAAAGAGTCCATTCCTTTTCATTCCTCCTGCTCATAATTCCCAAAACAAGATCCTTCATTGCAGACAGCAGCAGGGGAGGGGGATAAGGAGTGCCAGAGGTTTGCACGTCCCACACGTTTTCTTTTCAAAAGATGCTGAACTCAGACCAAATACCATTCCGTATTTTTTCTCTTTGTGACATAAGACTGCTTTTCAGAATAAAACACATAAATCCCAAAATAAATTAGACTGCTAAAAAAGAGAGGAGCAGGACTATATAAGTACCGATAACAGACAGGCATATCTTTGAATGAAGTGTGTGTTTTAGGCAGAGCCCACCAACCTGAGAATGTACTTTAAACAAACATGTCTCAACACGTTTTCAGTATCTCAAGTTTAGTCTAGCTCTGAATAGCTACACTTATCATAGCACCATGAGGGAGGAACCACTGAAATCTCAAGGGATTAGACTAGATCAGTATTATCCTTCCAATTCAGCTCTCCCCAGTGAAAAATGAACTTGTTTGAGGAAACAGTGGGGCCAAGTCCACTGGTGGCATTCTTCCCTGGAGGGCTACACCTTGCCCACGAGCTGTGCGGCTGCAGGTATCATCTTTCAAGTAAGACTTCAAAGAAATACATGACTGATTTGGACTACTACAGGTCCTGGACCACTTCTCCCACAAGTCTAGGAGCATGACATGCTGGGTACTTCAGCTACACACCAAGTTCTAAGAATGTATTCTCCTTCCCTGAACATCCCCTCCAATTTCCATTGGTATTCCTCCTTCCTGTCTAAACCAGCTATGTTGCTGTGAAACCAGTGCCACTTGTCTTCCTGAAACTTTTGTCATTTCAGTGGTGAGCGAGTGATTCCTGTTCATGTTGCTTTTTGTTTATCACTTTGTAATGGCTCCAGAGTCATTTCAGGAAAAGTCCCTGTCGTACATCAAGCCATCCTTCCCTAAGGAGGTAATAACCCAAATAAAACAATGAACAAATAGAGGAGGGACTTGCATCAACTCATTTAATTTCCATAGTTTCTACTAGACATATATGTCAAATCTGATGAGTGTTATTTGTTGCCTTTCCTCTTTTGATACATAATTGTATCTAAGTAGCAGTGTCTTGGCATGCAAGACTGGAAGGACACTGGCACTGAAAGTTTGCCTGAAAATAATTATTTTTAGGTAGGAAGAAAACAAGTGACAGGGAGCAATGCATGTACTGAGGATGGCAGGCAAAAGGAGGTGAGAGCAGAGGCAGAAGGAAAGAGCAGACACTTGACTACCACTGCAGAATGCCAAAGAATTTGCAAGTCCACAGCTAGGACATGAGTTGGGTTGTTGCTTGAGAAAATCAGTGGCAATCAGAGAAGATGACACATTTCAGAAGAGGAAGAAGTAAGAGCTGTAAAGTACTGCAAATGTTTCTGATAATCCAGCAGCTGCCCCAAAGTCTAATCTAAGCAGGCACAAAGCTCTAGACCCACGTTGTTCTCTCAGCCTCCCTGCAGGCCTGACAAAGGAGAGGGCATGGCTGCAGCCCAGGCTGCCTCAGGGGCCCAGGAACAGCAGGCGGCCTCACCAGGGTGTTTGTGCTCCAGCAGGAAACCTGTGGGTTGTTTAGGGAATCAAAAGGATCAGCAAATAGAAAGGGCAAAGGAAAGAGCTAACCAAGGGTGAGCAAAGGATAAACACATTAAGCAAATAAGAGAAAAGGCACTGGCCCGTAACTGATACACTGCTTGAAATAATACCTATTTAACTGTGCGTGAATTAAACAGGTCATGAAGCTGTTAAAAAGGGGAACAATGAAGTGTTAAGAGCTACACGAGCATCTCTAAGATATAGTGTCTCAATGGCAAGTAACAGGGGTCAGACAGCAAGGGGATTTCCATTTACCCATATTTTTTGTTGCAATGTCCCTAAGAGCAGGCATCCCTGATCCTGACATTTTATGCTTAGCTTTCTTTTTGCTGTATCTTTTTTGGAAAGTCTCCACCCAACACAATTTCTGCATATACTAGCTGCATCATAAAAGTCATTATTTACATCTCCAAGACACTTTTGCAGTATTTACCTATGTGACAGCCCAGGTCATTAGTGTTACTTTCCCATACCATATACAAAGGGAGTTTCTTGTATTGCAGACACCCCCCCATGTGGTATCTGCTGGCAAATGCTGATTTTCAAATGGCCAAAGCACTTGTTTTTTTGCTTTAAACCACACATGAGAAAGCACTGCTTTCTTTGCAAAGACAAAAATAGCATATAGCCAGTCAGTCTTCACAAAAGACCCTACAATAAATACCACTGTGACATACAGTTGAAATTGCCACACTAAGTCCTCACAGGAAACCCTCTAACACCTGTGCAGTGTGGTGTGCTGATCCACTGTGGCACACAATTAAAACTCTAGTTGTGTATATCAACAAAAGAAACCCTTAGTAAGAAACTTCTCATGCAGTACCTTATGGCTGGTGGCTCCACAATTAGAAGAAACCTAATGCCTCAAGAAAGACAGAAGATAGAGAAGGCAAATAGGCAGAGTGACTAGATGTGGGGAGCTGAGTTGATTGTCTTTCAGCCTCTCATCTGAGACGTTCTCTCAGATTCTCCTCATGTTTTTCTGGTTCGATTTTAAAGGGACTGTTTAAAACATGTCCCCACTCTCTTCCTCTTCCATCAGCACTATTGTCCTTGCCGCACAGGGACCTACTAACTGCCACAGGGACTGAAGAGGTACAGCGTTCCCCCATTAAACAGGAAGCCTACAGAACCCATGACTAACACCAAAGCCAGTGACCATGGAAGTTACTGCCATGCAGATGGAGGTTTCTCCACTTTCTCCAGCTCAGAGTACTTCAAACACAGAAAGGTCTGCCTCTTCACAAAAGAAAAGGCAGAGTTTACTTTATCGTATACACAAGAGTACATTTATTGTGCCTTTGTAAAGGGCTGAGCTGCAAGCTGGTGCTGTTTGCTTTTATTCTTTGATGCTAATAGCTGGGTTGAAAGAGGGATCAGCGAGGCTGCTGCCTTCGTCTGGTGCAGCCCCGGCCATCTGGGCGAGGTGGAAAGGGAAGGAGGAAGATGAAGGGGAGCGGAAGGAACAAAGCAAACATTATTATAGCTCAGATCATTCCCATGCCTGTAGAGGAAATATCTGAGGTATTTTTAATTCTAACATTTTTAACAAG
This sequence comes from Streptopelia decaocto, assembly GCF_964273445.1. Lineage (NCBI taxonomy): Eukaryota > Metazoa > Chordata > Aves > Columbiformes > Columbidae > Streptopelia > Streptopelia decaocto. Next base: position 23,603,734 of record NC_138661.1, read on the forward strand.
AAATTTAGCAATAAGGGAAGGTGTCATGAGGGTGCACTTCTCTCTCCAACTGGAAGCCAGGGACAGCACGCACTTTCTATGCACACCAGCCCTACCAGTACACATCAACTTGAGCTGAAGGGACCTGCTTTCTTTTCCATCACCATGGGCCAATCAGTCTTGTCCCCTCCTTTGATGGGCTGTGGACACCAGTCTGGTGCCAGCCAAACTGAGAGCCCCTGACTGAATTCACACATCACAAATCACTGTCAGATGGGAGCATCCTAGGCTAACTGGAAATAAGCTCCTAGAGGAGAACAGCACTATCTTGTACTACAAGTCCCTCAAGGCGTCCCCGTCCAGGGCTCCCTGGTTACCAATCTCTCTGTGTGTGGAGAGGACTGGGGAGCAGGCAGAAACCGGGGAAAGGAGAAGGGCATCTTTTGTCATAGGAGATCCACCCCCCAATAAGAGGAGATCCTGCCTTTAGACAGGAAAAAGACCTTATTCTGAAGCTCACTCAGTTACCAACACCTAAAAAAGCAGATTTGGCTCTCATCATGCTGCAAATACAGCAAATGGATATAGGTACAATTTCACTGGCAGAAGCATGACTGGTTGGCAATTCTCATTCACTTTGACTTACTGATATATATGAAAACAGTTCAGATTGATGCATTTAAGGCAGCCTGTGAAATTATTCAAAAGATACATGATGAGCCAGCCTGGACTCCCATGGTATGGTAGTAAGAGATGCTGGTGACTCAGAACCAGGTGATTTCCTCTTAACTGAGCTCTGATACAACATTTCAACAATAGGATGAAGAGCTGCATTTCGGCTGAGCTGGAAGTCCCTCAAATTGCAACGAGCAAAGGCTTCATTAATTTGATACTTCATCAAACAAAGTGTCAATTCCAGATGCTGATTTGGCAAGTGGTCTCATTCCATCCTAACCTGGTCAAAGTAAAGGTAAAAATATCATCCTACTTCACCTCCTGTGCCAAGCTGTGGGGCACCACTGTTGTTGGTACAGAATCCTTGTCTTTCTCTTCAGGAAACAGTGGTTCAAATCCAGCTGAGAGGCTTACAGCAACATAAAAAGAAATAGCACTGACACTGTATAAATAGCTTCTAACAATAATTTGCTTGGGTAAAGATGGCCTCAGTAATGAGATCAGTTCCAAGCACAACATCCTCGTAGTGTCCATGTTCACACAGGAGATAGGCATCTTTAAGATTGCTGTATTTATGGTTAACTAAGTTAAAATCTTGGCTCCGTTACATTCATAGAAGACTTGACAGTTACTTTGATAGTGTCATTATTTCATCCCTCATATTTACCTAACATCTTTTCTCTTACTCTGGTACCAGGCTCAATCCCTGGTGTCTTTCCACTGATTCCAATGGAACTGCCACAGAAATAATTCTAACCAATTCTATTTAATTTGCTAAACGTTTAGGATACTGAAACAAATCCAAGACCACTTGAGCCTATGATGTCTGTCACTGAGCTACACACTGGGATCATGAAGAACTTCACAATACTAGCAGGTGTAGGCCTTATTGTCTCACTCCAGAAGAATAGGACCCTGTAATTTGTGTTAATGGAGTGTTGAACACTTCTGATTTTATTCAGTAGAGAAAAGTGGTGACACATACACATACAAGTTCATTACAATCAATTACATTTCTCTGTGTCCTTTGTCCTAAGGGATCTCTTAGGCTTCAGTCTCTTGGGAATAGTACTCACTTGATATGTTGCATAGAATTGCAGACATTTGTGGTACTGTGCAAAGAGCTAATACTTGGGATCCCAAAGCACTTATTAGCTGTGAATATAGGAATCATTCATCCAGTACTGAAATGCAGCCAGCTCTGAAGTGAAAGAGACAGATGTTTAACAGCTTATAGGAATGCCATACAGCAGTTTAGCCTGTCAGAGTTAGAACAACAAGAACTACTTAAAAGGCAGAATGAAAACGTATTCTAACTTGGCTGATTCTGCTAAAAGCGCCATGTGATTTTAAAGCACTTCTGATTTAAATGGGGTGAAGAGATTTGATTTGAAATCTTATCTGGATGATTAACAGTGATTTGATGCTTCCAATGCTCTTCTCCATACTCTGTGCATTCATGTCATGAGCAGCCTGCCCTCTCCACAGGGTCAGATGTGAGATGTGCCGGTATGTCACCCTCCAAAGCAGGGGTGTCAAACTCATTCTCACCAGGGGGCACATCAGCCTCGCAGTAGTAGTAACTACTCATACATTTATATAGTTCTAAAATTACATTCAGCCCTTTGAAGGCAAGCACGAGGCTGATGTGGCCCCCGGTGAAAATGAGTTTGACATCCCTGCTCTAAAGTGTATGAAGTTTGAGTGGATCTTACCTATACTAAAGAAAATGGACCCTTTACCTCAAGGGGACAAGCTTTTTCCTCTCAGACAACCAAGATACTGAGGCAGTGTGAGATTTAGCTAGCTGGGGAGAGATTTACAGGCAACTATGGGCTTCCTACAATTGCCCGGCCATTTAGGAAAGCACTCTCATATCAACACAGTATAGATAGACTAAGTATGCCTGCTGCTTTCAGAAACCAATGCATAGAGTTACTTAGCTCCAGTAGAAGTAAAAAACAACCAAAAAAAACTTAGATAAATGAATTAATAATAATCCTTCTAATTAACCCTGTGCAATTACTATTCTTAGATAAAGCTGCTTGCTGATTTCACGGCTTTCACTGAAAGTACCATCCCCTCCTACACATCCCAACAAATATGCTCATGAAAGTTCCTCAGAGCCCTGGCTACATTGCTGTGCGAAAAGCCAATAGTTTTGTAGCCTACTACTAGCAAAAATCCGACCAGAACTTAGTTACTCAATGCCCTCCAACCAATCTGTTGATCTTCACTTAAACAGCCTAGATACATTGTCTGAGGTCTCCAGGATGAGGCTCCTTCCTATTATTCTATTCTAGGTGCATGGGAACTGGAGGAAATGGAGGATTTGCTCCCTGCTGTTTTGCACAGCACCTCAGCACATCTCTATGCAGCCGGTTGTGTCCATGGTCTTGTGAAGCACAGGAAGATGCCTAACTGTGTAACTTCTGAAGGGCAGGTGCAAGTAAAAAGAAACAAAGTGTCCTCTGTATTCACTATAGATAGAATGACAAGAAACTTACCACGCGGAAAGGGAAGTTTAGATTTAATGTTAGAAAAATTTAGCAGCACCAGGGCAGTGAGGCTCTAGAATAGTTTGGCTACTGGGAGTTAGCCACCGGCATTGGAGACTATTGAGAAAAGGTTAAAGTATTTCTCATTAATTTTTCAGATACACCTGATCTTGTCTTGGAAAGACTAGTTAGCCCTTGAGACCTTTTCCAATCCCATTTTCTGTAATTTTATTATTCTAATTCAAAACGCACTCTCCCCAGACAATCCCGTCAGTAACAGCTGCCAGGCACCAGAAGCTGAAAGCTTCAGTAATGGAGCAGGGCAGACACCAAGGCCAAGCCTTTGACAGCAGCCAAGCACATTAGTCAAGAAAGAGTCAAAGGAATAGAGAAGATTCCAAGTACCCTTATTAACAGCTTCCAGCAATGAGAGACTGGTGGAGGTTGCACCATGACCAAAATGCTTAACAGCCTGGATGGACTCTTTCCTCCTTGAATTTGCCTGGTCTCTTCTGGAAGTAGAATTTGTGCAGTGTGAAACAGTATTTTCGTTTGTCCATTTAAAACCTGCAGCAGAATATGTCACACTGGGCATCCCCTACCTGTTGCTTTATAAAAGATTATGAATAAACATTCTTTATTCAGCATGATGACAGCACTCTTCATTATAACTACCTCACCTCCTGCTTTAGCCATCTCTTTTCTAAACTGAAGAGTGCCAGTCCATCAAGACCCTCTGCATATGGCAGTCATTCTGTGCCTACAGGGAAAAGAGAACTAGGTCGTCTTGAGCAGGACCAGTTTTGAATTTTATTCTTGGTTTAGTTGTACCAGGACATTTGTGCAGCTGGTATATTTTAGCACACGTCTAAATCCATTGGAAGCCTGTCCCTCCTCTAAGGGCATGCACTCAATCTGGCTAAAAATCCAATGAGAAGCTTTTATTCTTTTCAGAAACATAGGCTGAAAAGTTTATGAATAAGAAATACAGACTGTGCTTGAACAAATCAGGCTAAGAGCGCTGTACCTCTCCGGAGACCCTTGTTCCTCACCAGGGCTTAGTGCAGATCCAGACCCCCATCTTCTCTTTCTGTTTAGCAGTATTACACACAGCCCTATAAGGAGCACTCATCTGCCTGGAATTCACTTGTAACACTTGGGCCCAGAACAGCCTATAACTACTGTGAAAGAGAAATACATACCGGAGGACAAATGAAGCTTTTCATAGCAAAACATGGACACTCTGATAGTGTGTGCCCACGTTATGCACGTGCAGTACACAGTCCCCTCCACAAACACTATGATTTGTAATTCAGTGTTCCACGCAAATAGCAAAAGCCACCATATGGTTCATCACGCTATGTACCAGAAGTGCCAAAGCTTTTTTCACCTAAGTGGCCACTCACACTAAAAAGGGGGATTAAATAACTTTCCTGCCTTTAGCTACAATAGTTGGGACCGCTATTTATAAACCATTGATATATTAGGAGCAGTAGCAGGGCTACATCGAAAGTTGGTTTTGCATTTTCATTGGTCATCTTCAGTGGTAAAAAGAGGCTGATTTCTCTTTCCCTCCCAGCTTGGATGAAACAAGGACCTATGACCTCCTGAAAGCATACATTGCTTATACTGCTGCCTGTTCTTCCTCAGCTCTGTAACATTACCTAGGCATGTCTATACCTGCTTCCACACTTGTGGCTGGAAACTCCTACCCTCATCCAAATTTCCTTTCAAGGTGAGAAAGCCTCGTGCTTTGTAAAGTGTTTCAAAAACTACTTGCAAGAGTTACATTCTCATAGACAGCTGCTTCCTCATGTTCTAACTACAGCTGAAACTAGCTTCCAAGCCAAATTTTCTCTTGACTTTAACAAGGACTAAATCAACCAACGTGACACTTCAGTGGCTGCACCATATCACAGCAAGAGATGTTCTTGTAAGCTGGAGGTGACTCACACAAAAGATCTCAGGGATATAGAAGCCAGTTTATCTACAATGGCCCTCCTATTTTAATTGATTTGGGCATCAGGAAAGGATGGCAACTGATGGATCTCCCTAAATGAAATACCCTCCCTGCCAGAAAGGCCTTCCCTGGATTCACCAGCGTAGCTACTTCTTCTCAGCTCCCAGATCCAGCAAAGGCAATAATGCTAGAAGGTTATCTAGACATAAAGATGACAGGGAGCTTGTTGATGACAATGCACAACAGTGGACTTTCCTATGCTGACCACCACAAAAATTAACCTAATTTTGAGCAGTCTTGTGGCCTAAAATAAAGCGAACGAGCCATGTGACTCAAGAAGTGAAATCTAGTTTCACTGCAGGCACTCTGCTATCTGCTCAAAGTACTGAAATCAGGCCCCTGGTGTTTCACATTTGTCTGCATCACCTGCAAGACTGACACAGAGACTGGAAACCAGGAGATTGCCAACCATATGCCACAGAAAGAGGGTACCTCTCCTTCTGTTGAGCAAGAACCTGCAAAGATGCTGAGTATTATCAGCTTTGTCTTGTTCTAGGACCATCACCATGACAGCTACCAAAGGCATTTACTATCCCCAAATACATTGCAAATTGTGCTGCCTCCACTCTTCTCTTACCATCCAAAAATGATGTATTGGAGTAAACTTTGGGCATATTCCTTGTGACATATACAACACTGAGGATATTCAATAAACAGTAAAAAAAAAACACCAAAAAAAAAACAGAAAAACAAACAAACAAAAAAAAAACACCACAGAAAAAGCATTTAATACAAGGAGATTTGGAAAAAATGTGGTAAGAACAGAAAGGGCTCATTAAGCCTATGTAGTGGCCCAAGCTATAATTTATTTGCTGCACCCAGTCTCGGAATTAATAAAACAAATCCCTCCATAAGTCTGACAGAGTTATTAGGGTATGCTAATATTCCCCTCAGAGCAATCTGAAGAAGCAGAGCTGGAGCCACAGAAGGCTGCGACTAGCCTAGCCAGGCAAGGGTGGGAGAGGGAGACCCTCCTCCAAATCCACCTGACTCCCATTGTCAGCACTGCTTACCCCTACCCGGCCTGCTTTGGAAAGGGTCAGAGGCTGCAGAACAAGGGGGAAAATTGCAAGGAGGAAAACTCCCCACACTCACTTCTGCTGCCAAACTGATCTTACATGAACCACGAAGAAAGATGCTGCTCCACTGGTTGAGCTCTGTGCTATCTGAGCCCTTCCCTGCCCACAGCAGGCCTGGGTGGCAGGCCACAGCAGGGAGGACATCTCGTACCAGTGGCCTGAGAGACCACCACCTGAGCTCTGAAAAGCAGCAGCATGTGCAGCCTTGGAGGGCAAGAAAAACTCCTTTGCCCAGTTACACCCGGCTCTTACTAGTGCCATATGCTACCACTCCTTGTGCTGCATTGTGGCATCCCAAAACAGAAAGGACATAATACATCCATCTGCAAGGCACACAGACAGCTCATAGAAATTAAGGGTGGTAAATTACTGGCACATGTTGCCCAGAGAGGTGATAGGTGCCCCATCCCTGGAAACATTCAAGGACAGGCTGGATGAGACTCTGAGCAAGCTGATCTAGTTGAAGATGTCCTGGCTCATTGCAGGGGAGTCAGACTAGGTGACCTTTGGAGATCCCTTCCAACCCAAACCATTATTTGATTCTATGATTCTATGAAATCAAGAGGTGGCATTTTCATTAAAAGGGACCTCTAGCAGGCTCCACCCAGTAACTCAGTACTGTATCTTCACTGTCATGGCAACTCTTTGTTGGAAGGTCTAAGCAGTATTATTAGCCTTTCACCACTGAATCTAACTCATGCAATATTACACACCTGCCTAACATTTCTGAGATTATCACAAAATAAGAGGATGGTTATGTTTGGAAGGAACCTCTGGAGCTCATCTAGTCCAACCCACCTGCTAAAGCAAATTCACCTAGAGCAGATTGCACAGGAATGCATCCAGGTGGGGTTTGAGTGTTTCTAGAGAAGGAGACGCCACAACCTCACTGGACAGCCTGTTCCAGTGCTCTGGCACCCTCAAAGTAAAGAAGTTTCTCCTCATATTCAAGTGGAACCTCCTGTGCTTCAGTCTGTGCCCATTGCCCCTCAACCTATCATTGGACACCACTGAAAGGAGTTTGGTCCCATCCTCTTGACACCTACCCTTGAGATATTTATAAACATTGATGAGATGCCCTCTCAGCCTTCTCTTCCCCAGGCTGAACAGACCCAGCTCTCTCAGTCTCTCCTCATAAGAAAGGTGCTCTAGGACCCTAATCATCTTCATAGCCTGCCACTGGACTCTCTCCAGTAATTCCTTGTCCTTCTTAAACTGGGGAGCCCAGAACTGGACACAGGACTCCAGATGCAGCCTCACCAGGGCAGAGTAGAAGGGGAGGAGAACCTTCCTTGATCTGCTGGTCACACTCTTCTTAATGCACCCCAGGATACCATTGGCCTTCTTGACCACAAGGGCACATTGTTGACTCATGGTCAACCTGTTGTTGACCAGAAATCCCAAGTCCTTCTCTGCCATCCCGCTTTCCAGCAGGTCCACCCCTAATCTGTACTGGTGCCTGGCGTTATTCCTCCCCAGGTACAGGACCCTACACTTGCCCTTGTTGAATTTCATCTTCTCTGCCCAGTCCTCCAGCCTGTCCAGGTCTTGCTGAATGGCAGCGCAGCCTTTTGGTGCGTCAGCCCTTCCTCGCGGTTTGGTATCATCTGCAAACTTGCTGAGCCAGCGCTCAGTCTCTTCATCCAGGTCATTGATGAACAGGTTGAATAGGACCGGACCTAACACTGGCCCCTGGGGAACCCCACTGACTACGGTCCTCCAACCAGACTCTGCACCATTGATTACAACCCTCTGAGCTCTGCCATCCAGACAGTTCATAATCTGTCTCACCGTGCACTCATCCAGCCTGCACTTCCTGAGCTTGCCTATGAGGATGTTGTGAGAGACGGTGTCAAAAGCCTTGCTGAAGTCAAGGTAGACAACATCCACTGCTCTTCCCTTGTCTATCCAGCAAGTCATACCATCAAAGAAGGCTATCAGGTTAGTCAAACGTGATTTCCCTTTGGTAAACCCATGCTGACTACTCCTGATAACCTTATTTTCCTCCACACGCTTGGAGATGACATCCAGAATGAGCTGTTCCGTCACCTTTCCAGGGATGGAGGTGAGGCTGACTGGCCTGCAGTTTCCTGGGTTGTCCTTCTTGCCCTTTTTGAAGACTGGAGTGACATTGGCTTTCCTCCAGTCCTCAGGCACCTCTCCTGTTCCCCAGGACCTTTCAAGGATGATGGAGAGCAGCTTAACAACAACATCTGCCAACTCTCTCAGCATCCCATGGGTGCATCCCATCGGGGCCCATGGATTTGTGGATATCCAGTTTTCCTAAACGATCTCTAACCTGACCCTCCTCAACCTTTTCCAAGACTTTCTCTCCTATTTCTAGGGTCTGGGATACCTGAGGGCCAGCCTTAGCAGTAAAGATGGAAGCGAGGAAGGCATTCAGTAACTCTGCCTTACTTGTATCATCAATCACCAGGACACCCTTTGCATTCAGCAGCAGACCTACATTTTCCCTAACCTTCCTTTTGCTGCTAATGTACTTGAAGAAGCCCTTCTTCTTGTCCTTGACATCTCTGGCCACCTTTGCTTCCAAGTGGCGCTTGGCCTTCCTCAATACATCCCTGCATACTCTAACAGCCTCCTGTGTTCCTCCCAGGTGGTCTGTCCCTTTTTTCACATTACATAAACATCCTTCTTCCACCTACTCATCCATGCTGGCCTCTTACTCCATTTATTTGATTTCTTCCTCATAGGGATGCATTGGTCTTGAGCCTGAAGGAAGTGATGTTTGAATATTGGCCAGCTAATACACATCTTCTTGAAAAAAGGGGAGGAAAGGGAAATAAAACTCCCTTTTTTTTTTTCTTAATACTGATTATAGATAATAAGGAATCAAACCTAGGTTTATTACAGGATTCAGATTGGATTAATATGTAACTCATTTCTGTATTGAAAGGTTTGAAGAAGACACTGTATTTGAGGAGTCAGTGATCTTGACCAGGCCATGTCTGCTCTGTTGGTCCCTGTTCTTGGGGCTTGAGAATCCCGTACATTGGCAGCAGTAGCCACTGTACAGGAACCTGCTGGAGTGCTGTGTGCCAGCCTGTGCTGCGCACTGGGGGGTGTTACGACAGAAATAACATCCAAAACCATCAGGAGAAGACACATGATTCTGTTTGTTACACAAAATAAAAGGTACTACAGCATGGGAAGGGGGAGGAAAATCCATCCAAGGTCCACCTGATGCTGCATGAAAGCAGGATTCCCAGCCTCTGAAGTGATTTAAAATTTACTATCTATATTCCTCTTTTTACTATATTTTATTAAAATGTCTATTCCATTACACCATTTGTTGTTAGGCGTCCTTACTGAGGTCCAGAAAAAAACCCTGCACACTGTCTCTTGCTCACTCTTTCAGCCATCTAAACCCCAGTGCAGAACAGCTCTAAAGGAAAGACTCCTCAGAAACAGCTGCCATGGTGCTGGTTAGCCACCTGGTGCCAGCAGGTGCTAAGATCTGTGCTTCGGGAGGTCTCTCTGGCCAAGAAACCATTCACAGTCTCCTGTTCTAAAAATTCTTCTCCCTGAAGTGCCTACTGATTTGAAAATAAAGACCATGGTCTTGACATCTACTCAGTATTCATAATGCACTTAATCTGCCTCTAGTTTTGGTGTGTGAGGTAATTATTGATTCATTCACTCCAATTCCAATTAGCATGGAGTTCCAGTGTGCTTGTAAAGTGAAAACTCTATTTATTACATATATAAATATATAGTGCATGCTCCTCCAACTTACGATAATCACCCTAAATACAGCATGAGTAATCAGAAGAAATGCATCTTCTTTTTCTCTCCCTCCTACACCTACATAGCATTTTTAGAGTTGGTAGGTTTTATATTCCATGTTACTGCTGTATTTGCTGCTGCAATATGTATATTTAAATTAAATAGAAGTCATCAAGAGGTTCTTTTGGAAGTATTTGCCTTGTTTATTTCTGAAAAGCACTGCTTGGAAAAGAGTAACTGCTGACTTAAGTAAATGTGAAACATAATGACGGGAAACAGCTGCATTCTGCATCTTTCAAAACACTAAATTTTCTTGTGTGAATGTCTAAATGTAGACCTCCAGCCTGCAGCGGGATCCATGCAGATGCAGACCCAAGTGCATAATCACAGGGCAGGGCAGGACTTTACATCCACTGAATTCAGCAGATGTCTCCTTTCATTGAATGAACTAGGTTCAGGCCCCTGATATTACCAGCACTTGCACGCAGAAGAGTTTTGAGAGGTTTTTTTGTATATAGTCCAAAACACTTTTGATTAATGTGTTAACATAATACACATAAGCTCACCCAGAACAACAGAAAACAGTCAGAAAAGGTGTAGGGAAAAGAACTGTACATCTTTTTGATATTAAAAAAATGTATTAAAATTTCTACTCTTTTTTAAATCTTTGAAAAGGAGTGTGTGCAATAAATAGCTTCCATGCTCATTTTCTCACATCTATTGTACAAAAGACACTGCTGAGCAGCATGAAGATTTTCACCTAAAAGCCACCAGTTCAAATCCACTGTATGTCAATAAAGATTGTTATTTCCAGCTAGCAGTCCTTCCATGACCTAAATGAAAGTAGATGAGTGGAGCACTCAATTCATATCCTGGCTGATTTCTGAATCTAGAAAAGCCACCATCATCATAATTGGCTTCCAACAGTAGACTAACATGTTGCGCACTGTATACGCTAAGAAAGCACAACCACCCCACCAAGAAGACTGCCAAATGCAAGCACTAATGGATACCTCACCTGGGTCTTAAGCACAGAAAAAACAAAATTTAGTCTCTTATTTCTAAATGCAAACTCTTTGCGGCTGAGCCGTGCCATAATGTCAGGGCAGAAAATTTCCACCAGATGCTTGTTGCATGAGTAAAAGCTAGTACCTCTCCTCCAGGAACTGTTATTCCTCACAAGCCAGGATCCAGCTCTGCTTGTGCACCAAAAGCATGGAAAAGGAAGGTGTCAGAACCAGCAACATATGTCAGGCTGCCCCAGGGTGTTCGTATCTCCACATCTGTGATGAGGTCATGGAAAGCCACAGCTCTCTCTTATTCCTTGGACAATTCAGGGCCCGTAACTGCAGCATGAACCAGAGAAACCTGTTCGTCTTATTCTGATTACATCTCACAGAGGTTCATTCACTGCCAGGTGAGTAATCAGTCTCATACTTAAAGAGCTAATAAAAACTTCCTTCACTAGGGAGAGACAGCCCTGAAACAAAACAATAACCATTAGGGAGCAGAGATGCAATTTATCTTTGGATTTCAGTGATGGTCATAAGCACTATTGCTGAGGGATTTGGAGGGACTGTACCTTCTTTTCTATGACCTTTTTAATTACTAAAGGGTAATATCTATTCTCTCTTCTTCAAGAATATGTGAGTGTAGATCCCACTGGAAATGACTGGAAAGCAGTAGCCATCCAGTACTGCAGGAGAAAAGTATTTTAGATATATCAAGGAGTGACTAAAGGACTGTTTTCCTGAACTGGCATCTGACCTAGCTGCCTTATCAAAGACACAACATTTAACAAGATAGAAAAGTGACTATTCTGTATTGCCACCTTAAAACATATTGCAGAAACAGGTACTAACATCTGCTTCTGAGTTCACAGAACCACAGAATCATAAAGTAGTTGAGGTTTGAAAGGGTCTCTTGAGACCATCTCTTCTGACTCGCTGACTCCCTCAGGGTCAGACTAGAGCAGGTTGGTCAGGACTTCCACTAGCCAGGTTTTTGCTGTCTTTAAGAATGGAAGACTATGCAACAGTTGGTGAAGAGCCTATGAGAAGGATGGGGACAGACTCTTCAGAAGGGCACGTCACAATAAGACAAGAGGTAATGGTTTTAAACTAGAAGAGGGGAGATTCAGGCTAGACATGAGAAATAAATTTTTTACAATGAGGGTGTTGAAACACTGGCACATGTTGCCCAGAGAGGTGGTCGATGCTCCATCCCTGGAGACATTCAAGGCCAGGCTGGATGGGGCTCTGAGCAACCTGATCTATCTGAAAATGTCCCTGCTTATTATAGGGGCGTTGGACTAGATGAGCTTTGAAGGTCCCTTCCAACCCACATTTATAAGGTCCCTTCCAGCCCAAACTATTCTATGATTCTAAGTGTGCCTGGATATGCAAAGCAGCCCACTCATTTAATGAGAGCTGGATAAAATCTCTAAGTGGTTCTGAAAGGTGTAACTTTGATGGGCTGGATATAGCCATAAATACACAGGGGAGGCAGTCGAAGGGATGTACTGCTTTTCCTTCCACAGACAAATACAACTTAGAGAAGAAGAACAGTACATATAATCATTTGCAGAGAAGCACAAGGACATGCTAGCAAGGAACAAAGTTGGAGTTTCAGTTACCGGGTTTCAGTACCATCTTTTTGCAACTGAATGCTGCATGATACAGCTAAAGGAGCTGAAGATGAGTTTTTGTATTAGAGGACATCAATAAGAAGATACACTCAAATATTCAAATTCAAAGCAAACTTTAGAAAGCAGACATAGAGGCTTCAGGTAGAAGTCTCTAAAGAAAAAATAAGTGAGTATAATGTAGATCCTGAAGGACTACTAATACTGGTAATACCGAATTTAAAACAGAATATATGACTTATACTTATATGCATGTGATATGCCGATATTGTTGTAAAGTGAACCCCAAGAATTGAACATTAATTCAATGTGTCGCAAAAGCAGCATGTAGGAACCATATTTTTACCAGGGGCTTGCACATGTACAGATAGCTTTAAGCAGCTCCTACTTAAAACTCATACTGTGAGAAGTAACTCCTCCTGGATGAGAACTTGTTGGTTTGTATCAAAAACTCCTGAATCTGTAAGAAGCAAACTGGTAGTCGTATTCAGCTGCTCACTTCCCATCTGTCATGCAAAGAGGTAAGTCAACTAGGAACATTAACTGCAGGTCATTCTGATATACACCCATATAAGATGGAAGAAGGGTGTGGGCTAGCTGGACATCTAGACAGGTATGACAACACAAACACTGTCATTTGGTAAAAGGTGATCAGGAAAATCATAGCCTTGTGCCATCTAATCCTAGATATTAGGCAGCATATATGGGAAAACAGCAGAAAACTACACAGTTGCAAAATTAAGCCAGTAGATAACTAGCACAGGCAGTATATGGAGCAGCAGATGGAGCACATGGTATCTTCCCTTGTAAACAAGTCTGTGATGAAAAATCTATATTAACTGAATGTATAGAAGAACATTTATAAGGACTTTTTCAGCAGCTACCAGTTGCTGGATATCAAAAGTCTGGTGAGTAAGCTTGCCAGCTTGGAGGCGTAGTGCAACAGGGTTAATAACACTATACCTAGATCCTGATGATTTCCCAGTGAGAGGACAACTGAGTACATCTCCCTGGCTGTTTATGTAATGTAACATTATACGGACAGATTGCTTATCAGCCGTGCCACAACAGAACTCTCTAAAACAAGCAGAAACGCTATGCAGACCAGCCTGACAACTTTCTATTCCAGGACACTACTGTAGCTTCATCTCCTCCTGAGAGCACATTACTCAACACTGCAGATAGCTCAAGTGGGTATCTGTGCCTTATAGTGATACTGCCCTGGAATGGTCATTACTATTGTCACTGTGGGGAGGACAATAAGCAATATTATTTTTCTTCAGGATTAGCCATAAGAAGGTGAGGTGGAAAAATGTGATTCCCTTGCTTTTATGGTGCCTAGGCAGAATATATTGACCTCAGCCACACTCCAGAAGGCCAAAGGTAAAGTCTAACAGATACTATCAGTTCTGCACACCACCATTTGAGAAGCACTGATTCCTTCTCACCAGTGTAGCACAGTTAACCCCCACTTGTAAAGGACTAGAGAGAAAGAAACTATCCAAGAGGAAGATATTGCCTATCAGTCATAACATCCATGAACTTAATTGCTTCTTATGGGTGAAAGATCAACTGTTGTAGCTTCTATCTACTGGAGGAATTAGAATACCCTTCTACTTCAAGTGCTGCATGCTTGATGAACTCCCTACAATAACATGAAGAGTCAGGAAAAACAAACAAACAAAAAACCCCAACAGACAACAAACAAAAAAAAACAAAAACACACACACACACAAAAACAAAACAAAAACAAACAAACAAACAAAAACAGAAAACCAAGAGAGCTTGTGTTAGGAACACAGGAGACAACAGCACCACTCCAAGGCATGTCCTACAGACTGGGTGATGGCAGGCAAGAACTGTGAGCCAGTCTTGAGCTTGCAGTTGTCAGTGGCTAAAGGTCCACTTTACTATCTTAAACTTCTGACAGAAGACAATATATACACATCTGCTAGGCTCCTTCAGGCCTAGAAACAACCTCCCTTATTATTTGGTGTAATGGAGCATGAGCAAAAGCTCCTTCTTCACTCCTACATAATCTCTTGTGTGACTCCCAAAGAAAGCAACATCCACTGCTATTGGGGCAAGCTTTCTTATGAGTGATACCCTGAAAAGGAATGGAGAAAAATATATAAAAGATTAAACTGGCCAGATAGCTACAGCCATACCACGATTTAAAAAAGAGGATGGGGTTGTCTCCACAGATTTATTCACTAAACTCTGAGAATGCTCCTAATCACCACTGCACATTTGCAGGTGTATAATATGTGTGGGCTGTATTACTCGGGAAGAAGTCAACTGTTATCCTCCAATATCTCACTAAACTTCTTGGCACAATGTTCAGGTTGCTAAGAAAGTAAAGTCTGTTCATCTGGGAATTGTATTCACTGCAATTCAATGGCAAAACGCAAAACCAGTTGGGCCCTCTCTTATTTCACTTAGTTTTGACTGTTCCTTATAATTTTATGCCCTACAGCATCTCCTTCAGAAAATGCATGAAACTCATACAAAGAAATCATATATTGCCAGAAGTAATGACTATAGACATATTCAGTCCCACAGGAGGAACTGGAATCCCTTTTCCACTCATTTTGCAATGGGTATTACTCAACTGATGCTGACAAATAGCTCTGGCATGGCCAAAGAGGCCTATTTATTACTCTAGCAATTTTGGTTGGACCATCTGACATCCTGTAAGCTATACTTGATATACTTGATCTCCAGAGTCTCTGAAACTCTTAGTAACAACTTCTGAGAAGTTAACAGCACCTCAATATGCCCCTATTTCATTAGATGACAAGGATTTAAGAGGTCCTTTGGTACTGCTTTGATCCTAGATCTTACTCTTCACAGCCTTTCTATATACTAATAGAGAAAGATATTTTCCATTGTCTCAAGTGCAGTGCAGATCACCTTCTTACTGACTCCGAATTGCTCAGCAGTGTGCAGTCTCATGACACACAGATTATCATTAGTTTGCTGGATACTGGCCAACTTGGGGCTATTCCTGGCAAAGTTGGAACCAGGACCTTGGCAATCACCTTAGAAATACAGGACATGGGTCCAGTACCAATGATGATCAAGTCAGCCTTAGTGTTGCTACCTCAGCACATGACTAACATTAGCTCTGGCTGTTTTCTGCCTGCTATCTTTTCCACACTAGTCTTTGCTTTCCTGCCTCCTATGGAAGGCCCTGAATGAAGCCACCTCATCTGAGAAGACTGAAGCTCACCTCCAACAGGGTCTTCAAAGACTGTTCCAGCAGATGGAGCTTTTACCTCATATCTTGCAGTTTACACATGCTTGTGGAGAACGATAATAGGACAATCAGGCACCTGCTCCTTTCTGAAATTCCCACACACAGAAGAGATGCCTGTCATAGCCATCCCATATAACGATTAACTCTGGAAAATATAGAGCACTTAAGCTGGCAGGGCTTCGAATCCCAGAGGGGTCACGAAGAGTCAGTTCAGACAGACAGAAGCAATTCATGGCAAATGGTCTAGGAGATAACAGAGAAGAGTGTTTTCTCAGAAACAAGTTCGGCTTGAGCATGTTAGCCACATTCCACTACCTAGTTCTCTGTCACAATGCCTGGAGGGAAATGAAAGAAGGTCACAGCACCTTTATGTCATCCTATTAAAGGAAAGGGAGACTCAAAGCTCCTACAATGACTCTAATTTCGTATATGTAGAATGTGTGGGCCCAACAGAATCCATAAGTGACATCTGAAGACCTAGAAGACTTCAGTCCTCAAAGCCAAGAACAGAGGAATGAGACGAACAACAACAACAAACCAAACCAAAACAAAAGACTGTTGTAGGAAGTAATGGATTCGTGCATTGCTGCTTTGGTTTTATACCTGACAAGGTTCTTGGAACACATTTGATGAGGGCTAGGACGATGTGCGGAATGTGTCTCCAGTATCAGGTGGCCAATTTCAGCAAGTGAATCAAACATCAAAAGGAGGAAGATTTAGAGCCCTCGCAGCAGATGCTCATGGAACATATCCTCAAAAGATGTTGATACTTCACTTAGCTGAAGACAAGTACTAAGATGCAAATGTGAAAGTACAGCTTTACCTTCCAACTGGCTGCCCTGAGGGCTGATCGGTTTTCCACGCTTGGGCAGCCTTCCTACCTCAAACACAGCATGACTGGGTTCTCCCTTGCTGACTCGCCTCCTTTTTCTCCAGTTGCAGAGCCCAGCCCCCAGCCTCCCGTAGCTTTGCCTCAGAGAGATTGCTTTGCTTCTCAGTGCCTGCATGCAAAAACTGGGCTGGCCAGTCACAACCGGGAGGTTCTTCCCCTGCTAATCATGATCGCCCTGACAGTTCTGCTTTCTCCTCACATCATCTGTCACCTCTCTCACTCCAACTCTCCTTCCTGAAATCAGCCTCCTTCATCTACCACTTTAGGGTTGGGGTCGAGAGGAACACGTTTCAGTGCTAAAGTCAGAGCACTATCTGCTTCCTTCCTACTCCAAACAGAGTGATAAGTCCAACAGAGCCAGGGTCAAGCCTAGATGGGACAATTAGGCTGAAGGAAAAGCAATGAAAAGCAGTAGAGCCATAATCAGCAACAAAAATCATCTTACTTCTGCTCTGAGGAAGAAACAGCTGGACTGTTGGTGTTCAGGTGTGGTTTGGCTTATGAAAGACTGCCAGAAAGATTTAAGGAAAAGATCCATACAGTCACAGGTCTGCATACCATTCTCCAATCATCTACCACAAAGCTAATAACTCTAGCAACACATCTCAGTCTGGACTGGCCACTCTCTTTTCTGGGATTATCTTGGTATCCACTTTGACAGCACTACCAACAAATGTCACTCCTGATCTTGGCATTGCCTGTTCGTTTAGATCTGTTTCCTTCTGGCCTAGTTCTGCTGATGAGTTTTATTAAAGACCTGAAGGAAGTGATGTGCTTCTTCACAGCACCAACACAACAATTAAATTCTGTTGTGCACTGCACCAAAACAGTCCATAACTAACATTTACAGCTTTTAATAATTTAATTTAAACAGCTTCTAAAATAAATGCCAGGTCAGAACTGTTAGTTACCCCTGAGCATAGGAGTCTTACTCACACTCCTGTATGCTACACAGTAAAACAGAGTATCTGTTGAAGGACAGTACAGTTAAATGCAGTATGTCATGATTACACAGAAAATAAGAGAGCACTTTTGGGCTAAAGAGCCACTGCTCAAGTCTTGTAATTATGCTATTGTTTACAGAATAAGCACAAGGTCATCATGCTCCATCTGCCACCACCTTCATTCCACGTGGAACTTTCTGCTCACTTGGGTACCTGCTGTTTGCCAGGCAACTTTGTTTTCAAGGGTAACAATAGAAATGGGACATATTGGAACCAATCAGCATCTAAAGAAGAGACTTATGGGCAACACACATGGTATAAAGAACTCTTCCAAAATGTTCTTTTTAAGCTGCTTAAAGAGAGCAAAGATAAAAACCCATGTCTTTTCAGGAATTTGTTCTTCCATGCGATCTGCTCTCAAAATAACCAAATCAAACAAAAAAGTCCAATCAAAAACTCTTCTTTCTCCACCACATATGAACAACATTCTATAAAGTCAGATCTGTCTCAGCTGGAAGCCTGGCCCATAAGAGTCCAGCCTTCATTGGAGTCATTACACTCTGATGCAAAGTTTCCAGCAAAACTCACTGTCTATATTGACAATGAACATCAGGCAGGAAGAAAAGGTTACACGGAGAGCATCACCTTGGCAAGTCTGCAGAAATGCAGGTGAGAGGGAAATGTAAGACCTTATTATACTTGCTCCTGTCACCTTCCAGCCAAGGGGATGCCCAGTAAAGCATTCAGAGACCGGAATCAGTGTTTCATTTTGATATTTTTGGTGAAATCATAAAATTTTCTCTACTGGAAATATTTAAAGGAACTAAACCTTCCCTGTTTTGAAAAGTTACATTGAAGAGCACATGACCACAGATAGGCAAAGTCATCTAAAACTTCTATTGCTACAAGTCTATTTTTCCTCATTATTGATTATAAACCGACATGAAACAGAGGAATCTGTACAGCCTAGCCTATATAGTGCAACATACAGGCAAGAAGTAGGGAACAAGATGGTTCAAGATGGTTTCAGGTGAAAAAGTTACCTGACAACAGTCACAAAGAACAGAACATCTTGGATATGGACACTCCATTCTACCAGAAAGAATAAAGAGAGATCTTCCTTTGAATTGCAATCAATTGAAATTTTACAAGAATGCTTAAAATCCAAATCCCCATTTTTAGCTTCACATTCAATGTAAACTAAAGAATTTTGTGTTTTTTTCAGCACACTTGGATAAAACCAAACAACCTACTATATTGTTTAATACTTAGGATTTAGCACTCCGGATTCCAACCCCATCTCAGTCAGCTTCTGACTCGATACCCTTCAATAATTCACTTTCTGCTTGCCTCTCAGTTTTGCCATCAGTAAAATGGAGATAACATGCATTTCACTGTGTGGTAGAGTGATGTGAAGGCTGACTGATTTATCAGTAGTTGTGAGATGCTTAGGAATACTCTGATGAAATGTGCCACATGTATGCGCAATTTATTATTAACCTGACAGCGTTTTAGCTCTTTTATTTTCCTGCCTTGCACACAATTCAAGTGCAGGATGCCTGAAGCACATTTGAATGGATGCCATGTGGCATTTTGATTGTAGCAGGTACTACCATTTACTTCTGAAATTCACAACTTTAATATCATATTAAAGCAGGATTTCTGCAATTAATTTTCCTTCTTCACTCAGTTTTTTGTGGATTTTGGGGGGTTTTGCTGTTGTTTTATTGTGTTTGGTTTGGTTTATTTTTTAAGAAAAAAAAAACACATTTGAATGGCCTTGGTTTTAGTTCAGTATCAGATCATTAAAAATATTAAAGGCAAATAAAAGTAAGGAAAGAATCTCAAACAGAAATGTGCT
Organism: Streptopelia decaocto; assembly: GCF_964273445.1. Taxonomy (NCBI): domain Eukaryota; kingdom Metazoa; phylum Chordata; class Aves; order Columbiformes; family Columbidae; genus Streptopelia; species Streptopelia decaocto. The sequence goes on from NC_138661.1 coordinate 23,623,332, forward strand.
ATTTGGGCCAAATCCTTAGAGGTGAAAAATGATGGAAATAAATACAATATGAAGGTTAAATGATCAGAACTACTGCTTAGAAGCCCAAATCAGTCACAAGGTGCCTGAATCACTTTCCAAAATGGGACTTAAAGTAGCATGTTTTTAAACTGACAATATCAACAAATCTAAATGGATTTGGGTTTAGTTCTTAGTTAAGCACATCTTTCATCAGTGTATGAAGGCTTTACTAAAGAGCACTTGGTGTAGGAGGTTAACTTGAATATTATTTATGTGACCAGATGTGCAAGAAAACATATAAAATTATCTGTATATTTGATGTATTTTCTACAGAACAGCTCATTAATGACACTGTATCTGTAAGCTCAGATAGTTCCTGTACCCACACTGCAGCACAGTCAGCCAGCCCTTCCCAAGGAGAAAACAACTGGGCCAGTGCAAGGCTAGAAACTAAAACAGATGAAACTTACATTTTGCTTCACACTGAGACCTGAAAAGTGGCTTAAATTGTTTTAGTTAGCTTTCCAACAACATTTTGTCAAGTAACCAAGAGGAAACTTCAGCTATTTTGGCTCTAGAAGAAAACCAGTGGAGACTGTGAGAAATGCCCCCAAATAGTGGGATATAGATTCATAGATTTTTAAGGCCAGAGGGAGCATTAAATAGACCTACAATACAGCAGTGACCTCCACTGTAAGTGGTAGCAGAGCTATAATTAAACACCATTGACAAATGAGGTCTGAAGTCACAGCCAATTGTTCTCCTGAGATAGAGGATCTGTTACTTAGTGCTTTGGTTTAGCTATCTTTTGCCTCAGGCAAACTGGGAGTCACCACCCTGGCAGTGGCAATGACAGGAAAAACATCCCAGAGCTCAAGGATAGCTGTCATGCCATACTGGTGCAGTTCCCAAGTGATTTTCATTGTTCAACCAGCCCAAATCTCAGCCTGGTCTGGCTGCATTTCGAAGACCATTTCTTGCACCGAGATTTATTTTTTATGGTCTTCTTTGGGAATGCCCATTGTGCAGTCTTCAGGTCCAGCTACATTGCAAACTATTCAGGTTCAATCCAACACACGCAAAAGGCTAAAGACCAAACTGCTGACAATCCTAACCTGTGAAATCAGCAGCTGTGGTTCTTTAATATATGCAGCCTTGCTGCCCTTACTGTCACTGTACAGAGACTGCACTGTTCAGTGACACTGCGGAATAACCCATCCAAGTCCTGTTCACCTAAGATCATTCCTTGGACCCTTCCTTTAGTGAAGTTCTTGACAAACAGCAGTACCTGCAGATCTGTCACTTCCAATTAACTTAAATGATAACAGTGCTTCACATCACTCTTCCCTCCTGGGAGGTTTCAAAGGGCATCGATCTGACTCATCACCCTACCTGTGCTCCAGGCTCTGCTTACTGTTTGTGAGCTGGAAACCTGTTCTTCTCTCTGGTCAAGCCTAACCTATGCTTAGGTCTCCTTCTGCCTCCACTTCTGGGCCTTACAGTTCCCAGAGTTGTGGCACAGTGGGGTTCAGTTCTCAGGTTTCATTACAGCTTTTTAGTCAGTGTGGAAGTATACGCCCCTTCCTTAAAACACTTCTACATTTTTATGATATATTGCAGCTCATCAGTAGTAGGTCTATATTAGGGACAATAATGTCAGTAAGTTATAAAATAAGCTAGAAATACATATGCGATTGATATAGACTACATCTGAAACAAAGTCAGAATCCAGAAATTCTACAAAATAAAAATATATCACTTTTTCTGCAGACTGTCATCAAAATCATTATTTTTTGTAAATATTTTGATTTGAATGAAACCACAATTTCTCACGAGGAAAACATTTCCAAGCTGTCTTGTTCTGATGTGTCTTAGCTGGTCAAAATGTTGCTTCACATGTCTTTCATTTCAACATGCCACAAGATAGGGCAGTCAAAATACAGACTGCCTTAAAAATACATTTATGTGTAAGATGCAAAGTAGAGATAAAGCGTATAGATATATAGGTCTCATATCTGTTCAAAACTCGAAGGTTTGGAAATTTGTTGTAGATATGTTCATTGCTCCAGCTGAGAAACAACGGAGCATTTCAGCTTAAGTAATAAAGGAAAATAGAGAATTTAGGAGGAGACAGCTAAGACCGTAACCTATCATTAATTACAATTTGATCCGCAGAGCCCTAATTTTTATTTTCCTTTTCAAAAAATAAGATTAAAAAAAATAATAATTTTAAAAAATCAGATCTCCAGCAGCACCGTGCCCACCAGAGGAACTCTGAAAAAAAAGGATTTTGCCATTTTCTGCAGCATCCAATGTCTGCTCAGACTGTTTTCTAACCAATAATAAACCTATGACTACACCACTGTCAGCATGAGTACCTTTCAAGGAGCCATGATCACACAGCTACCAGTACCTGAGCTAGCAAATTTTCAGCTAGATACACCTGTATGAGTTGCGCCTCATCTTTGACATCAATACAAACACACCTCTAGCTCTGGTTATCCTGAGAGATGTGATACTACTGCTTCGTGATGGCAATATATCCAATCCATAATTTTAATGTTCATTGATCTCCTGTTATCTTCCTTAAAAGTTGAAGCTATGTGAATAACAAGGACCTACATAGATCTCCAGTTACACCAGAGGTCTGGCAGGCATCCTGCAGGGTGATGGCACAGCCCTCTGCCCTCTACCTCTCTCCTCACAGGACCCACAGTGGAAAAGGCAAAAGACAGAAGAAAAAGCACATAAATTCTGGCTATTTTCCCAGCTTTTTCTTGTAGGTGTTCCTAGACAAGCAATTGAATCTCCTTTCCTCTTCACGAACCTCACTTTTTTCCTTTTTTTTTTTTGTTTTAAACAGCAATTTATTAAGGAATGATTCCATACATTTCTTCCTCATTTAAAAAAATTCTTTGGAGAATATAAGCAATATATTTTCTGCCACATACAGAAAAGAGTTTAAGGAATTTAACAGCAATGTCACTGAGCTATGAAATTCGCAGATTGCGACACAAGCCACTCTCGTCTCTGTCAGCTATCATTGCCTCACCTGTGCCATCTGACCAGCCTCAGTGGACAAAGCTGCCTTTAGCTCCAAGGATTTCTTCTATGTTATCTTGAGGAGAAAAGTACTGAGAGGCACTCTAACCCTGAAAGCCAACCTGGCAGGATAGAAGCAGCAGGAAAGACCAGAAAATCAAACACATGCCTGCGGAGACACACCAGAGGTTTGGAAAACTCAGAATGTGTCATTTTTTCTCAAGTACTAAGGCAATAAACTGAGAAGAAATGAAAATCCACCCAAGAGACTATAGAGTCGGAGAAAGGCTTCTGAATAAATGCAGCAGCCAAGCAAACTCTGGGGGCTTCCTGCAGCATTAGAGATTGAAGCCTGGTTTTAACCTACAGCTCAGATTTCTACATCTACCAATGAACCTTTCTGAGAAAGGTCTCTGACAGATACTCAGAGCCAAACCCAGTCCATCATATTCACTCGGGTTATTTTACTGGTCAAATTCCATGATTAGGAGGCGGAAGATCACCCCCCAGGAGCAAAATCACCCCACCAGGAGCAAAATCCTGGGAGGCAAGTACCCCTTCCCAGCTTGGTCTACATTACAAACTGCAGACCATCTACAAATACACTTGCTGTGTCTAATAAGCAGTTAGTGTTGTGTTGATGACAATTAAAAGGAAAAGAAAGAATATTTTATGTACCCTTTCAGTGCCTTAGAACCACAAAACACGTGGCAGCTTTGGGCTAATTAAACACTCAAAACCAACCCAAGCTTTCTTCTCTGTTGTCCTGTTTTTTATACATTAATTCATACAGGAACAGAGGAAGTGCAAACTCTGCCATTCTGCTCTGGTGGCCTTTTCTACCCTCTTTGCTTTCCCTGACAACACAAGGCCGAGGTGAGTCTCAAGCAGGGATGGTGAACAGGGCAAGCTGGAAGCAGCAACCACAGCAGGGAGGGTGCCAATGTGGACAGGTAGGCAAAGGTGGGTCACCACACAAGGAAAAGCATCTGATCAGCATCTGAGGTTCTTGGCAGAGGGCATTTGGGGGAATTCAGTGGAGCACATGATACAGATACAAAAAAAGAGTCAAAAGCTCTCCTCCTCCCATTGCTCCTATCAGCACCCTGCAGTGCAGCATCCACTCTGTGTCACCAGACATGGAGGAGGCTACGCTGCTGCTTGGACTCGGTCTTGACCAGCACAACTGTGGCCTAGCCTGGGAAGGGTTTGAGTACTCATAGTGTGACACTGCAAAAAGCAGCAGGAAACTAGGAGATGTCAGTTGAAAAGAAAGATGAGGAATGCTCCTCAAACATGGCCACTTAACAAGGAAAGACACTGTAACTTCTGACTGCAAGCCTAGCTGGAAAACCAACAATAAAACCAGGTCATTCTGCTGGGTGCTCATGAATTATCATAATCTACCTGTCCTGCTAAGATATTTATACATCTCTATCACTGTCACACAGAAGCATGTGGGATTCTTAATACCTAGAATACAGGAAGCCCCACCGGGTACATATTTCAGATACAAAAACTGAGACACAGAGGGTAAAAGGAAGGTCAGTTCCTGCAAAGGAAGGTCAGTTGACCCACTCTTGTGTCCTTTAGTCTGCCAGCAAATCACCCTGGGAATGCAGGAAACCTCTGGCAGAAATGGAAATTATTCTCTTAGGTGATAATGCTCTTATGACTGGACCACCCAAGTTCTGCTGCCCCAGTCCAGTTTGTTTACACATTACACCTTGGTCTCCCCTCAGGATAATGAGGTGAGCAAGTGTACATGCAGGCAGAGCCTGGACAGCTGAAACAGCATCACTGGCAATGCTGTTGGTAACACAGAATGTGAATGTAGTGTTCTCAGGTCCCAGACCCATTTCAGAGTAAACACATTCAAATACAAACCAGTTCTGCTTTGAGTAGTCTGTGACTTCTACAGTCCTCCCTACATCCCCACATTTACCTCTGTCAGCCCTTGGGCTGTTTTGGACCCAGATGTCAGCTCCTGGACCTGTTCATTGATGGAGGAAGGGCAAATGCTTTGTTCTGCAGGGTAGGTTTAAAATGGCAGTGACTCTGTCTGCAATGAAGGATTGTGGGAGAGAGACACACATACACCCAAAAGTCACATTGCTGTCTCTGGACAGCAATAACACGGCAGCTGCTTTGCTTTCTATAGGGAGAGAAAGAAGCTTCACTATCCATCAAGTTCAAAGTAGGCCAGCAAAGGAAAAAGAGGTAAAGTGAAATCAGAAGCTGGACCAGACAGGTGGCCACTCTACCATTCTATCACATGGATTACCACATTCTCCCACATCCAGGAACACCCAGTGCTGAGGTCGACGTGCAGAGGCTCATCTTCTCAGTAGTGCCAGAGTTTGCTGGACAGATGTGCTTCTCCTCCATTTCCTTCCCTGTAGCTTTGTCAGGCCGGTATCCTCAAGGTAGCTGGGAGGATTATCTCCCTCCATTTTCCATCAAAACTCAACAAAATTACCCTATGGCAAATGACATGCACACCTCCATTCTGGAATAAGGATGAAAGCAAGGCTACAGCATGTGCTGTCTTGCTTGAGGCTATATTTACTTCTGATTGACCTCCATGACAGGTTGCCTAGCTCAGCAGAAACCTGGACAGTAATAATAGATCAAGTCTTCCCTGCCCCACCCCCCCTTTTTTTTTAGGGCAAAACCAAAAGAAAATAAACCTTCCTTCTGAAATCAAATTATCTCCTGACTGTAAGTTGGAAAGAGAAATTTCTGGCTCTGCTTACTTTCATAATTATTATTAGTTACTTTTATTTAAATCGTTCTTTAATAATGGCCCCAAAATTGCAGTTTAGATCCCAGCTGTGCACACTTTGGGACAGAGCAGGAGCCACCAGGCTGGTCTATAGGCTGATAGAGGAAGCTGGTATCCTGACTCCAGCTAGATTTAGTCCCCCAGAAGCTCAGTCAGCCCATTCACATCTATTCTTTGTGACAGCCAAGAACTGTTATCAGGCAGGTAAACCAAGATGGAACAGCTGCTGTAAACAGCCTATGTGAACTATGTGTTACTCTTATAAAGTAACATTTTCATCCTGTTTTCCCCCCAGGTCCCACTTCCTTCTTTCCTACAAATTGTTCTCACTCTTCACCAGATCCACCTCACACCAAATGGCGATCTCCTTTGTACCCAACCACAATGTGCTTCATTTCAGCAGAGGAGATGTCCAAGCTTTGCCCAGCTGAGGGCTATAACTTGTTTGTTGCCTGAAGGCTGCAGCTGATCTGCAATCAAGCAGAAAAGGATTGTAGCCCCATGGTCATCTATAATACAGAAGACTGAAACAAGAAGAATATAGCTGTCAGCATGTATTGCAGCTAGACTCTCTGAATCAATGGCACACTCTGTACGGGGGCCTGGACTGTGGCTCCCCTGCATTAAAAGCAGGGGATGGTACGAAGCAAATCCAGATAGGTCTGAAGCTGCAGACACTCCATGCTTGGTGACGGGAGATGAGTCCTAGGCCATTTCTGGGAAGGGGCGTGTGGGATTTAAAATGAAATCCTGCAGCTCCTGCTCACTTTTAATATTTATTATTAAGAATAACAAATGGTGCTTAAGTTGCACTTTGAAGTTTCAAAACACTTTTAAACATTAATTAAAATCCTAATACATCATCTTTCTCTGGTGCCCATCTGGCAATGCATCAAAAGATTACAACCAGGCTTGAAAAAAAATTACTATTTTTAATAGAAGCAAAGGAACTTAAACCAGGAAGAATGAGCAAGAGAAAGAGATGAGGAAAAACAAATTGCTGCAAAACTAAGTCACAAGCAGAGTTCTTAGCGGCTTTTGCCCAATGCCAGAGCTGGGGTGTAAGAAGTGGCATAAAATATCAGATTTGCTTCTTGCAATATTTACTCCACAGCCCTTGCAGACTATCAGGTTTAGAGTTTTATACTGCTAAGCGAAGATCTGGGTCCCTCAAAATGTGTCCCAGAGCTGCCTGCTGTCCTCTAGAACAGCAGAGCACAGGACCAAGGGAGGGTCTGCAGCTGTTTATGGCTGGCGAATTCAACAACAACCAATTTATATTCATCTATCAAGGAATATGCAAGTGGAAGCAAATATTATGGTCATGTTCATTTGTTTCTGATTACAAAATGTATGTAAATGCATATGCAAATTAAGTGTATCCATCAGGTTCATGGCAAAGTGCCAAATTAGCCCTTAGTGTTACAAAGTTTGGGGTGGCTGGCAGGGAGATACAGTGACTGCAAGTGAGGTTAGGCAGTTCTTTCAGACACAGGCAAAACTGGGCTGCTCCAAAGGGACAGGTGGGGGATAAATCCTGCAGTAACTTGTCACTTTAAATGAAGCTGAGGGGCTATAGAAAAATCTGTTCCCGCTGCAGTTAAAAGTGTGATAATTACAGAGCAACGGGCTCCTCTGTCATTCAGCAGGCAGCATCCCCAGGAAATCTTGCTCTGTAATCAAGGGAAGAGGTGCAATCAGGCCCCTATTCAGGCTTCGTTTAGAAACAGCCCCTGCAGGCAATACAAAGGCTTCAGCACGGTGCTTTGTGAGGCTGCTGATCACACCAACGTCTTGGTTCTGCAACTACTAGCACAGCTATTGTCATTTCTAAGCACATATTCTGTTCACCTTCCCTCAGAAAGTCCAGAAGGGAGAGGGGTGAGGTCTTGGGCCAAAATACCCTTGTACATACAATGTTACACTCACACTGTCCACATCAGTGAACTCTCTACATCGCAGTGTTGGAGCAAGAGAGAATTTCTTGCAGACTAAGGAAGACAGCGTGATCCTGAATGAGCAGATATGAACATGCTCATCTGGCTGCTACAGCAGCACTGCTTGTAAAATCTATATGGGGAAGGTTTTGGTTGTTTTTCTGGTGTGTTGTTTTTTTTTTTTTTCCAGTGACATGAACGTATCTGTGCTGCTCAAATTCTACGGGAACCTTGTTCTCTTGGCAGCAGCCTGATCTCACAGAGACTGATGAGGTTTATTAGAGGGGAAGGTGTGTCTGAGTTCAGCTTTCTTGTCTAATGCCACTATTGCCCAGAAACATACAAATTAATTGCTACTCAAATCAGCCATCCTTTGTACCCTACAGGGCTGTCAGATTCAATGAACTCCAGTTGCAATAAAAACAGTATCACATTTTATTCAAAACAGCCAAACCTTCCAAAGTGTGCACACATTTGCACTCCCACTGTATTCACTCAGACACAGAAATTGTACTTCTCGTTGTCCAGCAATGACCAGCTCAGCTGCCCATCTGGGCACGTAGCTACCATGATATACACAACCCTGCTAACTCCAAGTGCATGGTAAGTGCCAAAAGTCTTTCTGCACATCAGGGCACATTCTGGACAGGATTTAGAGTTTTGTCTCAGTATGGAATGGTTGTTCTCTGCTGTGGTTCACCATAACTGGAACCACACTTTGTGTTACAGTAATCCCTAATACTGTAAATGGAGCTCCATGTCATCACAGGGCAGGCTCAGCAGGTTCCACTCTGTTTATTTCTTATATCTCTGGCCACAGAATAAATGAGTTTGCTGTGGTTTTACCATCTGCAGACATAGGCATCAGTCAATAGCCAAGTAATGGCCTGGACACTGTCAAGAGAACTCATTATTAAAAAGATACATATTGCATTTAGCTGTTCAAACAGAGGTTGTTATTGATTGGATCCCATCAGTTCCCAGTAAAAGAGCCAACTCTGGTGACAAAATGAAAATACACACGCAGACTAGTAAATGCTGTAATGGAGTTAAGGATCCTTCCCAAAAGGGAGTTGTTGATATCCAGTCGAAAGAGCATGTCTTTTTCAAGAAACGAGACTGGGAATAAAATAACTATGTTATTCTGCAAATATCCAGAGACAGGACAAGAAAAAAAAAAAAAAACACAAAAGACACAACAACAAAAGGGAACAGTTTTGGCAATGAACATTTAAATTTATTGGAAAAAAGCAAACAAAGAAAATACAAGTTGGTTAGCAGTCAGTCAAGCCACAAGCAGGAAAAGCCTCATCCAGTCTGGCTGTTCCTACCACATCCTGCTGCTCATGGGTGGATGTTCTCTCACACTCACAGAATTGAAAGAGAGCATCTCTGGAGTTTAATAAGTTTTTTAAGGTCAGATAAAAAGGTAGCTATACTTAACCTGGTTCGTGTTTTGTTTGCTTGCCATTTTTCTTTGTCTGCTTGTTTCCACTTACTAAACAGATTTCTTCCTTTTTTACCCTTCTTCTCGCAATCTGTACATAATCTGTACCATTTTGGGGTGACAGCATTTAACACACAGAAATCACCACGGCTGCAGCATAAAGGAGGCAAAAAACAAGGCTGATTTTAAAATTCTGACAGAAATCAAACATACACCAGAAAGTAATACAAGAGAAAAATGAAGAACCAGACACGGTAGCAACTTTGTGGAAATCTGTACATTTGTTGCATTGGAAAAGTTTTCTGCACAGCATCTCATGTGTGATTCAACAGACCACAGATAACAGCGAGTTAAAAATGTTTAGTAAAAAAGGTACATCGTGACAAACTTCTTTGCTCACCCTTAATAGAAGGTTGGGTTGGAAACTGATGAATCACTATAGGAAACAAACAGCAATGGTGACGCATGGCTTCAAAAGAAACAATAGCACTGCTTGATCCATGATGCCTACAACAGAAATATCCCTGGCTTCACCAGAAGATGTATTTCATCTTGGTCCACCCACCCAGGAAATGCAGAAATTCCACCATCCAGGCCCTGGTTAGAGCTCTCACAATTGCCCCACAAACACATAGAAGCCTTGTTCACTTACAGTAGTTTCTCAAGATGTTCACTCAAAACCATGTTGATATCTTGAAGAGTCTGGATCCATTAGCCCAGCAGTAGGAAGAGGCTTGTATCTTTGCGCTTCAGGGTCCGCATGCCTGTGTGGCTCTTGCAATCTTTCATCACCCACAACTGGCATTTGGTCATGAGGTGTTTGTTTTGTAAGTGTACGAGGATCGGGCCCCGCAGCCCAGCTATTGAAGTGCTTGGTCACACCCAGCAGTGTCTTCAGCTCCACATAATTCATGGTTCAAGCACAAAAAGTAGTTCTGGCTCATTATTGGTTTGGACCTGATGGGTGCTGAGCAATAGGTAGGAGGAACTG